>NC_135497.1:328447526-329145014 GCF_052857255.1 Amblyomma americanum | reverse complement strand
TATGGTTCTTTGAACGCGGACTGGTGGCGCCACGCAACGGAGGTTTGTTAGAGTGCCAACCGCTGGCTCCACGCCTGTATTTTCGGCGGCGCGCAGTAGCCCGCTGGTGCATGGTGAGCGCCGCAACGAGATAAAGGAAAGCAAAATGCAGATGCTTAAGCTAAGTATCTGCAACACAGTCCGCATGTGCACAGATTCTTCTTCACAAACTTGGCTCGATGAAAACATTTAAAATGAGGAATCACTCTCCCATTCGTCAGACTATGTCGAACATTTGAGGTTTTAAATCCAGAAGGAAATACTCTGATCACTTTCTCTCGTATGTCTCATGGTCAGTGATTAAATGACGAGTTAATTCTAAGGGGAAGAGAATGAAAACTCAGAGACCGAAAGTTTTGCGCTCGTCCCATAGAAATGTATTATATCGCGGAGAAAATTCTCTACTACGCGTGAGCCGTAAATCCGATAATGCCGTAGGTGGTGGCTTGAGACGATACTTCTAGAGTTGAAAGTCAGACTCATGTACACTACCGTTGAACTGTGAAAGAAATTGATTGCTTGTATATATATATATACGAGTATATAGTACTTAATTACGCCGATATCACTTTTCGCACGTCCTGAATGTACTAGTTTTCACAATCATATACGTCACAACTTCCTTAAACGAGAGGCCTAAAAAAATGCCAACTACTAATGTGCGCGCAAGAGTCAATAAGGATTGCGATGCACTATTCTCTGGTCGAAGCCAATGGCCTTCCCGCTTTTGTTTCTCAAACGACAGGCCACCAGATTTGTCTGGAATGAGTGTAGCCGCGCGCAAAATGCTCTTCAAGTGCAAAATTGTCGTAAGCACATTAGGCAGACGTCTATAGTTTCAAATTCTTTGCCACCTTTAAATTTTTCAAGACCGAGAGCGACTGTCCTTCTGACCTTAGTTCACCGAGCACTTGTTTTATCGCTGCGCCGCTGAACTGCTTTGTGTTTGAGACACGAGTTCGTCCAATGAAGTTTTAGAGTTAGACGCAAGCTTTCTTGTAGTCAATCTGGACTGAATAACGTTACCAGAACGTAACAAAAGCAACCAGTACAAGCAGCGCATGCTGCCAGCCTGCCACAGATACTGACGCATACTAAGCATTGCAATGTCAGAAATTATGTATGTTCAATGAGTAACTTCAGCTACCATAAAGAGCGCCATTTTTTGTTGTTCACGTATGTTCAACCTTCGGCGTGTCCTGAAGCGGCCCAAAATGTTTGGTTTAAGTATATCGGTAAAAAATCTCAGATTTTGCCGTTGAATGTCCAATGCCCTCTATTTTATTAAATTCAGGGACTTTTATTAGTATGTTAGCATCATAAATATTAATTTTTAGTTCCTTACATTGCAAGCTAAGCCAGCTGGCATAACGCACATTGCTGTGAGATTTATTAGTGCAGCCCTGTTAGGTTGCGGAAAACTTCTTTCTGGGCTTCAATTTCGTTTCCTGAATGACGTGAGGAAAGTTCATGCTCTCGGGAGGTTCATCGAAAGCGATCACGAGTCTGCAGAAATGCAGGAGAATAGTTCAAAGCTGGTAGTCATCGCCTCTCAGATAAGTCTGTTGGCTCGTGAAGGCCGATTTTATTGAGACAGAGTGCAGTTCCGAACTAATTTTGTTTTGCTGGCTGTTAGCTCGTGCTTGCAGTTACTTTCAACAACTGACTTAATTTTTGCGTTGTCATCGGGTGGGACAGGCGGTTGTGAGACGCCGCCAAACTTCAAAATGCCTTTCCAAGAGATCTTGGACGTCGCGTGCGTGCAACGTGCTCTGCTCCTGCCGCCAGGGTTGGGTTCCGTCTACAACCGTTCTTTTCGCGAATGGCATGATGCGTTTTCCCGAGAGGGGGGGGGGGGGGGGGGGGGGGGCACTATGAATTAATAATGCACCATGTATTATTAATGAGCTGCAAATTTAAAAAAATTAGAAACATTCCCCCATGCACCTTGGTTTCGGTGACTGTTGGGTTCCTTAATATGTTTGTCAAACGAGTCCCTCATTTCATTTGCCTTGTCTGCTAATAGCTTAACGGGGGTCTCGGTTCTGGCAGTCTTGATGCCATAGGCAGCATAAGAGGGCTCTCGCACAGTTTCCGCCCTCGCCGTTAGATGACGTTCTACGCCACACTCGCGGTATTACAGGGCGTGCTACGTCCACCGCTATGGACGAGGGTGGCGCTGGTGAACACTCTCAAGGTTCGCTTACACGCAAAACATAAATACCCACGAAAGCAGCAGATTGGACCGCCGTCGCCGTAGCTCAGTTGGTAGAGCACCGGACGCGATATTCGGAGGTCATGGGTTCGGATCCCACCGGCGGCATGGTTGTTTTTCTGCTGCTTTATAAGTCATTTTCTTTAAAACCAATTGATTGTCACTGCAAATTAAAAAAAAAATTAAAAACATTCCCCTATGCACCTTGGTTTCGATGACTGTTGGCTTCCTTAATATATTTGTGAAACGAGCCCCTGATTTCATTTGCCTTGTCTGCTAATATATATATATATATATATATATATATATATATATATATATATATATATATATATATATATATATATATATATATATATATATATATATATATATATATATATAGTGAATGCGTAGTGAGTTGCATGGAGCCAAACTCAGCCAGGAGTTTTTGCAACACGGAGGATGTGTCAAAGCCCGGCCATTTAATAAGGGTAACAGCGCATTAGCAACACTCACTATACACTTTCATCGGCACACAATACCGAATACTTCCAGGTCTTTGTTGATTGCGATGTTGAACATAGGCGACTTGGAACGTACGAAACAAGAATATTGTCTCGTTCACATTTGGGCATTCTGTAGGAAGAGCGAGCGGAATTTGCCACCGAGGCAGAGATTCCGCCGGAATACTCAGCGGAAAGCTCAATCGGTCCAGGACCAGTTTGTGCCGCTAGAAAAATTCCGCCGAATACCATTGGGCAACAGGCTGGCAAGGAGGGAGTGGTGTTCTCGCGGCGAAATCCATGGCGGTGCCCTTCGATGGAGGACCCCTTGCTTCAGATTGAATTCGTCGTGGTTACTGCCTTTTTCAGTACGCTCACTGGCCATGAATGGAGAAGCGGTCTTTCGCTCCAGCTTGATGACTTATTGAAAAACGTATGAGTGACAAATTTGCTCTATTTTCTATGTAAAGTGACCATTGCGCCGGTTTTAGGCCTAACGAAGAACGTCAGTTTGTTGACTAAAATGGTTCCTGTTCTATCAATCAGATGGAGCCACTAGGCTGAGCTTATAGTTTCGTCTTTGCATGGGTTGAACTTGAAGCGGGAAGGTAACAAATGGCGTAAAGTCCCATAAAATGCCCGCGCTTAGTGTACGTAAGTGTTCATACGCTTATGCTACGTATACAGTATCTATTTATAGTATTTTGTAACCATATCTGCATTTCGCAAGCAGACGACACGCAGACAATGAGACTTGGAGGAGCACGTTTAACGAGAAAACTCGCGATCAAAGCGGTGACTTGGTAGACGCGGAAGTGTGAACGTGGGAGCATTTCAATGGCAGCAGATTTCGCTCACTCTCCCCGCCGAATGCCCAAGTGTGAACGAGCCATAACAGATAACACTGAGGAGAAGTCAGAGTATGTAGCAGATGGATAACCAATCTTTGATCAAATGTTCTTTTTTGTTTATAAGAGCAAAATTTTGGGGCTCCTCAAGTGTCGTTAATTTTCTTTCCGTACGCGATAGCGCCCAGGAAGGCTTCCAGTAGTAAAAGAACTTTCACAATCGCGGCGGTTCACCCAAGGTGCCGTTCCCAGCCTTCAGACGGCGGTAACCGTGCGATGACACAACGAAGCCTGCCGTATAACCTCGGCCAGACCGCCGCTCATCCTTTCACAACCTGTGCGCTGCGGCAGACGCGGGGCTCCGACGCAGAGCCCGCCGTGGTTCGCGTAGGGCGCCGTTAACGACATTTACGGCGCGGCGAGGGGTGAGCCCACGGTGGCGCATTAGGGGCGGATTACGGGCCCCCAACACGCCCGAAGCGCCGTACCTCCGCGATCGCTCGTTAACGCGCGAAAAATGCGTCGAAAACGCCATGCTTGCACGGCGCGCTGTCACCGTACACCTCTTTCCACACAACGGGCGATTCTAATGTCGTCACTGAGATAGGCTACCGTCATCTCAGACTTTTCGCTGCTGCAAATGAATGGATTTCCGCGAAGTACGTGCAACACAATACGTGAATGCACTTGGCTGGAATAAAGAATATCGGTATAGCGGGAAACTATTGCTCACTTCAACGGCGATATAGCGAACCAATAGAAAAAGACCGTTTCTCGGGGAGAAAGAGTCGCTGCAGAAGCGTGGCTGGTAAGATACGCAGCTGTGCAAGCACGGAATAAGAGGAATGACGTTTGCTCCGCATTAGGGAAAGCAATGTGCTCTCTCCAATCGGCACTGATGGAGTCGGCACTTCCAATTAGACTAGCGCCGCCGTATTCCCATGGCCACCGTCAGTAGAAGCAGAACGAGGCTCTGCGCGAGGATGTTGCTGGAGAGAAGGAATAGCAGCAAGCCAAGCTTGCGAGGAAACTGTTGGTGCCACATTGTGCTCAATAAGGAAAGAAGCAAGTGGCTTCTGTGGAGAAAGAGTAGTAAACGTTAGCGGAGCGCCGTCACCATAAAATACCTCGGCGATAAAAATACAGAACACACAGTTGCAGCTAAAATAAAGAATGAAACAGGTAACGGCCGCTAAAGAAACGACAAGTGCCACTGCTGGCTGAAGCAAAGCCAGTGTTGAGTGCGCGGCCAACCCTTCAGATTTATTGTGCTTTTGTTGCGCTTGCGCGAAAAGAGTTTAAATAAATAATTTTGAGTAGAGTGCCGGTGGGAACCACTACACGCTCTTCTTGAGGGCCGTGGTCTTGAGGGTGCAGAAGGCCTCAGTACGTGACTGCGTGTCAAAGGTGCTCGTAAGCGAAGAGTTTTTCTTCAGCGCTTTCCTGCTCTTCTTTCGTTTGGATGGCTGATTGTAGCGCCTCGACATTTGCCTTTTTTTTTTACTTTGTTACGGGTGCGCACAACTTTAGGCCTGTCTGAAACTACTCCACCACTCCTGTTTGCACTGGTGTCAAGGGCAGGCGGGATCAGTCTAGCACTTATGATGTCCGCAGTGGCTCCGCCTGTGTATCATAGGATAAGCAGAATATATTCCCTACCACTACGCTCGCAGATGGATATTAATGTAAGCAAAACTAAACATGTAAGTTTCCTTAGCGTAGCACAAACGTCGCAAAATAATTACAGATTAAATGATGCGGGGAAGTGATTCTGCGTCATATATAAAATATCTGGGAGTATTTCTCAGTCATAACCCAACCTTGGATGCTCACATAGAATACATAACTAAGAAAGCTTTAAAAATAAATTGGCCGTTCGAAACGCCGTTTACCCCTCACGAACACTGAAACAACGCACAGCGCTTACATCAGCCTGAACAGGTTATCTCTGGAATACGTCTATATAATATGGCATCCACCTCACGCGATTCTTACGAATGCTCTGGAAGCAGTGCAAAATCAAGCAGCCAGATTCATACTGTCATCCACGTCATCAAAGAATATCAGCACTGAAGCACCCCCTGAATATTCAGCTTCTCGCTACACGCAGAAAGTTTGCTTGGTTGTAATTATTTCATACGTTATACCGTAGTGACCAGCCATTCTCCCGAAATCCTATCTTTCCGGCGCCCCATTGCTCAGATTTCCTGGATCATGCGCATGAAGTTCGCCCGATTTTCGCTCGCACACTAAAATGTCAGAAGTCACCGCTGGTATTGTCAATAAATGAACGGAATGCATTGCCATCCAGCATCGTCAGCCATACCAAATCATCGTCGTTTCAAGCAGCTTTACTAGCATTTTTGAACAAAGAAAATGTGTCATGCAGTGCTTGATTCCTGTGTGCGTTATGAATGCCGTTAAATTTTCCCGGTATCTTTTTGCTTTGCTTATGTTCTGTTATTCCTTATGCTGTGCAGAAGAGGGTCTGAGCTTGTTTTGTGTACCAGCCTATTTGCACAGTTCTTGAATGAACTCTTATGCCTAAACGTTATGAACTCAACTTTGCCTGTTGTTCATTTTTCTATCATTTGTTATCGGTTGCTACTTTCTTTGAAACATTCGCCCCCTATGTAACGCCCAGTTCTGGGCTTTTAGGCTAAAAAATAAATAAAGTTAATAACAGTCCAGTGCCTTCCTTGAGTTTCGAAGGTAGCCTAGCTACAGCGCGGGTCTTACTTGGTTCCACCAGTCTAGGGTATGTAGACGCCAGGAATTCACTTCTCGTTAACCTCCCAGCCTCTCGTCCTCCTCTCTCTCCGCCTTTTTGCGCTCACTTGGAACTTCGAATTATAGTACACACATCTGACATGAGTAAGAAGGATAACAGGCTTATAGCGGGACACATCAACTTTTTTTTTCTGTGTCATTCGAGCACCAATAATTAACGGAGGCACACAGTCGCTGATGCCTCTTCTGACTTTCCCGCAGGCCCTCTTAAACCTAGAGATATGCTTTTTTGGGGCAACTGACACATCATGCCTTGTATAATGAAGCCGTTCCTGACGTTTGCCGGTTACCACAAAAATTTGTGACCTGTATCTGCGGACTCAACTACCTATGAACGCAAACATCTTCGACGGAAGTCCGTCTGGTTTCCGGAGCGAAGCAAGCCCTCGAAGCGGACGCTGACCTAGGTACGAGAACGAGCCTGAACACAGAAGAACTCTGCCGGGTTTTGGAGTTTTGCCTAAACAGCACAGCGTTTTCATTCAAAGGAGAATTTTATAAGCAGATCAGCGGCACTGACGTGGGCACCGCGATCTCGGTGACTGCTGCCAACCTTGCGATGGAGGCCATCGAAGAGCAAGCACTGATGCCGTTCCAAGAAAAACTAAATGTTTTCATTCGTTACATTTAAACTAACTCAACCACCTCTATCAACGCACTCTAGCATGAACTGGAATTAGCAGTTGGGCTGAGGTACTGAATATCTACGTCAGTCGACGACTGCTGCTGGCTACTGTGTGGTATACCAGTGGATGTCAGAACACTACTTACGGTAAAAAAGAGAGGAGCAAGCCGTCTGCAGTAGAAAAATCTTCAAATAATGAGAAATATTGCTGCCTATTTCTTTTTTTTTGCTATCTATGCCTCTACATATTGCTGATAAAGAGAGGGAGAGCACAAACACAAAGGACGTGGTTTGTTTGGTTTAGGGGGGTTTAACAGCCCAAAGCGACTCAGGCTATGAGGGACGCCGTAGTGGAGGGCTCCATATAATTTCGACCACCGGGGGTTCTATAACGGGCTCTGACATTGCACACTACACGGGCCTCTAGCTTATCGCCACCATCGGAATGCGACCGCCGCGGCCGGGATCGAACCCGCTTCTTTTGGGTAAGCAGCGGAGCGCCATAACCGCTGAGCCACCATGCAAGGACAACTCTCAGCTTGCGCTCTCTCAGGTGGATTACGGGGCGACGGGCGCACCCCCCTGGCACCTTTCATAGTTGCGGTTCAGTGGCCCGTGAACAGCTGTTCTCTTTACCGGAAGAGCACGAACGGGTTGAATGGTGAGGTAAACACTTTCCGACTATATGCGCTCTCCAGGGACAAGCAATGTCTCCAGGGACAAGCAATGGCTGTGGTAGCTGTATAGCTGGCGATAGACGGTGATAGCGGCGACTCTCTCTTCCGTTAGCTCTTGGCATGCGAGGGAGTCTAATTTTCGCACGGCCATCAACGTCCTATTCTGAAAAACTGACTTTAGTGAGAAATGGGGTGGAGTCATTGCGAAAACTGGAAACTGGGCCCCGAAATGTTCATGTCGACCGACTATTGCGCTTATTTCTGCCAACCGCCTTTTTTCATGGCCTCTGGTGTGTCCCCGTGCCCCGTAAATGCCTGGAAGTAACTGGCTGCTTTTCGTTCTTTCTGTATAAGTCAGGAGAGGTATGCACGTTCACGTGTGCATCGACGAAAATAAAAAGATCAACACCAGGATGGCGTCTTAGGCACGTTTTAGATCGGTAGCAGACACAACTTCGTGGATGAATAAACAGCAGATTTTTCGAAAGATTTTTGAGGTGCTGCTCAAACAGTAAGAACGACAAAATGCACACTTCTTGCGTATATTCAGATCGGTCACCTTCCTCGACTAGAAGTGGGTACTTGCAGGTCGCGCAGTTAGTCAGAGTTGTACGTAACGGGCTACAAGTAATTGATCACTTGTAATAAATTAGTTTCATGTAATTTTTAATTAATCGCTCACTATTTTCAGAGAGTAACGTTCCGAGTAATGCAATTACTTTTTTTATCTAATCGATCACTGGTAAGCATTTACTTTTTTCCAAAAAACAAGTAGCCAACTGTACAATTTTCAGAACCTCTTTGATGGCAAACAGTGGCGCTAACGGGCAGGACAACGGACCAGCTGCGGAAAATCATCGTGTGTTTTCCTCTCCGAGTCACAAGCGGGGGTCACCGGTATCTCCAATGACAATTAGCGTCCCGAAAAATATAACTATACCACTGTGTAGTTACACCCCCCCCCCCCTCCGTTATGCCAGATAGCACCAAAAGTTACCTCCCACTACACCCAACTCGGTGGCTTCCACTCAGAGAACTGAGGCGAGGATATAGCTCAAGAAGGCGCGTAAAGCAAGGATTCTGTTGAAAGTGGCACTACTGCTGCAGTGCTTTTGTTGTATCAGAAGAAAAAGTGCGTGAACTACGTAGAATTCTTTCGTCGAAAAAGTAACCGCGACCGTGTCTTTTCGTCCTTGCCTTTCTTGTACATTTTTTCCCCAGTATTTGCAACTAACTGGATTCAAGTTCGACACTCGGTGCCTTTAAGATTCTATTGCCGAAGCACCTAACAATGCAACCAAGAAATCAGGAAGGGCCGTCCGTCAAACAAGCATATGTCTACTTACAGAGTCAACTTGCCCTTTAATATCAAGTTGCAAAGACCAAAAATTTTATTCTGCTTCCGCTGTACATCCATTTTTCTTGTCACTAGTACACAAAGATATGCGGAACAAACGTCAATAATGGCAGCAATTTCAGAACACTTTTCAAAAACTATTAGGCACGCGGCACTCTCGGTCGTCTTTCCGCCCTATAGAGAGAGGTAACATTATTAAATTTTTCCACTTAGTTTGAGTTAACCCAGGACATCTTTCCCAAGCATTTCAGCCCAGGAGAGTCCAGTACCACGCCGGGGGAAACCTTTTACCCATTAGAAAACCGGTGGGTATCCGGCGGCACTTGGGAATCGAAGCCAGCGCGTCCCGAATGCGAGACGTATGCTCTGACCACAATTATGGCCGCCGTTTCATCATTCCAGTGGAATAGTTATCCACCGGATTTTTGAAATAGGTACAAGATACGGCCCGGAGTGGCGCTTGGTTTTCCTGGGTGTACGGCATGGGAGAGTGCCTGCGCCTTCAAATGTCGCCCCTGTGAGCGACCCTAGTGCGGGCGTCGTGACTCAGGGATGTTTCAGTTATAACTCACTGTCTGCTTCTCTAGATATCCTATCCCTGGATGGGCATGACAGTGCGAGGAAAATCGTGAAAAAAGAATCACATTACTGTACCGGCGTTGAGCTGGTATATCAGAACTCAGCAGAACAAAAAAAAAAGATCGTGTCCGAAGAGTCTATTTGAAGAATATCGTTGACAGCTCATTCACAACTTCGGAGCACGTTGGCCGCCGCCCACAGCATTAAAACATGTGAAGCACGCGCCCACAAACTACCACAATTAACCAGACACATGTAAACGCTGGCGCAAAGGGACGATAAAGGATAGCCTTAGTGGCGGCAGTAGCAGTGGAGCCTAAGCCAACTAAAAAAGCTACTAAAACAAATAAGGCCGGTGCTCTAGCGCAGCTTCGCACAAGCAGGTTGCTCTGTTGTGGTACAAGCTACCGAGCATTCGAGATCAAGCGTCTAGTTTTTGTGCGCAGCTACGAGCTGATGCGCAAGCTGTTCATACGTTATAATACCGCCATTCACTCCAGTGCATACGTTAAGAGAGTGGTCGGTGTAGCTGCCGACCTGTTCACGAGGAAACGTTGGAAAATTAGCGATGGCAACTTGGAAAAACAAGTCCTCTTTAAAATTAGCAACGTGTAAAAAAAATATCAAGCAAGCCGCAGTAGTTCATTGTAGTCTGAGTAAATTTGTGTTACGGCAGTAAAACTTGGAAAATAACGCGCTAACAATTCTTTATATTTCCGTAATTGTTTACTTACTTTTCTGTGGCTGTAGCTGAAAACTGTAATAGGTTACATTTGAGATGCAGTAATTGCAACTGTAATCGGCTACTAATTTTCTGTAACGTGTACAACAGGGGTCAAAGACCATCTGACTTCGCCTAGTTATTAACACAGCCCGGGAATGTGCACAGCGCCTACGTCATGTAGCGCACCTAAGATATCGTCATTTTGCTCAATATATAAAGTCGGTCCCTATCCTCGCCTGGGACCGCACAGGCAGCTGCTTATGCGGCCTCCTGGAAATGTATTCTTTGTCAATGGCACTGTACTCATCAAATCATTATAGCGGCCACAGCTTAAGAGACACGTCTGCAGCGCTTTTATAGTGGGTTTTGCTTTTTTGTGCTCTCTAGGGATGCGTTAGTCCGAATGCAACGCCCTTGCCCTGTTATGGCAAGGCTATCGCCGGGGCTGCCGCGGCTGCCTTGGTAGTGGTGACCATGTGCAAATGTTCCCAGCGATATTTCTGCACGGAAGCTCCGACTTCCGAAAGCACGTCATCTCTCCGGCCGAACGCAGGTTCATTTTTTTCTAAACACAAACAAAAGAAAAATAAAGTCCGTCTTTCTTCCTTTGACGTTAGCGTTCACATTCGCCTCTACGGCCTTTGAATGGACCAGGCTTAAATGCCAGTTTCTGCGAACAGCGATGAAGCGCGCCACATTGCCGTACCGATTTCGTTGGACGCAACATGGTAGGAGAGGTGGCTCGCCTCGTCCTCGCTAGTTCCGCGCACTTTATACGCGGATACAACTCCAGAACGAAGCGACAGAAGCCCCTCTATGGCATCGACCGATTTTAATGCGGCCGTGGTTAATCCGATTGAGCCGTGGCTATTCCCCATTCATCTGCCACCCTCTGCGATATCACGTTAACAAGTCCAAGGGGTTCGCTGAAGGCGGCGAATCGGCCGACGCCATTGGCAGGAGGGCATTTGCAGCTTCGTTCTTGAGTTGTGTCCGACTATAGCCGCGCCGGAAGTTTCTGTTGGGCAACCTGAGCAGGAGCCTCTCCGTACGAAATATGTCGCCTTTGAAGAGCAAAATGTGGAAGGTGAGCAGGAGCCTCTCCGTACGAAATATGTCGCCTTTGAAGAGCAAAATGTGGAAGGTGGAGATGGTTTGTAACAGTTTATAATGCGATAACATTAGAGTTGGCGTCACACGTGACCTTGCGACGTCATCACAACCCTGTCCACGGGATTGTGAGCAACCTAATTTCTAGGCAGCAACCTAGATAGAGAATCGAATTCAAAATTAGAAAGAAAGTATGATATATGCAAATGTCGATACCGTTACAGCTTTGCGAATACCAGCTGCTGCAGCAACAAGTCTGAATATGGTAGCTGCTGGAGTGACACTTGCAAAGAAACTGGCGCAAACGCACACAAAAGTTGCTTCAGAACCTGCGACATATGTGAAGTCTGATGCTATCACCTTCCACTCTTAAGGTGACTTCAGCGTCCCCAAAGTATTCGAAGAATTCCGCTCAAGGTGTTTTGGCTACCTCAGCTTGCTAAATGCAGGATTTCCCAAGAGCGCAATTATTTGCTCGTATACTTGCCAGAATGGAATTCCAACTACTTCTGCTGGTACGGAAGGCTCGTGTTTCTTCCTCACTACAGGTTGTTGCAGAAACTTTACTATTTTCCGGCTGGACTGTCTGGAGTCGAGCGATGCATTGCGTGAGCTGAATACTAAATGCGATATCAGATTTAAATGAGGAAACGTAAAATGCCCCAGACTGTCGGATTATGGTCGAGAAGTATTACATTCCCAGCGAAGCGGAAACAAGTCTTCTTTCATTAAAAAGGAGGGGGGGGGGGGGGGGAGCCCCGCTGCGCCACGATAATTTTGTACTTTTTAAATTCATTGAATAAGTCAGTTCTCAGTTGTTTACTAAATTGCGCCTCGAATTTTTTAAATCCTGGTATCTTATGCATGTCTGCTTCTTTTCCATGATGGTTATTAAATTACATGTTTTGAGAAGAGAGAGTAATCATGCAGACATTCAGATGTCGGCGGGACTGAAATATCTGGCATATCAATAAGCCTTTTTTTTTTGCAGTGGCGTGGGTGGCAGCACTTTTAATGAAGGTACTGTTGCCTATCCGGGGGCCTTCTGTAGACACTGGTGATTAAGCTACCCTTCTCCGTTCGAATCGAGATGTCCAAAAAGTTAATTTGACTGGTGGAGTATGTGTGTGTGAAACAGAAGTTTGGATGTATGTTGTTAAATGCTGAAATAAACTGGATGAGTGTGTCCTCGGTTTTCGTCCATACCATGAATATGTCGTCTAGGAAGCGTTTGTAAAAAGCCAGGTTTGCTGGGTATGAGCGCAGAAACTCCGATTCAGTGCTATGCATATATATGTTGGCATAGTTTGGCGCCATTTTCGTTCCCATAGTGGTACCACTCGTTTGTAGGTAAAAGGAGTTGTTGAATTCGAAAGAGTTGAGTTTGAGGACCAGATTAGTAAGTGCAGCGATGCTACTTTGGCTAGGAGCATCAGCGCTTTTGTGTTTTCCATAGGATGCGACCAGAGCTCGGATGCCATCATCATGCGGTATTGCAGTAGTGTTGAAATCTGGGTCAGTTGGTACATGTTCCATTTTTCCTGGGAGTCTGTTTTTCTGGGAGTCTGTTCTCTTCTAACAAGCACAGTTGCTAGTCCAGTCGTCGTGTGTGTGCCTCGTCTCTTCGCTGTGTCCCGTTTTTTGACTGGTTTTACTCCTGATCATGCGGTATATTGGTGCATAGAGACACCACATCAAGGGTAACTAAAAAGGCACCTTCTGGAGCGGCAAATTGAGAATTCTTTCGGGAAATGATTAGCGTCACGAATGTAAGATGTATGTTTGGGAGGGATATGCTTGATGAGAGAATCAATGTAGCTGGAGATTGGTTCTGTTAGTGTGCCAGTGCCAGAAACTATCGGTCGACCCGGATGATTTTCTTTGCGTATTTTTGGGAGCATGTAGAAGCAGCCTGGAGAAGCATGTAGTGCCGTCAGTGCTTTACTTACTCGTGATGATAACTTGCCTTCAACTGTAAGTTGTTTTAAGGTTTATGATATGATTTTCCGGTGTTCAACGGTGGTATCTGATGGGAGTAACCTATAAAAATTGGAGTTGTTGAGCTGACGATATCCGTCCCGGATGTACTTTTCTTTCTCTAAAATTACTATGCTGCCTCCTTTGTTCGCGGGTTTAATGACGATATCCGTTCGTTTGCTGAGTGATTCTAAGGCGTTGCGTTCCTCTCTTGAAAGGTTTGGTGGTCCGGGTTTATGTGTCTCGAAAGCTTGAATGATGTCTCACTGTATTGCTTTTATATACATGCCCAGATGCTTATTCCTGCTAGATATTGGTATCCATTGTTCCTGGGAAGGGGGGAATGAGTTGCAGGTTTGGTTCGGTTTATCGGAGAAGTATTCCCGGAGTCCCAGACTTCGAGAAAAGTTGTTGAGATCCTTCATTAATTGGTATTCATTATAGCGGCCTGTATTTGGGCAGAATTTCAGTCCGCGTGACAAGACTGACTTCTCCTCCTTGTTTAGACGAACGTCTGAGAGGTTAATAATATTCTCCTGAAGGTCTGAACCATCCAATGTTTGATTTAATAAGGTTGGATGGTTTCTTGAAGGCTTATGAGTGTAGTCAGGCTGCATTATATCCTTTTGTGATTGTGATGCCACGCCCCACCCTCTTCTCCCATCAAGCTGGATGTAATCTCGGGAGAATGTTTTGCATTTTTTAGCCCAGATTTGTGTGGTTTTGCTGGACTGGAAAAACTCAAGCTCGTCCGTCTGTATTGTTGAAAGTATCATGTTGTGACGAGCCTGTCTCTCCTCACGACTAACTGATGCCAACACCTCTTCGCAATGATCTATAGTTATTTTCAACAGGTTTAGGGATGCGTCAAGCAGTTCCTGGCTCCAAGCTAGGCTATGAGCTTTCGAGAAATTATTCATCGACGGAGTTAAAGACACGGAAAGGCCATTGGGTACCGTATTTTCTGTGAAGTATATTTTCAGGGACTTTATGTGGAGCTAAACCCGCCGCGGTGGCTGAGTGGTTATGGCGCTCGGCTGCTGGCCCGAAAGACGCGGGTTCGATCCCGGCCGCGGCGGTCGAATTTCGATGGAGGCAAAATTCTAGAGGCCCGTGTACTGTGCGATGTCAGTGCACTTTAAAGAACCCCAGGTGGTCGAAATTTCCGGAGCCCTTCACTACGGCGTCTCTCATAGCCTGAGTTGCTTTGGGACGTTAAACCCCCATAAACCTTTATGTGGAGCTCGTGCCTGATTCGTTTGTATATTATTTTTCTTAATTTTAAGAAACTCAGAGAGTGTATAGCATCAGCCGAGGGGGGAGCAGGCGGGTGAGTTCGGCCAGCCCATCAATCCTGTTTCACCCGCTGGGCGGAGCCGCAGCGTCGCCTGCGGTCATATCTTGGTTTCAGAGTAGCAGGGCCCTCCGCACGGTTGTTCGCAGTGACAGGCGTTTGCTGACGTCCTTCAGTCGTTTGAACCGGAACCTTTGTGGGAGTCGTTGGTGCAGCGGAGTATTCCAGATTGTGGTCACTGGCAATCAACTTGGCAGGTGACGGTGCCGAATTCCATGGTGCTCCCCTAGGTTCGCTGGCCTTGATTTTTGGTTGGGATTTTGGCGTAGCTGAAAGACTGACATTGTGGTCCATATTGTGAGGTGGTTGCTGTTGTGCTGATGTGGATGGTCCAGGAGCGGAGTGGTAGCTTTTCGGAATTTTGGACCCAATTCGTCCGTCATAATGTAGGTCTGACGCTGACCGAGTACTTACGCTGTCCGCTGGGAGCGTCCGGCGGAAGACTCGTGCGTCAGGCCTCTGACCGTCATCCCTATCTCGTGCCTCGGCGATGGTAGAGAAACAGCGACTTGTTAGGGTGTTCGTTGTGTTCCAGTCACCGACAACCAGGGCATAGGTGGGAGGCACTGGTGCGCTGTTATCCGAGAAGGGAAGATGGTCCAGCCATAGGGTCATGTTGTGCCGCCGAATGGTAAGCAGGAGATTGTGGATATTCCATGCTAGTATGGAGACACTCCCGAAACTTGGATGGACCCCATCCGCGGCCAGAACCATAGACGGGTGGAATGTAGTAGGGCTAGGACTCTGACCTCTGAAGTCTGGAGAGAGTACCAGGGTTCTCATTCATACCGGCCTGCACAGTGTTAAACTTATACAGTCTAACCTGGTTATAGTGAAGTATCATCGGGACCGTAAATTAGTTCGTTATACCCAATATTCGTTGTAACAGAATGCATAAATATCGGCTCTGACAAATCCGCAATTTGGCTCGCGCAAATATTCTAAATACAAAAATGCATTACTCTGGGCTTCGAACCCAAGGTAATCCCGACCTGTCTCTGTGTGGTTTGTGGCATTTAAAACAAAATAGAGCGTAGTATGGGAAAGTCGAATTACAAAAGAACAAAGTTCGACAAAATAGGTCTGCGTTTGTTTATTTGAAGAAGGATGTGATCTTCGTCTGGTGGATTTTTACAGCACTGAACAGAATAAAGTTTTCCACAGTGTCCATGCACAAGAGGGCCTTTTCAACCTCAGCAGTTTTGGTCGTCGGCAGTTTTTCCAAATAGCCTTCCAGCCTCCTGGCCATGTCTGCGGCGTCCGCACTGCTTACTGGTGGTTCATTACGTTCGCTGTCACTTTCGCTATCGCTGCTGCTGTTATCCTTGGGGACCACGATGCGATCCACAATTTCTTGATCCGTCAGCTCAGGCGCCACGGCCAAGTTCTCATCGGCCGAAACGAAATCGTCAAATGCGATGCCTGGGAGTGCCAGTCGATCCCAAGTTTTCTCCAGCTCTATCAGGTTTTCATCAGGCTGAACTTTGTCTTCGACGGCAGGCAAAACAAAACCGGCATCCGCGAAACAGTTCCTTATTGTTGACTGCCTCACCTCATTCCGAGATTCATACAACATTTCAAGCGTCGGCTTGATGTTAATGGTTGTTGATCTGTGTCGATCGATATCGAAAACCAGTTGCATCACCAAACACTTCCGGTAATTGCACTCGAGCGAACGGATAATGCCCTTGTCCAACGGTTGCAAAGCAGAAGTTGCGTTTGGTGGCAGAAACACCAAACGAACTGCCTTCAGCACGATCGAGACTTTGTGCGCCGAACAGTTGCCCAAGAGCAACAGGACCTTCCTGTGCTGCCTCTCCATTTCCTGGTCGAAATCTTTGAGCCAGTCTTCGAAAAGCTTGGACGTCATCCAGGTCTTTTTGTTAGACAAGTACGCAACCTGCAAATTACGGACTCCTTTCAGGCACCTGGGACGTGCAGACTTGCAGATTACGGTGAGTCGTCTTTTGTCTGAGCCATCCATGTTCACGGCAACGGCAACCGTCACCCGGTATTTGTTCTTTTTTCCTCCATGGCAGGTTTCATTCTTTACTGCCAGTGACCGCTCTGGCAACAACTTGAGAAACACGCCGGTTTCGTCAACGTTGTACACATTGCGCTCGTTGTATTCCTGGAGCAGAGGCTGAAAGTTCTCCGGCTACTTTTCACATGTCACCGCGTCGACAGCAGCTCCTTCGCCATACAATGTGTGGCACACGATCTCGTGCCTGTCTTTAAAACGTAGCAGCCAACCGTTGCTTGCACGGAAATCGTCATGCCCTAGTGCGCAGGCCAGGCTGACGGCCTTCGTTTGAAGAAGTGCTCCTGATACTGGCAAGTTTCGTGCCCTCACGTCTTTAAACCATGAAAGCAAAGCCGCTTCCACATCCGTGTGATGGCAAAGCCAAACTCGCTTACGGTCAGCTTTTATAGCGTCCTCGGTGTTGCCCTCAATCTTCCTTCTTGCGGCTAAAATGGTAGATAAGGTACTTGGAGAGAGCAGCGATGGCGTAGAGGTAGAGCATCCGCCTCGCGTGCAAGAGGACCGGGGTTCGAATTCTGGTGCCGCGCAATTCTCCACCGGGTTTCAAAAAAAAGAAAATCAGCGTGTCGATGGAATTGCATAACCAGGCCTGGAGTGCGGCCTGATCTCGGTGACCAGAACCGACAATGCACTCTCTCACCAGAGCACGGTTTGGCCACCCTGGTGTAGTACTTGGCCACAACCTTCTATGATCAAACCAATTAACCCTCGGCCCTCAGGCCCCAGCGGCTGCGGAGCAACTGACTACGGCGGCGGTCAGACCTGTGACGCAGCGGAGAGTGCTAAGAATCTCTGGCTACGGACAAGCCGCCATTGGAATCTGAACCTGGCAATGTTTAACGCTAGAACTTTAGCTAGTGAGGCTAGTCTAGCAGTGCTGTTTGAGGAACTAGCGGGAATTGAATGGGATGTGATAGGGCTTAGCGAAGTTAGGAGGACAGGTGAGGCGTATACAGTACTAAAGGACGGACACATACTGTGCTATCGCGGATTAGAGGATAGACGAGAACTAGGTGTGGGATTCCCCATTAATAAGGATATAGCTGGCAACGTAGAGGAGCTCTATAGTATTAACGAGAGGGTAGCAGCTATAGTAATTAGGCTGAATAGGAGGTAAAAGCTGAAAGTGGTGCAGGCCTACGCACCCACATCCAGCCATGATGACCAGACCGTTGAAAGTTTCTATGAGGACGTAGAATCGGCAATGAATAAAGTAAAATTGCAGTACACTGTACTGATGGGCGACTTCAATGCGAAGGTGGGCAAGAAGCAGGCTGACGACCACGCGGTAGGTGACTATGGGATAGGCTCTAGGCAGGGGAGAGTTATTAGTTGAATTCGTGGATGGAAATAATTTACGGATCATGAATACCTTCTTCCGCAAACGAGAAAACAGGAAGTGGACCTGGAAGAGCCCCAATGGTGAAATTAAAAATGAAATCAAAGTCATGCTATGCGCTCAACCTGGCATCATTCAGGATGTGGCCGTCCTCGGAAAAGTGCGTTGTAGCGATCACCGAAAGATAAGGTCTAGAATTAGCTTAGACTTGAAGAGGGAACGGAAGAAGCTAGTGAAGAAGAAGACCATGAACGAGTTAGCCGTAAGAGGGAAAGCACAGGAGTTTAGTATAGCACTGCAAAACAGATATTCGGCTTTAACTGAGGAAGACGATCTTGATGTTCATACAATGCACGATAATCTGACATCAATAATTATGGAGTGCGCAGTAGAAGTAGGCGGTAGGACAGTTCAACAGGATACCGGGAAGCTATCTCAGGTGACGAAAGATCTGATTAAGAAGCGCCAAAGCATGAGGGCGTCTAACCCTACGGACAGAATAGAACTAACAGAGCTTTCAAAGTTAATAAATAAGGGCAAGGTAGCCGACATAAGGAAGTTTAATATGGAGAGAATCGAGCATGCTCTAAAGAACGGAGGTAGCTTAAAAGCAGTGCAGAGGAAACTAGGCATAGGTAAAAACCAGATGTATGCATTAAGAGACAAGCAGGGCAATGTCATTAGCAATATGGATAAGATAGTTAACGTAGCCGAAGAGTTCTACACAGACCTGTACAGTAGCCAATGTAATCAGAGCGTTAATGAGAAAGACAGCAGTGCACAGCAATGCGTCATCCCGCCAGTAACGAAAGATGAAGTAAAGAAAGCCTTAGAAGCAATGAAAAGAGGAAAAGCACCTGGGGTAGATCAGGTAACAGCAGATCTGTGGAAGGATGGAGGGGACATCGTGCTAGAAAAATTAGCGACCCTGTATACGCAATGCCTTATGACCTCGACTGTACCAGAAGCTTGGAAGAATGCAAACATTATCTTAATTCATATGAAGGGAGACGCCAAGGACTTGAAAAATTACAGGCCGATCTGCTTACTATCCGTTGCCTACAAAGTATTTACTAAGGTAATCGCTAATAGAGTAAGGGCAACGTTAGACTTTAATCAACCAAATGATCAGGCAGGCTTTCGTAAAGGATATTCCACAGTAGATCATATTCACACTATCAATCAGGTGATAGAGAAATGCGCAGAATATAACCAACCTCTATATATAGCTCTCATTGATTACGAGAAAGCATTCGACTCAGCGGAAACCTCAGCAGTCATACAGGCATTGCGTAATCAGGGGGTAGAAGAGCCTTACGTCAAAATACTGGAAGATATATATAGCAACTGCACAGCTACTATAGTCCTCCATAAAGTCAGCAATAAAATTCCAATATGGAAGGGCGTCAGGCAAGGAGACACGATGTTGCCAATGCTGTTCACCGCATGTTTACAGGAGGTATTTCGAGGCCTGAATTGGGAACAGTTGGGAATAAGAATAAATGGAGAAGACCTGAATAATCTGCGATTCGCTGATGACATTGCCTTGCTGAGTCACTCAGGAGGTGAACTGCAAATCATGATCAATGAGATAGACAGGTAGAGCAGATCGATGCGTCTAAAAATTAACATGCAGAAAACCAAGGTAATGTTCAACAGCCTAGCAAGGGAACAACAGTTCACAATTGGCAGCGAGATCCTAAAAGTTGTGACGGAATACGTCTACTTAGGGCAGGTAGTGACAGCTGATCCGGATCATGAAAGGGAGATAACTAGAAGGATAAGAATGGGGTGGAGCGCATATGGCAAATTCTCGCAGATCACGAGTGGCAGTTTACCAATTTTCCTCAAGAGGAAAGTGTACAACAGCTTTAACTTACCGGTACTCACCTACGGGGCAGAAACGTGGAGGCTAACGAAAAGAGTTCAGCTTAAGTTAAGGACAACGCAGCGAGCCATGGAAAGAAAAATGATAGGTGTAACGTTAAGACACCGGAAGCGGGCAGAGTGGATGAGGGAACAAACGCGGGTTAATGACATCCTAGTCGAAATCAAGAGAAAGAAATGGGCTTGGGCAGGACATGTAATGCGAAGGCAAGATAACCGCTGGTCCTTAAGGGCAACGGAGTGGATTCCAAGAGAAAGTAAGCGTAGCAGGCGGCGGCAGAAGGTTAGGTGGGCGGATGAGATTAAGAAGTTTTCAGGCAAAGGGTGGATGCAGCTGGCAAAGGATAGGGTTAATTGGAGATACATGGGAGCGGCTTTTGCCCTGCAGTGGGTGTAGTAAGGCTGATGATGATGATGATGATGATGATGATGATTATGATGATGATGATGATGATGATGATGATGATGATGATGATGATGATGATGATGATGATGATGATGATGATGATGATGATATGAAGATACTCCTTTGCACCTTACACGAACTAAATCGACTTAAGAATTGGGTCAGTTTTGTCTTTGTCGGCACGGGCGAAAATGTGTAGAACAGGAGCATATCAGTTTTCGAGCCATTGAACTAGCTGCGGCAGCTCACGAAAGACTTTCTGCTGCGCAGTGAAGAATGTCTAACTATGCTACAAGTATACATCCGTTAAATGAACGCTGAGGCAATTTTGTTGTTTATTTTGGCTGCCAGACATGACTCAAGGAGTGGAATCTATGAAGCTTATTCTTAAAAAAAATTGATCATAACTTTTTCTTTAGCATTGAAAACGATGTCGTAATCGCCGATTAAAGTCGCGATAATGTGCAGACTTCTCCGCACATAATTGTGTTGTGCGGATAAGCTCGGTGATTGTGTCATGTTGCGCTCAAGATTTTAGACTATCGCTGTCATCATGGAATGCCGCAAAAAAAAAAACAACTCTCCGCTGGTTTTACCTTTGTTGGTGGTTGATTTCTTTTTGAGAGCGAGCTTTCGTGCCTTGGATATCTACCGCCTTCGCAGTATGGCGTCACTAAGCAACTCGTACTCGGCACTGCACAATGCAGAGAAGCTTGAACACCGTCGCGGCTTTAATCAGCGGTTGCGTCACCATTTTAAATCCGCAGGCAGCCCGGTCGGGAGCAAATGGGGAGAAAGAAAGGACAAAGCGCAGCTCCCACTGTGCTTACAGGTCTGCTTTTAGCGTAAAACGCCGGCAGGAATGGCGCCCTCAGAACATGAAGCAGGAAAAAAACAATTCCGATTTCACTCTTTGTGGCATCGTGCGAAACGTTTCCATCTGCTGATCATAAAAATCGCATTTCTTTAAGGTCTCAGGAGCGTTACGCGATCTATCAGGTAGCCTGTAAAAATAGAAGACAATCATTTTCAAAAGCCCGGCTGCGTGCTTGACGCGAAAGATTGCAGTTCTACGCCAATCTTTGACATTATTCACTGGAAGACTGGGTGTTAATTAATTACTACTTTTGTATTGTATTGCACGCTTGACTCCAACC
This sequence comes from Amblyomma americanum, assembly GCF_052857255.1. NCBI lineage: Eukaryota > Metazoa > Arthropoda > Arachnida > Ixodida > Ixodidae > Amblyomma > Amblyomma americanum. The sequence continues at coordinate 329,123,401 of NC_135497.1, read as the reverse complement.
TTGCTCTGAATTTTATAATATTATCGAGTTTATGCTCTTTGCGACTAGTAATAATTTATTCACTCAAGATTTCATGTGTTCTGCTTGATTTGCCAAGACTGCGGTTTTGTTGCTCAGACTTCATTGATTTTTTTTTTTTTCAGTGAAGGCAGTGCGACTGTTCATGATTGATTTTTCTTTATTTTTATCTGCTTTGTTTGTGTAATAATAATCTCTAGCTTTTGTTTTGCTTACCGAATACTGTACTTGTATCTTGATTTCTGTATGCCCACCCTGCGAAAATCTCTTGCTGGATTGCAGTATCAAGAAAATTAGTATCAACTATGAGTGTTATTACTTTCTTTTGTCATTGTCATTATTTTCATGGCAAATAAGTGCCGCGGCTACTTCTGCGCAGTATCTGCGGTTGTCCTTAGAAAGTACATTTTGTTGCTCCTTTCCGTTCTTGTAGAAAAGTACAGATTCGCACCGTGCAAAAAGGAAGCCGAATTTCTGCAGGGCTCATGACATTAGTTTTGCTCAAACAATACAGCCCGTCACTGACGGATTAATCTTGGGCTCCGGCGGCACAGTCATATAAAGGTAGCCCGGCTCATTCACTTCGGTCTTATGAATGAATGAATGAATGAATGAATGAATGAATGAATGAATGAATGAATGAATGAATGAATGAATGAATGAATGAATGAATGAATGAATGAATGAATGAATGAAAACGCGTTTATTGGTTGGCATTATTGCGTTGATAGTGTTGCAGTAGACGGGTTATTTTGGTCATCAGGGTCTTCGAAGCGTGAATATACCCTGTGAGGCAGTACAAAAGGCACTGCCCACGAAGCGATTGTTTCGAAATACGCCCTTATAGCGCACAAATCTGTTGGCAGCAGGCCAGGTGCGCCGAGTGACAATGTTGGCGGGCATAGCTTGTGGCAATTTGAGAATATTGACCAGGCTAATGCAACCAGCACCGCACTTACTTCGTTCACTGCTATGGCTCATTACAATGTCAAAATTGCACCAACAGGTATGTCAAATTAGGTGGAACAGATTTGCCACAACTGAAATGAGTTCACGGAAAGCCAGGACGCAACACAACTTTCACGCCTCTTTTTTTTTTTATCAATGACTGCATATTTTCGAGTCGACGAAGCATTCAGTAGTCTAACCTGCGTCTTCGTTTAGGTGATGCTTTACTGGTCCTGGCAGTAGCAGCTTCTCTGAACCACGTGCCAAACGACTGCAACACGAAATCAACCCATGTGATCAACCGCGTGACCAACGGCGCCGCCACGGAGCTCAAGTAGTGTCGAAGAGGTCGCGTAGTGTAGCTGTCGCTACAAAAAGAAAACTAAGTGGTCTGAGGAAGTCTAAGGACTCGCCATTGAGCAGAATATGCAAGACCGTAGCCCATACCCACGAGTTGCCTCACCTACCTTTTTTTCACGGGTAGTAGTGTTGAATGCCAATTTACCAAGACAAGAAAGAAGGCGTGCTGCAGTCATGAAAGGCCGCGTGTTGTTTAAGTCTAAGTGGCCTCTTTTCTGCAGTTTTTTGCGAACTGCACGAACAGTGGACATTAAACGGAATGATTCCACATCTGGCATATTAACCCAAAGCGGCCTTCCCTGTCCCCACTTCAGTCATATGCCCCGACCCCTTCGCGAGGCAACGCCGAGTGCACTCGCATGTTTGTTTTTTCGGTGCAACAGTGTTTCCCTTCGTTTTTCCTCTTGCCACGCAAAGCTAATCGCCAGTGCACGGCGTTTTCAGGACTGTGAAACTGCCTTCCGCGGGGAGTCCTTTGCTGCGGCCTCGTGCACACTTGGACGAGTAAGCGCCCAGTGCGACCGGACATGGGCGTCCTTCCTTCCGGATCAAAAATGCCCCCTTCCGCGGGTCGCTCCCCACCACATGATGCTGTCCGCGCGTCGGATTAGCTCATTTCCTCCCGCGCCCCGTCCGTCGCGGACGCCGCTGCGCCACCGCAGCCGCGTCACCTGTATCTCGCCTCTTGTTATTCACCAAGGTTTGGCCGCGATCGTTCTTCTCGCGGCGACGCTCTCGTTTCTTTCTGCCGGGCAATTTCGCGGGCCTATGCCTCTGGTCCACGCTACTTCTGTGTCACCAGCGCCCTCCCTCTCTGGCGGTGCAGCCGCGAACATAGAAAAGGCGCAAAGGGACGCGCCAAGAAGGAAATCACAATGGACACTCGCTGGACACGCGCTCGGCCCTCTTCTTTTTCTTGTCCCCGTTGTGGTGACTCTCCCTGTGGGCCAACCCGTATCCCTTCTCTGTTTTTGTTTTTTGTTTTTGCGCCTCCGTTGCTACCAGTGTTCGCAGCACAGCGTATAGTGCGGCGCGGGAAATTGTTCCGTGCACGCGTGTATGCACGCGAGTGCAGCAGCACATCAGTCAAAGTCCCCGACGTCAGCATAGACTGTTCCCAATTTAGTCTTGACGTTGTATTACGCGCCTCCTTTGTTGTATTCTGTTACCTCGCGGCGATCTTGAAAGCGCTGTCTTTCGTGGCCCCCAGAGCCATCTGTTTGTGTGCGTGCGTGCGTGAGCGAACCAGAACAGCGTGGCTTTGCATGTGCTGTCATTAAGTTCCCGCGGCCGATGTTCGTTGATTAGCGAAACGCGAAAAAAGAAAAAAAGCAACTCGACAGCTGGCTAGTGCCCGCTTACGCTCGATGTCGGCTTGCTTGTTTGGCTTCATGAACTGTGTGCAAACAGAGCAGTGGCACCTGTGTTCCGCGCAGTTTTCTTCCTTTTGCGGAGGGTGGGACACTAAAAGAAAGTGCGGCCAGGAAGTTGGGATTTTTTTTCTTGTTCTCGCTGCGTGTGTCGCGCTTCAGTTTATGCCCGACGAGAGGCCCTCCATCCTGGCAGAACGGTGCGGTGACGGATTGATTCGCTTGGCTCCGCCATCCCTTTCCCGATGTCACTATACGTACAGGCTGCGGCGGTACGCGATGCTTCTAACATCGTGGCTTTATTTATCGGCAAAACTAGTCGCTTAAATCTGGATTCTTTCATACAGCGTGTTTTATTAACTCTTTTCCACGTAGTTGGCTTGTATAGGGTCTCCCAGAACCGCTAGTTCGGGGAAGTGTTCGTTCCAGGAAATGGGATATATGCTGAACGCAGGGGTGAGAGCAGAGAACGAAACCTGCGCAAGAAACTTTTCGTCAGCGTCAGTTTCGCTGGCTTCTTCATCTGTGCAAACTTGAACGAGTGGGACCGACGCAGAAAGAATCTCTTTGCGTGAGTGAAGTCTATCTAGTCCCTGTTTCTGAGATACGACGAGTGGCGGTTGTGGAATATCGGTGTTGTTATTGTTTGTGCTGACTTCTGGCCGGTTCAGCATGCTTAAAGCGATTTATTTATTTATTTATTTACTGATTTATTTATTGAAATACCAACAATTCCAAAATGAACATTATACTTGGAGAAAAAACGTAGAAATAACATAACAGCTAGCCCACTGGCAATGTCTTTATCATGACTTCACTCAACAATAAAAAGGACATAGGCAGTACAGCAGTGTAAAGTGAGGAATTCTCTACGCCATGCGGTTAGAATATGTTAAAATCGCATAGCCCGTAATCGTTAGCTGGCACTGGGATATTGCATTCGTGGTTTATCCCACTGGACAGTTCGCTCTGAATGTATCGATGTGTTTGAAATGTCCGTGCGTATCTCCTTGCTACTGCCTTGCAAATGTTCGCCCTATTTCGCCGCAGAACACTCGCCATATCTGTGTTTTTTTAATTATCTTTATCCACAAACTTATCCGACTTCTTGTGTTTCTGTGGAGAACCATTAGGCGCTCAAATCTATAGTCGTAGACAAAAGTTCGCAGGACAAATACTCACATTTTATTTTTTCAGAGAATGGGGCAAGCTTATTCCTTTGTGCTGAAGTGCTCTTTGTTGGTCTGCTTTGCACGACTACACAAAAAGTTTTTTTTCCCCTTGGAACCGCCACCCGTAAACTTTTCTCCATGACTGTACATAAATATTCATTTTAGATTTGCTTTTCTAAGATAAGCAATGTACGAACTTTGATTATCCTACCGTGTTTACCCTGCGCTAAACTGTTTTATTTTTGTCTACAGTCACGTGAAGAGCTGTCCGGTGGCAGGGAAGCGAGAAATTCGTGTAGTCGTGAATATGATTCGCCGCCGCTTTCAAAAACATTTCTTCCTCGACACTTTCGTGTCGCCAGTTGTGTTTGAAACACCGAACCTACTCAAAGAACAGTTCACCTAGTTAGGTTACGCACTCCACCTCGCAGAATTGCGCACTCGTTGCCACTGTTCGAGGTGTGCCCCTGGTTCGCCTGGGCCGTCTCTCGCCAAGGTCGAGGTCCACGGGTTCCGGATCGGGAGTCTGCCGTTATGGGGTGACGAAGAGACGAGATGGGCTTCCAGGTGGAGAAGAGATTGAAAAGGGTTTATTTACACTTTTACATCGTTCGAAAGAGTGAGTCGGGAGCTGGTTGATCACACGCCAGATCGCTGCTTAAATAGGGTCCCCGGTCTCTAGGTCCCTAGTTGGGGAATTTAGTTCATTAAAAATGCGTCCAATCACTGTGATGTAGATCATGTGTCCAGTCTTTAGGCTCCGCCTTCCAGGACGCCCCCAACAACACACTCTTGCCACTTCTGGCAGGTTATGGTCCGCGCTGTCCAGGCAGCGGTGATGAATAGCTCGAAGGGGGCCCCAAGCACCGTCGAAGGTCAGTCACCTGCGCTGCACAGCGCGCCGTCGGAACGAAAGGCCGCCGCTGCACTTGCACAGATGGTTTCACTCAGGGGAAGACACTTAAGAGAAGACGAGCTCTCTTCCGACGCGCGAGCATTCCGGCGTCGTTGCTCGCCTTAAAGAAACACAGCCGCGTCCGACGTGAATCACTCGCAGCCTCCGCCGACACCCGACACCATGTCGTTGCGTCCCCGGTGGATCCGGCGCCGTGAACTAATGAGAACCACGGTCCCGAGCAATGTTCCCAGGCAGTGGATGCCCATTTCAACCACCGTAAACAACAGGGGGATCCCTCGTTGACGCCGCCGCCTGCATTCGTGGCGCCGCAGCCACGCCGACGCCTCCTTAAAGGGGCTCTGAAACGCCTTACGAGGAGAGCACATTAACTCACTTAATCACTGCACTGTGTTGCCATGAAAACCAGACCCAAATGATACTTTTCTACACGCAGCAGACGACCCACAATCACGCGTCAAAGTTGGCGAGCCCTTCCCGGCGACTTTTTCATGCTCGCACCCCCTCCGCCCCCCCGCATCTGCGTAGACAAGGTGAGAGGTGGCCATTGGTTAGATTTTTTCAGACCTTAGGCAGCTACCGTGGCCGCAGCCAATAAGCCGCTTAGCTCTGGCGGGTCGGGAAGCTCCGCTCCCAGAGGGGAGTCGGCGAAGGAGCACCTACCTTTCAGCGTGCAAAAAGTGACGAGAGGAGAGGGAAAGGCGCGAAGACGCTGAAATTCAAATTTTAACTACAGATAACTCAGCTTCTACAAAGCGCATTTAAAAAATCTTTGCTGGACACTATTCTTGAAGCGGCGTGCTTCAGTATCCCAGGCATGCCGCAACTTTATCAGAGCCCTCTTCACAGCCCCTTTAAAGCACCTGTCGATTGATGACTCCCAGTCTCTTGAACATTCTTGGCATGTTGGCGTTCTCCGTTCGTAACACCGCAGAATTATATTTGCGCATGTGAACCCCACTGGATTGCGAAGGCACTTCTTTCGCAAGCAGCTTTGTGGGAAAAAATTAGCACTGTAAAAACATTCCGCTGTATTGTGTCACGCTTGAGCAATTAAATGCGGAATAAAAAGGTGCCGTTGCAATGCTGACGTGGTTTGCTAATCAGCACAAAACTTAATTGGCACTATAGTCAGTGCCACATGCAGCCGGCTAGAGCAACGCTTGCATTGTACTTGCGTAGCTCAATTTCGGTTTAGTATGCGGTCGTAATTCAGTTTCCAACAAGATAATAATAACAAAAAATGCAGATTTTGGCCAGGAAACAGAGCATTTAGTTCAAACGCCCGTGATGTATCAATTTTGAGACACCTGAATTGAATAAGCTTTAATAGTAGAAGCAGAAAACACTAAGTAGGATTATTACTAGACGCACTTTGATGCTGCTGCTCGGGATATAAAGCTACCGCAAAAAAACTAGAGTCAATCAGACTTGTCTAGAGTGCTCGAGAGGTGCCATCCGGGGGAGATAAAGCGGAATTCTAAAGCAGGTATTGACTTTCGCTGATAAAGGTTGCGCTGGAGAGCAGCAGAATAGACACGTGAACCGCACAGGCACCAGCGCCCTAACGCTAGCAAAGCAGCTGCGAAAAGATTTCACTTCATTTGCTCCGCAGCACACCGCTCGAGCACTCTAGACATTTGTGATCGACTCTTTACTAGAAAGTATATTAATCATGTGGGTGGAGCAGGAAAACTAAAATGCGTTAAACAAGGGGCATGGAGGTGTGGCAATGGCTTGGGAGGCAACTGCTGCCCCCTAGGATGCCTCCCTAAACTAGGCATGGTGCAGAAATAGTGTTTTAAGGCGCAAATTAACAGACAGCGCACAACTGTTCGCGACGTGCATGCACCGAAGGGCGGCCGCTGAGGCCAGTTATGTGCAGGCAATCTTGGGGCTTCGTGTTTTGCTCGTTCCTGCCTGTGTTCAAAACCATTTCCTCTCGAAAATGAGGACGGCACGGAGTAATAGTTTTCCGCTGTCAAGGCGAGCAGAATGGCTGAAGGGATGCAGGGCGGTTACATTAAAATCCGGAGGTGGGCGCGCAACTAATTCATGCACACAACGAGTAGCTGGATGAATCAAAAGTAGGAGCGTGACAAAAAGAAAAGTGTAATAAAAGGGATGGTGAGCTATCAAGGATATGCTTTCTGAGTAAAGCAAAAACTGAAAATGCCGCACTTAGTCACCGCCACTGTGGTCGTGCTTTCCAATGTCGTACGAGTGCAAACTTGCAAACGGTTGTACTTGTTATACGGCGCGTTCAAAACATCATTTATGAGGTGCTTCTTCTGTTCACCACTCCTCGATATCGTAGAAGCGCGAGCAGCTGTCAAGCGTTGTTTATCATTCTCTGCAAGCCATGCCCATGAGTTTGCTCTTGCAAGCTTATTGCATGCCACAGTTTTTTTTCTTTTGCATTGATTGTGGGAGAGGGCTTTTGATTGCTTCATGAAGAAGAGGAATACTCCCACCTGTCTTCCTGTTTTCGTTATCCTATATTGCTTAGAATCTTGTATAGAGTCTTGCACCTCTATAGATGCGAAAGATACTTTTGCTAGAAAGAATGACAGGGGCCGTACCAGGTGTTGCGTTTCAAGACTAGGGGTAAGAACGGAGAACTCGAAATAACTATACTGCAGGTCTTGCTTGCCTGGTTCCTTTCTTTTCGGAGCTGGGCCTACCGTGTCCTTTCCTGGTTAGGAGCAACCCAACTTCTTTGCCCTGTCTCTGCTAGCCGTTTTTCCGCTCTTCTTGGAATGAGGCATTTTCTTGGTTACGGCTTTGTAGCCTACATCTTGCACTGTCCTGTGCCGAACAACACGCGACCTTCTTCCTTGTCGGACAAAGACTTCCACGGAGCCTTTCTTCCTAACCTCCGTCACACTAGAGGCGAAACCCGCATTTGAAGGAGCGCCGGTGTTCTGCCTAGACATTGAATACGATTCTTCGCCGATGGCACGAAGCGCTATAGAGCGTCCGTCGCCTATCAGCTGCGAGTTGGGACAGAGAAAGTTCGTCGGCGTTATCACCATTCGGTTCTATAGCGAAATTGGAGTTACTCTCTACAAATTTTGCTGTCTAGATCTATTGGCCCATTGTACGCAGTCTCGTTGTGCGACTTGTCACAAGCAGCGGTAAATCAGGAGCCCCTCTCTTTGAAAGCGCAAGTTGAACTCGCTTTGAAATTGCGGTGTTTGCAAACTAATGTGAAGCTAACCTAATGAATGCGTTTTGTCACTTCCACTGCGGCGACAAGAGCAGTGGCCGGGGAGTGTTCGAGAGAGATAGCACACATGTCTGCCGCACAGTGGTGTACGTACTCGTGTTAGTGTAGCGCTTTTAACCGTGAATTATATTATCAGTTTTGTACTTTACTGTCACGTGCTCTGACACTGATTTTACTATACAATCATTTTTATGCCTTTAATTTCTCATCCGTGTGGCTGTTAGCGATTACGACCATTAAATTCTTTGCTCGCTTTTACTTTGTTGCATTATTTTGTTTCGCACCCTAGTCATGGAGGAATGCCACCGTAGCTCTCGCAAATTGAGATTACGCTGTCTTGGCGTGCACCCAAGTTGACACCAAGTGGCCTTTTGAAAAAGTGCTTCTACTGTCGATAATGGTTATACAACAGGGTTCAAAATATGCTTCAATATCTAATTTTCGGCCTCAGCGAATGTGTTGGAACCTGTCTTGTCTCTGTCCCTGTTTTGTTGCAGGCTGCAGATGCAATACCGGCATAGGTTCTTGTTCAGTGAGCCTTACTCCCTTAAATTGGCAAGAAATTTAAATAAACCGCAAAAATGGAATAAAAATACTATTTATTGAGATTGTCCTGCAATAAAGCTATCGTGGTGCATTTACTGTTCCGGCCGATAGTAGAGCTTAGTGCAAAGCACACATCTCGTGTCGAACCGCGTTTCTGAAGAGCTCGGCCGCTTGGCGGCAGCTTTCGAAGACCAGAGAGAGGATGCGCAAGCCATACTTTCTTTGTTGCTTGAAGCTGTGCTGTTTTTATGCTTAGTACTGAGTCCTTCCTAAACAGTACCGTTATCCTGCAGTGATGCTCTTACCTCCGTCTAACGCCCCTGCTCGATACTGTGAGGCTGATGCCGCAATATTGGGTACACAGTAACGCTTCCATTCTCGTTCACGGGAGGGTGCAATAGCGATTCGCGATTTATGGTACAAAGGTTGAAAATAGGTACTCCGCACGGATAAATGACAAGAAACCATCTGTGTCTATTTTTTTTTAAATAGTCGTGCCAACTTAACCTGAAATCTGCTTTAGCATTTAATTCGGTTCAGGCAAGCTGGCGCTGCATTTCAAGCGGTGTGGTACTCCGTGTCCACTCGCTACCCCGTACCCCTTTTCTACTCAAGTGCTTCGAAAATGGTGTCTTCAGCTTTTTTTAGAACACTATGGCCCATGCATTCACCACGTTGCACTATAGCGCGTAACGCAAGAGCGGATTTGTTTGACTCCGAAACCCACGCAGGATAGCTGCAGAGGCGGCGCCTATCGCCTCCTAAGCCCTGATGCCATGCGCTAGCACTAGGCAAGAACAGTAACCGCGGTGCATGAGCCGAGGTGTGGCCAAGCAGCGCTGCTCGAGAGCACTGCGCCTTAGCTGACGTGTTTCGGCTGGGTTGCGTGACAGAGCACTCATGAAGGAACGCGGGCCGGTGCAGCTCCGTCGCACGCGGAGCACTCTAGCCACGCACAGCAGGCCTCTATTCCCACGCAACGCATAGCGTCAGGAATTAATTTAACGCGGAGAGACACTTGCTCAAGCACTGTGGAGACCAAAACGACGCTTTCGTTTACTGCCATTCACCAGCAGCACCTCCGGCAGCACCACATTTCTACGAAATGTGCTCCATCGCCTAGCCTTAAGCCTAATTTTTCAGGAGGGTAGATTGGACTTGGGCTGGCCGGTTCATGATTCCGGGAAAAAACGCAGCGCAAAAAAAAAAGAAGCCGACGACAGCAAAGACTTTCCTAGTACAACGGGCCCTTCTGCGTGTACTGTGGGTTAGCGCTGTGTGTATCCGTATTTCTCAGCCCTTGTATTTTTTTCTTCGCTACGTTTTTCCCTAACTTTTTATATTCTGCTGTACGTAGGTGGCCCTCGCACCAGACGACATTGCTTCGACAGTGACTTTTATTGAAATGTCTTACAAGTCTTTTTTTTTGCCTCATCGAAAGTTATCACAGGTCATGATTGAATCGTGCAGGTAAAGCATGCGGAGTCCTCTTGTGCTAGCATTCGTAACGGTTGCGTAATAACTGAATAAAAGCCGCAACGTCGTTCAGGCTTGTACGCAGCGCGCAGCGCTGGGTACAGGGCGCAGTAATAACGTCAATGCGGCGGCGGTGCACTGCCAACGCCGAAACGTTTGCTAAAAGGAAAAATTAAACCAGCGCTATAGCGAAGGTGTAAAGCCCAGGAAGCGTTGTTTCACGGTCAGCAGGATGTAGGCGAAGGCAGCGGGAATATGAAATAACTAGCGATGATGACGTCATCACCGCGCTTTTCCGCACTTGTCTGACGCAGTAAGAAGACGCCTACGTATATCGTCGTTAGTGCAAAAATTCATTGCATACTATGCCCACAAGCTCCATACGTTGTAATCCTTGAATCTTGACGAATTAAAAAAAAATGTTCCAGCTTGCCTTTAAAGAAATTTTTGATGTCTGTGGCTACAAAGCACTTCAATGTGTCCTATTCGTGCAACGTTTGCCCTCCCCTGCAATGTAAGCGCAGCTCTTTCTCGCACTGTGGAAGAACTGAGATCTCGGTTGATAGTCTGACTGCACTCTGAGTTCCTCTAGGCATGCGCAGCCTATATGGCTTGCCGAGCACTGCATACCCATGGCGTGACGCTGCGGAGTTTCTGCGAATTGAAATGACTAGTTTTTTGTCCTCGTAGTTTTGGTCTCCCACAGTTGCGCTGCATGCTTCTCTTGTGTAGAGTCTAGCTTGCAGGCCTCACTGCATACGTGTAAAAAGAGTCCATCAGTTATAACTGAATTCGGTGTCTCAAAACGTTGCAGTTAAAAGCAGCGCGTCAGACTATTTCCTGCTTCTGTGTCTCAGTTGCCGACTTCCGCGGGCTGACTTCGAAGCGGTGTAAAAGTCCTTCAGGTAAAAACTCCTTCGCGTCATTTTTCACTTCCAACCCCTTCTAATCAATCTTCGCGTTTCTGCGAAATCCACGCTGGCGCATTTTGCCCTTTCGTTTGCCATCTTTGTTCAGCAATGATTGTCCTCTACATAGGCTGCAGAATGCGCACAGCACTCACTGCTTGGCACCTTTAAAAGTTCTTTGTGCCCATTTTCGCACGAGCTTTTCAAAAGTCGTATTAGCCCAGCTCCTTTCTTGTAAACGATATGCTTTTGTACGCTTGCTTTTTGAGTAGGTATGGCTTTAACCGCAGCATCGAAGCTTTTTTTATATCAGCAGATTGTTTTGATAAATTTTTGTCCTTGCAGTGTTGTGTATAGATATTTGTCCGCAGTCGGTGCGCCTCGTGGAACGGGAGATGTATTCGGCGAAGCGGTTCACAGCGCAACTGGTCTGCTGTGGATCCACCCTGTGGTCATGCGTTGTGAGTGGGCTTGGGAGTCATTGAAGCAGTCACAGTCATCACGACGTTAAAGGCATACCTGTCGCAGGTTTCGCCCCACGGAGCAGGCAATGCAAGGAAGCTTTTTTTTTTTTTGATGTTACGATTTTTCCTAGAGAAAGGGCATTCCTGATGTTGTGCGTCATATTTTATAATCACTGCCCTCACGATCTTCACTTACTATTCTCGGCCGTAGTTTTAATCCACTATCAGCGTCTGTTCTTCGCTCCAGGGAAAGTCGATAAGCCCCACAATATTTTTCGGCGACATGTTTATATGCACCTCTGTTTTTATAAAGAAAGCCTGGCAGTCTATTTGGATCTCTCAGAGACGGTCGAATTGCATGACGTTTACAGGGCTTCGGAGTGTTACACCTCCAAGGGACAATCAAGTAAGAACATCAAGAGACACAAACGAAGTAATCTGAACCTTCTCCGCCTTCTCGTCGAGTATGCATTGCGCAGTAAAGCGCAGCCTATAAAGCAACAGGCGCAGAACAACTTTCCGCACTTGCTTTAAATGGGCTCTGAAATGGGTTCTAATTAAGTTACGGTATGCCTGAGATGCTAAAAGACATCGCTTTTAAAATATCCGCCAGCAAGAAATTTTTTGATGCACTTTGTAGAAGCAGTTATATTTAGTCCAAATTTGAATTTCAGCATCTTTGCGCCTATACCTCTCCTGTTTTTACGCGATGAGATGTCGGCGCTCCTCCACCGGACCCACCGCCGGGAGCGGAGCTTCCTGACCCGCCGGAGCTGCGCCGCTTATTGTCCACCGCCATGGTAGCTGCATGACGTCGGAAAGAACAAAAACCAATAGCCATCTCTGAACCGGTATACGCAGGAGCGGTGCGACAGAGGAGGGTGCGAGCATGAAAAAGTCGCCGGAAAGGGCGCGCCAACTTTACCGCGTGATTGCGGGCTCTCTGCTGCATGTAAAATGTATCATTGGACTCAGGTGTTCTTGAGAACACAGTGCAGTGATCGAGGGAGTTGATGTGCTTTCTTCGGTAAGTGTTTCAGGGCCCCTTTAAGTATTAGGTGCTTTTAACTCCCGTTGTCGCATGACGGGGTGACTTTGGCGCCAGGACGCAAAAAGAAAACAGCGGTGAACCTAAACGAACTTGGCGAGACTAAAAGTTCATCCCCATACGCGCTGCGCTTCCGCCGGAGCAGCACATGCGTAAACGACAGCTTATTCATTGCCCTGTGATGGACAAAGCCAGCGCGTGCCGCGAAGGAGCCTGAGTTCTGTCCTGCAGCCGCGGATATCTTGGTGGCACTTGTAAAGCCCTATGTTAGGCGAGGCAACAGCGCCGCCTGGGTTGCCATCATTACGCATTACGCTCGAATCTAGAATGAAATGGAATAGAATGGATGGAATGGAAGGTAGGAGCTTCCCCTTTCAAACAGGGTGACGGCAGTTACCACCATGCTGAGCTTTTTTCCCTTTATTTTTGTTCAACTGTGTTGTAGGCAATTAAAATTCCCCATTTTCTTTAAATACGTCTTCCTGCACTTTTAACCTTATGTCACCTCTCTGCTTTTGAGCCACCAATCTTCCGATCGTTTTTGCTAATTTCCACTGCACATTTATTTACATGACCATTTTTATTTCTAAACCCTATAGGGCCTCAGGAAGAGTGACTGTGCATCGACATCGGGATCGATACCAACACATTTTATTTTGAGGTGTTCTATTGTTTCTACAGATTTACCACGCAAAGCACGTATGTCGTCTTCTTCGTTAAATTTACTTTTGTAGCTGCGCCTTCTAAGACTCCCTGACCTAGCTTCAAACAGGAGGGCACTGCCTCTTGAGTTATCATAAAACGCTTCATTCCCGATCTGCCTTTTCCAGTATCGATATTGTTCTAAAATATGCTTCTTTTTCATTGAGTCTATCTATTTTTTTCCCTTCCGCGTTTTTAACCTGTCGTTTAATGCTCTTTCTTTCTCCGTCCTCGTGTCTGGCATACTTACTGGTTAGTTTCCTAGTTCTTTCCCACCACAACGCTCTTTCTGTATAGGTATTTAAATATCTTAGCTGGCCACCTGTTATTGTCCAATTTCCTCAGGCCTTCTTCGTATAGTACTTTACTCTGAGCTGTCCGTGCTTCGAACGATGCCCAGCCCATATACCTGTGTACAGCCTCGTTTGTGGTTTTCCCTTGGGCACCTAGCGCTAATCTTCCAACAGCTCTCTGATTTACCTCTAATCTCGACTGAACTTCTGCCCTTAAGAACAGAACCGCTTTGCCGAAAGTAAGCCCCGGCACATTATTTCTTTACAAATACCTCTCAGTACTTCATATTTGTTGCACCTCTTAATGCCCTATGATTCATTATCCCGGCATCTCTTCGCCCTTTTGCTATGACAGACTGTTAGTGCTTTTCCGTGTACATCTGCCCTTCGTTTACCCATACCCCGAGATACTTGTATTCAGCCAATCAGGGTATTTCATGGCCTTGTATTGTAAGTACCTGATCAGTTTATGAGCACCTGATCACAAGTGCCGTGGCGCCACCTACTGGCCTTGTCAGTAACCAGCTCCAATTTGTTGTTTTTCGACGCGGTGGTTGCCGGAGTCTCAGCGTTGTGCGTAAACCATGCGAGCACCTCCTCCTAGCTTCTACGGCACGTGGCGAGTGCTGGTCAGACGGGTCGCCGCACATAAAAGCGGCAAAGAAAGCAGGGCACGCTGTCGCTCGCGAGGAAAAGCAAAGGAGAGAATAGCGGCTGATGAGAGACGCTCCCCAAGGCTCGTGTGCAGCTATCAGTATCTTATGAGCCGTCCTAGAATACGGTGCATTTCGTGCTTACATCTACTCTCGACGACGAGATGGTCTGGATTTGTTTCATCTCTTCTTCCTGCAGTAGCCAAAAGGTAACGCGCCTGGCTTCCAACCGGAGGTTCCAGGATTGGACATATTCCCTGTTTTTGAAGAAATGTAAAAAGATTTGAGGAGACACTTAAGCTCTGCCTTAAGTGTATGACGCGATAGCGTAATGGGTTATTTTCTATATATGCAGATTGCCATTCTCTACTTTACATTCTTAGATCCCCGAGAGTAGTCATGCCAGTCCTGGCGCAGGGTGGCAGCGGTTAAACGGTACGCCAGTATACCCTGCGGTGGCAGGTGCTCCCAGCGGTGGGCCTTATGCGGCCCACGTTGCTCTGTCTAGTGACCGATCATTAATTCAACTGCCTCCTGCCACGGTGGAAAGTTTGCTCACTATCCGGTGGGCAGGTTGTCAGGATGCTGCAAGGTCAGGTGACCTAGGTGGCCCAGCTGCCTTCTATAGATTGCTCTGTAAGACCACCTGCCAGAGTCATGCTAGTGATTTTTCGCTCGCAACACTGACGACGCCGGATTTTCTGGGTAACGGGACCTTTAACGCAACAAAAAAAAATAGAATGCGAATGTCACCAGAGGGGATGTGTACGCCACTCGTCCCACGATGCCGAAAACTGCTGACGACGTTGCAAGCACAGCCTTGGAGGACGCTAAGTAGGAGGCACAAACGCATTCTGGCTACGTAACGGCTCTTGGGTACTCAGGGTATGTGATGCAGTTACAGGCAGACACGATGTAGCGGCTCTTGGGTACTTAGGATATGTGATGCAGGTACAGGCAGACATAGCAGGCCCTTTGCCGTTTGTCAGTGACTGCAGGCGGGTTGCACACAGTGAGAAGACTTCGGCAGTCTTTGGTTATGGATTAAGCGTACTCTTGTGACAGACCTTACTCTTCCCACGATTGCCAAAGATCTCGTTGAGACCCCAGTCGTAGGTACACATCACGTGTGTGGCTAAAGCTATTGTTCATGATCTTCTTTGCGAATTCCCGGTCGGCTGCCGAATAACACCAATGGTAGCTTGGTATTGTTTTGCCACGCAGCACTGTTGATCTTCTTGGCTCGCAACCTCACTGCGCGCCTGGTCTTTTTTTCTCACTACTCTGCCGTCTCGCAGTCTGTTCCCTCTTTGAGTTTCTCTCATCGGCGCCTCTATCTTTGCGCAGCTGTTAAATCTTCGCTATTATTAGTGCGGGGCCACAACAGCTCGTTTACAAGCATCATAAAGTGAAGAGCGAAATCTTTGACACATGAGAGCGAACACAGCGCTGTTCTCATTCTTCGTCCCACTTTCTGTGCCTCGCATTGGGCTGTTCATTTCACGATTTTTCACATCCAACAAGCCCGCCGAAACGTCATTTCATGTACCCAACCGCGGCGGTAGCGTTTCGATGGAGGCGAAACGCAAAATGCGCCCGTGTGCTGTGCAATCTCAGTGCACGTTAAAGGTCTCCGGAATAATTTCGACCACTTGGGGATCCCCACTACGGCACCTCTTTCTTCCTTTCTTCTTTCACTCCCTTCTTTATCCCTTTCCTTACGGCGCGCTTCGGATGGCCACCGAGATATGTGAGACAGTTACTGCGCCATTTCCTTTCCTCAAAAACCAATTTTCATTTTTTTTTAGAAGAAGAAATGTACAGCTTGCTTAGAAAGTGAAGCCCCGGCTCGTGAGATTTCACCGGGGCTTTACGCTTGAACTGCACAAATGGTTCAACTCGGCTAAAACTTGGTCCGCATGGTCCGAGCGCTAGCGCGCTGTGCCCCCTGTTGTCTACAATGCCTCACACCGCTTCTTGTATCTATGTTGTGACGTCACTACTCAGTCATATCCTCACTGCTAACCCTTACAAAATGTTTATAGACAGTCTATAGTCTTCTTACAGACTCTATTCTCTTCCTTTAGATCTTTTTGTCTATTCATAGTCTATAGGCTGTCTATAGACAAAAGTCTACTAATAGTGTACAGCCATGAAACTACGGATTGTCTATAGACTGCCTATAGAATTTGTACTGCTTATGGACTATTCTCTAGGGTTTGCCGACAAAGAGTCTATATACTTTGTAGATAGAAGTCTATGGACAGACTATAGGCTCTCTGAAGAAATTTTTGTAAGGGAAGTTTATGCAGCGCATACCCAGCTCCTGTGCCCACGCCTGCAAACTCGTTCGGGCATTTCATTTCTATTTATGACGTCGGAATGAGGTAGAGACCTGTCTGCACGCCCATTATTACACGAAGCGCAGGCGCAAATGTTCTTCACACCACATTTTCTTCGCAGCAGTAGTGTTCGCAATGCAAGCGCGACGCCAAGGAAGCGAATTACCCCCCTCTCCTTTGCGTTTATTTTCCCCCTCCTCATCCTCTCGCTTGACTTCATACGCCTTTAATTCGGTCCACCAAGAACGGCAAAAGCACACAAAATCTTCCTAGGAGCATAATGAACCCTTTAACAGCAGTACAATTGGTGCCGGTCGCCTCCTTGATATACGACGGAGATAAGCGGATAAGATACATGTTGGATCAGAATTCTCGTTTGGGTAAGTTGGTGACCGTTCATGTGGACTTCAAAACACGAAACAGACAAATGGTGACTTGCAATCGTAGAGTTGGAGCACTTCTGGAGCAACGTTTCCTGCTCTTTTCGGAGCAACTGTATTCCAAACGCAGATATGAGGCACGGATCGCGTCTTCCAATCGTAGACAGGGAGCTGTTGCCGAGCCGTGATTGCTCCGTGGAGCAGTCGGGACTGCTCCGCCGAAATCGGCGGATCCGACCGGAAGTTTGCGTGACGTTCTTTTTCAGCGGCGCCCTACATGCTCTGGCCTGCATGCTCTGGCTAGAGCAAGTGTACTCCAATCGCAATTTCAGGTCGCGCGCTCTGAGCCGGATTCGGGCGCTCTGTCACAGAGCGTGCAGACCGCTCCGGGCCTGCGATTGGAATTCACCAAAAGACGAAAGACAGGAAAACGCCAGTCACTGTTGTTTCGTGCCTTTCGTCTTTGTCTGTTTCGTGCAGTGAAGTCAACGTGGATAAGATATGACACAATGTAATAGGTGCCCAATTCAACTTTGTACGAAAGAGTTAGGTTGTTTCTTAATATCAGCCTCCAAGTATGCCCCTTAGACGCAGGCACTGATCGAGTTTCTTACGGCGCAATTCGAAAGCCGACGTTCGGCGTAAACCAGTGGAACCTGAAAACGAGGTTAGCAGAGTAAGAACGAAGAGCCAATGTGCTGTACCACAGAGTGCGCCTTTTGTTGCAAAACATTTTAATATTGCGCGCGTGAATGATCAGTTCTGGAACACATTACCTAAAGCCATGCAGTGCAAAACTTACAGACGCCCGCACGCACATTCGAAGTTGATCGGAGCGTTGCGTTCAAAGAAGAAAAAAGAATTAGAAAGATAGACGAACTTGTTTCAGGTCTGTGGTGTTCGTTGGTTTGATGAGCGACACTTTAATCTCGGCATTATTCTTCTGAACTTCCTCTGCGTGGAGATTTTTGTGCAGTGTATGTAAAAGGTACAACGCGGCAATCGAGGGTGCAGTGCTCGTCGAGATATAAACTACTGTCCTCCTTTCCCGTACCAGAACCGCTCTGGAACACCAGAAACTCAAAAAAAGAAAAAAAAACTTGATACCCCGAACTTTTCGGGCTGATAATGTAACGTGAAGATGTGCACACCAAAAGGGAAAAATATATTTACAGGGAAACAGCTTACAGCCACGCAGCCGAACAACCGGGCACGCGAAGCCCAGCCGCAGAAACGCACTTCGTCCTCTTCGCGTTCCAAGCGCGAGCGCACCAAGCACGAGCGTTCCAAGCACAAGCACAACCGTAGCATAACTCCCGGCGGCAAAAGCACCGTCCCGGTGCTAAGTGGATGATGTAGCAGGCGTGTGGTACGGTTTGAGACGGACTACATGAACGACGTCAGTCAAAGGGCTAGTGGACGACGTCGGAGCATGAAGAGGTGTAATCTCGTAGGTCACGTCGGTCACCTGACGGAGAACTCGATAAGGGCCACTGTACTGACGTAGAAGTTTCTCAGAGAGACCTACACGGCGAGAAGGAGACCAAAGGAGGACGAGTGAGCCCGGCGGATAGTGTACTGGGCGATGCCGGCGGTCGTAAACTGACTTCTGGTAGGTCTGAGATGCGGTGAGCCGGTCTCGGGCGATTTCACGGGCCATAGTTGCTCGGGAGATGGCGTCACGTGCATACTCTGAGGTCGAGGCAGTAGAACTCGGTAGTAATGTATCCAATGGCAGCGCAGGATGCCGACCAAACAGAAGGTAGAAAGGAGAATAGCCGGTGGTATCATGCCGCGACGAATTATAAGCAAATGTTACATAAGGCAAGGCAACGTCCCAATCGCGGTGGTTGGGCGAGACATACATGGATAGCATATCGGACAGAGTCCTGTTGAGGCGCTCGGTAAGCCCGTTCGTCTGGGGATGGTAAGCTGTAGTGAGCTTATGCTGCGTGCCACAGGACCGGAGGATATCGTCAACTACTCGGGACAAAAAGTAGCGGCCGCGGTCCGTCAGCAATTGGTGTGGAGCGCCGTGGTGAAGGATTACGTTCTGCAATAGGAAGTCGGCGACATCGGTTGCGCAACTTGTTGGTAACGCACGCGTGATAGCGTACCGGGTCGCATAGTCGGTCGCGACAGCAATCCAACGGTTGCCGGAGCAGGACGTCGAAAAAGGTCCGAGAAGGTCGAGTCCAACACGGTAGAATGGTTCGAGAGGTACGTCAATAGGCTGTAGAAGGCCAGCAGGCAACGTTGATGGTCTCTTCCTGCGTTGACAGAGGTCGCAGGAGGCAACGTAACGCCGAACAGAGCGGTACAGACCAGGCCAAAAGAAGCGGCGTCGGACCCGATCGTATGTGCGGGAGACGCCGAGGTGGCCTGCGGTCGGTAGGTCGTGTAGTTCCGCTAGGACAGATGAACGGAGACGGTGGGGAACGACTAGCAGGAGCGGAGGTCCGTCAGGACGAAGGTTGCGGCGGTATAGGACGCCATCCTGAATGACGAACAGTTGCAATGAAGGATCTCGGCTGGCACAGTTGAGGCGATCAATGAGAATACGCAAGGAAGAGTCTTGTCGCTGCTCGTCCGCGATGTTAACCAGATCGGAGATAGCGAAGAGGCACGGGCCGAGGTCGTTGTCTCCAGGATCAGGCGGCTCTACAGGGTGCCGAGACAGGCAGTCGGCGTCTTGATGGAGACGCCCTGACTTGTAATGAACAGTGTAAGAATACTCTTGGAGGCGCAACGTCCAACGTCCGAGCCGGCCTGTGGGGTCTTTCAGTGAAGACAGCCAACAAAGGGCGTGGTGATCGGTCACTACGGAGAATGGACGGCCAAACAGGTACGGTCGGAACTTAGCTACAGCCCAAACAAGAGCTAGACACTCGCGCTCTGTAATTGAGTAATTTCGCTCAGCTGTAGAAAGGAGGCGGCTGGCATATGCAATAACGCGTTCTTGCCCTTGGTGACGTTGGGCTAGCACGGCGCCAATCCCATAACCGCAGGCGTCTGTGCGAACTTCAGTCGGAGCCGACGGATCAAAATGGGCCAGAATAGGTGGGGAGGTGAGTAAGTCGACTAGCGAAGAAAAGGCCTCCTCTTGGGCAGGGCCCCAGGTAAAAGGGGTGTCTTTCTTTAGAAGGTCGGTCAGGGGGCGAGCGGTGCCGGCAAAATTTTTGATGAAACGGCGGAAGTACGAGCAGAGGCCGACGAAGCTGCGCACATCCGTAGACGACTGGGGAATAGGGAAGTCCTTGACGGCTTTAACTTTAACAGGATCCGGGCGGACACCAGAAGCGTCGACTAGATGTCCGAGAATGGTGAGTTGGCGGCGACCGAATTGACATTTCGACGAATTGAGCTGTAGCCCGGCTCTACGGAAGACAGAAAGAATGCTCGCCAGTCTTTCGAGGTGCGTGGTAAACGTGGGCGAAAAAACCACAACATCGTCGAGGTAACATAGACATGTGGACCATTTAAAGCCGCGAAGCAAGGAGTCCATCATTCTTTCGAAGGGTCGTCAGAGCAGCATCACCCCCAGACGCTGCAGCCATCAGTTTTCCGACCGGGAGCGGGCATATGGGGCCGGCGACGAAGGGCGGCGAGGTCGGGGCGATGGAGATCGACGGCGCTGAGGTGACGACGAACGGTTGGTAAGCGGGGTCTGAGCGTGGTGGCCAGAAGAGGTCGTTTCCGAGGGCGAGGGAGAGCGGCGGGAATATGCAGAACCCGGCGGGTAGCGGCTGTAGGTCGAGGACGGACGGCTTCGGCAGTGTCGAGATATGTGGCCAACTCGGGAGCAGTTCAAGCAGATGGGCCTGTCATCAGGTGTTCTCCATTCATCTGGATTGCGGCTGCGTCGAGGGTAGTATGCACGTTCAGAACCGAGCTCCGGGGACATGCGGCGAGCATATGGGGCACTAACTGAGCAAACAGGTTGAATCCCAAGATTGGCAAATTCTTTGCGAACGACAGCCTGTATAAGGGATACTGCTGGAGTACTGTCTGTTGCGGGTGGATGAAACGCAACGGGGGACATTGCCTCTACTTCTTGGCGCACAAGTCGTGTCAGGCTCTCAGATGTCGGCAGACGGCTCGGTGGAGTCGTCTACACAGGACGACGTCGCAGTCGTATTCGGCAACCGCGTGAAGTGCGGAGAAATTCGGCGGCTCTTCGCTTGTTCGAACCGGCGGCATTCCTTGATGATTGCGTCAACCGTTCCGCAGTCCTTGTATACAAGAAGGTTAAAGGCGTCATCTGCGATGCCTTTGAGCACGTGACCTACTTTGTCGCACTCTGACATAGTGGCGTCGACTTTCATGCAGAGAGCTAATATATCCTGAATGTATGATACATAGGACTCTGTGGACGTTTGTGCACGGCATGCGAGCTCCTTCTTCGCAGCGAGCTGACGCCCGAATGGCTTACCAAACAGGTCACAAAGCTTGCGCTTGCAGAGATCCCAGCTGGTGAGTTCATCCTCGTGGGTCTCGAACCATACCCTGGCAGTGCCCGTCAGGTAGAAGATGACGTTGGCCAACTTTAGGGTCGGGTCCCACCTGTTGTGTGTGCTCACGCGCTCGTACATTGCGAGCCAGTCCTCCACGTCGACGCCGTCCGTTGCGTTGAAGGTCCCAGGATCTCTCGGATGGGCAATGATGAACGCCGGGTTGGCGGACGCCGACGGAGCGGCCCCTTCGCTGGTCAT
This sequence comes from Amblyomma americanum, assembly GCF_052857255.1. Classification (NCBI taxonomy): domain Eukaryota; kingdom Metazoa; phylum Arthropoda; class Arachnida; order Ixodida; family Ixodidae; genus Amblyomma; species Amblyomma americanum. The sequence continues at coordinate 329,101,864 of NC_135497.1, read as the reverse complement.
GGTTGAAGAGCCGGCGAGCTGACGACCGCTGCGGAGTTCCGTGCTTGCTGTGGCTGTACCCCGCACCTCACACCAATAACGTAACGTGAAGATGTGCACACCAAAAGGGAAAAATATATTTACAGGGAAACAGCTTACAGCCACGCAGCCGAACAACCGGGCACGCGAAGCCCAGCCGCAGAAACGCACTTCGTCCTCTTCGCGTTCCAAGCGCGAGCGCACCAAGCACGAGCGTTCCAAGCACAAGCACAACCGTAGCAATATTTTTCCTTTTTCACTTTTTTACGAATTAAACGCTACAGTCAGGTAATTATGTTCACATTACAATTCGCGCTTACGCGAACCAACTTGAACCCGAGGAAACCGCGAGTGTTCTGATGCTGTGTGCATTAGTGACATGTAAAGTAATTGGGCGCAGGCATAAACTTCCTTTCGAGGCCCTTAAAAGCGCTATAACGTGCCATGCACGCCCCCTCTTGCGTGAAAATCAGCCGTCCGCAGACCGTAGGCAGGGGCGGGCCGCGAAACGCCTCTGATGATTTCAGGCTACAAAAAGCCACGCAAGTTTCTTCAGCCGTGCATAGCTCCATGCGAGCCTCTGCGCTCTACTGCGCCGTAAGCGTCCCTCTATCACGAAAGGATTGCGCGAACCAGCCTCCTCCAAACTCGACGCCAAATCCTGCGCCCCACAGTACTATAGTGGCGATATTGGGCGGTTATCGAGGCAATCACGGCGAGATACGCGCGTTGGGAAAGAGCGCTCTTGCGACACCTGTCGTAGTTCCGACCCACTCGCCGCGTACTATAACTTTGCACCAGTTTCGAAATGCAGCCGTTTCCTGTTGAAAGCTTTTGGCAGTTAGCAAGCGCAGACGCGGCATGAGCGACAGACAGACGTATCCGCCGTCAGAGGTCAGGTGCGCTCGAGAACTTGGAATCACGAGTCGTCAACTTCCTCCTTTTGACTGTGTTTGCGTGTGCGTGCGTCTGCCTTGAAGTCTGCCTTCGCGAAATCGACGGGAACCGCCAACGATTTGTTAAAATAGAGAATTTCGTGAACTACTTTTCTTTAAAGCACTCGCAAACTGTTAACAAATAGCCGCCTCTACGGGTGCTCTGTGAAACGGGAAAAAAATTCCGAGGGCACTGAAGTCTCCTTACGTGCAGGAATGCGAACGCATGGAGCTTTCCAGTTTTTTTCTACGGTGCCTGTAGGCGTTGTATTTTTTCTGTTGTGTTTGACCTTTCATTTTGTTGTTTATTTTCTGCCTTCTTTTTAACGAATCATATATTTTATTTTTATTCTGTTTTATTTGTATTCACTGTGTAATATTTGTTTGTTTTCTCTCATCTTTTAAATTTTCATTTCTTTTATTTTTATTCTTTACTTTATCTTCACATCTAAATTTTTGTATACGTTTTATTGTTATTTTGCTTTTATTTTTTATTTTTTGTTTCTTTTTTAATTTTCTCTAATGACTAATCAATGACTAATTAACTAATTACTAATCACCCTTTACTTAATAATTGCTGAGAGTATGCGGGTTATAGCAATTATGCCATTGACGACGTCATAGTGTGACATATTTCACGCACGGATGGACGGAAAGGCAACGATGAGCCATTAAAGGCTTTCGCCTTAAAAATATTGCTGTTTTGCTTACATGTGTTTCTATGGGCCGCGCACCCATTCCGCACCGCAGTCGAGCACTCCGCATGCCGCGAACTCCCCCTTCGTTTGTAAACACGGTGTTGGTCTACACGGGCGCACGAAGCGAGATGCTGCTTTTAGCGCGGTTTTGAAATCCGCTCGGCGACCACGCGGAATAGGAAGTGCGTGTCCCTGCGGGGCACCGGGCGTTTCTGAGGTGCGCTGTCTCTTGCTACGCAAAATAAACACAGCAATAAATTACGCGGCGGTCGATGGTGCCGGCCACGTGCTGTGCCCACGTGCTGTGCGATGCCAGTTAACGAAATAATCCCAAGCTCTAAACTACGGCGTCCCTCATAGCCCATGTGTCGATTCGGGAAGTTAAACACACAGTCTGCAATTCAGAGTTAATTATATTTCGAAATGCTTGCTCCCGCTTGTAAAAGTCCGTTTTTTCGCCGATGATCACGTGCCATTTTTTTTTTCTCTAAGAAGCGTGCAAGACTATGTTCTCTTCAATTTCTTAAAATTTGCGCACGGCCGTTGTGCGAAGTCATTATAAAATTTAAAAGGACAAGTGAACTTCCATAATTGGGTCAAGCAAGGAGGAGCCATCAGTGCTCTCGCATACACTCATTAACGCTGGAATACAAAGTTCGGGCAGCTCATCACCTGAATTGGGATGAGTATATTGAAAAGATTTTTGGAGCAGGCGAGCAGAACATTAGGAGGAAAGCTATAAGATAGCCAGCCCAGAGGATGTTACGTTCAAAGCGACAAATCAATTAGATGGCCAGGTTTGGAAAATATAATCATAGTCTGGTATCCTGATAAGAATTATCTGATAAACACGTTTGAACGCATTCAGAGATTAGCAGTCAGGCTTATGGTGTCTATTTCTATAAATTAACGTAGGAACACTACTCATTTTACAACCAAAATAGGAACACTGGCTACCCAGGGAAAATTTTTGGTTCATTTATGTCCGTTTTAACGTTTTGACAATAAGGATAATCTATATTTCAGCTTGCATGGAATGTTATTGTCTCGTACGAATCATGCCAATGCTGTTGTTTCCCAGAGTTCAGGGCAATAAATTTTCATTTCTGCCTTGACTACATCTTGGCTGCAATTGAGCAGACCCGCACGTACCTGACAAGATGACTTCACTATAATGCTTTGAAAATAAGTGAAGTTTGCTCTATTTGACTGGTTGCATGTATTTACCCCACCGTGTAACAGCGCGATAAATCTTGCAGTATTGGAAATAATACTTTTATGAAAATGGGTTTCACCCCTAATACGGAATCATACGCAATGTGGTGGTTCGGAGAAGAAATCAGAGTAAGTAATCTCCTGTATCCTAGAGCCACCATTCGGACAATACAAAAGCTATGCAGCGTATATAGCCTACATATGGCTAACACATTTGTGGCGTATTGCCCACAGATGGAGCAACCCGACACAGAAATTTCATTTACGCAATGAGTATCGTACATCCAGTTTGTTTCAACTGCAAAGCTTGTTTGGCGCTTCCCATACCGCGGGAAAACAGGCAGTTTCAGGGTGGTGTGCATAATTTTCTTTTCATTTATTAATTTTAAATTTTTTTATGGTAACACGTTATAGTGTAGCTAAATGAATTAACGTTCCAAACATACAAAAAGAAAAGTACATATTTTTAGAAAAAAATGTTTGATTGGTAAAATGTAAAACTAGCACCAAAGTCATAAAAAAATAAACATATCCAGTCAGAATATTATCATCATCATGAGCCTGACTGCGCCCACTGCAGGCAAAGGCCTATCCGATGTTTCTCCAATTTACCCTGACCTATGCCGGCTGCGGCCACCTTATCCCCGCAAACTTCCTAATCTAATCCGCCCACCTAACTTTGTGCCGCCCCCCGCTACGCCTGCCTTCTCTTGGAATCCACTCCGTCACCCTTAAGGACCAGCGGTTGTCTTTCCTTTTCCTCACATGTCCTGCCCAAGGCCATTTATTCCTCTTGATTTCGACTATGATGTCATTAACACGCTTTTGTTACCGCTCCCACTGTGCCCGCTTCGGATCTCTTAACTTTACACCTGCCATTTTCCTTTCCATGGCTCGCTGCGTTGTCATTAACTTATGCTAAACCCTATTCGTTACCCTGCGCGTTTCTGCCCTGTAGGTAAGTGCCGGTAAGATAAAGCTGTTGTACACTTTTCTCTTGACGGATATTGGTAAACTGCCACTCGTGATCTGCGAGAATTCGCCATATGCGCTCCACCCCATTCTTATCCTTCCAGTTATTTCCCTCTCATTATCCGGAACAGCTGTCACTGCCTGCCCTAAGTCTTTACCACTTCCAGCCCCTCGCTGCCAATTGTGAACTGCGGTTCCCTCGCTAGGCTGTTGAACATTACTTTGGTTTTCTGCATATTAACTTTTAGACCCACCGTTCTTCTCTGCCTGCTTAACTCGTTGATCATGTTTTGCAGTTGGTCTCCTGAGTGTCTTAGCAAGGCAATGTCGTCAGCGAATCGCATATTACTTACGTATTCTCTATTAACTCTTATCCCCAACTCTTCCGAATCAAGGCCTCTTAATATCTCCTGTGAACAGGCTCTGAATAGCGTAGGCGAGATCATGTCTCTCTGTATAAGTTTTGTTCGTTACTATGTCAAAAATGAGTGTTTAAAGTTACAGGATTCTTTATGCTAAACGTTCAGAGCAGCAAAAAAAAAATCAATTTCCCTGGGGCAGCGCTTTGGGCTACACCGCAGTGCAGTGGCAAGGGGGACTCCTGGCTGTCTTGCAGATAACTGTGCGCGCTACACTGCTGGTGGCCCGGAATCATTCAGAACATGCCCGGTACTTTTAGAGACGCCCTGAAAGCAGTTCACCTCTTCTCCAACGGCGGAAACGAGAGTCACGGACGGCTCTTGTCATGCTGTCAACACTATGCAAGGACAGTTGCCCTGTCAAGAAATCGCATGGAATGTGCTGATGGGCAAGCTGGTTTGACATAGTTCAAGCGTCCGTCGCCGGGACAAAGAATGATGGGCACAACACACACGTAAGGCAAAGTAACAACTTAGAGTTTATTTCTTGTTGCACAGATTAAATACTGTAACCAAGCAACAAACGTGAAAAAGTACAATCGTGCACAGAACGTGAGGACACGCGAAATACCATCGCCGTTCATGAGCTGAACCCTGGATATGCCAACTCCTTTGCCGATAGCGGTACTGAAGGACTACTGAGGCATGATTCTCCGCGCTTTCTGGTTTTCATAGCCTCTATGGAAAAACGCCGAGCAAACGGGAAGATGTGTATGAGCACCAATATAAGACGGACATTCAGTCTTCTGGGCATATAAGCATTCATTGCAAAAAATATAGATGCCAATCTGACTTCAGCATGATTTGCCTACTGGCAGTAGCGGAAAACCAAATAACAAGGGAAATGATATAGGCTATGGAAATCAAAAAGCCCCGGAGAATCATGCGTCAGTAGTCGTCCACTATCGCTGTCGGCAAAGGAGTTGGCATATCCACAGTTCAGATCATGAACGGCGTGTCCTCACGTTCTGTTTATGACTGCACTTTCTCATGTTTTTTGCTTGGCTGCAGTATTTGATCTGTGCAAAAAGAAATAAACTGTCAGTTGTTAGTGCGCCTTACGTGCGCGTTGTCCCCATCACTCTTTGTCTCGGCGCTTGACGCTTGAACTCTGTCAAGACAGCCAGACCGAAACGCACGACAAACCTCCAGAACGAATTCTTAGCCAGCTTTGAAGGGGTCGTCTTTAAGATTCCCCTAACGTGGGGTGCCTACTGCATAAGCCTGAGTGGCCGGCGCGTCAGCGTCCGCCTGAGAGAACATCGCAGGAACTTTCGCCATGGAATTGAAGCTGCAGGTCATGCAAATGCAGAACGCTGCTCAAGAAATTATTTGTCATTTACAAGCACAGAGACAACTCAACCCGCGAAATAGTCGAAAAGCAAGAGGTAGTGCGGGGAGAAAAGAAATGTGTTAGCGCGGAATATAATAGGTGTTTCAGCGAACACTTTCAAAAATTTTCAAATATAGGATTTTGGGGGTAAAAGTATGGCTTTTGCGGCATAGTATTACCAGTGTAGGCGGACACCAGAAAAACGGTGAATCGTCTAAGTAGTAAGCTGGTTAACTAATTTTTAATAATTAGGTTTTCAACTAGCACAGTTAGGCGCCTAGTTGCAATTAGAGATTTGTAGCCGGCTGTTAGTAAGAGCCATATCAGTTTTTGGAATTTCGAAAACGCGATTACCCTTGGCGCTGTGGCTCTTCAAAATTTGGCTTTTTCGTCTAGTTACGTGCACTGGAGGGGTTTCTTTGCCTGCATGCTTTCGAAAGCGCGTGCATTTTCGCGAGATGCAGTCAAATTTTGTCGAGCCACAGCGGCGAGGGAAATCTCGATTTCGAAATTCAAAAAAACTGATATGACTATTACTAACGACCTACTACAAATCTCTATTTGCAACCAGTTGCTTATCTGTGCTCGTTGGGAAGTTAGTTACTAGAAATTAGTTAACCAGCTTACTGGCTCGGTTTGGTTTACGGCAGTTTAACGTCCCAAAGCGACAGGCTATGAGGGACGCCGCAGTGAAGCTAGGGTTCCGGAAATATCAACCACCTGGGGTGCTTTAACGTGCTCTGACATCGCACAGTACACGAGCCTATAGAATTTCGCCTCCATCGAAATTCGACCGAAGGGGCCGGGATCGAACCCGCGTCTTTCGGGTCAGCAGTCGAGCGCCATAACCACTGAGCCACCGCGGCGGCTGTTAACCAGCTTACTATTGAGGCAATTCACCGGCTTTCCGATGTCCGTCAACACTGGTAATACTGTGCCGCAAAAGTCAGGTTTTTTTTAACCCAAAAAGCCTATTTTGGAAAATTTTGAAAAGTCTTCACTGAAACACCTGGTATCTGCCTAATGAAAAAATAATTGCGTTTCTTGGCCGAACGCGAGCGCTCTCGGAGAAAGAGGCACACTTAGGGGTAGATTTTGCCCTCCTGAATCAGGGCCCGGGCTCGTTTTAACCAGCTTTTATCTTTTTGGTTTTCCTCATTGTCTTTTATTCGTCTTTTTCACTTCATTAGCCGTGTTATAGTTGGCCATTTAGGTTTTAATGTTTTTATCTCTGTCCTGTTATTCAGTGGCTTTTTAGGTTTTCATCGCTAGCATGTTCTTTTGGCTTTTCTTATTTTATTTACATGCTTTGCTTATCATCTGGTTTTAGTCTTTCTGCGTGGTTATGTTATTTTTTTGTGCCGCGGTGTTCCTCGGGGTTACTTTTTATGTGTTTTACTCGTTGGTTTTTTCACTGGGGGCAAGCTCCTGATGGGTTTCAGTGGTCCTGTCGTAATTGTTGCGGCTTTTCGCCTGTTGTTTTGCACTTTGTCCTTGCCATGTTGATTTTTACTTTTCGGTACATTTCCCTTCGATATCGTTTAGACCTCTTTCAGCTAAACGGATTCAGCACGTGCAGTGGTTCGGCTTTGAGTGGTTGCTGGATCCATGTCAGTGCTCGTGCACGATGACAGGACTTGCGTATAGCTTCCTCGTGTTTCTGTATTTTACCATATTTTTTATTCTCTTATGAGGTGTATTGTATAAATTCGGCATTTTGGAAGCCGCGCAGTGAAGTTTAAAGTTGGGGCTTGTGTGCATGTGCTCTTCTCATCATCGGCAACTTCTGCCGCGTCATTCTTCGCATAGCACCTGTCGGTAGTCCGGGCTGGGAGGAGCAATAATCTCTGTCCGAACTAAAATGAGATACATGGACGTCGCACAAAGCTGTCCCTTGCACCTAAAAAGTCCACCATCGCTGCTTAACAGTGTCAGTGCGAGTAGATAGATGGACGCCACCTTGGGCACCGTGCTTGCGCGATGACTCCGTGTTACAGGTTTTGTGCGAACTTTGAAACACTCCCTCATGCGGCTGATGTGATTTTTTATGCCACAAGGGCGTCTGTGGCCAAAGAGCGCTAATGCTGCACAAGGTACTTTTCTTCTCCTTCTCAAGGTGGGGTCTAAGAACAATTTTCCAAGAATTTCATCCTAAATAAACCAAGCACCAGACCAGCGGAAAGCTTGTACCCATTGGATCACCAGTGCGTACCCGGCGGCACTGGGGATCGAACCCCGTCCCTCCCGCACGCGGGGCGGGTGTTTAAACCGCTAGGCCACCACTGCGGTCCTTTTGCAACATACTGAACGGCTGAATGACAACTTACAGAAGGGTAGATGGTCAAGGCTGAGGGTCGTAGTTGTTCCGCAGACATTACGAAATCACACTGCCTTGTTTCCTGCACGCACTGAGCTGATGTTCATTGTACTTGCATTCTTTCAGGGCTGGAAGTAAAGTCGCCACGAAAAATGCATTCAGTTACCGCTTCTGGAGCTGTTGAGCGCATGCGAGGTCATTGCTAAGAAAAAAAAAACACGTCCGCATTATAAATTGGCCCGAGGCCAACGTAGCGCGCCCTCTATTAAAAAGCCACGCACGTCGTACGCAAGAGGTTTTCCGCCTGGGAAGATTGCGCCCTGTCAGGCTCAATGTTTCCGCGAGTAGGCCACTCTGATTTCACCCGATGGCACCAGGGCTTAAACACGGATAGCATGAACAAAGCCTTTTTTTCTCTGTCATGGTGTCAAGTTTCAACAGCCAAACGGCTGATTGTTTCGTAACATATCCAAACTGGCTCTGTGGCCTCCAGATGGTTACTTCTTCGTTACTTGTTGCCTGCTAGTTTTGCTTTATTGCCTGACTTCATGCGATTAAATTTCGGTTCTCGGCACAGGTACCTAGCACCAGATGAAGTCGCGCTGTCTTTATTCCCTCGGCGAGGTCATAAAGATTCTACTCCGCGCTTTTGATATAATCACATAAGCCGACTTTTTTCGAAAGTGGCAAAACAACACTCGTGCCAAAAGAGACGCCGTACAGAGGTCGCCTCCGGACTAGCTCGGGCCACCTGGGGCTCTTCAAGGTGCTCCGAAATCCTTGCGCGCGGGAGTTTTTGCATCCCGCCTTCGTGTTCGTAGGGGCCTGCGGGGCCGGTAATCGAATTTCGCGAGCTAGGAGTCGGCGGCGCAACGCCTGATCCACCGGGCCACGACGGCGGCTATTGAGCCGCCTATGCACCAAGTGGAGCCGTACAAGAGCCAGCACTCGGGACAAAGCAAACTCTACGGCCCACTGTCTGTCTGGCGGCTCTCGGCAAGTGGAGCGAGGCAAGAAAGGCGGATTCCTTTTTTATTTCCTACAATGCCCGCGGGTCACAGAGAGCACTGCAGGGGGAAGGGCCAGATGAGGCGAACACAGTGTTATTACCCCTTGTTTAGCACTCGGTGCTCATATATAGGAGCAGCAGTTGTCGCGTGCATAGACGCAGTGCCCAATGCTATATGCACGAAGACATGAGATTGGGCTTGTCAATGGTGACCACTAACAGCATGTCCAGGTTGAAAAGTTTGCACTAGACCTAGCGGACCTTGAGCTTGATCAGGGGTAAAAGACGAGGCTAATTCAGCAACTAACCTAAATGACGGAAGCTAACGCTCAGCGAAACCAAAGAGCATTAGGTTTTTTGTTTAATTTGTAGTTTTCATCAGTGGGAGATTGATACAAACAGAAGAAAAACAACTACATGCCGCCGGTGGGATCCGAACCCACGACCTCTGAATTTCGCTTCCGCTGCTCTATACCAACTGAGCTACGGCGACGGCTGTCTAATCTTCTGTTTTGGGGGTGTTTATGTTTAGTGCAGCCGTACCACCCTCACCAGCGCCACCCTCGTCCATACCGCGAGTGCCACGTAGGAACGTGGTCGAACGGTGGGGACGGAAGCTGTGCGAGAACCCTCCAATGCTACCTACGGCACCAAGGCTGCTAGATTCGACGCCCTCAATAAACTATTCAGCAGACAACGAATTGGAAAGTGGTGCTCGTTATCACATAAACGACGGAAGCCAACAGTCAGCGAAACCAAGGAGCATAGGGGATTTTTTTTTAAATTGTAGTTTTCCCTGAATGGCAGATTAATAAAAGCAGAAGAAAAAACAACCACATGTCGCCGGTGGGATCCGAACCCACTACGTCCGTCGCTACGGTCAAGGGTGGCGCTGGTGAGCACTCTCAAGGTTCATTTACACTGCACATAAATACCCCCGAAAGCAGAAGATTGGACAGCCGTCGCCGTAGCCCAGTGGGTAGATCACCGGGCGCGAAATTCGTAGGTCGTCGTTTCGGATCCCACTGGCGGCTTGTGGTTGTTTTCGTTATGCTTTTATTAACCTCCTATTGAGGAAAACTACAAGTAAAAAAAATCCCCTTTGCTCCTTGGTTTCGCTGACTGTGAGCTTCCGTCATTTATGTCATAACGAACACTTGTTTCCATTCCATTGTCTTCTGAATAGTTCAACGAGTAACAGCTCTTTAGGGGATTTCGCGTGATTTTGGGGGATAACGGGGATTTTAAAGCTATCTATGCAGTTTTTGTAGAGTGTTTTAGGCACTGAGGTAGAAGGGCGTAGGATTTTTTTTAAATATAGAACCATACAACTGACATTTCTGCGAGCTAGTACAGTATCTTGAAAAAAAAAAAACACAGAGCAGTTCCTAGACATCAAACTTCGTTTTCAGCAGGATCACGTGTGCTGGAAGTATTTCTCAAGGTCGGTAAAGCCGCTTTTAAATTTTCAGTCGGGACATTCTAGAATTTTGTGAAATGTGGCATTGCTGGGGCATGCCTGGGATCAACTTTGCACAAGTCATGTATTGATCCAATGAATTACAGTTTCCGTGAACGAGTTGGCAGATTAAGGCTGGTGGTTTTTCTGAGGACATCTTGTCCCTCGCCTGCAATATATGGTGCTTACGAAAGTTTTAAGATACCAAGACGGTATCAGCCACGCTTGCTGAACAGGGAAAAAAAATAAAAAAAGTCGAGGATCTTCCGTATGTTCATCGTTTCTCTGATCTTAGAAATGTCAGTAATAGGCACAGTATCTATGCGTTGTTGTTTTCGACCCCGGAAAACGTTGGCGGAATCTGCGCCATGGTCAGCACACGCTGTGGTAGTGATGTGCGTGACAGGGCTAACAGCGTAGCGAACCATGTAGACCAGTACGTCACGTGTTCAAAAGCGGTGGCCTACAAAATTCTGCTCTCCTGCGGTAGTTCGTATATCGGACAAACTGACCGATGTTTGAATGTAACGCTTGAAAGAGCATAAGCTGTCTCTGAAAAAAACCACCTTCTTGAAATCCAGCGAAAAAATTTAAGGAATGCCGTGGGTGTGAACCATTTCTTGACCAAACCCCAATTTTGTTTCGGCATCCTAGACAACTAACAAGGGAGGTGTCTGAGGTTTATCATATCTGCAAGAACGAGCACACATGTGTTAGCGACCCATCAGTTGTCCTCCATGAAAGCAAGTTTTCATATCTAGACGCGCCTCACTCATTTCTTCTCTTTTTTTGTGTGTGTTGTGAGGACGTATTTATTTTGCATTTTTTAAATAAACAATCAGTTGCTAGTTAGCGCCTGTAGTGTCTGTTTTTTCTACATCCTTCGTCTTTTGCGCTTATTTATTTTTTGATACAACCGTACGATATCAGCATGCATTTATCCGTGTATGATCAGAAAAAAAGGGAGCTTACAAGGAAAAGAAATCTGCGGCAGGCCGCAGATTTGAAGGGAAAAAGAACTCTTCTTCACTAGTTTTTTTTTTTTTGTAACAGCAAAAAATACCAAAGGAGGGAATAGACGTCGTCCTACAAGTACAAGCCATTATAGTTACCGTTCTAGAAATACCAAGCTATACAGAGATCACTGCTACACAGGTAAAGAAAAATTATGTCACACCATTAAAGCTGCAGCTCTCTGAGCTGCGCTTCAATAATCTGTAGATTTTGTGCATTTATATTATCCTATAATAACTTGCGGTTTCTAGAAACCTCTGGGCACCACATGTGGCAACTTATTTGTCGTTAAATTGTCTTTAGTCTTTTTCAAACATTTAATATAGATTGTGTGTTTCAGTTGACACTCAACACGATGAGCGCTATATATTAAATGTGCGCGCATGCGCGCACGCTCCTCCGCATGCATACAGAAAGACACAAAAGAATTGGCTGGCCAGCAACCTGCAAAGGGGGCTTTGAATCTAACGCAATATGTAGCCAAGACTATTCGCGTAGAACGTTCGACGCCGGCGTAGTGCTGGAAAAGATAGTGGCGGCAATTTGTGCTGAGAAATGGCCTCTAGTTGAAAATGAAAGAAAAAACAAAATTTTGAAAGACAGTAAAGGGGTGAGGTAAAGAGAGAGATTATTCAATTGGTTAAAAAGCGCCGTCCGGCACTCTAGCTGCGCATTTAATATTTCTTTCTCGCCCGGGCGTGCCGGGGGTGGTGATAAAGATTTAATTCAATAAGGAGATTGTCAGCCCCAGAACTACAAGGCGGGGTGCGGAGGGAGGCGTAGTAGAGGGCTCCTGAGGCCATAGGTGTTCGCTTCGCCCGGTGAACCAGAGAGACTAATTATACATACTTAACTTTTCCAGCGGCAGTAGGCGATACTGTATAGCGGCTTTTTGTTTTTTGAGGCTAGCAGCAGCTCTTCTTAAGAGAGGGGCGCGTGCAGCGGCAACAGTAGAAATGAAGGGTCTTGTGAAAAGTAAACGTAAAGTGTAGGGCGCCGCTTATTAAATGTTAATAAAAACAATAAATAAAATTAACTGCTTTGAAGTCTTCGTAAACACGTGTCTATATACCATCTGACGCTTTCATTATTTCATGAGCATTTTTATAAACATTAAAGGAGCATGACTGGGTGTGTGAGGAATCGTAATACAGCCTGTTAACTTGGTTTGGGCAACCTGTTGTTGACAGTGAAATACTCTGAGGCAGTAAGCAGGTAGCCGCACGTGCATTCATTGGAAGTCGCAACAGTTGAATAAGCACGAGAACAAAAATTAAGAGACTGAGATAATCCACACTGCCCACTACCACAGGACCAATTCTCGGGCGCAGCAGGTGGATTTAAGGATGTCCTTAATAAAGAAAAGGCTGGAAGAAAAAAAATGGCGGTGGTTTAGCTCTGGTTAAACCTGGAGTGACGCGATAGCTATAGCTTGCCGGGTGGAACTTGCTCAGTTGAATTGCAAAGTCAATCTTTCGCCCCTCCGTTTCGCTGAGCGTTCCTTCTTCATCTTCGTCCCACTTGACACGGTGCATGCGCAAAGCTGTGGCAGCTCGGTTTCGCTGGCGCGCCGCGTCGCCGGCACCAGCAGCTGCTCCGCACAACGTGACTGGTCACGTGACCAAACAGGTGACGAACCACGTGATCAGCCACGGCGCCGCGGTGCCGGCAGCTGCTCCGCGCCACGTGACCAACCATGTCACAGGGTGGCGGCGTCGCCACGCTGAAGGCTCAGAGGCTCCAACTTTGCCCTTTTTCACAAATTGATTTTATAAAGCACTTTGGAGGCTTCTTCCTGAACATCCTTTCAGCCCAATTCTTTTTTATTTACGCGTAGTTACCACTTTATTTATAATGCTCCCGAGAGTCGAGTGATTTTATTTTGCATACATGCGCTAACCTGATGTTCAGGAAAACCTTGAGAAAGGAACCTGAACTTTTTTGACTGAACCAGTGCCTACTCCTGAAAAGCTGTGGAACGTTTTCCCTTCATTAAGGCACCTAATGAGAATGAAACCTCAGCGCCTGCTGCATACGTCCTCCAACCTTTAATGATGGGCTGTGAGGGGGCTTTTAAAACAGGCTTCACATATTGTGCAACTGCAAAATTGTTCAATATGTGTGCACATGCTGCACGTATACAGAAAACGGCATGATCGATTGTCTCTCTTTTTATCTGCACTAGCGTTTTAAATGTGAACTTTCTCTAGTCACGTTGTCTCTTATCAGACATCAACGAAGGCCTAGCGTTCCACATGCACCGTCCGCATGTTCACACAGCTGTCTGCCAGGTGGCGGTGCAGACCTTTTTCAGGCGGCAGATTGCGTGTGAGATGGGCGATACGATTCGGGCGTCAATATGTAACCTATAGCATTTCCTGGAAAGTGGAGACAAGTGCAAGCATGGCTTGCCGCGGACGCGTGGAGTTGAAGATCTCTAGGCCTGCGAGAGCCACTTGGAGTGTGAGAGAAGAGGCGTACAGACTAAGCTTGGCCAAGAAAAGACGGCAAGCACAGGAACGCTGGCGACGAAGCAGGTTCGCGGCACCAGCGGCATACCAAACAGTGGACTGGGATATATATGAAAGCGCGCTGTTTTTTTTTTCCTTTTTTAAATGTGCAGCGCGTATAGGAATAACCCTGATAATTTTTTTTATGTTTGGTGTAGCCTTGATGGAATGGAAGTTGGACTTGCAGGCATAATGGCGGAAAACCTGCTTAGGTGACTGACGCACAACAATAAGAGCCAAAGCATGCTCAGTTTCCTGCACGAGAGTGAGCTACTCTGCAATATATCGGCAGCCCGAACTTAAGCCACTAGGCAAGTGCTCGATTTAAAAAAAAAAAAAGGTGCTTTATCCATGCGGGCTTTAAGAGAAAGAACTGCAAAAAGAGGCTGAAAAGAATTTAGTGGCACAATCAGCCGGTGCCCCCGACTAGCATAAAGACAGATTGAGAGTTGTATCATCGCCGTCACTCAATTATCGGGACATGTAATATGAGAGGCCCTTAAATGAATGCGTTTGCACTGGTAACATCATGCCGCCAAGAAAGAGTACCGCTACGGAGGAAGGAGAGCACGAACGAACAAGAAGAGGAAGAAGAGTAGTTTGAGGAAATATTGTTGCGGGAAAGAATATATTTAACGTTATTTACAAAAACGAATGAACAGCTACGGGCGGCACTCAGAACACAGCCAGAGATGAGTTCTCGTCTTCTTCCTCGTCCACTCGTTCACTCGCTCAATGTCGTCGTCGTCGTCTACCCGCTGCAGGACCCCCGGCTGATGAAACGCCGTCTCGGCGTTAGAGTGGTGGCGTAGGAGCGTCGTGATAAGGTTTGAGGCGGCATACATGGACGACGTCGGTAGAGGGGCCAGAGGACGATGGCGAGGACGCAAGGGGAGCAATTTCATAGTTCACGTCGGTGACTCGGTGCACCACACGGTAAGGGCCACGGTAGTGAGAAAGGAGCTTCTCGGAGAGACCGACGCTGCGCGACGGCGTCCAGAGAAGGACGAGTGATCCGGGGTGATATTCGACGGCCCGGTGCCGGCGGTCGTAGGCGGACTTCTGGGAAGCTTGAGAGGCACGGAGCCGACTACGGGCTATTTGGCGAGCCAGCGTGGCCTGGGCGATGGCGTCCTGAGCGTAGGCAGTGGTGGGGACTGAAGAAGGCGGCATGAGTGTGTCCAAAGGCAATAGGGGGTGCCTACCAAACAAAAGGTAGAAAGGGGAGTAGCCTGTTGTGTCATGCCGTGAAGAGTTATATGCAAATGTCACATAAGACAAGGCTGCGTCCCAATCGCGGTGGTTCGGTGAGACGTACATTGCTAACATATCGGTGAGCGTGCGGTTGAACCATTCCGTAAGCCCGTTGGTTTGTGGATAGTAAGCTGTCGCGAGCTGGTGCTTCGTGGTACACGAACGAAGAATGTCATCAATCACTCTGGACAGAAAATAACGACCGCGGTCGGTGAGCAGTTGACGAGGGGCGCCATGGTGAAGAATTACGTCTTGGAGAAGAAAATCGGCGACATCGGTAGCGCAGCTGGTGGGCAAAGCACGCGTGATGGCGTACCGAGTCGTATAATCAGTTGCGACAGCGATCCACTTGTTACCAGAGAGGGACGTGGGAAAAGGGCCAAGAAGGTCGAGGCCAACACGGTGAAAAGGTTCCGGAGGTACGTCGTTGGGTTGTAGAAGACCGGCAGGCAAAGTGGAGGGCCTTTTCCGGCGTTGACACAGGTCGCAAGGGCAACGTAACGCTTGACGGAACGATACAGACCAGGCCAAAAGAAGCGGTGCCGCACTCGAGCGTACGTGCGGGACACGCCAAGGTGGCCGGCTGTCGGCAGATCGTGCAATTCCTCAAGGACAGAAGAACGTAGATGTTGGGGTATGACGAAGAGCAGCGGAGGACCGTCGGAGCGTAGGTTGCGGCGATACAAAATGCCATTCTGGAGCACATAAAGTTGCAGAGACGGAGATCGGTTTGCAGAGCGGAGGCCATCAAAGATAGGTTGTAAAGATGAGTCGTTGCGCTGTTCGTTGGCGATATCGGTGAGAGCAGTGATAGCTAAGAGGCAGGGTAGGGTCTCAGCGTCTTCGAGGTCAGGTGGCTCCACAGGGTATCGGGATAAACAGTCAGCATCCTGGTGGTGACGACCGGACTTGTACACGACAGAGTATGAATACTCTTGAAGGCGCAAAGCCCAGCGACCAAGGCGATTGGTGGGATCGTTTAGTGAAGACAGCCAACAGAGAGCGTGGTGATCAGTGACGACAATGAATGAGCGGCCGAACAGGTACGGGCGGAATTTAGCGAGAGTCCTGACAAGGGCGAGACACTCGCGCTCAGTAATGGAGTAATTTTGCTCTGCGGCGGAAAGTAGGCGGCTGGCATAAGCGATGACGCGATCTTGGCCCTGTTGACGTTGGGCTAGCACGGCACCGATCCCATATCCGGAGACGTCGGTGCGAATCTCTGTGGGAGACGACGGGTCAAAATGGGCTAAGATGGGCGGAGAGGTTAGCAAATGAACGAGGGAGGAAAATGAGTTTTCTTGAGCAGGGCCCCAGATAAAGGGGGTGTCGTTCTTAAGAAGGTCGGTGAGGGGGCGAGCGATGCCGGCGAAATCTTTGATAAAACGTCGAAAATACGAGCACAAGCCGACAAAGCTGCGCACATCTTTCGACGACCTAGGAAGAGGAAACTCCTTCACGGCTTGAATTTTGACTGGATCTTAGCGTACACCAGAAGCATTAACCAGGTGTCCGAGAATAGTGAGTTGGCGGCGACTGATTTTTCATTTCGATGAGTTCAGCTGGAGTCCGGCATTACGAAACACTGTCAAAATACTGGAGAGGCGTTCGAGGTGCGTGGCAAAAGTAGGCGAGAAAACCACAACATCGTCTAGGTAGCAGAGGCAGGTAGACCACTTAAAGCCGCTAAGAAGGGAGTCCATCATTCGTTCAAAGGTAGCCGGCGCGTTATAGAGTCCGAATGGCATGACTTTAAATTGGTATAAGCCATCAGGCGTCACGAAGGCGGTCTTTTCACGGTCCTTTTCATCTACGGCAATTTGCCAGTACCCCGATCGAAGATCAATTGAAGAGAAATATTTGGCGCCGTGGAGGCAATCTAATGCATCATCGATCCTCGGGAGAGGATATACGTCTTTTTTTGTGATGCGGTTTAGGTGCCGGTAATCAACGCAGAAGCGCCAGTTGCCGTCCTTCTTTTTTACCAGGACAACTGGAGAAGCCCAAGGGCTTGACGAGGGCTCAATGATGTCTTTTGCGAGCATCTTATCGACCTCTTGATTTATGACGGTGCGTTCAGCGCTGGACACGCGGTACGGACGTCTGTGGAGAGGAGCGGCATCACCGGTGTTTATCCGATGCGTCACCACAGAGGTACGAGCCAAAACACGGGCATCAAAGTCAAAGATGTCGCGAAAAGATGATAAGAGGCACCTAAGATCGTGAGCTTGCATCGCTGGTAGGTCAGAACAGATCATGTCGGCGTAGTCATCCGTTGGTTTCTCTGGTGATGTTGCCGCAGGCAACAGGCATTGGTGAGTGGAAGGTAAGCAGCTGTCCACCACTGATATGACACATTCGGCAGCAGGGCACAGCGTGGCGAGTGAGATGCCTTGCGGGAGCGGTTGGATAGACGAGCCAAAGTTCAGAACCGGAAGGTACGCTCGGTTGGCCGACATTGTACAGACAGTGTGCGCAAGCGCAATACTTCGCGTGAGGGCAACGTTAAGGTCCGGAGTGACTACGTAGGGGCCATCAGGGACAGGGGGAACAGATGAGAAAGAAATGTAAGTTGCGGCTTGAGACGGTAGACGGACAAAGTCGACAGCACAAAGACGAGGTACAACTTGGGACGGCGACTCAGCAGAAAGAGGAAGGTCAAGCTGGACAACACTGGCGGCGCAGTTGATGAGGGCTGAATGCTCAGACAGGAAGTCGAGGCCAAGAATGACGTCATGAGGGCACTGGTCCAGAACAGAGAATAGAACGGATGTATGGCGGCCGGATATGGTCACACGGGCTGTGCATAGTCCAACCATAGGAGGCGTTCCGCCGTCGGCAACGCGGAGAACGGCTGTGGGTGCAGGGGTCAGTACCTTTCTGAGGCGGCGTCGTAGGGTGGAACTCATGACGGACACGTGCGCGCCCGTGTCGATCAGGGCTCTCACAGGGACTCCATCGACATGAATAGCGCGCAAATTTTGGTGCGCGCGAAGGGCTAAGCGAGGATTTTGGGACTGGGGCTGTACTGCAGCATCACCTCCAGACACTGCAGCGTCTAGTTTTCCGCTTGCGAGCGTCCGTAGGGGCCAGGAGAGGAGCGACGGCGTAGGGGCGAACGAGACTGCCGACGCAGGGGGGACGAGGAGCGGCTGGAGCGGGAAATCTGGCCGTCAACGGTAGCACTCTGCTGGGCTGGAGGGGGCGTGAAGTGGCGGGGCTGGTCATCGTTGCGGTGAGAGCTTAGATGACTGTATGTGCTACGACGAGACCAATAATTGCGACAGTGACGGGAGATGTGGCCAATGCGGTGGCAGAGGAAACAAATGGGTCTGTCGTCGGGTGTCCGCCAGTCGTTAGGGTTACGGCGACGTGGAGCGAAGTAGGAAGGTCGTTCAGGAGCAATCGCAGTGATGTCGGATGGTGATGAAGGACGCACAGGGCTGACGGGCTGGAGACCAAGGTTTGCAAGCTCTTGACGGACGACGGCTTGTACCATCGAGATGGTGGGCAAGTGGTTGTCGCCATCACGTAGAGGCAGGGGACATAGCTTCGAGTTCGCGTCAAATGATGCGGGTCACATTTTCTGGAGGCGCAGGAGTTTGCCGGTGCAGCAGGTCTTCACATGAGGAAGTCGCAGCCGTGTTGGGGAGGCGTGTGTACAGCTGACTAATACGTATGCTTTTAGCTTCCTCGAAGCGGCGACATTCCTTAATAATGCCGTTGACTGTAGTGCAGTTCTTGCAGACGAGCAGGTTGAAGGCGTCGTCGGCGATCCCCTTCAACACGTGACCCACTTTGTCAGATTCGGGCATGTTATTGTCAATTTTGTGGCAGAGGGCCAACACGTCCTGAATGTAGGAAACATATGATTCCGTAGACGTTTGAGCTCTGGACGCAAGCTCCCTCTTAGCGGCGAGTGTTCGGCCGAGCGGCCGTCCAAACAGCTCGCGCAGTTTCTGCTTGCAGACGTCCCAGCTGGTCAAATCATCTTCGTGAGTCTCGTACCAGACGCGGGCGGTGTCTTTTAGATAGAAGATGACATTCGCGAGCATAAGAGTCGGATCCCAGCGGTTGTACGAACTCACGCGTTCATACATGTTGATCCAGTCGTCCACGTTAACGTTGTCGGTGCCAGAAAACGTCCCAGGGTCACGAGGGGAAGAAAGAACGAGCGATGGCATTGCCGATTGTGATGTTTGCTGGGAGGCGTCTTGGGTCATGGTGAGCGAAGTCAGCTGGCGGCCGCTGCGGAGCTCCGTCTTCGGTAGGCGTAGAGGAAAGCCGCACCTCCACCAAATATGTTGCGGGAAAGAATATATTTACAGTTATTTACAAAAACGAATGAACAGCTACAGGCGGCACTCAGAACACAGCCAGAGATGAGTTCTCGTCTTCTTCCTCGTCCACTCGTTCACTCGCTCAATGTCGTCGTCGTCGTCTACCCGCTGCAATATCAACAACCTTTTTAAGGAAGGGGGAGGGGGGGGGCAAAACTTCGTGCTTTTGTTATTTATTTATTTAATGCTCGTTTACATAACAAATTTTGCTTCATTATTTTTTAATTTTTTCATGGTTCAAAGGTTGATGCAAACTGCTCGTTGTGGTGACGACACTCCAGCAGTCAGGAAGACAACGAAAAGGCTTCCTAAAGAAACTTTAAGGGGCTGACTCCCGCTCACTAAGAACTGAATGACTCGGCGGCTTCAATAGCCACAAGCGCGCTCGGCGCTAATCGAACTGAATGCCTGCAGTTTTTAGCCGCGCTCGATTTAAAGCTGGCAAGGAACCTTCGAGATAAAGAACCAACAGCAACTACAACAATCTGGAAAAAGGTGGAAGCATTCCCACGTGGTCATGATCAACGGAGATAGGTCTGGTCGCATCTCGCATTACAAAACAAAATGATAAAGCCGTGTGCGGGTGATTTTCAATGCGAACGATCAAACGGTACAAAGATTCACGGCAATATAAAACGGACTGCAATGGGCAGCTTTATAGATATGCGGACGAGAAGGGATCAATTGATTAAAATAGTTTGTGCATAATTTGTTTAAATTCTGGTAATCATGATCATGTACACGGGTCAAACAGTCGACTTCTGTTGGGACATGAGTGGTTCAGGTTACACATATGCGAAATGCTTTACGACTGGCTACGAAGCCAAGTAGCTCAGCTCCACTGTGCTTTAAAAGAGTCTTAGAACTGAAGTGTTTCAATTTTCAGAAATCTGATCGAAGTGCTAGCAATTGGAGACTGAGTTGTAGGGGGGGGGGGGGGCTGCCCTTTCTAGAAAAATGTTGAGGGGGGGGGGGGGGGGGGGGCGGCCGGCCCCGTTCCTCCCCCTCCCGTTGTTCCGGGGCCCCTGACAACAACAAAAACATCACTCTGTTCCTTGGAGCAATACATTGAGAGAGAGGGTCTTGTGACGGATTTCCACCTCGATGAGGTGTTATGCAATAAAACATTATAAGCAAGGCAGTGATAACAACTACTCCACGAATAAACTGACTGGGGGATCCGGAATAACATTGCTGCTATAATATGCTCTTATAACTTCCGTGACTGAAGCGAAGAAACAGCGTAGATTATTTTTGCAATGAATGTCTTATGTTCGAGGCGTGACATTAAGGCAAGCTCTCACATCAGACGCCGGAACTGACGTTTAAGTTAATACTGACTAGAGGCACAATAACGGTTCAGGGAGGCTGTGGCTATGATATCTAGACGCGTAATTTGCACTTTGCTGCTAGGCATCCTACTCTGCAACACAACTGTTCTTCATCGTCGTGTAAAATGAGAACTCCGTGAGAATGGAAAGAGGTGGAGACATGAAATTTTAAACACCAACATGAATGCGATTTGTTCCCTCGCCGTCTGAGATGCCTCCCATCGAGGTTCAATCACAGGCATTCAGTAGAACAAAATTTAATGCGATATTCGCTGGCTACTGAAGAACTTCGTCATTTATGTTCGCGCGTAAATTCGATGACGAGCTGTTCGAGCAAACAACGCATCATGACATCTGTGTGCTAGTCAGTCAAGGTTGGTAGCTGGCTTGAGTTCGAGGCCCAAGCATACTTAACCTCACCCCTACCAATTTTCTTTAAATACTTCGTGCAGTGGTCTGCAATTTCAATTCGTCGTTGTAATACTTCGTGCAGTGGTCTCCAATTTCATTTCTTTTGTTCCTCAAAGTTTTGCCCCACGGGCGACTACTGACAAGATGCAACCTTTTCATACTATTACGTTACAAGTATAGCATACTTTCCTCATGAAATATTTTTGTAATCTGCCATTCATGACCTGCCGCCGCGGTGGCTTCGTGTTTATAGTGCTCGGCTGTTGACGCAAAAGACATGGGTAAGATCCCTGCCGCTGCGGTTTTATATCGATGGAGGCAAAATGCTAGAGGCCCGTGCACTGTGCGACGTCAGTGAACATGAAAGAACCCCCAAGTGCTCAAAATTATCCGGCACCCTTAACTACGGCGTCCCTTGGGTTGAGTCGCTTTGGGACGTTAAACCCCGTAAAACCTAAACCAGCCGTTCATGGCCTGAGTGTACTTGCCGTATGCGCTCCATTTCACCCTTATTTTTCGAGCTGTTTAACTATGATGGCTCGAATATGCAATTACTATTTGGCCTAGATAGATGCATTCTCCCGCAGCTTCCAGTGCCTCGGTTGTTGCCGTAAACTGCATTGCACTTCCAAGACTGCTGAACATCACTTTCTTTTTCTATTTTTTTTGTCCCAGCATTCAAATTTGAGTATTATAGTGATCGGTCATGAACTCCCATTTCTCCACCGAGTTAATTAGGAGGACGCTGTCATCAGCAAATTGGAGATTACTATGGCGTTCTCCATTAACTCTTCCGCTTTTTCGATCCAACCCCTGGATACCCCGTGTGAAGAGACGGAAGAGATTGCGTCATTTTGACCTTACATCACTTTTCCTGTGAAGGGCTGTGGCCGTTGTGCAGACTCTATGGGTATTTTCTAGCACCCTTACATATGCTTCTGCCACGCCATATAGATTACGACATGCCTGCATGATTGATGATGTTTCCCAAATATCAGGGGCAAATATCTATGCACCAATAGTTTGTGTCCATATCCGTTTAAGCCTGCCCAAAAATTCATGCTACCAAGTGGTGATGGATGATATGGTGACGTTAAAACGAAAAGCGCGTTTCACAAGCTTCGTTGTGAATTCCCTTTGCTGCGCGCTGCTTACAGGGTTGTAGCTTAACCTTAATTTGATTTTTGTGGTTATAATTTAAGCGAGGTGGGTGGGTTCACATTGGCGGCCAAAACCACCGTATAGCTTGTCTGGCAAGGGACGTCAGCGCATGCACCGGCGAATAAGACCTCGCGCATGAGCGCAAAATGTGACAGTTTCGCGTAGCGTAAAGCGCACGTGGCTTTAAATTACGAATGAAGCTACATCAGCCTGCCAACGTCAGACTCGAACCACGTTTACCTGGGCGTCAACGTAATGAGGTTGCATAGCAAGTCGTGCGATGCAGTGTCTCACGGAGCGGCCGTCTCCTTTGCAAGCACACGTCTATTGCTTCCCAGCAGGTAAACCGGTCGCAAAATGACATTCATGCTAGTTACGCCGCAACACACTTGCGCATTCTTGATGAACGCGCAGGGTCGGTCAAAAGTTCCCAGGCCTCAGGGTCTGCTTTCTAGCGCTATAGCCAGCCAGTTACGGCACCACCGACGCCCAGAATCTCTATAGAAGATAGACGAAGTGTCACTCTCAAATTTGAGTAGATATGCCGCTCAGAACCAGACCGTGTGGCCTAAGAGCTTTTGACGAAACCTCTATGTATTAGCCCACAGTTTTTTGAAGCACCTTGCACTTCTGTAGGAAACCGCTGTAAAAAGCCTGCTGTTGTCGACGCATGTACGATTTCACATACGTTAAGGTGTCTGAATTTTTCATATCGAGTGCAATTGATACTAAACATTTATGTATTGTGACTTTGCGAGTAATTTTTGGCGAGGATGTTGACAGCCCGCCTGGACTCAAGAGTACTCCCGGGTGGCTACCAACCAAAATTAACAATTTCAATAAAGTTTATTTTTTTTTTTATCTCTGCCTAATCGGCAAAGTCCGAATAAGAGGTGCTTAGAATGCCCATTTGTCGTATATAAAGAAAACGTTGCAAATCGACTGGCGGGACATATTTTTGGAACAGGTGGTAGGAAGTTTCCTTGTGTAAAACCATGTCATGTTCAGAATACTGAACACTGAATAGAATGTGACAGTTTTCTTGAAATCGTATGTATGAAGGCTCTATCCTTTTGTTCAGCACTGATCTCTCGTGGAAAATTCTGTAATAACTTCAAAGTTCCGCCTTTAAAGCAGTGTTATGTCGCCAAGTGGTTATCATACTCCCTAACACTTCCAAATAATGATTGATAAGATACATTGGATGCTACAATTAACTTCTGAATTGGTTCTTTTAAGACAAGTCTACAATGATTGGATTAAAACAACCGGAATTTGATTTAGTTCGTAGCATGCCTTCCATGCCACGTCTATGTTAGTTCTCTGACGAAATCTGGAATTTTTCAATAGAATAAAACTGCTTCCTTCTGCATTCCTCAGAAAAGAAAAAAAAGAAAGACGGAACTTCCAAAGAAGGGCGTAAGTGGAGAATACGCTGTAGGGGGCAAAGGCACGGCTGATGTGAGAGCGAAGCAGCTCTCCTGCCTGGCTTTCAGCTCATTTAGGCAGGCGGCAGGGAATAGGGAGCGGAGATCCGCAAACAGGGTAATTGCCGCGAAGCTCCTAATTGGCAGCCGCTGATCCAACCAGTCATCAAACAAAATAAAAGCTTATTAGGGGCACAGAAAAGCGCCGGCCATAGTTTTATTGCCGGTTAATTCATTTCGAACAACGTACGGCAGGCCTTTGTTCGCTTCCAACTCGAGCAGTAGCCGCCCGCTTTCTGCCCCTACGCAATAGGGCGTAGGAACGACGCGCTTACGTTAATCTTCAAAAAAAAATATAAAAAAGGCCGGGGGGTGGGGGCGAAGCCAGATACCACTTTCAGGGATCCGATGGGCTTAAGGCGGTCCTCCTCTTATTCAGGCGAAATGGGTATCTCGCTGCGTAGGCTGTTCACAAGGTCATGAAAAATACGAAAAATATTAGCGAAAGGAACCCTTTGGAACACCAATGTGTAATGACGTGCTTCGAGCGTGGCCCATGTTCGCAGATTTCTTTTTCCTCGAGTTTGCATGCGGGCAGTGTTTCGGCTGCCTTTACCCGTGCGGCTGTTAACTTAAACGACGCGTTGGTAAACCCGACCCGTGGCTCGGGCATTACGAGGCCGCAGACCCCCTCCCCCAGAGGAGGGGAAGGGCGCCCAGCGCCGCGCGGCCGGCCGGGCGTGAGCGCTCGCGCGTGTGGGGGCAGCGCCAGTGAGATCGTCGTTGCCGCTTCGGCCCGCAGGTGCCCTCGTCGGCGGCCGGTTCCCGGGCGCGCGGCTGCGGCTCCTCTCCCGAGTCGTGCTCGCGGCGCCGTGCAGCCGAGGCACCCGCCTGTCCCGCGCTGGGTCTCAGTGCTGGTGTCGCTGCCGCCGGCGCCCTCCTGCAGACGCCCCACGGCCGCTCGACGTCGTCGACCACGCGCTCGCCGCTGCTCGGCTCGGCGACGACGCCAGCGATGAATGCGCCGACGCCTGGCGGCGTGGCTCCCCTGCCGCCGCGCTACCGCTTCAGGGACCTCATCCTGGGGGACTTTGCCTACGGCGACGACGGCACAAGGTACGCCTCCTGCCATGCCACGGCTGCGGGCCCTTGCGTGCCCTGGCTGCCAGCGCGCGCGCTCCACGTGTGCGTGCGTGCAGGTATAGAGAACAAGTATATACCTGCACGCATCGTCGCTTCCTCGCTCTCTCTCCCTCGTCGACCGCTCGGTGCGAGAGAGCGAGGGGCGCTACAATTTACCGGTTTGCTCCCTCACCTCCGCCTCGCTACTCTCCGGACCTGCAGGCCCGAGTTTTTCCCCACAGTCGTCTACAGACGGCTGGGCTGTTCCTCGATGGCATCGGCAGATGCCAGCAGGACTGGACAGCGCTGCCTTTGCGATTTCTCCGTACCGGTCCACTATGTAAACCGAACTGTTTTTTTTTCTTCTTACGTGACCGTCACGGAAGAACGAAAGTACGCGAGGGTAGCCCTGGCGTTGTCCTATCGTCGAGCTTTGCAAGGCGGCAACCTTATAAGTTCACATTTTGTACGCGTTGCGTTCGCTGTAGCCCGCTTTCTTTCTCTTTTTGCCGGTACAGGTGCTTTCTCTAGGTCTTCCGTATCAAATATCAGCTGCGGAGCCTGTCATGCGTAGTAGTTTTGTTTAACTCTGGACCCAGCAAGATTTCCGACATGAAGTAGAGCGGCGTGCAGGTACGAGGCGCTTCACAGTATGTGAAGAAATAATAAATTGGAAATGGGACACTACCTATCTTCCATCGGGTAGAGAATATTTAGACTTCAACAGACGAGCGCTTCTCTCCCATCATGCATAATTACTGACCTGGAACACGTGGAGCAGTGTAAAACAAACAAACAAACAAACAAACAAAAAGTAGCCATGACTGTGGACACTTCGGCGGCCTGGCATGTTAGCCTAAGCACAATTTTATTCTTTGATGTATTGGGAACCAGATCTAATTTCTTTTTACTAAACATGATAGTAAGCGGCTGCAAGCGTCGTCGAGTTTGTTTCTGATATTTGTTTTTCTTGTAACCGATGACGCAATGAATTCTGCCACAGTTATGGGTCAGTGAACTTTAATTATGTGTTTAGTTTTTTAATCGCTCCAGTTCACATTATACGTTGGCGAGAAAATGGAGGAGTTTTTTCTCGAAATGAACCAAATATAGAGACCAAATTTAATTGCAGTTCAACTGCATTTGCAAGTTCACCCATAGATCTTTCCTTTGAAAAACTACCAAAATTAAATGGGCCACATAACCAGCATTCTATAACACATCACTGAGTAGTTTTCGAGCGTTGCTGCGGATAAAAAACTTGAGCGTGTTTTGCTTTTCTATAAAGGTGGATTGGGCTCATTTCAAAAAAAAAAAACAGCTCCAGAATGGCTCCGGAATAATTTAGACCACCTGGGGATCTTTAATGTCAGTCCAAGTTAAAGATCCGCAGGTGGTCTAAATTACTCCGGAGCCCTCCGCTACGGCACCTCTTTCTTCTTTCACTCCCTCCTTTATCCCTTCCCTTATGGCGCGGTTCAGGTGTCCAACGATATGAGGCAGATACTGCGCCATTTCCTTTCCCAAAAAAACCTATTATTATATTCACTTGATTTGCACGCCCTTATCGGACAAGCTAAACGTTCATGCCGGGTATTGAAGGCGTAAGATATTACGTAATACTCTGGCTACCTTTGCGCTGTAAGCACCCGTGTGCGGGAAGTGTAGCGGTAAAAAATATTTATTACGTGGGCGTGGGAAAAAACAAAGAGGTAATTTCACTTTCCTGACGCTTGTGTGTTGCGCGTCTTTCAAAGCGCCTTTTAAACTGCTGCTGGGAAGAGATTTGTTAAAATGCAGCGCTGTTTCATATTCCTGTATGATGTCCAGTTTAAAGCAACTTCATAAAACCAATTGTGTTACAAGTAAACAATGAAGTCGAAAAGATCTGATTACCGAAGTCCGGGACGAAACACGCGGAGCTCAGCTCAAACATTTTCTCTGTGAACTCACGCAATTACGGAGATGTAAAAACTAGAGAAGGACACCTACTCCGTCATTAGTCAGCTAGCGTCGCTTACTTTGCAATTTCGCGGCATTATTTTTTTCGCGGCTTCCTTCAGCGCCGCATGGCGCGTGTTTGTCAACCTCGTGCTCTATATTGTTTTGAGAGTAACGAGGATGCTTTTGGAGCGTTCTTTTATTCGCTGCTCTCACACATGTTTCAAGCGAATGGCAACGGCTTAATTGCGCGAACTGTGAGACCCGGCCTTCCCTGCAACGCCTCTTTCAGCTGTCAGTCTCTGGTTATCTGCACATGTATCTCCCGTTCGCGAAAGCTTTGTCCCCCTTTCACATTGTTTTTCTTGTTTTCGCAACGTACGCTGTTGCCTTTTATTCAGACAAAGATGGAGAAAGTAACCGTTGCCGGAGGGAATTATGGCTGACAAATAATTGTTACATGCTTCAGTGCCGGTATGCTTTTTGACCGGTGCCTGAGAGTGAATTAGGGCTCAGCAGAGCAGCTTATGACGCCAGCATCGATATACCGTATAAACTTTTGTAGGGCCCGCACCTTTTTTTTTTAATTCAGGTGTGAATTATGAAGGTTCGGCCCATACACGAATTAAAAAAAACAACACTTATAACCGTTTTTTTTTTCTCAATTATCTAATTCAAAACAGAGGGTGCGGCCTATCCATACACGGGAGCGGCCATTGCAGGGAAATTTAAGTTGTTTTTGTAACTGAATTCTTTCATGTCAGTACGCTTCAAGGAAGGAAAGAGTGATAGAAAACAAATACAGGACTGGTCTGAAGAATGGCACGATTTCGCGATTAATAAGCTTGTAACATGCAATATAATTATCGACCCTGACTCTTTGATTGCAGATTCGTTTCGCTTTTTAAGCTATGCGGGCCAGTCAGTACGAGCGCATTGTAATATCTTTTATCTAAACGCACACACCCACACAAGCAAGCACAACCACGCACCTAACGTCGTAGGCTGAAGCAGGCATACAAAATACCCTGCCATTCCTCTGGCCTTTACGGCAGGTGAAATATAAGATACGTGACGCTTTGCTTTGCTATTATTTCTAGCATCGGAGCCTTGCTTTGCGCAGGCAACACACAAGCAAGTTCAGCGTATAACATTAGACGACTTCCACAACAGCGCATTCTTGCTGGCAGAGTTTTGCAAAATGCCCATGCCCGTTTTCTTGTAGGGCTATATGCGCGCGTCCAAGGAATAAAATCCGGCACTTCTGCTATCTTTTTTTTCCACGATGCTCCTATGGGGCTACGATGAAACGTTAGCCCCGGGAGATATAGGTTCTGACGAGGAGTTTCCTGCTTTGTGCCCGGAAAAGCGAACGCGGAGGCAAGCCACCCGACTACTCTATTGGTGCGCGTCACGGGCCAGCCGGACTATCCAGGCACGGAGCACTGTGCCCTTTGTTCGAGTAAAATTAACCTCCCGCTTATAGAGAGTGTAATTTCCCTTTTCTGCGTCCTGCTTCCCGGTTTGGTTCTTCGTCGCATCTAAACGTGCAGGCTCTACGTGCCAGCGTTGGGGGCGACACATTTTCGGTCTGCCCGCTTTTAAAGCTAGCTCCCACTGGGTACAAAATCAATAGACTTTTGAATACTCTGTGGTCCTGCGACCTGTGGTCGATTCTGTCCGCAATGGAGTAAAGGAAAAAAAAAGAACGAATAGGAAACATTGTGGCAACCTGATGCAAGCGGCCTTCAGTGCAGTCGTGCTTTGTTCTCTTCAGTTAGTGAACTCGATGTCGAAAACATTTTGTCGCGACAGCTACATTACGGTAGCACTTCGAGCTTTCAGCGTGGCGGCGCCCCCACCTTATGGCTGCGCCGCCACGCTCTCACGTGGTTGGTCACGTGGTGCGGAGCAGCTGCCGGTGGCGCGGCGCCGTGGCTGATCACGTGGTTCGTCACGTGACCAGGTTCCACTCGGCCTGCTGTAGCTATCGCGTCACTCCAGGTTTAACCAAAGCTGAAACACCGCCATTTTTTTTCGATCTTGACACTGATTTTGAAATATTTGAGGAAACGCGAGGTGTGGATGATATAAGCATGCGCTGACTTCCGTTTACTCAAGCGTACTTCTAGCAGAATGCTATACCAAAAAGCCGAAGCCGGGAGTGAGAGTCTGCGACCCGAAGAATATTCGGTTTTCCTGGGGCAGTGTTCTCCCGAAAATATATGCGCATGACAAGTAGCGTGTCCGCGGAAAAAACACTTCTAATCTATTTTATTAAATCGGGTTATGAGCGGACGTGCTTGCAAACTGTATTTTTTTTCTTTCGTTTGTTCGCAAGACGTGATTTGGAGAACAAAGGAAAAAGCGAGCGTAGAGTAAATTGTGAAGGTCCGCAGCATGGAAGGTGAAAAAAAAAAGAAAAAGGAACAGGGGAAACGGAGGTTGAGGGAGGGAGCACAGGGAAAAACAAAGTTGTTTTCGGTAACATATCGGTGTTTCTGCTTTTAATAGATATTTATGTGCAGAGAAGTTAATTAATTTTTACCCCACCACGTAGGCTGGATTGCAACGAAGTGTTATCTCTGGCGCAATTCGGACGCTATTCGGTATTCATCTGAGGAGACAAGAAGGGAGGGTAAAAAAAAAAAGGAGACAGTGGCGCTGGTGTCATATGCTTATGCGAATCTTTGATAACGAGGTTTGCATCTGAGTGGCCGCGTGCTTCTGCTTCGCTAAACATGGCCACTATAGATGGAAGCACGTGAAACACAGAGCCAGAAGCAGCACGACGAAGGTGTAGCACGCTTATGCGTAGCTCGTGCGTCTACCTCTGCGGTTCATTGCGTTTCTTGCTAGGTTTTTTATATGCTTCGAGTACGCAACAACAGGGTTGAGTGGTCTTTGTGCTGTCAGCGCAGATACTTGCAGAATTATCTGCCACGTCGCGCTGTTGCGTGCATCAATTTCTTTTACATCACAGAAGTTATAATAACTGTTTTGAATAGTCTAAGCCCCGAGGTAATTCGATACTTCTTAAAGCACTGCGCTTGGTTAACCTCCCTGCCTTGCATTTCCTTTGCCTCTGTCGGTTCGAAAATGAGCTCGCAAAGTGTTCATGAACATCAATTTATAAGATTGTTTTATGAAATGTTTCAGTGCAGTGCAATTCTGATGCAGGCATTCGTGGATGCAGCTCTCGAACAAATCACATCATAGAACTATCGCATCAATGCGATTACTTGCAAAACTTCTATTCCCGCGGTGTATTTCCAAGGATATACGCTCTTCGTCGCCTTACCGCATTAAATTACTAATATACGTAACTGTCTTTAAATACCACACTTCTGCTACTGTCACGTACTTTGACGTAAGACTAGGGTGACGGATATTAACAAGCGTTTTCTACTGCGGAAAAATGTTCACGCGATCGCAAATTCGCCATATAACTCTTACCGTGCGCATGGTTTTACGTGTTTTCATATGCATTCAGTATATTCCTTGCACCATGACACTTTACTGAAGCGTTAGACCAAGGCGAAAAAAAACAGCACTATTTTCTCGAACATCTGAACTCAGGAGAAATCGAAGGCAATATCTGACATTATGACAACTGAATACTACCTCGGGTACACATCAACTACACAAGAGAGATGTTACGTTGTGGCTTACCGGCTACACGAAATGAATTTATTGACATATTGCTATTAGATTAACAAATGATGAAGAGATGATGACTGCTTGAACCTCTTGATATATTTGTGCTTTAATGTGCACTATTTATCTTTTCCTTTTTTTTATGAGCACAATAAATTTTTCCTTTATTGCCGGTCCTCTTTTTTGTGGCTGCAATGTAGTTTTGCGCTTGTCGCCTGCGCCTACAATTGTCGGAATCGAGAAAGTGATGTTACCTGTGTTCCATGGGAACTAGTGCCAGCTGCGAAATAAGTATATTGTAGTGTTGTTTTTGTATTTGGACTCTAGTTTAAGGGAAGCAATCTGTTGTCAAACCCACTTTTGATGCTTTTTTTCCACCCTGGTCGATAGGCATGCGATGCCAAACACAGAGCAGTTCTAAAATCGATTCGATTCCATTTTTGCAGTTCCTACCTTTGGTGGATGCCTGAAGCCAAGCCACGCCCCACGCTATTTTTTCGTTGTAGGCTCAACCCCATTGATATCGGGAGCGTGGGGTCAAAACTCAATAATCAATTTCAGAATCGCTATATTCCACGACTCCCAGTTACAGCGAGTACATTCAGCCAGGACTGATTTAATCTACCCTCTGCACAGTTTTATTTTGTGGTTTGTTGCCTTAAGTTGCCTTAAAATAGCCCTGGAGCACTTTTCATAAACCCGCCGCGGTGGCTCAGTGGTTAGGGCGCTCGGCTACTGATCCGGTGTTCCCGGGTTCGAACCCGACCGCGGCGGCTGCGTTTTTATGGAGGAAAAACGCTCAGGCGCCCGTGTGCTGTGCGATGTCAGTGCACGTTAAAGATCCCCAGGTGGTCGAAATTATTCCGGAGCCCTCCACTACGGGATGTCATTCTTCTTTTCTTCTTTCACTCCCTCATCCCTTCCTTACGGCGCGGTTCGGGTGTCCAACGATATATGAGACAGATACTGCGCCATTTCCTTTCCCCCCCAAAAAAAACCAAATTATTAGCACTTTTCATAAAAGGCGCAATATGAATTCGATGATGAAAGGTGCAGCTTGATGAATATTCTCCAGCAAGAATTTTTCCAATGCGTTTCGTAGAAGCAGCGTTCTCGAGAATTGAAATTTACCCTTTTGCGTCATCTCACCTTCCCTTCCTTGCTCGTGGTTCCTATAGCACTCCAGAAGCTAGGCGCCTCCCTATCGACACCACCCAGTGAAATGACATCGTTGACGTATTCATTTGCTCTCTCGATTTTTATTTATGTTTTGTTTATCCAGCGAGGCAGCTCAGGGAACACGCGATTGGCCGGGCTGCCGAGCGATGTGCGACGACTCTTCTTCTAATCGTTATATTAGTTTTTGTTTCGCCGTTCTTGTTGCATGGCATTCACGTGACGCCTAAATGTATCCGACGGGTAGCGGTTCCGAAACGTATACACGCAGATAAGTTACACCAAGAGGGCGCGAGTTTTAAAACGCCGAAGAAAAGAGCAAATCAGCTTCCGAGAGTGATTCTGCTTGGAGCTGTAATAATTAGCTGAGATGTCAACGTAACGCAATCTTGATTACGGCGTTTGTTCACGAAATTAGAAGAAGTGGTGCGAGACTCTTTTAAGGCAGCGGCGTAAAGAGATTAACAAGTCATTTTCGTTTGGGGACTGCGGCTAGTTTATTTATTTATTTATTTAGCAAATACTGCCGGCCTGTGTTACAGGCCTTAGGCAGGAGTGGGGTACAAACATATTGATAAAAATAACAAGTACATTGCAAAAGAAGCAGATAGCGAACAGAGCAAAAACCAGTACATACAACATAAAATCGATTACAAAGACAGAACATATAATGACATCGATCCTGGCAGCAAACGAAGGCATCGGACTTGGCCCAAAACAAGGATACATAAGAGCCCTATACATCCTTCAGAGCTTGTAAAAATAAATCCACCGATTCGCAATTGACAACATCATCAGGTAAACCATTCCACTTAATGATAGTATGGGGAAAGAACGAGTACTTAAATACATTAGTTTTGCATGAAAACACGGCAACTTTCTTAGTATGGTAAGAGCGTGTAGGGTGTCGAGATGTGTGCTCAACTAAAATTCCTTCCTCTATTGTTAGTTTATTGTGATAATACAAGTAGAATAACTTTAATTTTTCTCGATGACGACGCATGGCCAGGTGTTCAAGTCCTGCGGTTTGCAGTAGGGCTGTTGGGGAAATATTCCAACTGTAACAATTAAAGATAAATCTAGCAGCTTTACGAGTTAATCAATGTAGTGAGCTGTGTCACCTCCGTGTTCACCGGATTCGGTTCTCACCTTGCACCGACGGTACAGTTCAACACATTGTATAGTGTTGTAGAGGGGGAATACAACTAGAGTGGTTAGATACAAATTAAGTCGCTAACGCAACGCTATTACGATCCACATACTTTCTCATCATGTACTTGGGGCTTGAACGAGCGTAGCGCCGGATTGCCCACTAGTATTCCCGTATGAAACTCAATTCCAGAAACCAAGCGGGCTTCCGATCACTGCCCTCATGGTTCATGGTTGTAAGCTGATGCAACTAGTATTTTAGCCTGCTCGGCCATGGCTCGCGACGGGTTGCCGCTCTTGTTCATGGAGACACTCTTGGGGGCCCTACAATGGAGAAGAAAAATCCAGGCAAGCGCTTTTCGCCAAGCAGATGTGCTGTGCTTGCGTGTCTCGAAAACCACGTGTACTCACAAGAGAGGATGTATGTGCAAATTTGGAAAAGGGCGTTTGTGCTCCATGCGTTTCGGAGCTTTATTCCCCCGCACAAAACGGGAGTTTCTGCCGTTCTGCAATTAAAAACGTCCCGCTCAGAAGAGGGAAGTGGCGGTACCCCCCCGCCCTTAAATTCATCCCTGTGTTCACACGGAATAACCCTGTCTTGCCGCATATAGCTTTTTTTTTTAACGCGACGGTGTTAAAACTCCCGTTCTATAGACAATCCGGCGTCGTCTACGGCGCTGCGAGCGAAAAATTCCCGGATAAGCAACAGAGATGGGCCACCGAGATCACGTGACCATGTGGCGCCGTCACAACCTACCCGCCGGATTGTGAGCAAACTGACCACTCTGAAAAGGTGGCAGTTAAATTAATGACCCCTCGCGAGAGGTTGCTCAGCAAGAGCAACCTGGGTTGCGCAAGCCCCACCGGGGTGGCACCTGCCATCGCAGGGCAGTGGCGCATCGCTTAACCGCTACATCACTGCGCCAGGAGGGGTACTCTCAGGGATATATGAATGTAAAGTTGAGAATGGCCAATTCCGCACATATGGGCACTAACGTTATCGCGTCGTACCCCTAAGGCGGTGCTTAAGTGTCCCCAGCATTTTTTTTTTTTTCACCATGAGCGCGTTCCCTGCCTGGCTCTAGCGAAAGTTTGTCCCACATGCGCGCTTCAGCGAAATCCTCTGAGCCGCTCAAAAGAATCTGCGCTGTCTAGATAGGGAAACTGTGATGGAGTCATGATTACGTAATATGCGCCTTAACCGCTGCACCACTGCCGAACAATGCCGGCGGAAATTAACGCCGTAGTTGCAACGGCTTAGTGCACGAAAAACTGCTCATGAACACAGTGGTTCGTGCACGTGCACCGCCTACGAGCGGCGGTGTGGAGACCTGTACCATCCGGGACGGGCTTTCTGGGGCTCGCCGTGAGCAAGATGGACGCCCGCTCGCTGGAAAGCGTCGCGAGCTTCATCGTGCGCACTGCGACCGCAGAAGAACGCCGCCTCGTAAAGCGCTACCGAGGGGCAGCGGTGTCGGCGGGCGAAGCTGCATGTCAGGGGCCCCGGGCAGAGCGGTGCCGGCGGGAAGCCTAATTGTGCGCCGACTGCGAGCAGCGGCTCTCGCAAGCTAGGCTGGGCGTGGACCTCTGCCGAAGCCTCTGGCAGGCCGGGCGCCGAGGCGATCAACAACCTCCAATGAAGCCTCTCGCGAACGGGACGCCGTGAGGCCGTGCGCCCTCGGCAGAAGGAAAACGCCCGTTCAAGAAGCATATTACAAACGATCAGACAGGCTTCGCTGATAGGTCGCGCCAACTAGAGTGGTTTCTGTTCGAGTCGCGCAGTGTTCCTTTGCGTGCGGTGCGATGTCTGCGCGGAAAAGATCCTGCTCGGGAGTCTTTCGAGAGCAATAAAGCCTTGGTGCACAGCTGTGGGCGCTGGTGAATGAGCGGCGATTACGTCGGTATCGTAGAACGGATGCTTCGCACTTACGCTATAGATAATCTTTTCTTTTTAAAGCCCGGTTCAACCGGAGTATCTTTTCTTTAGTAGCTCTTTATCTCGAGGCGGCCTGTTTTCATCCCCAAAAAGGCGCACTTGAGATCCTTTCCGCCAGCCTCTATTTTTCAGCTTTTATCAGCCGTGGGAACGAAATTTCTGCGGCACGCATAAGGACGAATGGCAGAGTCATGCGAAGCATGCCTTCCAGGAACTTTTTTTCTTCAGCAAGATAGATGTATTTACTGCGATAGAATATACGTTGTCGTCTGACAAAAAAATTGAGACTTCTCTGCCAGGAAGATTACCTCATTGGTAGAAAGTGGTACGTGACCCTGTGACGTCATCACACCCTGCTCACCGTGACACTGCGCATGAGTCTTACGGGTGCTAGGAAAGAACAAGCTGGATCGAAGCCCCACCGGTGGCTGTGTTTCAAACAGCCACCGACAGGGGCAGTGGCGCATCGCTTAACCGCTGCACCACTGCGCTAGCAATGGCGTGAGGACTCCTCGCGATCTGTGAATGCGATTGAGAGGGTCGTGACATCATCAAAGCCACATGACCTTCAGTGGACCAATCATAGGGCACCGCCAAATTTGAAAATCTGAGATCCCACAAACTTTGACAGTTGGCCCACCCCCCAAAATTTCGAAGGACAATCAAATTGGAAGTAGGCCTGCCCAAAAATTGAATTAACGTGTAATAGCAGGGATTAGAGGGTGGATGAATATAATCCCATGTGATAATTCAATGGTAGGTACTCGAACACTCTACACGGTGATGACTCCAGCATACCAATAATGCGATGGTACCGGTTCCGACTGGAGTTTTGGCACGAAAATCGCAAAAAAACTTCAGACACTTATTGTAGACTCCACAGCAGTCAATGTAAATGCTGCCGCGTTTTGTTCTTTAAGAATGTGGTTAAAAATGCCCCGAAGTTTGTTTTTTTTTGCTTGTGCAAATAATTGTTTGGGAAAGGCAAGTTTGGTCGGTTCAGAACAATGCGTGAGCTTCGGACTTGGACGATTATGGGAATCCCAGCTGGCACATGTCCCGAAAAGCAGCTTACGCAGTGTAACGACAACGCCATAACCTCTTTTATGCAAACACGGCACCCCGCTGATCAGTCAGCATGCAGTGGAGAGTTTCATCGCGTAGGAATTTGAAAATCAATATCTGGGCGGGACAAGGAGGCGATGGCACACACAGAGTGCTCTCGCTGGGAGAAACGCTTCGTATTTACTCACTGCGTACTGTCCGGCTCCGACTGGAGTTTTGGCACGAAAAGCGCAAAAAAGAACATTAGACGCATATTGTAGACACCACAGCAGTCAATCTAAATGCTACCGCGCTTTGTTCTTTAAGAATGTGCTAACTACCCTCCTAATCGGACAACAAACTGCTTGCGCTATGGGTGCCGGGTCTGGCTGGCCATACGCGCGTGCTTTCACCTTACGGGGTCTCTGAACTTTTGCTCGCATAGCTCGTGTCCAGTATTCACTCCTGTGCGTTGGCTAGGCGCTGCGCATAATCTGGGACTCTGGGAGCATATGTAAGTGTTTTTATGCCTGCGGTTTTTACCGTATGTGTGTCAACATCGGTGTGTGGGTTGTGATAGGATACGCGAGAAACCTGCTATCATTGTGAGCAAAGTCTTAGCAACGAATGATGAAAAGGAACGCACAAAAAGTCAGGAAATCTATTGAAACCCGGCTCATGTATACGTTTGTGAAGAAAGTGTTTCCTACCAGAGCCGGGAAAGAAGAGAAATTTTTTGCTTTCTTTTATCTCAAGTACAGTTCTTGATTCAAAAGGATACCCTTTTCCTGTTCAGAGTTTCCGAAAAAAATAATATTTTGCGTAAGAAGCAATGTAAGCGATTAGAACGTCAGCCCGGAGCTTCATTATCAGCCTTAAAGCAAAAATTATGAGCGAAGTTGAGGAATCAAACTTGAACCCTGCTGCCAGATAGTCGGCTGCTCACTTCCTGGAATATGCTGGAGAGCCGAAAGATCATGATGATTATTCAGGATTTTTATGGCTCAAGGTATTTTTCGAGTTCTCAAGGTGGGGTCAGAGACCCATTTGTCAAGCATTTCTTCCTATAAAGAAGCCGAACACCAGGCAGGGCTTGTACCCATTGTGGTTACCCAGCGTCACTGGGGATCGAACCCCGCACCTCCCGCATGCGAGGCGGATGCTCAAACCACTAGGCCACTTCTGTGGTCCGAAAGTTAAGAAACAAAGAACCCCTCGAGGACGCGGTTGAGCGGCGTTCTTCTCAAGCATGGTCACTCGAATGGCTTAGCCAATTTCAGATGCTTTTCGTGATGACTTTAATTGCCTTATAGGGGTTAAATTTGAAATTTCCTTACAGAAAAAAAGAGCAGGAATAGACGATTCTTTTTAAAGGCTTTGCATGGCCAAGTTGCACTGGACATTTTGCGCCCACAGTGCGCACCACCACTGCATTTGTGGTATGTATGGGCTCCAGATTAAGCCTTTCAGCGCAATCGTATAGCACTTCGACTGAGTCTGTAAACGCGGTGACGTTTTCGGGTTGCTTAGAATAGATATTATCGGTCTAGCATTGGGAATTTGTGCATTAATGCGGACTTACAACAAGTGAAACCAGCGGCAAACACCATGTGCTGACACACTGCTACCGCAGCGAGCAAGTATATGAAATGTTTCGGCTAGATCGATGCTGCGAAATGCTGGAATTCCAGGTTCTGTAATTGCACTATATTGCAAGGATGTTCACAGACATAATCCGTATTGTGTAGTTATCTGGTCGCGCTAGGAAATGGGAGATAAGACAGCACTAAACGCGAATCTTATGGAAGAAAGCATTCTCCATCTTTTTGTTTCACTCCAACTCAGTTTTAATTTGTCGACGAATATAGCGATGAAAGGCACCTCGTAATCTTTGAAAGATGAAGAAATATTTATGCTCTTACTGCGCAGCAAAGAATGCACATTTTCAATTTATCCTCAGGATATATTTATCTCTAAGAGCGCGAGGATTACGACGTAGATACGTCGTTTAATTTCACAGGCGAACGCGGTCGTCCTTTGTGGTAATACGCGCTCTTCAGACTCTTTTTGTCTATGCTTCCGAAGCCAGTGTATTAAACCCGACAACTTTGTGCGTTAGGAAGCTCAGAAC
Source organism: Amblyomma americanum (assembly GCF_052857255.1). Classification (NCBI taxonomy): domain Eukaryota; kingdom Metazoa; phylum Arthropoda; class Arachnida; order Ixodida; family Ixodidae; genus Amblyomma; species Amblyomma americanum. The sequence continues at coordinate 329,063,885 of NC_135497.1, read as the reverse complement.
TGCATTCGTAATAAGCCGAGGACGATATGACATTGATGAAAAGTTTCAGAATGTTCTTTCTCATACAAGAGTTCGCTGTGCTCAGTACAAATATATTCGGCAAACTTCGCCCATGATTAATTATGGGGCAGCAATTACAGCCCTCTGAATTGCTATCTGTGTTTCCTTTCTTTGGGTTACACTATAGTACTTCCATGCCTGATTTTTCCATTCGGGATTCCAGCCATCTGATTAGTTTTTTTTTTTTTGCAATGGCTGCATAGTTTTTTCATTGTATTCTTTCCTATACGACCCTGCGTTTGTCTGTCGTTGATTGTGGCTGACCTTCTTGCTGATTGGTGGCTTGTTTTGTTTTCCTATGCTGCTACCGTAACAGAGAAAAACAGCGTTCTTTGATGTAGACGGTTGCATCGGTGGCTGCAATAACAAATTTTACATTCTGTTTGTCGTTCGCGAAATTATCTTTGGCATGCAGCGGCTGGAAAGAAAAAGAGCAGATAGAACACATGCCGAACACGACCTTAGCGCCGAAGGTGCAGCGCGTATGACAGCTGCCCAGCTCACATTTTGCGCGCTATTAAAACAGATCAAAGTGTTTTAATGCTATACAATAACGCACTGTAAAAGCAGAGCGTCCCAAAATAAGAGCCACATAGCTTAATCGGAAATACAGCTTAGTGCCGAAAAAAAATGCCGGCTGTCAACGTTGGACCGACGGCACACCTGTAGCGTGCATGTGTAATTATTTTAAGTTGAAGTGCAATTTGATTGAGCTAACCACACTATAAGAGCTATAGCAGTAAAAAAGGCAGGTTTTATCAAATGAAGATCAATTAAAGCAATGACTCAAGAACAAAAGAAAAAATGGGCGAGGGCCTTCTCAAATACTGCGAATCTGTCTCAGTTATGCTGAACGCGACAACTGCTGCAAGCTAATTGGTCACGCAAACGTTGCGGGAATTATTAAGGCAGCATGTACACACGCTTACCGGAACCCCATGAGGTAAGCACGGAGCTGCCATACCTCGTCATTTCGCGAAGAAAACGCGAATGGCGATGAAGTAAAGTGCAACACCGAGGCGCGCGGCGCGTCGCCCGGGACGCACTTTGGCATTCTCGCGTTTTTGCTTGACACGTTTCACGAGCACTTGGGCGACACTTCCTCTGTGAGCCCGCCGCCATTTCTTGAGCTTCCTCGACATGTGGAACTGACGCACGTCTACACGTAGGCGGTCTTCCCGTAAAAGTAGAGACGCACAAAAATGTTTTGCGAATCCCGCTGTGATAGGATGCGTCGCCGCGGCTGCGAAAATCTTGGAATTGGAATCGCGAGGCGAAAGCGGGTGGCTGAAGTGCGCGGCTTTGAGTACCGCGGCTACCGGGGCGTTGCCAGCGTTCGAACTTCATTCGGGATTACGGTTGTGGGGTTGAGCAGTTTACTTTTCCGCTACCATGCAATCTGTTTTTCCTCTGCCGTGAGATTTGTGACCTGGCGCGGTGTTGTGGTCGCGGTGTATGAGTGAAACGCGAAGGTAGCTGAGCATACACGCGCGCGCTGTCAGTATTTTGTGCAGTGTTCGGACGCTGCGCTGTATTTCCGTAAAGTTAAAATATCGCCCGGATTTGTGTGGCACGCAATTTTCTACGTTTCTCGGTCTCCCAAGCGAGCACTGCCCTGATTGGACCCTCTTCTCCTCCTGGAAGCCAATGCCTAAAATCGTGGCTTCATCTTTCGAAGTGAACTTATGTGCTCTATCCGCCTGCCCCTCAAATCGACAGCCAGTAAGTTTGCTTAACGGTGAAGAGCCGTGCCCTTTTTTATGCTTGTGGGGGCGCACATGTCGCCATCAAGTGGCTTAGACGCCGAAAGACTGGGCGACTTGCTAGTGGCTACAAACGTGGCCCTTGGGTTATCATAGGCGACCTTAACTCTCTTCGCACCGGTGCTCGGCCATCACGCCACCACCTGTTATTATTTTCAAGTTGTGTTTATATCAGGACGATGCAGGTCATGCGGAGCAAGAAAGGGAAACACATTTCACTTGAAGCATTCCGGGCCCCCTTGTAGAAGACAAAATGCCATGAAAAAGAAAACGACAAAGCAAGCTGCATAACTGATGTGCACCACAGATTAGCTTGGAAAGAAGCAACATGAATTCAACAACATTTCAAAGGGCGGGTATATCTGGTTAGGAAAAAAGCGACTATACGCAGACAAAGAAGATCGCCAAGACTATTTACACGCCATATTATGATAGAAACTGTGCTCACAAAACTTTAGCTAAGCAAAAAGATAGAAAAAAAACCGTGCATCTTATCACAGAACTCGAAGAATGCATGAGAGTCCCCATATCAGAGCGTCACGAATTTCACGCGGGCTGCTCTTTTCCACAGATATGCCTTCCCTCAGAAGCTTGTTTAATTAAGGTGGAACCGCAAAGCGCATCACAGAACGTCCGCATTTTGTGCGACAGAAGGGAATGCACCAAAATGACTGATTGCGAGATGCATATGTTGGAGTGTTTGCTTTGAGGCAGGATAGTTCTAGAAACTTGTCCTGGTGGTAACCGATACATTTTTTTTATATCTCATTGCTAATATATATTCGTATAGGTCATGAACTGGTGTGATATGAAAGTGAGCGAACAATAATTTTTCTGTGTGCACATGGTAATCCATATTTGCTGTGTGTCGGACAGCTTTGTTTTGGAGCATGAAGATTTTATTCATGTTTGCATGCCCTGTATTGCCCCATGCCAAGAAACAGTCATTTAAGTGAGGTAGAAACAGTGTATTGTAAATCATCATATTTATAGACGTCGAAAAAGAATGCCGAAATCTTGCTAGCACTCCTACACATGTTGCAAAAAGACACAAGACTGCACTAACGTGAGCGTTCCAGACCATATTCTTATTGAAAAACACTCCAAGTGTTTGACGGTATTTACAATTTCTATGACCGAATTTCCCATGGTAAACTGCAATTCCGACATGATCCCCTATGTCGCGCGTGGAAAATAACAGCTTCTGTCTTTTTTGTGCTTAGAACTAGGGAATAATCTAATATGTACCCAGTCGGTTACCACTGCAAGCTCGGGGATGCAATGTCGTTGCTATGGAGGCCGCCATCTTGAATTCTATCTGTGGAGTCAGCATAACTCGGAGGGCCGAAACGCGACCAGTAGAGCTAACGCTCTAAAAGACGCCGAAGTGTATTTTTTCAGCCCCTAGCTTAACTTATTTTACCGTTGGTTTCTTACTATATATATATATATATATATATATATATATCTATATATATATATATATATATATATATATATATATATATATATATATATATATATATATATATATCATTTCACCCTATATAAGCCGAGCAACAGGCCAGGGGAATTGTACCCATCGTGTCACCGGTGGGTACCCGGTGGTAGTGAGGCTCGAACCTCGCACCTCCCGCATGCGAGGCGGATGCATATATATATATATATATATATATATATATATATATATATATATATATATATATATATATATATATATATATATATATATATATATATATATATATATATATATATATATATATATATATATATATATTCGCACCGTCATGTGTGCCACTGGCGGACGCAGACGAGAGACCACCGCCAACATATCGGCCTGCCGTTGGTGCGGCGCCGTCGAGCCAAGGCTGCAGCGATTTCGTTCGCTCAAACCACGCTTGAGAGCAGCACGATCGTGGCGCGCAAGTGCGTTAGTCACGTGGTTTATTTTGTATTTCGCGGGCGCTATTTGGACATGGGAAAAAAAAGACGCACGCGAGGATTTCCTAATCGTAAATGGTGAAATGGGGGTTTCTGAATGCGCTCGAAAACTCTTTAAATGCAATCTGCTGCCTAATATCAATATTTATTAATTTAAATTAATAAACTTAGTTATATTATTTAATTATTTGTGAAACAAAAATTGTTTGTGGTGCGCAAGATGGCTGTCACTAATATGCAACTGGTTTCACTCGCCTGCCTCTAATTGATTTTTTAACCCTTGGCTATTGTTAGCTGGGACACCCGGTATATATATATATATATATATATATATATACATATATATATATATATATATATATATATATATATATATATATATATATATATATATATATATATATATATATATACACCAAAAGTGATTTCTGGCAGCTGATTTGGTCAATATAATATAAAATCACCAAAAATTGAAGAAACATAACAGGATTTAATTCACGACGTTTCGGCTGGATGACCAGCCTTTTTCGAGTGTCTCGTCCTCCAGCCTTAATATATATATATATATATATATATATATATATATATATATATATATATATATATATATATATATATATATATATATATATATATATATATATATATATATATATATATATATATATATATGAAGGAAGCCAACAGTCACCGAAACCAAGGTGCATAAGGGAATGTTTCTATTTTGTTTAATTTGTAGTGCCAATCAATTGGTGTAAAGAAAATTACTTATAAAGCAGCAAAAAAACAACCATGCCCCGCCGGTCGGATCCGAACCCACGACCGCTGAATATCGCGTCCGGAGCTCTACCAACTGAGATAATCTGCTGCTTTCGTGGGTATTTATGTTTAGCGTGTAAGCGAACCTACGAGGGTGGCGCTAAATATATAACTTGTCTTTTTAGGCATGTTTGAATGACTCTACTTGAGACTGTTGCTAAGTTTTTCCATGTTTTTATTGGCAAGTCGCTTGAGGCGAAAAAATAGAAGAAGAGAGACCGGAAGCGAGGCTTGGGGCGGAAATTAAAAAGGATATTTTTCAAAGATGACATGCAATGGCGGCTACATAGCGTCGTAAATGATAAGCTGCTGTTGATCAACGTAGAAGTGCGGGTCACAAGATTAATGTCTAACACTAATTACACTTTCTGTCATGCAAACTTTGAGCTATGGCACCAAACAGACTGGTAGTGATGGCTGGTGCGGTTCATCGCAAGCACTGTTTTTTTCCTGCTCCTGAAAAGCCTGCTCAGTTTACTTATGTCTGCGCCTGCACATTACAAGAGAGGTGCTTCGCGTACAATATTGTCCGGTTTTGTTTTGCGATGTTAGCAAAAAGGACAAGACAGGTACCATAACTGCAGGAAGAACAAAAACATTTTGGAAAAGAGCAAGAAGTGATGACGTCAGGGGAAAGTACACTTTCAAAGATGATGCCAACTGCTCCACGACTGCTCCACGACTGCTTTTTTGTTCCATATTTTTCGGCCGCAGAACAATAAATTCAAAAGCTCGGGTGCGCTGCTGAATACAACACAAAAAGGTCGCGAGCAACTGTGTTTCCTCCTGAGCAAAGCAGATAGCGGCGTGTCCAAACTGGTGAGGCAGCAGCGCTCCACCCTAGCGTAAGGAATTGGAGAAATGGTTGACGGAACGGAGAACGCAGAACGCATGCAGTCGCCAGCGCATGCGGCCTCCGTAGATTCTCCCGACTTCGGTACGAAGCGGTGGCGCAGTGGGGCTAGCAATTTGCAAATAAAGGCCGCGTTGACATATATACAGTGGCGCCGCACTGATGGCGTGTTTCCGCGCTCGGGATTGAAATAGGAGAAAGCCATTTGTCTCGAAAATGCTACTAAAGAGAAAAATGCTACCCCTTTAATAAAACAAGAAGGAATGAAGGAAGGAAGGAAGGAAGGAAGAGATGAAGGAAGGAAGAGAGGAAGGAAGGAAGAAAGGACGAAAGAAAGGAAGAAAGGAGGAAGAGAGAAGGAAAGAAAGAAATAAAGAAAGAAAGGAATGAAGGAAGGAAGGAATGAAGGAAGGAAGAGAGGAAGGAAGAAAGGACGAAAGAAAGGAAGAAAGGAGGAAGAGAGAAGGAGAGAAAGAAATAAAGAAGGAAAGAAAGGAATGAAGGAAGGAAGGAAGGAAGGAAGAGAGGAAGAGAGGAAGGAAGAAAGGACGAAAGAAAGGAAGAAAGGAGGAAGAGAGAAGGAAAGAAAGAAATAAAGAAAGAACGAAAGAAAGGAATGAAGGAAGGAATGAAGGAAGGAAGAGATGAAGGAAGGAAGAGAGGAAGAGAGGAAGGAAGGAAGAAACGACGAAAGAAAGGAAGAAAGGAGGAAGAGAGAAGGAAAGAAAGAAATAAAGAAAGAAAGGAATGAAGGAAGGAAGGAATGAAGGAAGGAAGAGAGGAAGGAAGGAAGGAAGGAAGAAAGGACGAAAGAAAGGAAGAAAGGAGGAAGAGAGAAGGAGAGAAAGAAATAAAGAAGGAAAGAAAGGAATGAAGGAAGGAAGGAAGGAAGGAAGAGAGGAAGAGAGGAAGGAAGAAAGGACGAAAGAAAGGAAGAAAGGAGGAAGAGAGAAGGAAAGAAAGAAATAAAGAAAGAACGAAAGAAAGGAATGAAGGAAGGAATGAAGGAAGGAAGAGATGAAGGAAGGAAGAGAGGAAGAGAGGAAGGAAGGAAGAAACGACGAAAGAAAGGAAGAAAGGAGGAAGAGAGAAGGAAAGAAAGAAATAAATAAAGAAAGAAAAGAATGCAGGAAGGAAGGAAGAAAGAAAGAAAGAAAGAAAGAAAGGAAGGAAGGAAGGAAGAGAGGAAGGAAGGAAGAAAGGACGAAAGAAAAGAAGAAAGGAGGAAGAGAGAAGGAAAGAAAGAAATAAATAAAGAAAGAAAGGAATGAAGGAAGGAAGGAAAGAAGGAAGGAAGAAAGAAAGAAATAAATAAAGAAAGAAAGGAATGAAGGAAGGAAGGAAGAGATGAAGGAAGGAAGAGAGGAAGAGAGGAAGGAAGGAAGGACGAAAGAAAGGAAGAAAGGAGGAAGAGAGAAGGAAAGAAAGAAATAAATAAAGAAAGAAAGGAATGAAGGAAGGAAGGAAGGAAGGAAGGAAGAGATGAAGGAAGGAAGAGAGGAAGAGATGAAGGAAGGAAGAGAGGAAGAGAGGAAGGAAGGAAGGAAGAAAGGACGAAAGAAAGGAAGAAAGGAGGAAGAGAGAAGGAAAGAAAGAAATAAAGAAAGAAAGTAAGAAAGGAAGGAAGAGAGGAAGAGAGAAAGGAAGGAAGAAAGGACGAAAGAAAGGAAGAAAGGAGGAAGAGAGAAGGAAAGAAAGAAATAAAAAAAGAAAGAAAGGAATGAAGGAAGGAAGGAATGAAAGAAGGAAGAGATGAAGGAAGGAAGAGAGGAAGAGAGAAAGGAAGGAATGAAGGAAGAAAGGACGAAAGAAAGGAAGAAAGGAGGAAGAGAGAAGGAAAGAAAGAAATAAATAAAGAAAGAAAGGAATGAAGGAAGGAAGGAATGAAGGAAGGAAGGAAGAGATGAAGGAAGGAAGAGAGGAAGGAAGGAAGGGAGAAAGGACGAAAGAAATGAAGAAAGGAGGAAGAGAGAAGGAGAGAAAGAAAGGAAGGTTACAATCTGCACTTGGGTGTAACTTTAGGAAACTGGCAGTGCATGCTCAGAAAGCTTTCAGGTTCGTAGTGGGTGGGGAACTATACTCTGCGCTTGAGTCGCCGGTTTCCTTCAGCCTCTCATACTTTTTTTTGTTTTTTTCGTAGCCTTCGACTTGGATGCATTTGCTTTTTCATTCATTAAGGCTTCTCGTATACTCCTTCTCAGCCACCGCTTGCCGCCTTGCTCATCCTCCCTTCCCCGCAATTTCGATCAGGCGCAGGCGAGTTCGACGCCGCTTGCCCTTGCCCCGCAGTGGCTTTTTCGCCCCTTGACGTACAGGATTCCTTTCCATAGCGCGGTTCCCTCGAGCTTCTCTCATGCAGCGTGAGAGCATCCCCCCCCCCCCTTTCCCTCCGGCGCGCTCTATCCCCTATGCCAGACAAGGGTAGATTCCTTCCCCCGTCCTGCTTCATTTTATCCCCGTTTGAGCAGAACTTTCTTCCACTTTGTCGTTTGGCGGCGTCCTTCCACGTGCCTCGCGGTTTGCGCTTCCCGAAAGCCCTCGACGCGCGCCATTGCCCGCGCGCCGCTCTGTGTACATCCGCTGGCGCAACGAAGCGCCACTCGCGGGCGGTTCTTTTATTTCGATGCCACTGAGGAATCGCGAAGGGGAAAAGTGGGCACAAGCCTTGGAAGACGGCCGGAGCGTGTAACCGCGGCCGCCCTGTTTGTTTCTCGCCTTCGTGGGCCCGACGGCGGTGTAGGATACAATCGATGGCGGTAGCGAAAGTCGATCGCCTCTGTCGAGTTCCTTCTTTGGTGCCTGTTTTGTTAAGGACAATTTTGGTTTTGTTTGTACGCTTATTTCCTGAGACTTCGTGTTTGTATGGCCGTTGTTTCTGGCGAGTGTAAGTAAACCTTGGCCTGGCTGCGCACCCGGTTAGTTCGCTCTATTCGAGGAGAGACCATTTTCTGGCGTACCTGCGGGGCCGCTGACACTGCATCGATCACTGCTGCGTCTGCGCCCCTGGATGACAGTGTCCTCGTTAAGGCTTTGTTTCTTTATTATTTTTCTCATTTAGGTCGTCTTACGGTTTTTCTTGTTAAGGTTAAGTGCGTTTTCCACCAATGCGGACTGCATGAGAGTGCTGTCTTAGTGAGCGGATAAGAAATAAGCAGAGAATACAGCACTACAAAGGAATCGAACGTCGGAAAAGAGGGTAGCGACACAGGTCACAAAAGGCGTCCGCGAACACGCCATTATATTTCTCTGGCCAACGCCCTAGGGCAGCCACGTGATATATGGAAATAAGGGTTACCACCCTCCCCTCCCTTCCTTCCTCCAGTGAAGGAAATGTTGCCATTCCACGCAAGGCTTGCTTTCCGTACGAATAACAGAAAGGAGGAGCTCGCCACGCCGTATCGAGCTGCCGCAGCGGCGCGAGAAGAGCGGAGAACAGAGGACATGTCATGCGCCAGAATCGTCAAGACACCCAAGGAAGGGGCACAATGAAAGCATCGGAGATGGTCCAGTCAGGAGCTACGGTAGGTATACATACACCACGGCAGTACACAGTGTAGAGTGACGCCTATAAGAATAGAGACTTTGCCTGTACATTAAGTACCACGGATGAGGAGGAGGCCAATTGTTAATTAAATGAATGCGGTGGGACGAAAGCTGATTGATGAAAAAAAAATGTCATAAGCTGAAAGGTGGAAGCTGAGGGGGTAAAAAGGAAATGGAAGAAAAGTATCTTCCACCACGAGCAACGCCATCAAAGGGAACAAGCTGGTCCTCGAGTGTTTTGCTGATATCTTTTTTCCCTCTCCTCCTTCTTTTCATCTTGCTCCGTTCTTTATTTCTAAGATGAAGGTGCTTGATTGGTTGTCAAGAAGTGGATAGGCCGCTCCTTGTTTGCAAACAATGTGACGTAAAGGGAGCACGTGGGCAAGTAGCGGTTTGGTTGGCAAAGGCGCCCTTTCCGAACCGGCCTTCCTGCTGTGCATGCAAAATACGTACCGCTGACTGGCGATGCGTATCTTCTCCCGAAATTGTCCATTAGCTCTGTTCAGGTACAAGTACGTGGCACTCCAGCGCCCTGACGCATAAGCGACTGGGGACTGGAAAACTGATCTCAAGTGTCCGACAAATGTACACCTATAGGACGTATTTCCGGGTACCTATAGAACAAGCCTGTCCTGCAAAGTCGCAGGCGATGAAATCTTACCAACCGCTTGAAACGTATAGGGCCTTCCAGTGCAGGGGGGAATGTTGGCAAAGAGGTTATTTTATACCTCGGCGTCGAGTACTGCTTCCTAAAGGCCCTTTACAAAAGCAACTGCCGAGCCGTATGAAGCGTGGGAGCTCGTGAGCGAAGACAGCAGCGCTGCGCACGTGCGCCGTGCTTGGCCGAGCGATTTTTTTCCTCAAGCACTGATATTTCCGGCTTTTTCTCGTTTTCATTACGTTCTGCCTGACTAGCACATGACATGATTGCTATAACGCGTATGCCATATCCTGGGTAAATGTAATGCGTAACTTCGAATTCGGTGCGCATCGGTAGAAACAACTGCATTCGTGCAGAGCGCACTAATACTCAAGAGTGCACTAAAATGACGCAAGCGAAGTCGACTTTCGACTCTGAAACGACAGCGGTCAATAGATTGCGATATGTTGCGATTCCGTGTTGGATTGCTGCTGCACATGAGTGACCGTACTGCTGGCACATAGCCAACATTTTTGAGCGCGAAACTATTGATGAACTCAGTTTTTTCATATAATGTAAAACTTCACTTTAACAATCAATATATCCGCAGATCACCCGACTGCAGTCTTTGTTTTTTTTTTTCTATTCACGTTTTTGCTATCGTCAAAAGCATTCCCCATTGGTTTCTATGCCAGCCTAAACTGTTCGATGCGATCGATGGAAACACTGTATAATAAAGATTTTGCTACATGTCATTTGCTACCATTACCTTCAATAATTTCCATAAGAGTACGTTACAAGTTTCCAGTTCTCAAAATTTTTGTCCGAAAACGTTGTACATGTGCCCTTGCGAGCTGTCTCGTTAAAAAAAAAAGCTAGCCCCTTGAACGCAACATGATGCACTGCAAACTAAACGCCCAAGAAGTTCTCAGAATACTCCCAGCGATCGCATGCCGTGCGGGCCTCTGAGCGCTCCATCGATCATTATTCCAATGCGATTCGTTCGGGAGGACAACAACGCAAACTGAGTGCTTGTTCCTTCACTCAGAAATACGCGAACGCACGAGCAAATCCAGAAAATGTGCTTGAAACCTTGTTTACGTCGTAGATCCCACCAACGCCGTGACGCCTGCCACTTTGCCCTTTGCGCGGCTCCAAAATCTATTTTCGGCCGCTTTCCCTGTTCAGAAAGGGGAAGAAATACATGCCGGTAGTCTTCTTCGATCAGTAAGCGCGCATTACACCGCGCAACAACTCGACTGCATTGAGAAATGCACAGAGAACTGCCACTGCACGAGACCTGATCCGCAGCACCAAGCCGCCAGCCGCGGAATGTTCTGCCAACCAAGCCAGTGCATGCCCTTCCATCTTCCTTCTATACGACATCGATGACGTAGGCCGGGTGAGGGAGTAGTTGTCGGTCTTGATGAAGCCGGTGACTTTCAGGGTGATATGTGATGATGGTTGCATTCTGCTGTTGACGGTAATGTGGCTGGTTACTCGGATAACTAATGCGTCTCAGGTCTTTATCTTGCCGATATTACAGTGTGGAATACAGCGGGACTACCTCGGCGAAAGGATGGCATGCTGGCAATCTGTGCTTCTGACAGTAACTTCAGATGAGAACATTGAACGTTGAGTAGGTGTGTGGCCGAAAATTCGGGTATTGCACTTGTTGCCCTGTCGATGTTTTCTCATGTATGTAAGGTTTATTCGATTTTCCGGCATATGTTTTATTGTGCCGAGTAAGTATGGAATTCTACTTCCGACCCCCACTTTGCCCCCACATAAGCGTGCTAGTTATTCGTCTTACAACCGCAGTTGTGGCTCAGGGGAGAAATGACGCATGCTGTTAGTCATGTGAGATATTCGAAACCATATTTACTGTCCCTTTCATCAATTGTATTGTGTCTTGGATCGCGATTATTTCTGGCTTTCTGCTCTCTAACTTGGGTCAGAGCTAGCGTTCTTGTTACTTCTTATTTTTCGTTGCTTGCTAGCGCGCATGTTCTTTTAAGAAATCGAATGCTGTCGTTCTTTATATTAAACGGTATAGGTAAAATGGGAAGCATCCATGTCCTGCGATAGCCTGCGACGTAAAATGGCGGGAAATGGATTGGTATGCGTCTTACGTTTTTAGTGCTAGGCGGACGAAAAGGTATACCTGTACGGATGTCGCTCCGTTCGCTGCGGCGACCGCCCGTTTCAGAAAGCCTTCGCGGACAACGTTTTCGGGCCCTCGCGCGATGCATGCGATAAACCAAGTAATGCACATGTTCCAACAAATCAACAACCGCCGCTCTTAACGGCAGCGCAAATCAAATAGCCGACTCCTGATTTTTTATCGCTTTTTTTCAATGCTTCGAAATGAAGTATCCTTGGGGATAAATATGCCCTGACTCCCAGTCACCTCTCTTTAGTGCTGATAGCCCTCCGTTAAATTTGTTGAATAATGTAAAAATAAAATAACTGAAAGCCGCATGGATATGAAATGCGCACTGGAAAGATCAAACAGACTGTTTTTTTATGCCGCATGACTGGAGTGAACTGTTGGCGCTCACGCTTCCCCTTCGTGTAACACCCGTCTATAGGGCCTTTAATAGTTAGTACATGATTTGTTGTGATGGTTAGGAATCGTGGTGCGCAATACGACTACGTGGTATTTAATCTGTCAGTCGTAAACAGCGTCGAACAAATGTTCAGAAGCACAAAGGAAGGTTGATTACTTACGAAGTAAGTTGTCCAACAAAATCCTCGCGCGGTTCTATACGCGGGCAGACAACATAAAAGGTTTCACGAAGAGAAAAGGAAAGCTTGCTCACGTTGGGCTGAACGCCCAATCAAGAGACGGTCATTCCAGCGCGGACTAGTCTATCGAACCACTAACTAGGTCTCCGACAAGCGCATTCGACTTCTCCACGGTCAGTCCGATGGTCCGTACTCTTGCCATTGGCTCCGCTCCAGTGCTCATCGGCTTCCGTGCGCCAGGCGCCTCCTGCGAGGCCGCGCCGCGATGGTGAGCAATAATGTTTCGGACGCCACGTGCACTGCAGCCTCCGCCGACGCTCATTACTGCGAGCGCACATCCGACGAGTGGACCGAAAGACAGTTCCTCTCCTTGCTCCGCGAAAGGGCGCGTTCACATCGGCCATATAGTGCAGGGTGAGTGCTGCGAATATATGAAAGAAACAACTCGGTGCCAGGACTCTTGTAATCCCGCGCCGATCTGTAAGCCTTCTTTGGGACTGAGTGCGTGCGGCAAGCTTCTGTTTTGTCTCCTTGTGCTTCTGTGGGCCCGCGCATGTTCCTCTGTGCGAGTGTGCGTCGACCTGAATTCACCGGCTCAGGAGGCTGCGCCTTGGAACATCCGTGCGCCCTTCGGGATACCGTCGCGTCCGGGCGGCACACCTGATCCCCGACTTCCGCGTGTGTGCGAAAGAAAAAAAAGAAAAGAACTTGGAATGGTTGCTGCAGCCGGAGCCCAGTGGTCCCGGCGAAATGACATTCTGTTCCCAGGGCCCCGCGTACTGAATCAAGGGCAATGTAAAAAAGGGAGCCGCCATTCTGAAAGCGTCCACTCACCAGGGGCGCGTGGCACCAGGTCAGCACCCGTTTCGCCGTAAGGTGGCTGCCGCTTTAGGCACAGGAGCCCGACGATCGAGCGTGTCCTACGCTAACGGAGCGGGGCGCCCCGTCTTTTCACGAGCGGCGTCGGCTGCTGTCTATACCGGGCAGTTATGGCGCTTGCAGCCGACGTTTTTGCATCGCTCTCTGCGTGACTCGCAACCAAAGTTGGCAGCGCGTCCGCCCAGCTTGTGCCCGCAGGTCGTCGCTTCAGGGAAAGTGGCGCGTGCAGGAACGCAGAACTGAGGAGGTGCTTCTGTTCCATTTTGTTATTCTGCTGGTGGCACTTGCTTCGCTTTCTTAGCGTGGTGTTCTCCCCCCCCCCCCCCCCCCCCATTTTTTTCTGATACGGCTCGGAGGACTACTCTGTGAGAACATGCGGCTAGATGTCAACCGGGCGAGCATCAGTGAATCGAATAAGATGCCCCTCAGTTTTATCCATATTTATAGAGACGCAACCTGACTGGCTGACGCATTCATCAGCGCTAACCTGCGAGTACTGTGCGGAGAAATAACAGAAACTGATTGAGAGTTTTATTATTTAGTATTATTCGTTATTATTATAGAGTAATCCTCACTGCTTAATATCCAGGCTCAGGCAGCCTTTATTTGTTTGCATACACCTTTATAAACATAATAAAAAATTGTTAATTGAGATTTTGTTACTGTTTTTCTTAAAGATATATAAAGTCCCGGTACAGGTATTGACTACGGGACCTCATTCGGTATGAATTTGTCCATTTTATAATTTCTTTTTTTACCAATAAATTGATTCTGAAATCAGGACATAAGGGAGGCGCTGGTTATCCTGCCTTGGCATCACGAACAAAGGAGCCGGCGTCGTCGAGCTGAATAAATACGGACAACTAGCGCTGAAAACCGCGATCCGCGGTCGCAGGTTAGAGCTAAGCATAGTCGATTAGGTTGCATGCTTTTAAAACGTCCAGCGAACTAAGTAGGTTGCCACGACAGCATCAGAAAAGGATTCCCAAGGCTGAATTCAGTATGAGCTCCCCAGCACTAATTATCTCGGATGGAAGCATAAATATTGTCCCTCTCTAATCAATTCATTTTCGTATCTTAGTCAACTCTATGTGCGAAAGAAACTTATTATACGTGGCGTTAGTTTCTTTTCTGTCACATTACACGAATTTTACCCTGCAGGGCAGAATGCTAGGCCGGGTGTTCGTGGCACTCTAGGAGTCGCTTCAATTTTTGTTCGCTTAGCGTACGGCCCCGATTCCCCTGGGTTCCCTCCCTCGTTCTATTGCACTCACACGCCCACCTTCACTACCCGCGGCCCATCGCAGTATTTGTCTTCGAAACTCGTCGCTCGAAAGCGCAGGGGAAGGGAAAACGGTAAAAGAAATGAAAGATGGCTCAACAGCAAACGTGAAACGGGAGACATTAGCGGTGGCAGTTAATACGAAAGAAAGAAAAAAATACAGGCTGGCATACGTGCAATGCGCCTGGCGCTCCCTGGACCATTATAGAAGAGGAAGGTACGTGGCCTCTCTCGTCTGTACTGCCACAGCGTTTATTGGGTACGTCTGGGAGGCGGACATTACAACGTCTGCGACGTGACAGGCATGACGGCCGGGTCAGCGAGAAACAGCGCCGCCTCTGACATGTTCCTGCTGCTCCGCAGTCAGTCCCGTGCGGTCGCTCGCGTGGGTTTCCTGATGCCTTGAATACCTGGAGAAACATCCGAAGTCTCGCTCCCTTACGAAGTTTCTCCGGAAGAGGCTGGGGGTGGGGACGTTGTGGGTGGTCCGCTGCTTTTCGCAGCATCTGTAAGCCGTTCACGTTCCTGATCCACCGCCAAATGCGCCAGAAAACACCTCTTGTGAGATATTAATATGGCATGCGCTCGCTCTAATTCAAGGAGCCTAAACGAGAACTTTTATGTCGTGGCCGGTCTGCGCAAGTTCGGTTGGAGAGCACTAAAAACAAAACAACCATTCTCTCTCAGGTGAGACAATAGATATTGTTTCTTTTTATACCCACCACACGCGTTGATAAAACACAGTAATATGAAAAAAAATAGGAAAATATTAGGCGGATTCATCCCGGAGGGCTGTCATGCGGCAGAGAAGGTGCCATAAGTAGGGTACAGCAATCAATGTTCTTTAAGTTTAGCTACTTCCCTACACAACTTCTTTCAACGTGCGTGCTGCTGTCAGTAACCCTTATAGTACTCCCGATTAACTTATTTGCTGTGATGCATCAGAGACCGTGGAGGATGTTGTTGCACTCACATTAAATGCACGTCTTTAAGTGCACGGCACCCGCCTTTTGCTATCCAATAGGGAAAACTCTCTTGGAAAAAAAATTATAGCCGTTAACACCAATAGAACAGGCAATTGTTGACTTCTGTTTTCAAATTCACAACTTTGGTATTTTCTGATTCTATAAGAAGATCAAGAGAAAGATTGGTTGGGAGGGAAGGGCTCAGCTACCCTTGACTCCTGAACTCTAACTAATGGAGGCGTTCGTAATTACTTTGTTTATTCGGGTCTCTTCGAGAACGTTATTGATGTTCGGGCATCTGAACACGATGCAGTGTACAAAGTGCCCACTCTGTAGCGAAATTAGGTGTAAAAATGTATTGGGAATTCGGACTTGCAACCTACCAACCACTTCTGTTCATGTGCCCGAGTGGCAATGACAGCAAAATTAATGAAATAATAAATAAACAAATAACATTGCCTTTGTATCGATTGTGTACTGCGTGGTCGAAACTCACTGCAACCGAACAGTGCCAAGGGTTCGATAGCCACTTAATTGGAAACCACAGCTCTCATATCCAGTACAGCCCAATTGTAACTGCTGCAGTAATAACGAACACTGGCTTATTACGTATGAGGGTGGTGATACCGTCAAAATATGCATTAGAGCAGTGGGACCGCATTTCAGATGCAACGAACAATCGCGGCAGTGATAACCCGGTTATAACGAACGAAGGCGCGCAGTGAATTCTTCCTCGCTATCAGAAAGCCACGCATTCGGCAGGCGCGGAGTCTGAGGAGCTCCTCCGGGCCTCCTTGGCACCCGCGTTTGAAAAGAATGTGGGAGACCTAAAACTGCAGCAGGAAAGGCGATACATCGCCGGCAAAACGGCACAGTTTTACCAAATGGCACCGTCAAAAACGAATGCCTTGGACACCTACGTTGGTGGAAGGCGCCGCAAGCTTTCGCTCAACGCGCTTCTGTGCACGACGATGAACGGCTGCTACCGGCCTCTGTCCTTTGCGATCGGCAAGTCTGGCAGGTTGTGATAATTTGGGAGGTAAGCTTTCGTGCGCTAAAGGCCGAACTTAAAGGTCTTC
The DNA here is from genome assembly GCF_052857255.1 of Amblyomma americanum. NCBI lineage: Eukaryota > Metazoa > Arthropoda > Arachnida > Ixodida > Ixodidae > Amblyomma > Amblyomma americanum. Next base: position 329,047,310 of record NC_135497.1, on the reverse strand, counting down.
ACAATGTGTTATTTTTTGTTCCTAATCGAGGAGCGTGCATGCGTTTCATAAGGCCTATGAACGATTATCTCTTGGAGTGGCTTGTTGAGTTCAAGCATGACATGGGGGGGAATGTGAGCTCCTGCTCGTGTTTGACAATTTTTCGACGCACCACGTGGCAATGCTCTTCTCACCACTGAATGGAAAGTGCAAGATTCAGCCACTGGAGATGGGCGTTATTCACGCGCTCAAGATGCCGTAGCATCAACGCTACCATACAGTGCATGCTATGGTATGCATCAATTGAAACACCAGGTGGCGTTGTTCCGGTTCGGATTTCTTTGTTCGCCGCTGTGGAAATGACTAAGGCCGTGTGGATGGAACTGACGGCGGAGTGCATCGGAAATTGCTTCCGTAAGGCACAGTTTATAGTCCACAAAACAACTGATGACGCTGCTGAACATCCGCGTGATTATACACATGTGGATTAGTAACAACCCGTCGTTGATTAAGAGAAGGCTGGACATGATTTTGCCTGGGATGACTTCGTGAAGTGCGGATCTGGACGTCGGCTTTGCATATTGATGCCCTGTCAAAACCATAGTACGTGAAGTGCGAGCCCTCCTCGACTGCCAGTAGTCTGATGACCAGAAGAGCGTCCTGCCAACGGTTGCCCTGAGCACTTTAACCGTGGATGGTTAAATTCGTGTTGTTGAGGCAGCTTGTTTCTTGCCCTCGGCGAGAAATGTGCGCATGAGCTTGGAAAGCGCCGTGACGTGGTCTCCTTCAAAGAAAGCCGACACGCATAACGATATTTTCTAAAAATTAACAAACACCACTTTTGTCAGACGTCCTATTTCTGGCTGTAAAATGAAGAGTTCATTCACTATGAACCTCGGATAAACGATGCAATCCGCGTGACCATCCGGTTCGTTATGAGAGGGTTCGATTTATCTCGGCAAACACGAGGCGCGCAAACGGTGTGGGACGTGTTTTTAAGGTACCCGTAATGAGGAAGGACCCACCGACAAAATTCTCAGCCTGATGAAAAGCCAAGACAAACTGTAGGTGAGTTTTGAGCCTACAGGAACACTACATAGTGGCACCGAAAAAGACCCATTGTTCGTCCCAATAATCGCCAAGAAATACCGAAAAGTGCGCGCTGAAGTAAACAACGAAACAAGTGCGAAGAATCTAAAAAAAAATAAACGCCGAAACTTCAAGAAGTAAGGCGCTACAAAACACACGACACGGGACAGGACAACGATACAGGCGCCAGTCCTGTCTCGTCTCGTGTGTTTTGTAGCGCCGTATTTCTTTAAGTGTAACGCGCATATCCAACTAGCCCGGCAGCCCAGCAGCAATGCCGAAAAGTACGACCCCTATAGCTGTAAACCGGAGGTTGCCCAAGGGAATTAATATTTAAAGCACTGTCTTTTTCCCTCTGAACGTAATGGAACCAGCTCGATGAAGTAGCTCTCTTAGATAGCACAAACCAAATATGGAATAGCACTCGCGTTCAACGTCGCACAAAAATTTCGAATCCTTCTTTTTTCGCAAGCTTCGTGGAACAGACCGAACAGCTTTGGCTGCTTCGTGATGAAATCCAGACCACATTCTTAGCCTCACGGGCACTTTACCGATTGTGTACGACGCGCGCTTGCACCACACCGCTGACCCGGCGCCGTGTCTTATTTCCCTTCATTCACGGCAGAGTGAAACCAGACCATCAGTACGCGCCCCGTCTATCTGGTTCTCCTTTCGCTCTTTCTGTTCGTCGCTGCTATGGTGACTAAAAGCAAAATGGGGACATGGGGAGTCTTCAACAGGTTCGCCGCTGGGGTTGCGCCGCGAGGTACATTTTCATAAATGCGCTACAGGAAGCTCGCGCACACACTCGCATTAGAACGATACCCGAAAAAGGCCTACGCGGCTGACACATAAAGAGCGTTGCTATGCGGGTGTGTGCTTCTGGCAGATTCGCGGGGTTGCCTTGCTTGAGGAGGAGCATTGGGTCGTGCGCGACAGGGGTTATTGTTGAACGAGCGCCGTCATGTGTGTTCTCGTGGGAACCATTCTTGCGCGCTCCATTCATACCGCGTGAGCACGGATGAAAAGTTTCAGTTTACCGCCTAGGCCCACGACCGCATCGCCCGCGTATACAAATTTCGGTGGCTGTTCGCGGCGCGCAACTCAGTTTTCGTTTTTGGAGCGGGATGTCTTTGCTCCCGCTGCCACCGTACACAGGGCGAGGAATAAAGAAAGCAGCCGTGGTGGCGCCAGAAGATGAACCAGCATCAGAGGGCAGGTCGTGCTGCTGGAAGCGAAAACAAAGCAGGAATATAGGCCTCATGCGGGGCTTAGTAACGGACTTTATTAGCCGCGTTAGCATCCTCGCCAGCCACCGCACCGGTCTTTCGAAACGGACTACCTTGTGAGAATATGAACTAAACTGCTGGCTGCCAATGTTCGCCTGCCATTGCTGCCTACATACAACAGCCGCACACAGAAGCGTAATAGGAACCGACGTAAAATGCACTCCGCTGTCCCAATGTATTAGGTGCCCACTGCGAGCGTCGCAGGCGCTGCAACGGCGGCGGCTCCACCTTCCTTCATCGGTTCTCCTTTCCAAATGCTTCTTCCTCCGGGTGACAACAAAATTTACGGCGGCAGTCGTCAGAGGGAGCAAGTGCGGAGAGAAGGCGCACATCTCACGCGGCAGCCGCCATGAGCGGCTTGACAAATATACATAGTCAGACCGGTATGGCTGGGGAGTTTAGAGAGTAAATAACGTTACAACAAACGGAAAGAAGGGGAAATAAAGATGAAGCGAATCTGCACAACTATTCACCAGCACATGCGCAGTGCTGTAGATGTTGGCGGGCATTCTGCGGCGCTGGTGGGTATGTAGCGAAAGACGGTTCAAGTGTTTAGAGAAAGCGTTCGAGTGAAGCAGCGAAGGTGTGTAAACTTGCTTCAGTATTTTGCTATGCCCTGAATGACGGCACGTCCTCCGTACATGTACGTAAACAACGACGCACTTATTCTTTAGCACGCTGCATTGAGTGCGTCAGCGCGTTCGGTTTTTCGCACCCGGGACCCGTGACTTCAGCTGCGCTGCACAAATATATCTATAGGCCGTAGTATAAAGAGTTCGCGGGCCGCTTCGCGCGCCGCGCGAAGCGTAACGGGCGGCTCGGAAACCTGCCTGGGGTTCTTCCGCATTCGTTGGCCTTTTCCAGGGGCCATCGGCAATAACTGATGGGCTACGCAGCCGCGCCTGCGCAAGTCGTGGCTTGGCGCGCTTTCGCGCTGCGCCAGTAAGTATATAGGCACGCAAGTGTGCATGGGCGTTTTGCTTTTTCTGAGAGACGACGGTATAGCAAGCTTGCGGAAGAAACACGGCTATTTTCTGCTTCATCAACTTAAACAAAGTGCCCGTCGCGGATTGGCAGGGTCGATCACAGCCGACGGAAGGCTCTGATGGGAGACGGCCGGCGCGTTCCTCTTTCGGAACCGCGCGGGGAAGTTGTTTCGCCACGAGGCTCTAGTAGTGGCTTACTTTGTGTGCGCTGTTGAAACAAGTTCCTGACCGAAGTTTTTTGTTCCTATGGTGGGGCCTTTAGGCGATGAATTTCTATAACGCAGCAGACTGCCAGGGAGCTTTGGGGTGTTTGTATAGTTTTTTGTGTCGTGTTTGTCGCTTGAACCCGCGGGTGGGGCAAGACACAGCAACTATGTTACAGATGAGCCCTTATTGTTTTGTTTATATAAAGTGTGCCAGTATACGCCAGTATAGTTTATAGTGTTGGTGGGATAGTTGTGAGAGTAACGTCATTCTTAATTGCGGACGAACTAAACTAGACGCCCTGAAAACAGTGTAAAAGTGCGGGTCCGATATAATCACCGTATAAACCGCATAATAAAGGTATGTATATATATAGCGTCGCGATACAGCGTAGAGGTATTACGGTGAGCTTAAATCGACCGGTTTCCTAAATTTTCTGAGCCCGTGTGTCTTATCAGGGCAGCTATGAAATTGCCCGCAGATGTCTTGGGAAGTTTGGGAAGATTGTGTGGACAGATCAACCGAATGGAAAGAAACGTTGGTAATAATAAGGGCATGAAATTTGAACCATGCTTTTTGTTCAGTTTGCGACAAAGATTGCGTGACCCTCAAGAGAAGGGGTCTAAATTAGGAATTCCTCGGTGATATATGTGATGGAAGTTTTATACACTGCCGATGACTTGTTAAAGAAAGACGTTTCTACGCTTTGAGCTGCCCTCTCGAGAACCCGCTGTAGAAGCGGATGCTTAGAGAGGCAGGGCGCAGCAGAGCGGAAGTTATCTGTTATCTTAGTGAGAGAGAGAAGTCTTAAATGAAGCACTAAGATTGAATGCGCCACGTTACTCGCTAATACCAAACTGTGCACGTGCTTTTCAATCGCAGGGGAAGTGAGAACATAGAAGGAAGCGATAAAAGCAATCGAGGCTCACGGTTTTTTATTGCTGGGTAATAACAGAGAAATATATCGAGATCCTTTGTGCTTCGGGCCTCGGAAACAGGCGTAGGGGTTCTCTTAAAAATGATGCCTAATTCCTTAGGTTGATCTTCCTTATAAAAGAAATTATCGGAGACTGTTATACAAGGTTCGCTAAAACAGCTTTGCTTATCGCGTGAAGTTCTCTGTTCGTTATAAAATAGAACGCATCTAAGAGAGATGAAAACCATTTGCCTGCTCTACATCACAACGCAGTGCATATATCCGTAAATAGGGTGGCTTCCCAAGTACGGATCAGTATGAAAAAGGAGTGCTTGAGGGCTTGATTGTGAAGTGCTTTTATTTTATATTGAAGTTCTTATATTGAAGAGGTATTCTATTCTCTCCCGCACAACGCCTATACTGGAATGCATCCAGCGCCGTATCGTTGAGGCAAATGATGAAAACAATTTCAGATCAAATTGTGGCACGTCGGTTGAACAGTTCCTTGAATTACTGTCTATTTATTTCCAGTCTACCTTTCTGGGATGATGCAATAACTTCTATGTTCAAAGTTCTGGTGTATGTATAAGCTCTAGGGTTGCGCCCACTCTTTTCGATACTTTTCTGAGCCGTATTGACAGAAACGTAGATACAAACCTCAGTGGGCTTCACCATCGTATATTTAGGTAGTAGATAATTTTCTGGTTTCACGAAAACAGGCAACGTCAATAGGCGCGATGTTGATATCTTAAATGCATTCAGAGAAAATAGCTCTGGACTGTCCTTCACTTTTGAAGTGCCGAAACAGAAAAAGCTTCAGTATTTAGATCTCGACTTCTACTTTTCGCCTGATCATGTCACCTGGTCTTTCGCGCTTAGAAGTTCAAAACCGTTGATCAATCATTCTTCTGCACAGTCAGAAACCGTCAAGCACGGTGTAGCCGACTGAGATCGGCCCTCGTGAAATCATGCCCGCACAATGCTCGAAAAGCTTTTCATTAACAGTTGGGTTGAGAGCATCGGGTTCCCTGAAGCGCCCCTCTAAAGCCTACGTGAGAGGATTGCATGTTTCATCAGGTCCTACACGGCCAGCAGTAGGCGCCGGCGTTCACATTTGCTGAAAAATGTTGGTGGGCATTATGATGTTGACGTCGTTTTCTCCGCTCTCGCCAAGTTTTCCCGTCTGTGTGCGGCCGCCCAGAAACGGGCGGACGCAACATCGCGTTCCGTCAGTAAATTATGTGGCGTCAGGCATGTTAACAGATATGTCAGATGCTGAAAAAATGTTGTCTACAAAATTGCTACGACCTGCGCCATGTTTACATCGGCCAAACCGGCCGCTGCTTAAACATACGCCTTATGGAGCATGCATAAGAATTCCTTTAGCCAAGACCGCTCTAACCTGGCAAACCACAGCTGGGAATGTGATCGACTAAGATAACGTAAGCGATGCGCGCCTAAATTTGAAAAAAAACAACTTATTTTTGCACACCATAGCCAACTCACGGGTGAGTTAAAGGAAAGCACGTTGTTGGGCGAGTCGGTCGTACATACTTAAAGAAGGGAATTGCGCTAAAAAAGACACGCCCGTCCTTGTCTTTTCTCGTCCGTGTCTTTTTTTAGCGCAATTCCCTTCTTTGAGTTAAAGGAAGCGTATTGGATCGAAAAATCTATTGAGGCGTCCATCAGTGCCTCTTCAGTCGCCCTAACATGCCATGAAATAGGTTTCCTTGATGACATTTGATTTTGCCTCGTGCAATTCTTTTTTTGCGCCATTGTGCACTGCGTTGCATTAGGTTCATGCGCATGCAACCCATTCATGATTAGGACCCCTGGTGCGGCTTCAATGAATTTGAGTTTTTTTTTGTTTATTTGTACCTTCGCTTTTTTTGTGCATATAATGCTGTTCCTTTTCTCCTATAAACGTTCTGCGCCGAGTGAGCACTTGTGTTGCGTTGTTGTCTTCTTCTCTGTCATCTCCGTCTTTTTTTTTTTGCGCTCGTTAACAATGAATAACACCCGATAGAGCCTAGTCACGTGCAGTGGAGGGGTTGCTTTGCCTGCAGGCTTTCGAAAGCGCTTGCATTTTCGCCCGATGCAGCCAAATTCTGTCGAGCCACAGCGGCGAAGATAATCGCCTTTTCGAAGTTCTAAAAACTGATGTCTATTACTAACGACCGGCTACAAATCTCTATTGCAACTAGGCACCTAACTCTACTGGTTGAAGAGTTAATTATTAAAAATTAGTTTACCAGCTTACTACTTGAGAAGATTCAACGGTTTTCTGGTGTCCGCCAACACTGGTAATACTATGCCGCATAAGCCATGTTTTCACCCCAAAAAGCCTATCTTTGAAAATATTTGAAAGTGTTCGCTGAAACACCCGGTAGAATACGGCCCTCGTATTCCATGTTACTCATCTCCTTACGTACTTCGCTTTTAACTTTCTTTCTCCCTTTTTTATATTTCTTTCTGTCCTGCTTTCTTCCTTTCATTTCATTATTTATTTCCTTCCTTTCTTTCTTCCCTTTTCCATGCTTTTTTCTACTTTCTTTCCTTCTTTCTTTTTCTCCCTCTCTTGCGTTCTTTCACCTTTCTTTTTTCGTTTGCCTCTGCCGAGAAACGTGCACATCTTTTCCAAGCACATAAAGTAGGGGCTAACGAAGAACGACCTTAAGGAAACCGCACAGCGCCTGCGCCGCAGGACTGCCTTTCACCCCTTTTCCGCGAGAGCGTCCGCTCGCCGCTATGGGGATGGAGCAGATGCGCCCGGTGGAAGTAATTGCGGAAATCCGCTTCACGAGAATCGGGGCGCTGGCCATCGGCGGTAACGGACACGACACTGCAGGAACATTCGCGCTCGGTTTTCATAGTGCTCGCATTAGGTGTTCCGTGTGGCTTCGATGATGCCAAGCTTAGGCGAACAACTGAATCGGAATTAGAGCAGCAACAACGCCGTTTTCTCGCCTCATGTTAGAAGAGCGCTGAATATCACTTCCCCTGAAGGAAAAAAAAATATTTCTAGTATTTAGTAGGAAGTGACTAAGACCAGTAACAAATTAATTACGCAGTGTAAGTTATTTGTATCTGGTTCCGTATGATAAGCGGTTTAAGCACTCAGCCTGATTATTCAGAACCGATGTGGGCTCTTGTAGAAGCTCAGGTTTGCGAAAAAGCTTGGCGGGGCCTTCAATATGAAATGAAGCACTTCGCGTATACCAACAATATCGCCGTACTTCAAGCGAACCCACCTTGGCTGCGGCGTTATCAGCCCCATATTACTTATATGCGACTCATATGGCTCATATTATTCATGTCGGCGTGCATGGAAGGCACCTAGTTCTGCTTTTTACGTCCATCTCATAGGCTGACGTTTTGAAAGCTGGCAGGTGCAGTGAATGAAGGTTAGCGCTTTTTGCCTAAGCTTGTTCCTTTGCTCACGGCACCAACGCCTTTCAGCTGCTATGGTCGGACGTATCGTTCGTCAAAGGTGCTCGCTAATCGTATTTAATGCGGAGGCGGAAAGCGACTTTCTCCGAGCACGCTTTACCACTGTCGCCTCCGGGGCTCGCAGATGCTACTCCTGCTAGCGTAGTTTACTCTGGATCTGTTCATACTCGCTTGGCTCGGTTCGGTTGGAAGCAACGCTGTACTTCCGCGCTCCACTGTTGTTTTGGCCCGTGTCGTCCGGCCGTAGGAAAACAGCTTGCGCGCTACTCTGCCTTTCAGTTATGACCAATGCGTATTATAAAGAGAACAAATATCTTGATCTGAACTTCCCTGCTGGTTTCCTTTTAATAAATGTGTTATCGGAGAGTGCTGTGCGCAAAGCAGACGCCTGCTATCTGACCTCAGTTTGCCTGCGTTTATTGCTACCCTTTACAAGAAACTGCTCTTTCAGAAAGCCATGGTGTACTATTACAACTAACACTGGCATCTGGAATCAAACTCACGTGATTTACACATATCGAAATATGCCCAAACGGGTAAAAGAGCAGTTCCTCCGAATTTGCGGCACATTAGCGCGAGATTGGGAAGTATAGGAAAACGCCCTGCACAATTGATGATTGCAGATTCTACTGAAAGCTTCATTCGCTGTCTTGTTTTATTTTCTTTCCGTCGACCCAACGCAGGAATTAACATTCGAAAAACAGATAGTATGCGTTAAATACTGCGAGCGACACAGTCTTCTCTCTTTTGGAGTCTATACTTAAGTTTCACGCTCTCATATCTAGGCACGCGGAGTCGTTAATTCATTTTTCTCCTTTCTTTGCATCCACATACGGTGACACCCGCACGTAAGCCTAAGCTCTACACAGCGCGGCATCCGTCACTTTCCAGCAGTCTAATCTTAACCCTTTTTTGATGTGTTATTTATTATTACTGCCTACAGATCCAGCGAGGCATTTCCAATCCGCTTACGCTCGTTACATGCGACATTTTTTTCTTCTTCGCATCTCTTTCCGCATCATCTCGGGGCGTAGTGGCGCATCTGCGATGCACTCGTCCCCACTCCCGCCCTGCACCGGCCTGCGCGAAAGCTACTTTGCCGAATAGTACATGGCTCGCAAAAATGGCACCATTTTTTCCTCCCCCACGGTTATTTATACGGGAAAGCGATTCAAACGCCGAATGCGCTCTCGGTCGAACATAAAGTATTTTGTAGACGAAAATCAAAACTGCGGGTTAGGGTTAGGCTTCGCTGAGCGCTATTTTTCGTTGCCGGCCGGATATGTCGCCGTGGCAGTAAGCATAACGGCACACGCTGGCTCTAATATTGACTGTTGTAACACATGTTTCTGTTTGTACGCATCCAATTATAACTGTGCAAAAAATTGATCATTTACATGCGGTATCTGCGTCGAATGTGCTTGCAGACCGCTTCGCGCACTGCGTGGGGCATCAAGTGGCCCCGTTGGCGGGACGACATGAGGAGGTCTGTAAAATCAGTCTCACCAGGTCCTTCTGCTAAGTATTCGTATCCAACCAACCCGCGACTGTTTCGTCCTCAATACCCGAAGAGAAAAATTAGGGGCAAGACAGTGGAATTCTTCTTACAAGCTGGTTCTGCATACCTTTCTAGAAAGTCTAGAATTGTCATCCGTTACTCCAGGTGAGTTTCCCGGTGCGCACAGTCGCTGCCATAACTGTCATAGACAACTTCGATTTTCCGTGTCGTGCCACTGCTTATACTTGTAATCGATTTCGTGCCAATAAGTATCGAACAAGTTCACATACTTCATTTGCTTAACTACTTTCTTTCGTGCTTTCACATGATGCGCACGGCGCCTTCGTCTGCTTGGACAACTAAGAATACCCCTTGTTCTGTTTTGGATCCAGCTTCAGAAATTTAGAGCTAAAATGCCCGTGCTTTTCAGCGGCACCACTGCCAATCTGTTTTCTGAATGTAGAGCAATGCTTTACAGAAAATAAATGTTTCGGTGCATGGTGTTAAGCGTCGTGGGAGATTGTAAATGGTGGCGACAATTGTCTCTGCTCTCCCGAGAAGAGTAATTCGCGACTCTATTCTTTAATAATTGTCTCTAACCTCTACATAGGCGCTTATTAGCTTGATTAGAATGAATAGATGCGGCATTAAAATTGTGATTTATTCTGATTATTTTTTTACTGAAAGCAGTGCGGTCACTGTGCCACTATCATTGTGATGCGCCACTATGAGAACGGTGCCCATATGCCCTACTCATAAGGCCTTCTACTATGCTCGAAGCCATTGATAAGTGCAGGCCTTTTTGCAGACCATTGTTCGCAAGCATGCTTTCTTTTGTTTGTTACCCCGTTCAGCCATGCTCTGTTTATCTCATTCTTCTTGCACTCATCAACTCTTCGCATTTCTTGCATCCTCTGAACCGTGCGCAATCTCAAAGGAATAAAATGTAACGCTAGGAAACACATCGCCACGAAGAAGCAGTTTTCCCTAAATTTTTCAATCGAAACGAGCGGTGTTTATGTTTACAGTGCGTTCTGAAAAAAAGAAGCAGGCCAGAAAGTTATTTGCGCTCTTCCTTCGCGTTTTATTTCCGGATAGAAAAATCGAAGATTTCGACCACTCTCAGTGCGCTCGTTAATCATGCAGATTGCCTCAACTTCTCTCCGATCGAAAAGTTTCCACGGATCCCGTCGCTGCATGCTCAGCTGCGTCCTCTATGATTGTGCGGTTGCGGCCTACACATTCTGGGCCGGCGGCTGTATGCTTTGCGTACGATTCGCGTTATGCCACTTGCGCTAGAAGCGCATACTTTGATGCGGACATTGCACGCTGCCTCGGCGCTATGCGGAGTGAAAAACGAGGTTAACGAGGAATTATGGGAATTGTGCGTCTGTGCTCTGTGATTCTCAATTCGCCAGCTATATTTTCAGAGAATTCATTGCAATTGCGTTCGTTCCTTTTATGTTTGGCATGATCATTCGTTCGCAGATTGGGCGCCGCTACGTGATCTCTCTCGCGTGCTTACACGCTCGTGTGCGCTGTTTTAAGTCTAGAGGGAAGGTCGTTGAGTTGAGTGCAGTGAAACGAATATCGCTGTGCTGCGAAAACGGCTTAAGGAAGGCAAAATAAGCCCCGCCGCGGTGGCTCAGTGGTTAGGACGCTCGACTACTGATCCGGAGTTCCTGGGCTCGAGCCCGACCGGGGCGGCTGCGTCTCTATGGAGGCAAAACGCTAAGGCGCCCATGTGCTGTGCGATGTCAGTGCACGTTAAGGATCCCCAGGTGGTCGAAAGTATTCCGGAGCCCTCCACTACGGCACCTCCTTCTTCTTTCACTCCCTACTTTATCCCTTCCCTTACGGCGTGGTTCAGGTGTCCAACGATATATGAGACAGATACTGCGCCATTTCCTTTCCCGAAAAACCAACTATTATTATTATAAAGCAAAATAACAGGCAGCACTGTGGTTCGAATATATAGATACGCCGCTAAATGGAAAGTGGTTCAGTTGTATAGACAGAGAGCTCGACCTGAGCTCACGTTATTGATAGTGTGTAGAGTCCTCACGCCAAATTAAGTGCAGGCATCGATGGCATTTTGATGCTAAGGTCGCTGATGGCTCCTTGCAGATAGAGTTTAGATGAATAGAAAATATAAAGAACGGGTCGCCATTAGTGACACAGTTCTGTTTAATTCATGTGTCGATTAAGCACCGATAAATAGAGACGCTTCTAGCTGCCAGCATCATCATTATTCTCCCAGTACCGCATTACGGAGATATCGAAGAAGTCGGGAAGCCTCCCTCCGGATGATCCACTTCATCCGTGAGAAAACGACGTCTTACAGAGAACTATGTGCCACTCATGTACTTCTGACAAAAGTTAGAAACCGTGCCTATTTATTTATTTATTTATTAGATTACCCGCAGCGCCACTTGTGGCATTACGGGAGGGGGAGGGTTATACGGCTATGGTTATACGAACACTAGAAAATGTCCATAAAAACAAATTACAATAAATATGCAAACATTTAATTGGCAGTAATACTAATGAAAGATGGAGATAAGGCTTTCCATTTAATAGTGTGGTGAAAACACGATGATTTCAACAAATTGGTTCTTGCCCTGAATTCACGCACTTTGAGATTTTGAGACTGTGATAAACCCGCTCAGATCTGAAGTGTAGGCGAAAAATGTTCTTTTCTCTTGGAATAGCAAGTCTGTTATAATAGATATTATCGAACATTTTCCGCTTTATTTTTTCTCCTCGCTTTAAAAAGTTCTCATTCTAATTTCTGTTTTACGCTTGTCATACTGGCCTGCTTGCTAAATTTCCAGAAACGTAACGGGCCGCCAAGTTGTGGGCCTTTTCTAATTTAGGTTTATCAGCTCTTGTAGGAGGAACCCATACAGTGCATGCATATTCGAGCATAGGCCTAATGTAAGTTTTATACAATAAATCCCTAGAATCTTGCAGAAACATCCTTGTGGTACGCCGAAAAAAAAACAATATTCTGTAAGCTTCTCCAGAAAAGTAATCAACATGCCGATGGCAAAACAATTTCGAATTGACAAGCACGCGTTAATACCTATATTCGGTGACAGTTTGCAACTCGTGTCCGTTTATCTTGACATATAATAGGGTGAATTATTTTTTCGAGCAAAACACATGTGCACTGTTTTCTGAAAGTTTATTTTCATGTGCCACTGTTCGCACCACTGGTGCACTATATCCAGGCCTTCCTGTAATGCATGTGAAACATAGGCATTTCGCAATTCTCTGTAGACAACACAGTCATCGGCGAGCAGTCACATGCAGAGCTAACGTTTTCTGATATTTAATTAATAAACACAATAACAATCAGGAATCCCAAAACTAACTTTTGTGGGAAGCCTGGGTGACGGAGATTACATTGGAATTCCCATTGTCTTCTCACTCCGTTTCCATTATGTTCTGGGCAGCACGTCATTAGTTGTGTAAATCGCCGTAAACATTGCCCAAAGGGAACACACGTGACGATACCACTACCGACTTAAAAATGCGAGTTCAGGTTGAAGTGGTTGCTGAAGTTACAGATGGGACTCACCTTTCGATGCTGCCAGCAACTGTTTTGCCGAAGTGACGTGTGCAGTGTCTCTCACGTGCCGTAATAGCACCTAGAAATGGAAATCATTCGAGCTGCTGCTGGAGCCCTAGCCAGGCCCGTGCGAATGCGATATAATAACCTGGCGTCTGCTCTATTTAGTCCCTTGGCCCCACTATGCTGGTTCCGAGGAGACCACAATGCTCTATAATCTTTTATCACCTTTTCTGTGGGCTGCCTCTTGGCATCGTAAGGCACTTTGTTTGCGAGCTCAACAGACGGCGTTTTACAGACTGGAAAGCTTCTTTTTACCTCAAAAACCCTATTAATAAAAATTAGTGATCACCTTCCCTGAAACACCTGATATACGAAGGGATACCAAAAAGAGACCGAACTTGTATTTGTTTGAACTTATTTATTCAGATTTTAAGCACAAACCTTAAATCCCTTTCAAATTGCTCTCTACTTACAGTAATACACTTGTCTTTCCTCCCATTATTCAAAACGCTGTTGAAATTCATCTTTTGCGATGCCTGACTGCGCCTCCATCGTTTTTTTTTTTTCACCTCAGCAACATGAGCAAAACTCTTTCCTTCCATCTGTCTTTTCATTCTAGGAAAAATAAAAGTCTCTCTGTGCAAGGCCGAGTGAGGAACAGGGGTCATACCACTTTTGGTCAGGGTTTGTCGCACATACAGGGCTGTGCGAGCAGGGGCATGGTCATGATGGAAAAACCAGTCACCCGACTGTCACAAATCAGACCGCTTCCGCCGCACACTGTGCGCAAACTATTCAAAACTCCCAAGTAGAAAGACTGGTTAACTGTCTGACCTGCGGAGCAAACTATGAATGGACGACTCCTCTGAGATCGAAAAAATTGGTGGTGGTTTATATCTGGTTAAACGTGGAGTGACGCGACAGCTGCAGCTGGCCGAGTGGAACTTGGTCACGTGAACAACCACTTGATAAACCACGTGATCAGCCACGGCGCCGCGCAGCCGGTAGCTGCTCCGCACCACGTGACCAACCACGTGACAGCGTGGCGGCGCAGCCACGGCGTGGCGGCACGCTGAAGGCTCGAAATGCTACCGTAATGTAGCTATCGCTACAAAACAAATCAGCCTTGTATTGAGATTTGATTTCACCTGAATAGCTTTCTTGGGGCGAGTCGAACTTGAAGTCTTCCACTGGCGTGATTGTTGCTTTGATTCAGGATCGTAAGCATGGCACCAAGTTTCGTCACCTATGATAATTTTTGAATAAGAGTTTGAATAACTTCGGGACTGTTTTTTCAATGCACAGCAGGCTTTCACGCGACCTTGCTTTTATTCAGCAGTCAGCAGTTGTGGCACGAATTCGGGTGCCACCCTTTTCATTCCCAAATCTTCTGTAAATATTCGCTGTACTGAACTGCCAAGCCCCCCCGACAGTCCGCAATTTCTTCAGTGGTCCGTCGTCGATCTTCGTTGATGATTGCACGAATTTGTTCAACATTTTCATTTGTTCGGGCCGTGGAAGGACGACCAGACATTTCACCATATTTAAAAGAGAAAACCACTCAAACGTTTGAGTTTTCCCCTTAGCATCGTCTTTGTACGCAGTTTTTAACAATTCAACATTTCTATACCACTTTTTTCTGAGGAAAAAGCATAATTTCAACTCCGCACGCTTCACGAAAATCAGGCATTGCAAAAACGATACTCACAAGAAACAATTGTCACTATAAACTCTGCCGAACCTAGTCTGACCATCAGCGACGGCACTCGGCTTACCGACTATGGAATGTTCACTCTATGCGCTCCTAGCGGCAAACGCGGTACGAGAAAAGCTCCGCCCACCAAAAAATTTAGTTCGGTTTCTTTTGGATACCCCCTCGTATCTCTGTGTATTGCATATAAATAGGATATATGGATTGAGGGGACACGTCTGGCGGCATTCTGTTCTGACTAATCAGTGACTTCCGTTCTCTTCAGTCAGCGTGGTGCGTTGTCATGACGTCATGTTGGATGTCACTTCATTCTGACCAATCAGTGTAACGATTTGCAAACGCTACATAAACAGATTGAGGAGTTTAGCAGCTGTCGCTTTAAAATTCTGATCGTTGGATTAGTGTTCGACGTATTGATGGTGGAATGGTCCTTGTGCTCGCTAAATTTCGCGAGCGGACTTTGCCACACATCAGAGTTCACCAAAGCGATAGGGCTCTTGATGTAAGGGTTGTAAGCATATAACGACGACTGATGTAGGTACGGAGAGAAATATATAAAAAAACAAGATGCATCAACAAAAAAATTGGAGGATGCTTAAGCTTCGCCGTTAAGAGTGGAACGCGACAGCGTGTTGAAGCACTGCCAGGGAGTCCACGGAACGCCATCGCCCGTTCGGCGCGACGCCTTGCCCGTTAGACAAGTCGCTCTGCTACGTACGGTGAAACGGACGCACGGAGCGGCAAACCACGTAGAAGCGCTGCCAGGCGCCTTGCCGAAAGGCGCGGGACTCAAGTTGCAGTCGCAGTTCGTCGACACATCGTTCTCGACAAACCCGACGCCACGAACGCCAGCATAGCTTCCGCGCCGAACGAACGGGCAGCAAGCCGCAAGCTTCGTGATGAACGCGCTTTGGATGTGCGCTGCGTTGTTCGCCGCTCACCGTGTGATTCCTGCGTGCCCGCACGGCCCCACTGCGCCCGAACGAGACGAGCGGGAGGCGCTGCCGTCGTGGGCTATCTGTTGGGGCAGTGGCGCACATTGCGAGGAGGAGGAGGAGGAGGAGGAGGGAAATAGAGATTTTTCGCTCACGGCCAACGCCGCCGACGCCGTCGACACCAGCTTTTCTGCGACACGGGGCCCTTAACGCTGTCGGCTTAAAAATCCGAGCACCATCGCTCTGTGATCTCTCGAAGCGCACGGTCTTGCATCTTGTTTAGGCCGATAGATGTTTGTGGAAAGGCCTGCTTGCGGAATTTCGTAGAGCCTCATTGCACATAGTCCGACGAAATCCGAAGATTTCACATCGGACACTCAGGATAGCGGAACTCCAGTGCATTGGATGCATGTACACGCGGCCATGGGCATGCGCGCAAGAAAGCGCGAACGCACACTTCGTGCCCAGGGACATTCCGTTTAGCAGCCACTTTGAGGGAAAATCGCTGGGCTTTCCTCGTTCGTCCACGCGTCTCTCACCAGCCGCAGCGGCCTATGCAGTGCTCCGGGGGATCTACGCTCGAGGACGTAATGCATGCGCGTGGCGAACAGCGGCGACGACAGAGGCGACGACGGAGCGACGAGGCTTAGTCGAATTCCCTTCCAGCCAAGACGTCTCGCGGGCATAGAAATTACCGAGTGCCCATCTTACTTTCATTCTTTTTTTCTCTTCACTCAGCCAGGAAGGAAGCGGCTCTTTTAATATATGCGGATCCGGAGTTTTGCTGGGCCTTGAAACGCCGCGCCCTTTTCCCAGCGGAGTTCGGTGCAGTCCACTGTGTACGGGGATCTCTTCCTTCCATATGCTGCGTCGACTTCTGGACGGTCATGTTTGATTGGAACCCGGGCAGCGTAGTTTCAAGATGTCTCGGGTCCGAGGTAGTTTCGCAGTTGGCGCTGATGGAACAGTAGAGTGGAGAGCTGTGCTAGTCGGTACATGATTGTACACAGAAAACCAGCGCAAAGGACGATGACACAGAACAGGAACCCAGGACGACGCTGGACTGCCGACCGCTTTTATTTCAGTAACGGTCACATTTATACCCTTCAGTATCAAACCACGCTTGCGCACACATGACAGATTTACAAGAAAAGGCAGATTGCAGGATAACAGACAACCACCAGAAGCGCATTCAATCTGCATCACGGTTACTCTAAGGAGTTTAAAAATTTAATTTCCTTATCGAATAGGCTCAGCGTTGAAGGTTATAAAACGTGGAAGATTATAAAAGAAAAAAAAATGTCGAGCTAAGCTCACCGGCTTAGCGCATGAATCAGCGAAATCTGTCATAGCTTTGGTTTAGCCATCTAGTCCGGCATTTTGCCGTAGCAGCAACCCTCAGGTTGCGCATTCCAACGCTCTCGTTTCAAAGTCCTCTTTCCGCGGAAGCCACTCTCTGAGATCTTTCCATGGGAGCCAACTTTAAAAATTCAATTAACTAAGAAATTAAGATCTTCCGGCATGCTCTGTAGATTCCAAAGGAGAAAGAAGGGCTGTATGGATTAGCCAAAGCTTTAACATCTTTCGCTGTAAAAAACATGGTCATGCCTAGTCATGGACTGAGTCACAGCGATCGTATGATGGCCCCTCCATTCCATTTATTACTGTACCGGCACTGGTTGCGACTTTGAAAGCTCTGCACAGAACTGCTGAGCCTTACTATATCTGATTACGGGCGGCAGGTGCTCAAGATTTCGAGCTCCCCTTTAGACGCCCTTGCTTTGCTCTATCTTTCTTTCTGTGCATATTCTGCCCTATCTTTTAAATTCAACCAGGATTTATTACTTAGGGCCGCTCACTTGGCGGCCTACCGTTGCATCAGGACATTGGAACCATTTAAAGTGCAGTTTTATAAGAGTTAAATCTTTTTGGCGGCTCTCAGTGAAATCATAAATACAAAACTAAGAAAAAAATGTAATTTCGAGGGGCTTGTGCATGATCCGGAAGTTTCACCGAATAAACGGTCGTCGGTACGGTTGCGAAAAAAAAAAGGTTTTTTTTTTTGCAGGAAGCGAGTTAATGCAAGGGCAGTAATAGACTTGAACGAGGCGCAAAATTTATAAATGGTGCAAGTGGTTTATGAAGACTCCCCGGCTAAGCGAAATTAAGTTATCCTATATGAACACTGCGTGCGCTAATGAGACACACTTCAAGTGCGTAGCGCGTCGGTAATATATAAGTACATTAATACACTAAATATGTATACACATTAGTCACTGTATTTTTGTACTTATGTTTAGCTGGAAAAAGTTTAGCACTTCTATGCGCGACTCTAAGAGATAAGGGGCATGTAGTCCTTAGATAGTTTTACAAGTTATTATATGATTATTATATTACATTGTTATATGATCGTAAAGCCAATAACAATCTGTGATTGCTTTAATTGACACCAGTGGCAGATTATATAATATCGGCATTCGACGGGAGGGGCTGTACGCAAGCAGTAACGATGAAGCGTGAAGCCCGGCGCTACAAGCGCAATCCGTGGCTTGCACTGAAAATCAGGGCAGCTACAGAAGCTCTATGGGCAAAAGAGCGCTTTTACTAGCCGTCAGTACTGTGAATAGAAGTGTTGCTGCAAGAGCTGCCCAAAATGGAAGGGGGGGGGGGGGGGGTGCCTCGTCGTTGTGTGTACGCGTCCTCGATCGTGTAATCATATGTGGAACAGATGAATATTAGCACGCAATGTTCTCTTTAGAAATTTTTCGTTCAAATCTGATTATTTTTGAAGGCTCTTCTATGGAAAGAAAAGCGTGAGGTCAGGAAGGGTTATTTCGAGGATACTGGTTTATGCATGAAGCAATCAAAACTATCCGCAAAGTAGTTGCACCCATTGAGAGCTATCAATATATAAAAAATTGATTCTGGAAGGAAAATGTGCAACGGGAAATGCGGAAGGGACGTTAAAACGAAAATAAAACATTCTTTGTTTTTTTGCATTATTGCTGTTGCAGGGAAACGGGCGCATATGCAAAGGAATATAAGAATCTTAATGAACCCTGTCACACAGTTATTATCCGTCTTGCTGCAGTAGGCATACAGTATTACGAAGTGCAACCTAAATGTTCGGGGAACTTAAATAGCGCGCGTAAACTGGGTGCATTACGCCTTCCCGCTGGTAGATATGGCGCGAAGTCTGCCTTAGGTATCATTGTTCCGGCAGCTGTTCAGCTGAGAGGACACATTATTTTGTTCTGTTAGATTTTACAACGGCATGTTTCAGTGGTTCGGAGCATTTTTTTCATTCATCCAACATGACGGACTTTAAGGGCAAATAAATCTTCATCAACTTCTGTTTCAAGTTTTTATAACTCCTGCAGAAAAACATCGCATTCTACAGAAAGCTTTTGGAGCTAATTGCATGATCCAAAGCAAGACGTTTTTGTGATTCAAACGCTTCAAAGATTGCGAGCATCTGTCGACGCTCATGAGCATTGCCGATGATCGCCAACAAGGATAACACCAAAAACGATGGCAGTAGTTCACGAGGCTATCCTTGCAGATCGCAGGCGAACTATCCACGATGTCTATGATATTTTAGGACAGTCATACAGGAAAGTTCCGGGATAGTTCTTGGCAAAAGTCCAGAAAACTGGAAGAACAGCAGCGGGCTGCTCTACACGGCACTCGTTCTTTGACAGTTCGCCACTTAAGTTCCCGACAGTTCCCGAGTATCACAATGCTTCTCCATCTGCTCTTTTTCGTCTGAACTTGCCGCCTGTAGCATTTTCGTGTTCTTAAAATGAAAGTGAGGCTGAACGGGCGTCGCTTTGACCCGATTGAAGAGATCTAGTCGGATGATCAGGAGCTCAACACACTGGCACCTGGCGACTTCCACGGTCGCGTCGAATCATAGGAGAAAGGCTATGATCGGTGTATACATGATCAAGGGGACCACCTCAAAGGGAACAGTGCATGAACATCTTTTTTTTTACGATTGAATTCTCTGAACTTTTGGGTACCAGCTCGTGCAAAGAAAAACTGGTAAAATTTTGGCCGGGATACACTAGTGAATACGTGCTCTCGAAAACCGCCCTGAAGTTATTTTTATCTCGCTGCTAGTTCCTATTTGATATTGTCTCTTTTATTCATTAATTTCGAACCTCCAGTTTCCATCTATCATTTTCCCCTTTTCTCCTGCACACTCTCAGCACTCAAGGCGTATTAGCACGAAGAGTGTTTTTTTTTCTGCGTCTCTTTCGGCATTTATCGCTAATTGCAATAGTCCGAACTAACGCGAACCTTTTAGAGTCGGTCCTCTATACAGTATTCCTACTTTCCTTAAGAACGTCTGGTGCGCACTTTCTTTCTATCAACCACTAAATCCCCCCCCCCCCCCCCCCCCCCTTAGCTGATCTCATTTCTTCACTCTCAATGCGTGCGAATGTATTTTACTCTGTCATGAAAAAGTGCTGGTGCCTATTGCTGTAAAGAAAGCGCGCACCCTGTCAAGCCTCTGCCCGTTTTCTTTCCCGCCCCCTCTATTACCCATGCCTGGGCGGAAATAAATTATGTCACAGTATATACCCACAACTCGGATGGTACACCCACTGCGGTTGCTTAGGGTTTATGGCGCCCGGCTGTGAGCCGAAGGTAGAGAGACCGAATCCCAACCGCGGCGGCTGCGTTTCGGTCGAGTCGAAATGTGCAGCTTTGATACGCGTAAACCCTCACACCGCACCGCACCACAACCACACAGCATACCGCACCACAGCCACACAGCATACCACACCACAACTATATACACACCATACCAGACCACAAATATACACCATTCCACACCACAACTACACACCATACCATGCACGCCTCCCAGCGCAGCACACCACACCATACACGTGCGTGGTGAATTGGAAGGCTGCAGATTCGTCCATGAGCCTGCAGTGTCGTCCATAACAACTGCGCTGTCATGCTCCTGGAAACGTTCCACCACAGCGTGGAAACTTCCTGTTCCGAGGTTTGTTGAGTATTGTTACGACCAGAAAACTCGCGCAATGAAACTGAGCAGCTCTTCTGTCTACTTACCGTGCAAACATCCATTCCGTGTAACAGCGCTCCAATAGATATATACTTTTCTTTACAGGAAGAAATCTAACAACGGCGTCTGATTGTGCTGACGGATCGCTTAAGCAACGGGGAGACGACCTGGTTCCTCCCGCTTCGATCCTTCCTTTAGTCTAGTTCGCGGCGCCATTGCAGCGTGGCGTTAATTTCATAGAAATCGCCAATAGCAGTGGCGAGCCGGTGAGCAGCCTGTGGCCCTGGGGCACCTCTTTCGTTGTATATTTTTGACGCATTGTTCGAACTGCGCCGCGGATGCGACAAGAAGACCGTCCTGTGACACCATTAGCCGCCTCCGGGCCGCGTAGAAGCGAACAATGCGTTTCGGCTTCGTGCGCAGGAACAATGGCGCGGTTTACTGTGGCGACGCAAAGATCTGCTATTACGTTTCCCCATCCGGTTCATATGACGTCGCACATTATGGTACAACGCAACCGTCATGCGCTTTCAGCTTCAACGGCACAGAATACACAGTTTCCTTTGAGCGACGAGGGCGAGAAATCGGTGACACCGGCACTTGCCTTCGCTGCTAAAGGAAAACCGTGCTTTCTGCACTGGTGCCGCAGAATGCATCAAGAAAAAGCAGCTTGACATTCCCAACATAGCGATGTGCGTACTAGTGTGGCGGCCGGTGGGCCGGTTGCTTTTATCATTGTAGCCGGCGCAGTATTTCTTGTGAGGTCAACAGTCAGAAACGCCACCCTCCACTTGCTCTAGGAGCCGTGACTCGAGCCGAGGCAGCGATAGAAATACGCGCCAAGGATAACAAGGTTGCCCTAACAAACATCGATCTACCTGCAGCCGTTGCGTTGGCCGGCTGCTGAGACGCTTGCCCCAGGGCTCGATCTCATTCTGTGTGCTTCTCCGTGTAGCCTGACACCCGCCGCGGTCTCCTTACTCGTTCTTCGGTTTCTGCCGTCCGTCAGCGTTTTCGTAAGACGTGAGCGATGCAACCTTACATGCATTGAGAAACAAAAATTAAAATGTCTTCGCGATGCTTTTACTTGTGCTCAAGTGCACATGCGATGATATTACAGCACGAAATTTTGAGAGAAAGGAAAAAAAAAGCTTCTAGTGTGCTTTGAGAGGTAGCCCATACCATAAACGCGGGCCACTGTCAAAGAAGCAGCCGTAACTTGGCTGTAGTTCAATCCCTATAGCGATAGTGACTTAGAGAAACTTAAGGGAGTTCGTCTCGTGCGTCTCGCTTCGCTTATTTGAAGAAAGTTCTTCAGTTCTTTGATCCTAACGCAACCGGGCACACTCCTTTCAGCCAATTTCGCCAAAGTTTGGCTTAGAAAATGGCGAGAATAGTTGAGAAGTAAAAAGAAAAGTCTTAAAAAACGAAAGTGCAAATGAGTCGTGCCGCTGGGGTTCAGTTGATTAACACCCAACAATGGTCGCCACGTTTCCAACGTGTTGTCGGCATTCCATCCGGAGCAGGGTCTCCACTCTCTTATTACGCCCAGAATTATTCGGCGCAAGCTTTGAGTTCCGGGCACCGTTTGCTCGGTCAGAGATTGACGCCTGCAACCGGAACAATGGCGGATAACGAACCTGCAGTTGACTTCGCAATTAGCGTCGTCTCTGGCCGGGGAATGATGGCTGGAATGAGGCCCAAGCGCTTCCTGTCCTCCCCAGTCTTCCTCGTTATGATGTTTACCGGCGAGCCGCTGGGCTTCCTACAGCGCACCTCTTGAGCGGTATACGCCCAAAAAGTCTTTCTCAACGGTAGCGCACCGCGCGCAAGCTGGAGCGATTCGCGGTAACGAAACGGGGAAAGCGCAGTGGGGGCGCAAAGCAAAGAAGCTGACGTTAAGACGACGTCTTCTTCTTCCGAGCCGAAGGCATCGCAGTTTCAGTCGGGATCAGCTGCGGGGCATTGGCGCATGCCCTGAAAGCGCGCTTAACACATGGGCTCGCAGGAAATGGCGCCATTCACACACGGCCAGATTAATGGGCGTCTCTTTGACGGGAGGCTAGAAGAAGGAGAGGTGGAGGGAGGGGGGTTATTTGCGCAATGCAATTCTTGGACTTTTTTCGTAGAAAGCATGAAAAACGATGGGGTTTTTCCTTAGAAAATTTCTCCCTCGAAGAGGTTGGCCGAAAGCGAGGGGAGAGCGCATACCTACGTAACTATCGATACATCGCGAATCATCGTGTGCGACCACAACCGCGATGACAGTTCTTGGGATGCATGTTTTTCTCTACGAAATCAGTAATTGTTATCTCGTTGCTTACAATTCTGCAGAAAGGGCAAACGGCCACATGCACTAATGACCGAACTTCTTAACTATAATCTTCTTCGAGCTTCTTTCTTGCGTTCTTTCTTTGTTTCTCCATTTCCTTCTTTCTATCCTTCTTTCTCTCTTCTTTCATTCGTCCTTTATTCTTTCTCTCTTCTTCCTTCGTCCTGCCTTCCTTCTTTCTTTCTTTCTTTCTCCTTCTTTTATTTATGCAGACACTTTTTTTCCTTCCATTGTTTCCCTCTTTGTTTGTTTGTTTGGTTATGTGTGCGCTTCCTTGAAGTCAAGCCTCAGGGTAAGACCAAAAGTGCTGCCAAAGAAGTGAAAGCAATAAGTCTTGTGCACACTAGCCTCAGCAGAGGAAGCCGAAAACCCACCGGCGAAAGGCGCGTGGTGGAAAAGGGCACTTTAGTGCTTTTCTTTGCCTTTCGCTAAAGCTTCATCTCGCTTTCTCCGACGCCCATTCTAATCTTGCTATTTTCAGTTCCTGGCAAACTATCCATGTTGTTTTTGTTCGACGCTGTGGTGAGAGAAAAATTAAGTCTCACGCTCGCATCGAAACCTTTCTTTGTCCACTTGGGAACCACACATGCACTCTGGGGGCTAGAGCTTACTAACGCTAGGCTTGGCGTCGTCTTTTAGGCTAATTGGTTTCTCTTCTCAAGCGTGAAAACAATGGCGGCGCGCACAAGCGTATTTTTGTAAACATCTCCCCTTCGGCAGAATCTTTGCCCATTCAAAACCTCACTTTGCTTTAGTTGATTAATGTTAAAAGTGATAGGAGATTTCTTTCCTCTAATATAGTCTCGATCCTACTACCAGTAAGCAATTGCACGCAGTTCATTTCACTGTACCAATATAGGCCGACAGAGAATCAAAGCGCATGGCCATTTCTTGCGAGACCTTGTACCCATGCTATAGAAGTCACCCCAGTGTGAGAAATGAGGGACGTCAGGTTCGGTTCACATAGCAAGACACGACTTAGTTGAGCAGAAGTGTTTCCAGCTCCTTCGGAAAAACAAATGAGCAAAATTTCGATAATCAAATGATAGTTTCCATACGGAATGTAGGATATTGGTCTACAATCTACACTGTGAGCATCAAAGAAGCATGCGTTCACTTATGTATCGAAGACTGACACGAAGCCGCTTTGAGGGATACGGTGATATGTGCACTGTGTAAGTGTATGCACAGAAAACAGTAACTGGCAGTATCAAACGGCAGATTTAAAATGCGAAGCATTTATGGGCCAGCACACAACATATTTTGATGCCCAGGCCAGGTAAGCGCAAAGAGGAAGAAAAGGAAGAGAGAGCGCAATGAATGCTATGAAGGTGGGCCTGAAAGAAGAAGAGCACACGACCGCTGGTTGCTGAGATCTATTACGGGACAAAAGACGGCTAAGCGGGCAGTGCGGCCCAAAGGCAGCACTGGAAGAAATGTATGTTATATGTGTATGTTCAGAACATTCTGCTGTGTACGTTAGTGCCCACCCTATGGTTTCATTGATGGGAGCAGTTCCCGCCAGCCCTGTAAAAGATGAGTCTTTGCAACGCCGCCGAGACATGAAGAGAAGGCGGCTAGGCTCTTTTTGTAAGTATATTTCTTACAGTACGTTTTATTTTTTGCGGCGCTCGCCAACGTTTTTGTATAATGACACCATTCTTACTCCCAGTCCTATAATTCTGCAGCACATACAAACACAACAAGCGCGCGACCAACACGGGAACCACAGTTTTAGGCTGTTATCGTGGAAGTGAACAATAAGATGTCACAATGCAATTCAGTTTCGTAGCAGCGACTCAACAGATATATGAAATGATATGTGAGAGTGCAGAAGTGCGTAGTCACAACAATGACAGCGGCTACGCTTTGTATGAGATAGGGGCCAGTGCACTTTGCGTGCGCGCGCGTGCGTGTGTGCGTGCGTGTGTGCGTGCGTGCGCGTGTGCGTGCGTGCGTGCGTGTACGCGCGTACGTATGAGTGTTAATTCCGCATAAACAGGTTCAGGATTTGCATTTGTTTTTTACTTGGCAATTGCCATTGTACGGTGGTGGTATCTAGATATCCATGGGGTTCAGCATATTCCCATGTGCCTGGGCATATATCCGTGCTGAATAATGTGTCTGCAAACACTAAAGGTCGTGTTTCAGTGAATAAATCTGCCATGCCAGTGTCCGCATGCATATTATTCCGTCAACACTTCACAATCTTTAGTTGATGTCAGGACGGCGCGAAACGGACAAGGACAAGAGAGACACAAGGACCCTTGTCCTTGACCCTTCCGCGCCGTCCTGGCATCAACTATAGCTATCAGCCAACTAGCCCAGACCAAAGTACTTCTTGATCACAGTCTTTCCTCTCTCACTTCCGTGTGAGCCCGGGATAATACTTGGCGTGCTTAGGCTACGCAACCTGACTGGCAGCAGCAGTCACTCGATCATCGCACTTTTTCAGACGCAATTTTTCAACCCTCCGTTGCATGCAGGATTTCTCAGAAAATGATGCCTAGCGATGTTTGTGTGAAGCCTTGAAAGGCTAGCACAGACGTACGCAGTCGGCGCTTAGCAACATGAACGCGACATTTCAACTGAGAGAGGTGCCTGCACGTCAACTGATGCGTTAAATTACAAACAGCGCGCCCATCACTTATGTCACGGAAGTCTGCCTTGGCAATTTTTTGTTCGTTGCTTGAAGCTAGCAGTGTAAATTGGCCATTTCACGTGCGACAGCCTGCATCTGGGCGCTTCGTCAACAGCGCAAATTGGCGTCGGTGCTACCGCAGGGCTTTGCATGCAACTCTGTGTGCCAGTAGCACAGCGACATTCAGCACATAGTTTTAAACGTTGAACAGTGTCATATAAAAAAACCTTGAAAGACGTGATTTCTGAAGATAATGATTCACTCAGGTGGTCCTTCTACCCTATGAAGGAAGTGCTAGGGGTAATGGGATTTCGGACGTTTGCGTCTTCTGACTTCCACTGCAGCCGCGCGAACTTGGGACCCTCATGTTGGCGGACAGTGCCGGAGCGCGGTCAAGGCATTGAGATCTTAAAACATGGGCTGTTGTCGCGCGATCATTTCGGATTTCGAGCGCTTCCTCCAAAGCCTAGAATTAAGCCTTTTATTTGTACTTTGCACGTTGGACAAATTTCTGATGCAAATCTTCCGCGTACATCGCGTGGCTATCGGAAGCTGACTGATTTCCTTCAAACGAATCTTTTCACAGGCACGTGAAATTTTTCCCTGCTTCCTCTATAGGCAACCGTCAACAGTATATATATATATATATATATATATATATATATATATATATATATATATATATATATATATATATATATATATATATATATATATATATATATATATATATATATATATATATATATATATATATATATATATATATATAACTTTGTTTCCGCAACTTGCAGCAGATTTAATTTTGAAACTTCACTCAAGCTAGCTGAGACGCCCTGTATCTGCACAAACTGGGCTCCACTGCGGCTGCATTGTCGTTCAGGTTATGTGATCAGAAAGGCGTGGAGTTTTTATCGAGGACAAAGTTGGCGTACTTCTGAGGTTACACCCACCGTAAGTACCCCGTCGCTGTGCGCCTGAAAAGTTGTTTGCGCATATGCGCACAGCGCCGAGAACTGCTGGGGACACCTATTTGAGAGCAAGAGGGAAACCAAACATGGGCGTAATAGGCGAGTGTGGGAGAGGTTCCAGACGCGCACCGTCATGTGACTCCTGGCGGTCGCATAACTACTTGAATAACTGACTAGTAGATTATAAAGAGGCAAATCAATACAATGGACTATGACGCCCGCTGTAGTGGGGTTCTGGTGCAATGTGAACATCGCGGATTCTTCATCAAGCTGTGAAATCTTAGAGCAAAGCCGTTGTTGCAATTCTCCTACTGCAACATGCTGACGCCGCGGCTGGCATCGAACCCACAAACTTGTGCTAAGGAGCCGAGTGCATACTCTAACCACTGAACCCCACAGACTTGTTTTTGGCAGCGTTCGAGAAGCGGAGGCAGAGAAGTCTAAGCTCTCGGCGCAGTGCATGGCGAGCTTGTGCCGCGTTCAACTTAATGTTCTCTCGAATTAAGCGCAAATTCCGAGGAAGGTTGCAATAATTGTTGAACCAGTAGCCTCAGTCGTTGAATGAAAGGAGGCGAAGCTTGGAGGCATAGAAATGAAACTGAGAAATATCGCAGGTTCTCTCCAGGTTCGAGCCTACTCTGTCATTACTGTTAATTGCAGTGTGAGGCGAACATGCACGCTCTTTCCTTCATATTCTAACACTAATGATTAGCGAATTTCAGTTCATTAATGCTTACAGAACTAGATATGCGCGAAAATGTCGAGTTCGAAAATTGATTAGCGTCGAAGGAAGCTTGCATGCGACATTTGTTTTAAGCAGGCAGCGTTATTCTAAACGCATTTCTCACGCTGTGACAGAAGGAAGCAAAATGTCGGAAGGGCGGGTTGTGTAGCCTAGCGCACGCTTGCACCGAATGCACCGGCACTAACTTGGGTGTGACAGGTCGGCGAAAAACACTGCACGAACACAGTTAGGTCTACTAAATTTGCACCTTTTGTGGCTTCTTTTGACACTTTATAGCAGTTTGGTACAACCTTATCGCGTATCTCCAGCGGTTGAGGAGAAATTTTAACATTATAGTCAATAATGTATTGATGATTACATGCTTTATTTCAGTATTTTCACAGCCTACATGCAAAAATGCTGCGTACATTATGCGCAAGCAGCAGTGTCACCAAATAGAGCGTTGACCAGAATGACTCTTAATTAGGTCTTTGCACGTAAGCAAAATATTTCAACAGGTACACCTTTTCGTTTGCCCTTCCACTGCAGCGCGAACGAGTTCGGGAAGCAGGTTCCACTACCTCAATTTGCGTCCAGCTCGAGGCCCACGAGACAGCTTTAAATACGTTCGCCGAATTGGAGACCATATGACGGCGGAACGCAATCACCGGGGCAATCACTAGGGGCAAGCTGACGCCGAAAGGCTGCCATCGCTGATGTCGACAGACGCCGGCAACGTCCTAATTTTGACCAGGCCCAGCCAGTAATCAGGAGCCAATGAACATTTGCGCCGCACTTGACAAGGAGCATTAGCCGAGCGGACGTGCAGCTGATCGCTCGCAGTGAGAGGTTAGAACAATGGCGGCTTCCCGGCATTTCGTTCAGATAGAGGCTGCTTTCGGAGCGCAGGACGCCGCCGTACTGGCGTTTACTGACCAGGAGTGCAGACTGAGACGGCGAACTCAGCGGCGGTTGGATTCACTCCTACTTGTCCGTCTAGCCTATGAATGCCCACTGAAGATTGTCTTTCGATGCCGGGCGTTCGTATATGACAGGCCGAGAAGCCGTATTTTGCAACGATTCTTCCCAACTTCATTCTTTCCCACTTCACCATTGATCAGTCTCGTCTTTGAGATACCGGAACCAGTGAATGGCATTGCTTATGTAGCTGCCAGACATTACGTGACAGGAGGCCGCTACCAATAAGAGGAAAGTAACTAATAACGAGAGCTAAACTATTGCAAAAAACGGCCCCTATTCGTTGGCGAGTGAGCCGACTACCAGAGGTTTTCGGAAAAATAGTGACCAACAAATTTTTGTCGTTTTTCACGCTATACTATCTGCGATTTAATGCAGGTAACAGAACAGTATTCTTTCCCCTTCCAGCTTATAAAACGCGAGTAAAAACAGGAATACTAAAAGACTAGTCAGCATTTCCCAGGTTATTGACATTCATCTCGTTTTTTTTCGGTCTTATGACAAAAAAAAAGAAAATTGCAGCCCGATTTGGTCTCGGTGAATCCGTCTTTTGCAGAATGCATTTGAGCACTTTCCATCAACGGGACGATAGTAGATGTATGCTTAGTTCCTCTGTTGGTTTCAGTTTCTTCGACACGGGTGATGTAACTTCATTGCAGTCATATTTGCTACTGCGCTGTTCTGAATTGCACATCGTTCTGACGAAGTCGTTAGAAACCTTATAGATAATGCGGCTAATCCAGGGTGATAAATCCACGAAAAAAAATAAATATTGAGCTAGCGAAAATTTTCGCAGATTATCGCTAGCGTACACGTGTTCGGGTATAGCCAGGGCCGACGATGCCTTATTCCATATACGTCTGATACACTAGCACCAAAACCATCGCCTGCTCTCTGGTGCATTCGCCAACTTTGGACAGATGTTAATGTTACAACTCCATGAAAAAGCACAATCTCATTTAATGTTCGTGAAATCCAAACAAGTGGGTCTCCTTACATTTTGCCTCTCGAGCAGCAACTTTTTTATCAAGTTACAAAGACAACAGAAGCTGCTTTTAAACAGAAAATAGAAATATCCTCTTTCCTAGGAGCACATCTTTTTTCCAAGTAGCCTCAGCTACATAGACGCGTTTCTGTCACCATGCACTGGTGTGAACGTCGTCGCAGAATAATTAGGGCGGCTGCTGTTGAAGACAACAAAGTAAATACCCTGCTTTTATGCCATCTTCGCAACAGGCGAAATGCATACCGTACACGACGTATTCATTCATCTCGGTAAACGTCTGAGGTCCGACGGCACAAAGTCTGAGGTCCGGGCGCAAGGCAGGAGGGATGAAAAAACCACCCCATTGCTTTAATGACACGCCGCAGAGGCTCAGCAGGGAGTGCGTCATCGCTTATGGGGAGCATATTTAAAAATCATGTGCGCCTAGGTAAGAGGATGATCCTAATTTTGATTTGGATGCGACCTAGTGGACTTTCATGATTTTATTGGAAAGATGCAGCCATGGTGCAGCGCATACTGAACGCCCGTTATACTTCGCGATTTCAGCAGCTGTCACGCTCTTGTTTGCGATGGTGACTCTGCAGCATCCAGTAGATCAGCTGAGACAGTGTTTAAGCCGGAAATATGCGCAAAAATAAAAAACAAACTATATTGCATGATAAAATGCACAAAACATGCCGAAATCTAAACGTTTTACACTGCGCTGTTGAAATCGGCATCGAAGAACGGTCATTGAAAGCGTCTATACTCTGAGGTTTGAAGAAAAGATCACCCAGAGTCTAGAATAGGCTGATCACTCTATTGTACCGGTGTGTAGAGTTTAAAGCAAGGAAGCTGTGCTACTAAATAATCAGAGTTGACGTGCAGTAGTTTTACATATGCTTCTTTGTTTGCTACCATGCTGCTGTTTATTATTTCTGGTAAATAACTTTTCTCATGATGGAGTTCATTTGGCTGACTTTAAAGTTGATTTGCAGAGCGAGCACTTCAACGAAACTAAACTCGGTTAGAAACTAAGTTTGGTCATTCTAGATGGAGCTTTGATTTGAATTCGAAGAGTCCATAGCTTGAACGAGCTCTAGCTTTTTCTGCGCCTTCAGCTTTCAGTCCTGTCAAGCAAAGTAGATTTGCGTTATTGCTCCGGGAATTAAGTGAGCGCACGAGAACAAATTACCGTCGCAGGAGATCGACTGGCGGCGATATTCAAAGTGACGCAGAGCAGACAGTTTGTTTCCCTACCTCGCTCGCTTCAATTTACAGATAAGTCGACGTTCAGCGCTAAAGTGCATTTGGCAAGCGCCGGGCTTCTGAACAGGCGATGAGCTCAGGTGGCATGCGCACAGGAAGCAGCGAAACGGGTTCTCCGGCACGCCGTAGCTTCTCTGGCAGCCCGTAATAGCGCAGTCTCTTGTATTTCGTGCACTTTTGCACTTGCCTTTGCCTCTTCTTCTTTCTCTGTCTCTAATTTTTTTTGCAAGTTATTTCTTGATGTTTGCTGTCAGTGCTTCTCTAGCGCCATAAACAACAAGATTTTGTTCTTCCAGACATCTTTCCCTCTCCCTTGTCTCCTTCTGTGTCACTTAGGAATATACCCAATGAGACAGTCCCTCTTTTCGTTCGACGTGCCTCCTTATTTTCGCCGGTATCTTTCGGCGACATCGGAGACCAGCAGTACGATGCAGCGGCAAACTAAATGAACAGCCGTCCAGAGTAAAAGCGCCGCCTAGAGGTAGACTGTAAGAGCGAGAAAAAAAAAGGAAAGCCGACGGAGGCTAAGAGTGAGTATCGGGACGGCCTGAAAGATTGAACGCATCGAGCGTCCGCGCATCCGGGCCTCGCTCTTGAATAAAGCAAGTGGGTGGCACCCTCGTTGACGAGGAAGTTGGCGTGATGCGCAAGATTTTGCGCTCGCGGTCAGGAAGCCTATCCAGGCACGCCATTCGAGCTCACGTTCGGCCTTGTGTCGGCGCGGTCGTGCCGCGCAGTAGAGGCGGAAAAGGGACGAGCACGGGTGAAATCGTGCTGCATTGAATGGCAGCCTGCTCTATAAAAAGACTGGGTACGGTTATGGCTTCGCTGTGATGTGACCGCCATATTGACTACTAAATGCGGTCGACGTCAGCCATGTGTCTCACGAAAAACTGGCAAAGAAGAGCTGCGCGGCATAAGGATATGCGCTGCATGGACAATGGAAACTCTCTTCCTTTGGTAGTTTTTTCTGTACTCAAAGTAGCAACGATATAGAAAGCCTGACAATCATAATCAAGAGTTACTAACGTGAGCGGGAACAGACGTTTGCTCGGAGTATTTTGAAGGCGAGGGAAAATAAAAAAAAATTAAAAGACGGTGGGAGAAAATTCTCATGACAGGAAAACAAAGTCTTCAGGGCAAAGCAAAACACACTGACTGTGAAGAAAGGCACTCGAAGGCCAGTTTTACGACAGCCCTTAGCCAGAATGTACGTAAAAAGAAAGTTTTAATGGTTAGCTAAACGTAATTTAAAAAAGAAGCATGTATACAAACAGACTTGAAGCAAGTGTAGGCTAAGTGAAAACTTCACAACAACAACAAAAAAGAAACGCATGGACAGAAAGCAACAGTCCAGTTTATGTGAAAGCATAACAGTAAAAATTAAAAAAAGAGGCTCATGTATATGCAAGATCAGCCGCAACCCAAGTGGTGTGGACGCATGTGAAAGGGGAAAACCGAAATAAAACACAATAGAATTAATTTACGGCGAAAGCATTATAAAGAGGCTGATATTTTTTTTTAATACTGATCTCTGAAAATGACATACTGCGAAACAGGGGAAAAATGAATACTGTGAGCTCTGAAAAACGCACAAATATAAGAAACACCCGCGGTCTGTACAAGGTTTAAGCCTCTGCATTGGTGAGTGTGCGTCGTTCATAGCAGACATATGAAACGGTCTATTCCCTCTTGTAATTTTTAATGGAAGGCAAAAGATAAGAAAAAGTGCTAGCGAAAATGAATTTCCTCCTGTCGCTTAACTTCGAACCGTTAGGAGGCTTAACACGGGACTAGTCGACTATGTTTCGTCCACTATTTTTTGTTAGCCTGTCAAGCACAAATGTTCTACGTGTGATAGTGTAGCGAGTCGCTTGCACTGTAGCACCGAAACAAAGACAACAAGAAGGCAATGACAGCATATGCCCCATGAGAGAAAGTGAGAGCTTGTGGAGTCTCTGAAGTTGTTGTGTTAGGTCATGAACTCTTTATAAATCTGTACAGACCGGCGCAGTCTATTACCCTACAACACAAAGCGAATATTTTCGTGGACTAATGGTACACAAACGGGACATTCTAAAGGTTAACATAAACTAGGGAGACTGAGTTTGATGCAAATAAAATACTTTATGTATTTGAATTTACCTCTCTTTTCGCACCGACCGGTCAGCTTAGGTGGGCCTAAGCGTTCCATGATTTAAGCAGGCTCAACCGGATTGCTCCAGTTTCAAACCATATATTCATAGACAAAAATAAAGGCAGAATAGGTAAAAAAAGAAGCCCGAAAATAAATGACACAGCTGCTAAGGATTTATGTTCTTTTGGCCAGTCGAATAATCGGACCCCTCGCAATAACTTTCCTGTCATTTTTTTTGGCGCTGATGGAATGTTCTTACTCCAGAGACTCTCTATTGAACAAATAGATTCCTAATTTCGACCAGGGTGGTCGCACTGGTGACGTAACATAGGATGTCACAAATTCATTGGCATTATTTAGATAGGCAGCGTATGAAGATACCACAGCGGCCTTTTTTTTTCGTAGTTGCTTTGATAGATTTTGTACCTTCCAAGGTGATGCTCATGTAAAAAAAATCGCAGTACGCCTCGTAGTATCTCACTTATTCGCGGAGAGAGCGTTATTAATTGAGGCATTATATAATAAACGGCACATCTCCAACCAAAAACTTAAATTTCAACCCAACGTTTCGAAGCCGACTCGGCTCCTTCATCAGGGGTGACTGAGGGCAGCAGCTACCGTCTTTCGAATGCTATTCACCGCCAGTTTACAGGAGGTATTCAGGAGCCCGTAATAAGAATAGTTGGGGATAAAAGTTAATGAAGAATACCTTACTAATCTGCTATTCCCTGATGACATTGCCATGTTAAGTCACTCAGGAGATGAGCTGGAAAGCATGATCAGTGAGGTAGACAGGGAAAGCAAAACGGTGGGTCTAAAAATTAATATGCAGAAAACTAAGTTAATGTTCAAAATTCTCGCAAGGGAACAGCAGTTTACACTTGTAGCGAGGTGCTGAAAGTGGTGAGGGAATGCATCGAGGCAGGTAGCGATCGCAGATCCGAATCACGAGAGCGACATAACTAGAAGAACAAGAATAGGGCAGAGCGCAGTTGGCAGGTTCTCTCAGAACATGAATGGAAGTTTACCATTATCCGGCCCTCAAGAGAAAAGAATACAACAGCTGTATCTTACCGCTATTCACCTATGGGGCATAAACGTGAAAGATAACGGAAATGGTTCAGCCTAAGTTAAGGCCAACGCAGATAGCTATAGCAAGGAAAATGATAGGTGCAACGTTAAGAGACAGGAAGAGGGCAGAGTGGGTCAGGTATGAAACGCGGGTTAATGACTTCCTAGTCGAAATCAAGAGAAAGAAATGGGCTTGGGCAGGGCATGTAATGCGTGAAGGCAAGATAACCGCTGGTCCTTAAAGTGTAGCGGAGTGGACTCAAAGAGAAGTGAAGCGTAGCAGGGGGCGGCAAAAAGTTAGGTGGCCGGATGAGTTTAAAAAGTTTGGGGGGATAGGGTGGCCGCTGCGGATACAGGACACGGTCAAATGGAGAGATATGGGAGAGGCTTTTTCCCTGCAGTGGGCGTAGTCATTTTGATGAAGATACTTGTCTCTCACTTTCATCGTTGCCCACCGGTGGCAGTGTGTCTGGTTTTCTTTTCTTCTGTATCTCTCTGTCATGATGTGGGGAAGAGCCAGGCATGGTGCACCCTTCCGTGTCACATCTGCGCACACCAGTGAGTTTTCAGCGGTCCATGCACGATGCATACTGCTTGTCGCTCATTGCGGTAAATGCGAAAGGCATTGTACAAATTGCGACATTCTATTAACGGTGTGTACTCTGAAAGAACGGCCTAAGCGCGCCGTTTCTTGCAGATTTAAACGCGCAGTAGCACTGCAGGGAATTCGTGCACTCTAAACAGGAATACGCCTTATGTGAATGAAAAAGAAAGTCGCCCTATAGCTCACTATGTTTTATAAAAGGGAGTGCGCTAGAGGAAAGGTTTCTCCCTTTTTACTCTTTTCCTTCTAGAGTGTGCACGTTAGCCTACGATTTCGTGTGGTAGAATTGGGAGTAGCCTGCGCTTTATGCACACCCTCTTCACCGGAGCACTGGTGCGCGGCCATAAAGCAAATGAAAGGAAATAAAAACGGATAAACGTTTACTGCACTACTTTTTGATGGGACCGCCAGCAAAAGTTGTGACAACTCCGTCCACGTGCTATACCGTTGGCATCTGCAATAATTAACCTCGCCAGTGCTTTGATTTCAGGAGACGAAACTTCACATCACCCTATCCCGGAAAGCATCAATACAACCCTGGAAAATCAGAACCAGTCTTTGCTTACGAATGGAACTGATGTGCACAGCATAACTTACAGAAGGAGACCGCGATGTCAGCGGCTGTATTGGGCTCCTCATTAAATTTACAAAATTAAACATGTGGCAACTTGCGCTACATAAAATGAATATATGAAAACTCAGTATACAGAGAGTACACATTATAGTGCAGACACATCGAAGGAAAGTAAAAGCAATTAAAAAGGAAAACAGAATTTATGTACCATTGCAGACAACTAGCCATGTTAATACCACAGTGCAATTTGAAAAAAGGTGCTCCTGATATAGGGATCTGTACATAATACAAAAAGAAAAAGCGGGAAAACAAATATGAATAAATCACGCTGAGGGTTTTTAGCTATTCGTTTAAAGCGTGCTTTGAAGTTACTGAGTAAGTTAACATTCTTTAGTTCAGTCGATGAAGTGCTCCAGACATGAAATGATGAGAAATTAATTGACTGTTCCCGTAATTAGTTCGTACTTTACGCAGAGAGAGATTTGATTGTTACGAGAATACCATAAGGGCGGGGAGGGACGAATGCCTAATAAGCTCTGATACTGTGGGGGTGTTCTGTTTGCGAGCGAGAAATGCAGCCCTGGTGTAACAAGAACGGTAGGTAGGTACTCGAGTGGCTTGATTTTGTTTTCTACGCAATTATCCGAGATGAGTAGTATACGTGGTTCCCCAGCACGGTGCACAGTAATAGATGTGTGGGTGCATAAATGTCTCATATAAAAATATAGTGCACTGCTAGAAAAGTAAGCAGCGGCTTCAACAAGGTTTCACAGACCATAGTCTATCTTCTTTATATTGGTTAAGTTAACTTTAGATTGCTGTCCAAATACGCACCCAGAAACGAGGATAATTTACTAGTTCGTATGAGATGCTGACCAATTGAGACAGGAGGAATGGATATTGACTTGCACTGGTCTCAGCTGAAAACAGCGAACTTTGTTTACCTGTAATTGATGGGCAAATTATTGTTGATTGCCCAAAGAGAGAAGGTTGTCTATGTCGTGGATAAGTTCCGACACGGAATTTGTAATGCGTGTGTCAGAGTTATAAATTGTGATGTCATCGCCATATAATATACAATTGGAGAAACTGAGACACTTTGGTTATGCATTAATATAAATTACGAATAGGGGACCTAAACTGCAACACTGTATTACGCCTTAGTTAGTAAAGACAACGTCAAAGAAGACACCTGAAATGCTAAAATTTCGTGATCTATTGGGCAAGTAATTTTTTATACGTAATAACAGCGGCGGTACCGGTTACAAATCAAAGTTCTTCAAACTTAATGAACGAAATTAGATCATTAATTGTGTCAAAAGCTTTCGATAAGCCTGTGAAACCGCTCTTGGAAGTTTTCCTTCATCTATTGCAATTATTAATTTGTTTCATTGTTATAGGAGAAAGTTAATGGAAAAGCCATAGTGACTTGGGGACAGAATATTAAATTTATCTAAGTACTTGAGAACTCTGGGAGACTTTGGAGAACTCTGCAAAGCATTTTCATAGTGAGCGCTGCATGCATTGATCATAATGAATTCATAGCATTCATTGATGAGTCGGTGCAATGTACATGTTTATCGCAGCGTTTTAATACCGCGCGTTCAGAGCCGCCAGTGACGGTTCACTAAAGAATAACGTCTACCAACGTTCGCGCTACCTAACGGAAACACCTTTATCTCATAAACTAACGTTCCGGTCGCAAGAAGAAATTATATAGCACACCAAAAGCCTTAGAAGCACGCTTAGTGCAGTTTACGAGGCCAAATAATGGCGCATTTTTGTTTCATGACTTACCTGTCGGCGAAGTTAGGACGGCACTTGCCCCTTTTTTCGCTATCGCCACACAAACAGACCCGGCCCTTTCCAATCGCTGATCACGGGGCGGAAAGAGGAAAGAATACTGAACGCTGCTACTGAAGAACACGCGCAGAAGACAGCCGTTATACGTTTTGCATATTTAAATTGCAAATTACGGCGCGGACGTACCCTTCATAAATTTTTTTTATTCGCTATAAGCTCAGTTGAACTGCGCAGACTGCAGGCGGGCTTTACTGCTGCGCTACTGCGCGGTATAATAAGGCCGGAGAGTACGGAGATTTTTTTTCTTTTCAGCTTTTAAGAAGCTTATTTAATCAGCTCTTGGGCGCAAAGTAACAAAATGCGATGGAGAAATCATTGTGTCAGCACCCCGTCTATTCCAAACTCAGTTGAATGAAGAAGAACAATAATATGTTCCCTTTAAGAGATGCCATGTGGAAGACGACGTGCGGGGGGCCGAGTGCGGCATTAACGCGATGGCTGAGTCTTCGCTTTTGTTAATGTTTCTTTTTTTTGCGTTTTTCGCTTCATCGAATAAGCATTGTATTGCTAGAACTACAACTCCATTAAGAAAATTACAGAAGGACATTTTGAATCAGTAGCCTGCGCACACAATCCGCGTGCGCCGTACCTTATTTTATTCAGGCACCCAAATACCCATTTGCGCTCTACACGAAAGCTGAAAGTAAGAGAAGCAATAAGGGGAATAAAACGAAATTTACCAAAAACTAAATAAAAACAAGTAGGCCGCGTTATGTAAGTACAAAAGCGCGGCATATTCTGCAATCAGTATGCTTCCGCAGGTTCA
This sequence comes from Amblyomma americanum, assembly GCF_052857255.1. NCBI lineage: Eukaryota > Metazoa > Arthropoda > Arachnida > Ixodida > Ixodidae > Amblyomma > Amblyomma americanum. The sequence continues at coordinate 329,009,723 of NC_135497.1, read as the reverse complement.
GAAAAGAAAACAAACTGAATAATAACTCTGAAATTACAGGACCGTGGATAAATTGAGCGAGGTCGGGCATAACAGAATTATTCATTATAAAGTCTGTACTCCGCACTTGTCTTCATTATTGACGTCTGTTACGTATTGGCCTCTTTTGTTTACGATCCTCGATACAATTTGAACTAAATGTTCAAAACACATCGTTGTTTTCCATAAATTGCGAGAATGCTAACAGCCTCTTTCACTACCACTTGTAAACGTATTGATTGTTCTTTGATATTTGTTGATTAAAAATATCCTCCAGGTCGGGGAAATCCCCAATACGGCTGAGAAAGCCTAGCTTTATTTTGTTCCACTTGCCAGAGCGGTGCATGATATGGAAGAACTTAGCGCAAAACTTAGACAGAGACCGAGAAGAAATACATAAGACGACAGACGAGCGCTAAAGACAGACAGGCGAGAGTGTTAGTGTTTTGCTTTCGAGTGCCATCTGTGATTGCATCGAGTCCTCTTTCTCGCCGACCTCTCCATTTCTGGCGCTCTCAGTTAGTTCACTTTTTCACCGCCAGGAGGCACTCGTGATCACCTAATTACCCTGGAGTTATTTTTTTTTGTAATCTGACGCGAAGCCAGAGGGCAACCTACTGCTGAGCAGAGGTGGGCATTTCACCTCAAAAATCTCGACCTCACCTCAACCTCAAAAAAATTTGCCCACCTCACTCAACCTCAACCTCATCAGTCGAGGTTGAGGTTTCCTGAGACGCCCTCACCTCACTTTTCTTGAGGCCACTGGCGACCTCACTCAACCTCACCTCCACCTCAAATTTTGATGTTGAGGTCGGATTGTCGACCTCAGAAAACAAAAAAAAAGCGATGAAGAAGTTTTTTCAGTTAAGAACAGTTCTCAGAATCCTGAGAGACAGGAAAGCCAAAATGATGATGGTATAAGCTAGTGGCCCTAAGCGATCTGTAATTATTTTATAGGGCGTGTACAGACACTGATGTGCACGCAATAGGAGAAGCTTATAATCTGGGATCAACCCTCGGAGAGTTTATGGCCTGCGGACAGGGGTGTCCCTTACGCGTTCACCACCAGTACGTCCGAGGGTACTTTTTCATTAAGTTCGCTTCACTAGCGGTTTTTAAGCATATCAGTGCCAATATTCGGCAACCTGCTTCCCGTATGCTTGTTCGTATTGGAAGCCTCTCGCTCATTCACGCACAAACCGGCAATTGACAAACACAGACCTTCTGCACTATCTGTCAAGAGTTGGGAGGAGGGGGAAGGTATTCACGATGCTCTTTTCAGTCTTGAGAATAGTTACCGAATATAAAGAAACTGGTCGTCGATGTACTTTCTTATGCGACAGTTATGCAGACGCATATCAGTATATTTCGATTTTCTTGCTCTACCCGGCATAGCGAGAATGCTCTGTTCAGTCCTCTGTATGCTGTCTTCGAAAACACTTAACAAGCTGCGACTGCAGTACTTCAACAGAGGCGCGTTGTATTTATGTCTGTGTAGAATCGAGCGGCTTCTTTTATTAATGCAAAAGCATTAGATGGCTCAATTTCAAGGTGATATCCGCAAAAAAGTGTCCGCAAGAAATGGCACCATGTGACTTCACGAGCCGAGATTTACTCGACGAAGATGATGATGCCACATCAATAATAAGACTAATTAACACACACGAATTAGTACGTTAATTGATAGTGATTGAAGAAATTGAGTAAAGCTGAACAATTACCATAATTACTGATGATATCATATGAGTGGGACGTCATACCAGGTCACGTGACAACGATGCAATGTCACGTCGTACCAGGGCCAGGTTCCCACCCACCCCCTTCACCCACATTACTACACATGCGCGCATGACGCATAACAAAGAGTGCCCACAACCAGGTCCACATTAATGACATTCGGATTGCCCAGCAGGTAAACCCGGCAGCTCCCGTGTATGACATACTGCGACGGGCATGAAACGACACGTGACGTTGACTCTCGAGATGGTGGCGGGGATGACGATGATGAGAATGGTGCATCTTTAGGAGCCCAGGGAAATGTGATATACCGCTACCAAATTAAACGTTGCCAGAATATTGATTAAATATTGTACATTACCCAGCAGCCGAAGACAATAATTCTGCGGGAAAACAGCAATACCCGCAGCTAATAATTAAGTATGATGATGTTGATGCTCTTGGAAGGTCAAGACCCTCCTCTGTTTCGCCACTTCCCTGCAGGTGGGGATGGTTATGGTTTGGAAATCTTGGGAGTTCTCCGGTGACTCGGTGATCCTATGGCACTTTGCAAGAACGGGCTAGATTACATCTTTGAACACTGTGCCAACTATTGAAGTCACACGGGCCAATCAACTGGCCTAGAGTGGGCAGCGTGAATCGCTCTCTTTGTCAACAGCACCACGTCTCTCGGCTCAAATTTCGCCGTAGCACAGAATCTTTTCCCTCCCCCCCCCCCCCTCCCCCCCCCCCCCCCCCCCCCCAACTAGACAAAAAAAAAACAAACACCGATATACTCACATGCCTGAACAGAATTCTGGGCATCATTTCGTCATCCAGTTTGAGACAAGCTGTTTTGAGTCAGTCACTTGTTTTCCTTCAAAACTGAACTAATCAATGGTACACCGGCATCTTCAACGTTTGTTACCCGCGAGCACCGCGCGAGCATTCCGCGAAGCCGTTTAAGGTGAATGATGGGTCTCTGCAAAATAGCTAAGGGAAAGATAACGGTGTGGGTAGTGCCTGGTCGTCTGCAAGGCATGCCGCCAACCTACTTCTGATCCCATACGAGAAAAAACAAAAGGCAATGGCTACAAACTTACAAACAAATCGCACACTAAAACAAGCGAACAACAGTGCCCCATGAAACGTTATATCAGAAGGTATGAAACAGTGACTCAGCAGCACAGCGTCAGCACGTAATCAGTTCTATTCACACATCATAATTGAAAAAGAAAGTAAAAAAAATCAGATACCACATTGCCATACACTCATTGTAGTTTTCAATTTTTTTTACCGCTATAACACCACTATGCTGGTACGTTCATTTCGTGCTGCGGTGTCGGCATAATATGTAAATTTTTTAGAAGGAACAAGGTACAGGAGGGCAAAGAGAGGTTATTCGGAATGATGTAAAATGAACTTATATTTGCATATGCTTGCATTACGAGACGAGAATATACAGAAGTAGTATGAGATCCGGAAGGGGAACACACTGATCAGATCTGCGATGGTGTTATGCAGGTTTTTCTGGCTTCGTGATCTTTCATCAAATCAGGAGGTGTCCTTGTTAGTAACCGCCTGAATTCCATTCTCTCGCCTGTGCCGAGTGCTCCAGTTTCTGTTAAGTTACCGTGTAGTGTGTACAGCAGGATCCCCTTTACTCGACTGCAAGGCAATAGCTGTGACGTCCGCGCCGGCAACGAGCATGAACACGAAGCAGTCTTGCTTGAGGCCATCCGCGATCCGACGAATTTATTGTATGCTTGTTGGACTGAACTTCTTTGTTTGTGACTTCAGACAGAGCTACCGCGGGTCAACGTGAGTTATGTGCTTTGGGCGCTCCCGGGAGTTCGAACCAACCGGCAGGCAGCTACGGCTGCGGCGCCAATGGGGGAAGTGGGAGGGAGAGTGGCAGGCCGTGACAACAGCACTCTTTCCAGGAAGACCAGAGGGATGCGTCCTCCTGTAGGCTCGGGCTGAACGGGCATTACGGCGCAGCACCAAAAGCTAAGAGCGGGCTGCGGCATTTGGTTATCCAAATAAGGGAAACCGAACACGAAGCGTTATTGCATGAACACTGCGGTGGTGCGCTCCAACTCCGCTTCGGAAGTGACACTCGTCGTAGTAAGCCGCGACAACTGCAAAAAGTCTCGACCTCAAAATTTAGACCTCACTGAATGACGACCTCACTCAACCTCAAACTCACGAGTGAGGTTGAGGTCTGGTTTTCTGACCTCACTCACAAAATTTCGAGCCGTCGCCCACCTTACCTCAACCTCACCTCACGACGTGAGGTTGAGGTCATTTTGAGGTTGAATTCGACCTCATGACGTTGAAAGCTCATGAGGTTGCCCACCTCTGCTGCTGAGAAATGAATCTGCGCACAACTCGCTATTTTTCGTGCTGTCTTTGTAACTCTACGTATCAGAGTTTTCGTGGGCTTTTTTATTGCCCTGAGTTAATTTTACCGTCTTCTTATACCTCCTGCAAGTCTTTATCTCCTGTGTTGTCTTGTATGTGAAGACTGTAGCAAAAAGGGTAGACTCGTATTCTGTACAACGCAGAACAAAAAATTACGTTGGCGGGCCCCATCGTTCTCCTTCGACGGCCACTAAAGATATGCGTGACTAGGAACGACATTGACTCGTACCTGCCAAGTTATATGAAGGAATGGAGCAAAAGAGATATTTCAGTCTTTGCTGCTTTGGCTACCAACGAAGCTACCAACTTGGTCAGCTACACAGCGTATAGCATCGGGTTTACAGTGCGGCTGCTTTTTTCTCTATTTCATTGTCTAGTGTCTGCCTGCACGCATGCTATGAAACCAAACAACAGCAATAATAATAACAATGATAATAAATAATAATATTAATGATAATAATAATAATAATGTTTACTGCCAACAAAAATATAAATACAAATATTGTGGGCCAGTCAAAGCCTACAAGGGCTTGGACGAGATCAGGCAACGCCAGAAACTTGCTGGTACGTTGACTATACGGTTCGAACTGTACACAAGCACCTACGTCAAAATTGCTTGCTGAGCCAGAATAGTATATTACATATTTTCACAACGTTACCACATTAATAAACATAACCTGTCATTCTCTAGCAACTTATCAGGGAAATGAAAAGACACTTTAAGATCTTAACAGGAAGTCCTTAACAGATGCTTTAACGTACTCACTGAAGTGGCCACCAGAACTTCTTCTCAACGTCTATTAAAAAATTCAGGAACACAAGCAGAGTGCCTTTCTCGTCTAAGTCTGGTATTGGATTTGGGGACCTCGAACCTACAACGCAAAACGCGGGGAGCAGCATAGACAATCAACCCCGAGTTCCTGCAACGTCTTATGACAGCCGTTTGGAAAAGTACTGCGGCAAACGAAAGAAGCTTTATTGTTCGGAACAGGTCATCCGATTGTACAATACAGGAGTTAAAAGCGCTAGTTAATATCATTTTCTTGAGCAATTTGTCAAGGCGTTCTTTCCTACTCGGAAGAGCAAAAGACGAATACTGTGATTCCGTATCTGAGTACACTGTAGACAAGTGCATGCATTATCATTTTTTATAATAATTAATAGTAATTATCATGCTACTCCTGGAAAATGCCATGCCCGCATTCGTGCAGTGCCACGTCAGCGCTCGGTAGCCTGCACAAGAGGACACATTGCGCGTTTGTGCTCGTAACCTCGCTGATTTGTCCTAATCCTTCGAGGCTGCTGCGAAAGCCGCAAAGGCGCATACGCAGTCTTTCGGGCGTTTCCTAGAGGGATGCTCGTGAACCAGGAAGCCGCACGTCGCACGTACTTACCCATTTCTCTTCGCTGCATCTCCTTCTAATTCCTTCCTTTCTGATTTGATGACAGCCGGAGACCAGTAGGCCGTGTGGTGCTCCGCATGCAGCTGTATATAGTGCGTGGGATTTGAGTCGCCGCAGGCGACCTGCAACTTACGTAACACATATGAATCGCCCACTGTGCCTCGCCGTTGTCTCACCGCTCCATCACAGTCACCCTCGAGCTTAGGAGCGGAGGAGACTGCACTTTCTGGACTAATCAGGCGCCCTTCGCGCTCCGTGAGATCTCCCCATTCTCTCCAGCATAGGGCCGCCCGGCCTTCCTGCGGAGTTCCCCATAAAGCAATGGCGTTGAAGTAGGCCTTTCTTGCAAACCTGACAGCGCACTTTCTCGTTGTCGGCGCATGTGTGTGTACATGTGAATATGGATTAAGAAGCAAAAAAAAACATGCCGCACTTTCGTGCGAACGTGGGAGCTTATCTAATCTCTTGTGCGTACGTGGGTGTTTGTGTGCGTGAAACACGCACATATATGCGCAAGAAGTTTGACAAAATTCGTCGCTACGCAACTCCTCTGGCATTGATACATGGTGTATTTCCGCCTTCTATTACTGTCTTTGTTGATCTACGCAAATTAGATAGAAAATGTGTGCTCAAAAATATTGGACTAGTTTAACACTCTCCAACGCGTAGCCCGATATTCGCGGCATGTGAAGAGTGAGCACGGTCTCTCTTCTAATACAAGAGAACGATGTTTAGGACAAGGAGAAAACAGACGGGGTTTCTTGAGAGCTCAGTGAAAATCGTGACCCAGCCGATCGAACAAGAGGAATAAGGAAACAATTCTGTCTGAAACCGGAATTCGACGTCTATCGGGAACGTAAACAGCCAGTCAAACCTTCCTTCCATGATCCTAGGTCTGTTATTAGGCGCTTCTTTGCCATTAAATTTTGCGTTTGGCGCAGAATGGCCTTATTTGCCTTTGTCCTTAGCGGCCTTATTTGCCTAATGGTCCTACTTTTACAGCACAACACAATACAACACAATGCAACATAACACAGCACAATAAATACAATACAATACAGCGCAATAAAATAAAATGAAATAAATTACAATATAATGCAATATACAATACAACACAACACAACACATCACGACACGACACGACACGCTTCTCTATCAAGTGCTCTGTCGACTGCGCGCACACAAAAAAGGAGCCAGCTTCTTACTTTTGAATCGCTGTTCGCTGTATTACATTCTACCCAAATGGCAAATAACATCATTCTTTAAATAAAAACGTACGCACATTATACTTCCTTGGAACAACGAGGAACCAAAGGCAACAAGGACAATGACAATACCGGTGATACCTGCCACGGCATATGTTCCGAAATGGTTTTGCAGCACAATGTTCATGAACATGCTCTGCACGCTCTTTCAGAGTGACTGCTCTGAGCGAACAGATAACAGCGAGGTTTCATTCTCGAGTAGCCGCATCGCGCTGCCACAAAAGTAGGGGTTCCCAAGAGCACGAAGCTAAAGTGGGCACACCTGGCGTGTCCTGAAGTGCGGAACGAGCGCTGCTTTCGGGTTAATGCAAGTTCAGACTTTCGCCTTCTTGCTGGGTCTTTTTTTTATTGTTGTAGTTGTTGCCTTTTAAATGAAGCGTTCGCGTCCACGAGACCGCGAATAGCTTGTGGCCGGAGGCAGTAGTAGTAGAAAAGTTCACTGAGATGGCCAGAGGCAGAGAACTGCCAGTCACAGCCCTACCCTGTCAGAGCAGTTGAAGATGAAAAGGACGGTCCGGCAGACTCAAGTTCACATAAATGGAAAGATACCCGAAACGATCACAAAAAAAAAAGAACACAACACAACTCGATCATTCGTACGGTTGTTTTTTAAATCCTGTAAAAGCAAGGCCTGGCACGGGCTTGTGGGTTAATAAAAATGGCTAAATGAATTGAAAAATAATGCGCGGTTTTTACTCCTCGCTTCTGTTTGGTGTTGGTTAGAGGAGAGCTGGCTTTGTGAACGGTGCTAGTCTTGTAGAGAGTACACGCACGCCCAGAGCTTGTTCCTTCATGTTGGTTGCGGCGAGTCGTGCAAGGCTATAGGCGGTGTGATGCCTTGAGCAAAGCTCTTGCGGCACTGTTTGTAAGGACAGAGTGAGGGCGAAAGAAAGGAAAAAGAATTACAGACCAGTCAATACGAAATCACACACCTCTTCCTTGTCCAACTGGAATTTCTTTTTTCCTGTTTTTTTTTCTCCTTGCCCTGCTTGCTTTGGTAGCTACATTACTGACCGCCTTGATTGCGCTCTTGTCTGGCGTATTGTGTTTTATGTGTTCTCGTTCACTCCTGTAGGCGCTGTCCGCCTAGGGGAGAGGACAGGCTTCTAATTTTGTATTGTTCGCTGTTTCAGTCATGCTGCATGCTGCCATCTTTATTCTCTTGCCGCAGTCTTATATTCGTCCTCCGTGATTCAAGCGCACTGTTGGAAGAAACTCTCCGCGGTGGTCTTCTCCAGTGAGTTCGTCTTGTTTCGTTGTTTGCTGAAGGCCAATAGGCGGCGGCCAACGTAGGAATAAAAAAGTCATTTTTCATTCAGCTAACGCAGCTGGCAACCAGGGCACGTCGATCTTCGTTTGCGGGCGCGTGTGGCCAGGGGTCTTTGTGCACCTTTTGAAGCCGTGCTGCGCGGAGGCCGCGCCGTTTGACCGCATTGTTGCATATATCATTGCGCTCATCTCTACCGTGCAATTGGTCGTGCGCGTGGTTTGGCAGAGCGTAATATACGCTAGAAAAAAAATAGCAAAGAAACTCTTAAATGTATTTTAGATTATATAGACGGCAGTAAGCGTATTGTTTATGGTGGTTTAACGTCCTAAACCGACTCAGGCTATGAGGGACGCAGCAGTGAAGGACTCCGGTAATTTCGACCACCAAGGATTCTTTAATGTGCACTGACATCTCACAGCACACGGGCCTCTTAAATTTCGCCTCCATCGAAATTCGACCGCCGCGGCCGGGATCGAACCCGCGTCTTTTGGGCCAGCAGCCGAGCGGCGTAACCACTCTGCCAACGCGGCGGCATACGGCAGTAAGCGACTGGTTTGGTGCACGTGGTCGGGCCTGTGCTTGCATCTCGACAGGGTGCACACACAAGTGGAAGAAAAGAAGAAAGTCGAGAAAGTAAATCTGTAATTTGCATTGCTGACTGCTCTCAGCAAGACGATGGCAGTGTTCACGTTCTGTGGCGGGGTCTCGGACCAAACGGGTGCCCGAGCGGTCAGGCTGGTTCAACCCGCAGGCTGGAGGTTCAGATTTATTTTATTTATTTTATTATTTATTTTTTCCTCAGAGCAGAGACATTAAAGAGCTAAGTTGGTTGAATAAAAAAAATACAATATGCGCATAAAGAACACGAACATACAGTTACATGTGAGTAACAAGGGAGGTCCACATTATATAGTGCAAATACTAATTGTTGGGTACATATGAGTTTACACAGCATGAAATTCATAACAGAGTATACAGCAGTATGTTGCTGAGAAATAAAGCGACCAGAGACTGCCTTCCACTTTGAAGGTGCTATTCATGTAAATAGATCGAGATCATCGTTTTTATAAACAACAAGATTATTCAAGAAAGAGCTGCCTAAAAGGTGCGACCCATTCGGCATGGGTAGTCCCAGAGTTTGCGTCCTAGCTAACCTTCACTGCGCGCCACTGAACTTAATCTTCTACAAAAAGACATGCCCCACTATCCTCTCTGCAGAAGTAGAGTCGGGTACGCTGGTTATTCTAATGATCTGTGTCATATTTCTTATGCGTGCCTTCTGTTCAGGATACCAATCATTGGCATTAGTCTTTCACTGTTAGAGCATCCGCTTCGTATGGCGGAGGAGCCGGGTTTGATCCCCGTGTCTGCGGTCACCCACTCTTTCTCCAAAGGGTCTTTCTCTTGGCCTCGTTGACCCCAAGTCGAGCAAACAAAAAACGTGCTAGCCATGACGTTCTTTTCCCAAGCTGCCATTACGCCAATAAAATCATCTTCTCCTTTTGTTCCTCGAATGGAACCTTGGATAAACTTGCGCCGGGGTTGCCCCAAAACGAATGCGGTGCGCAGAGGACCATGGTATAATGGAGTCCTGTGCGCACGGCTGCAATTATTGAAAACAAAATAGCGCACCGGTGTCGTTTATCGAAGGTCCTATAAAACTAGGCGGCACTCAGTGGCATAGAGTTTTCATATCCCATTCCAGTGGTGGCAGCAAAGCATGAAACATACATTGCAGTCATTCACAAAATTTCTGTGAAAGCGCACATAATGAACTACAGTCAAAAGCAAAGCGTCCGGATACAACGGCCCGCTGAACGAAATTCTCAAGCACAATGACATTCGTAACAACTAGGAGATTTTCTTCTGGTCTGCGGAAAGATTTCCTTCAGCGAGAACGAGAACAAGAGGGAATTTTTCTCTGCCATTATTTGTCCGATGTTTGGGTCAAACAAACTTTAATCGAGTTTCGTTAGAACGACTGCAGCAGCACTTTTCTGCTTCAAAGTACAGTCAAAGACGTCGATGTAATATTAATATTGACTGACGGCTTCTTGCAAAACCTTCCGCGTCCAAAAGCAAAACATCTGCTTCATGGCGGGAGCAGCTCTGGGCCAGTCCTTACCGCCTCGTAGATTTAATTAGTTGGCTGCACGGAATTTTGAGACGAATATCTCGGAACACAGACATGCGGCGAGTATTCTATAGAATGGAGTAACCTAAGAATACGACCGCTTCCCAATTTTAAATATAAAAGCATGCACGCACACAGCAGTGACTACAAAGTTTATTATTTGATTTTAGTTAAACGGGCACAGAAGGGGGAATACAGTTTTAAGCTAGCTTGGGAGGGTTGTGTGCCACGATTGCAAATATGTCATTTTTACCGATAATTAAGCGAGCTTCTATAAGCCAGAAAATTGCGTAAAAGCAAAAGGCTGCGGCTATCCATCGGCAACTCTTGTAGCTGTGACCGGCCACGATTGGCTCTTAAGATAGAATAATGTGAAGTGTCACTCGCTTCGCATGACTTCTAGTCTGCTTGCTTGAAGCCGTAGTGAGCAGTAAAATCAAAAGCGGGATCCGAGCACACTCTCAGTTTTGTGCTGGGAAGGAACGGTGAGACCGACTTTAGCACGCAAGGCGATAAACTGGGCTTTCTGGCTGACCACAGCTCCTTGATCGTACCAGTAGCGAAACTTCCCGCGGGTGGTAATGGTGGTGATGGTGAAAAACTTCTATTTTATTAAAAGCAAGTGTAACGATGGAGGGAGACAGCCCTTGTAAGAGGGGTCCTCAGTCCAGAACTCCGATAGCTTCCGCTATCCTGCGGGCCCGCGCAATCAGCCGTTACTGATTGCACAGGTTAGAGCTTGAGAGAGCAGCTTCCCTTGAGGAGGGAAGGAAGTGAGGCACACGTGGTACCCGGCACGTTCCCATAGGGTCCATGTATAAAAAAAAAACGGCGGCCTGAGTGGGCCAAAATTCGGGGGTTTAGAGATTTTCGCGACGCCGGTAGTCAATAATGCAAACTGTTTTCAAGTTGCAAACTTCGAGATTTTTGATAAACGCACAACCGCTTGGCAAGAAAATCAGTGAAACAGATGCAGTAAGAATAATTTGAAAATATAACAGTCCGAGATTTAAATTAAGACTTATGCAATTAAGAATTAAGCAAAAAAAAACAAGGCTTTTAAAATTTCTTGATTTTCAGCGGCGACGAGTATGGCATTTCTGAAAACCTAAAAAGCTGATATGGATATTACGTCTCTGGTGGGCTACAAACTTCTGAATAAATGAGGTGCTTGGAACTATAGAAGATAGCTATGCAGAATTAGTTATACATCCTGCTAGTTAACGCATCTTAGCTGTATTCTGATGCGCACGATCGCTGACAACGGTATGCCGAAGAAGACACTGTTCTACTCAAAGAAGCCTGTTTTTATGAATTGTTAACAGCCTTAGTTAAAACGCCGTATATATGGCTAAACCAATAAAACTCGGCCCAGCAAGCGCCTGGGGCGTTCTAACTGCAGTGTATCAAATGGGACGCTCTGCTTCGACGTGAGCGGCGGCGCTTTCTAAACGACAAGAGACGCGCGCCAGTTTCGCAGCGTTCAAATCATAGTTCGTCCAGCGCGGTTCGATCGCGCAGGACGGTGGTACCTGTTGTATCTGCGGAAAGCGGGCGTTCCTACCACGACACATAGGCCTATGTATGCCACGGCAGGTGGTGTCGCAAAACGCTACGGGCAAGGTCCCTCTCTATGCCCTGAAACCAGCGTCGGCCCTTAATGTTGGTGCCGCCCTGCTCACTTTTACACTTTCGCTATATTGCTCTCAGTGCATGGCAGGGACAGCCTCTATCTCTCGTCGTAACCAAAGAGCGCCAGACGCATTCTTTATGAGCCTACGTCGCTCTCTCGCTCAGGAGAGTGTTTCAGGGCTTTAGGGTTGTGTCATAACGGCCTAGAGTTAGATGCACGCTATGCTGGGCGAGTTGGTTGGTGTTCATTCTGACGACCAGCGCGAAATTCGACAAAGAAAAGAAAGAAAAGAAAATATGTCCCTTTCTGTCCCTTGTCGAATTCCGCGTTGGTCGCCAGAATGGTCCAGAGTTCGTCCAGAAGTGTGTCATTTCAACATTCTTTTGAGCACACCGGCGCCTTATAGTAGCGCTTTGCTCTCCGTATTGTACACCTCGACATCGCGAACAGGGACAACACGGAATTTTTCCGATAGGTTCGGCTGACGCCCTTCGTCGCCTTGTCAGGGTGCTTTGAGTCGTCCCTCGCCTAGGCCCCCCGCACAGCCACGATCGGCACCTGCACGGGCCAGCGTTCTGTGCGCGCTCTTTTCTCCATCTGCCGGCTATTGCTCCTGTTGCGTCGGCGTCCGGCTTCCAAAAGGACGCGGGTCCACGGACAGGCTATTCCTCCGGGAAGCCCGACAATAGAGGACAGCGTATGGCAGCGTCTCGTTGGCTTCAGTGCTCTGGAAAATCAAGACGAATGGCCCGAGGGAAGCCCCTCGGCGCAGACGCGCTCCGGCAGGCATCACTTTGATCTGCATTATTCGTAAAGGAGGGGAGGGGAAGAGCTGGAAATGCCCTTCATCGCCGAATTATATTTGTTTTTTTTTCTTCGTCGCTGAAAGGTAGTCCTACCTGGAAATAGACCTGTTTCGTGCCGACGGCGCAGAAAACTGAACTAAACCAGCCGTTACAGTTGCCGTTGTCAACATCGTTGCAGGTCCGAGGCGTTGCAATTTGACGGCTAAACGACTGTTCTTGCGCGTTCCTCCCATGGGAGCGCTCTCACCTTTTCTTTCTTTGTTCGGCGTCGAGAAAAACAAACTCCGCGTTTGTTTGCTTTTATTTCTCTGTAAAACTGTCAACTCACTTGCTAGCTGTGTGCCTCCGCGTCTTTTACGTGGACAGCGATTTAAAATACGCACGGTGGGCCACGTAAGACGTCATGCGGCCGACGCATCGACTTTGAGTTGATTGCAGTCTCTTTTGGCAGAAAACGTGGGATGTTATTCCTGTGGTGATCTCTACAGGACGACTCGGGGCTTTCGGTAGGTAACCTGTGCCGTATAGTATGCGATAGGAGTGCTTGCCATTTTTGCGGCCAATGTCAGAAGTAAAAGCGCTATAAAGTATACGTCAAAGACTGCCAAGGCAATAGCGTGTTGTTTTTTTTTTAGGACAAAAAGTTTACATTATAAGAGGCCGAGGCTCAACCTTCGCCTAGTGTCCTAGTGTAGCCATTAGAGCACAGCTTTGCCGGTGACTGCGAACGCCAGATCATGTCCATCTACATTGATATATCACCTTTATATAGGCTGGCGAAAGTGCCACTTTAAGCGATACAAAGCCCTTCTCAAGTTCAGGTCTTTTTCCTTGTGTTGTAGTGTTTTGTTTACTTATTGTCCACCAAGCAAAACGTAAAAAAACGATGGTAGGATTACAAAAGGCAATAACGCAAATGTTCAGGAAAAAGTTCGGCGCCCTCTGATTTTCCACTTTATTTGTTTTTTTTTTTCGCTCTGCGCCTTGTATTTTAATATTGTAGAGTGGTGGGCGGCCTGTCTGTTGCTCTTTGTAACTTTTCGTGGCGCAGTGATGGCATGGACGGCGATTCGGCGCGGGAAGCCGTGGTACGCCTGTACGCATGAGGTTTTCAAGACGACCGCTCGGCACGGCATTCGGTGTTCAGGAGCGCGCACTTGAGTCGTAAGTACTGATGCCAGCAGGTCAGCATTCTTTGGTTTATTTCTCTCCTTCTGTCATTCTTCGCTGAAGACCGCACCAGCACATCCGTTCGCGCCGCGCTCCTCCTTCGCTGTGCAACGCGATGCAAAGAGGATTGGTCATCCATGCCCAGCGAGCGGCCAGACTCAGCGGTGCCCTGGAATAGGGGCGCCGACCTCTGCAAGACGGAGGGAGACACCTGCTTGAAGATGAAGAACTCTGTTTGACCGAAACACCTTCTTAGAGCATTAAAGTGTATCCTATCCTATCCTTCCCCCGTCGTATAGTGTATACAAGTCTGTCCAGCTCCCTTCTTCGATGTTGAGCTGGACATCAGCGGCAGTGATTGAGGCGAGACAAAATATGAAGAAAAAAAAACTTGACCTTTAATTGCGAAGTCTTCTGGAGCACACAATACTGCAACGACGAAGCGATGATGGGTCCCAGGGGTGCTTGAGTGCGATCTTTCACTGAAAGTACAGCGCGTCTATGGATGTTTTCTCATATAGGCTGCGCAACAGTGTCTCTCTTCCGTAGTCTTGCTTACAGGCTTCATCATCATCGGGTGACATCAGCGCGAAACCTGGGATTCCCGGCTTTTATCACCGAATGACTGTAACTGCAGCCACTCACTCCGTTCCACGCAGTTTGAAATGACGTCGAAGCACATCAGCATATTATGATTTTAAGGGACCGGCTTCTACCACATGTCGCCACTGCATCGTGGCTGTCACATGAGTTGCTCACAGCGTATACACGCTGTGATTACGTTTGCCAGGGGTAATTCGGCGCACTTTGGGGATAAAATGGCTGCTGGATTTATTGGCAAGGAGCTTCACCGATAAATTTGTCACTTTCAAAAGCGGAGTTTGAGACTCGCGGTTACTACGCAGGGGCTTCTTGAATCTGTTTTTCTTTTCCAAAGAATCCGCAATATAGAGAATAAAAGGCCAGCATTGCCCTCCGGTATATTCTTGCTTTCTTGCTTACCTGCCCCCGAGTCATTTTTGCTGCCGTTCAGAGCCCTGCAAGTTGACCCGGGAACCTGGCCCCTCCGAGCAATTCAGGCTTCGTGCGGCGTTTTCGCGTCTGTCGAGCTCCACGCCACCCGATCCGGGCTGTAATGATCAGTCTGGTTCAGTTCAAGTGAGCACGTTTCCGCTACATGGAACAGGGAGTTCCGTGTACCTCCCGGCTCTGCTTCGATCATTTTTCCCACTACTTGAACCCCTTACCTTCGTTTCCTGTCCTTCCCGAGAAAGCTCTTGGCTCGCCGTCGGCCCATTACTGCTGGGAGAGCGCCTTGCAGCATTCCCCCCCCCCCCCCCCTTTTTTTTTTTCCTTTTTCACGTGTTTGTCCTCGAGCGTACCCGGAAGCCTGCTCCGGTGGATCAAATGAAGCGGCGAGCGCTGCGCTTACCATTATGAGCAGCGTCGACACCCCTACACTCTAGAAAGACGCGACTTAAAGCATTATGCGAGGCACTTTAAGAGTTTGTCGACCTCTTTCTTCTGTTCTGTTTTAAGTTATTAATCAGGCTTCAATGTTTATGTCCTTTATTCTTTTTGCATCTGCGGCATTACTTCCAGTTATTAATGCCCGGAGTGTACTGGAGAACTGATAATTTAGACATCGCTATCTAGCTGTTCATTGCGGATCGCGTTTCTTTTGAGCCCAAAAGAAAAACCGCGAAATATGATGCCAATCCTCATGGTTATATGCCCCATGGCATATAACCATGGCACATACCAGTTGTCTCAAATGTCTCAGGCACATGGATGAATCCCGCTCCAGGATTTCCATTAGCCGGGCAGTCAAGGTGACGCCAAGCACTGGCGCGAGCTTCGCCGCGAGCTCGTGCTTATCGACTGTTAGAGCATCGTCCGATTCATGGCGCATCGATAGATGATCCTCCGCACTCTGCTTATAGTCGCGGACCGCCACGAGGGCGATCTTTACGCCACGTGCAAACAGCTCACCGGTTCGCATTTCCCTGACCAGTCACCTTCACTGCCATGGCGGTTTATTTGGCAGACTTAAAGCTGAGCTTAAAGCAGGCGGAAATCGTGAGGTTAGACCTCTGATAGGACGCTCTGCACCCTTATAACTGGATGCTTGTTCTAATTCAAAACTTGGAAAGTTCAGGAAAGAGAGCTTGATCATTTAATTGATTAATAAACTTGCAAACACACACACACACACACGCACACACGCACACACACACACGCACACACACACACACACACACACACACACACACACACACACACACACACACACACACACACACACACACACACACACACACACACACACACACACACACACACACACGCACACGCACACGCACACGCACACGCACACGCACACGCACACACACACGCACACGCACACACACACACACACACACACACGCGCGCGGCTTGCTCTTTAGAGTGAGCCACAGCGCGCTTACAGTCGCATTCTGCTATATAGCAGTGATAAGTTTTTGAAGATTGACTCGGGTTATGTGGAGCACCTGGCATAGGTGGCTATATGATGCTTTATATATTTCTCGCAGTGCGCATAGTGCCGCGCAAGCGGGGTCGTTTTCAATTCGGTTCCTCTCGTTCACTCTATATTTTTTACTTGCCATCGGGCGGTGCCGCGAAAGAAGTTTTTCATTCCCCCTTCTATGAAATGAAATGGTTTCAAGCAAGAGCTGAGGCAAAACGCGGCTCGCTTTCGCGTTTCCCACGGACCACAGCGGCAGCGGGAATTGCTAGATAAGCGGCTAAACCTGAAGCCCGAACGGGGATTATGATGATGGCAGCAGCGGAGCTATGCGAACAGCGCTACTGAGCAAGCCGCATCCTGAATAAAGTTGCAACTAAAATGGCGGCAAACAAACAGCCGCTCGCGGGCCGTCGGACAAACGCACTGGGAAAGTTTTTGCCCCCAGGCTTCTGAGGTGCGTTTGGATTTGCGAAGTGAGCATCGCGACTATTATTAAGCCTGGTGCTAAATCCGACTGCGTGTGCTAAATCCGGCTGCGTATGCTCGCGCATTACCGTTTGCAAGACGTGGCACTTACGAACGCAAAAAACTCGGCTAAGCTTGTTTAATCAGATTTCGTCGGGGCTACGCGCAGATACATTGCCTTGTTTTCGTTTGTTTTTTAGTTAGTTAATTAGTTGGTTAGTTAGTTAGTTAGTTAGTTTGTTTGTTTGTTTGCTGCTCTGTTAGCGCGATGTACAAATAAGAGCGAAAAAAAAATGGACCCTCGTGGTTACGCTTGCGACGTTCGCTTTCAAACAAAAGGAAAAAGTTCTCGTGTAACAGGAGATAATACATTAAAGCTGCGAACTGGGCGAGTAGGTATTGATTCATACTTGAACAGCAGTATTTAAGATGCTTATTATTTAAGATGCTTGGACGTGAATTAAAAATCTAGTTGCGAGTCAGCGCTTGTGGTGTCCTTTCTTCGTTGTGTCCCGTTGTTTTATTGCGCCGTTCAAATAGGAGATAATACGTTCAGGCATATCCGGAGTTGTTCTTGTCCAAAAAAGAAGCGCCCACATTTCAGTGACGCGGCGGCTCGAGTTTCGCGGCAAAGCATTCGCGCCGTTCGGCGTTACTCTGCAATATTGCCCCGCCATAATCGTTCCTGCCGTCGCTCTGGCATAGCGCGGTCTCGGCGAGATGTAGCGAAGCCCCGCAAATGGATCCCACGGCGCCGCAAAGCGAGCGGCTCTTTGTGGACGACCAATGCTTGCGACCCCGAATGAGGCCGAAGCCAGAGGAGCGATAACAGGAGCATCCCAAATACGCAAAGGCTAATTTATACGCAAAGGCCCATATGTTTGTGGGGACCACGCGAACGGCGCACTGCCGAGTTTGTTGCCGTCATCTACGAGTGGCCCGGAGTTGGAAACAGTATCCTATGGTGCTTACACATTTGTACATGCGTACACACATTCTGTGCCGAGTAGGCGAAGGCTAATATTACCAAAATACACCGTAGCGCGCCTTTCGAGGAGGGCTGCAGGCAAGTATATGTCTTTATACGCAGGGAACAAACAGCATTCAGAACCTCGTACTAAGACGAGAAAACAACATAGCATATCAAGGTCGCACCCTTTCGTAGTGATTAATTAGCAGATGACACACATTCCATTTTTCTTTTATTTTCTGTTTACTTGTTTTGCCTTTCTGCTATTTACATTTTGAGGAGAAATTTCTTCACTGAGCACTGTTTAGCAGGCGATGAGTCCGTTAAAACTGGACGTATGCGGCCTCATTCCGCGACCGTGTTCTTCATATTGCAATGTCCGCCTGATTACCGCATCATACTTAGCAGGTTATTTGTCCACACAAGCGAACGCACATACAGCCACATTAACACAACCATGCTATTTGAGATTGGGGAACGAATATACGGCGTACTCAAACTAATTAGAGTGGCTGTGAATTTTTTTTTTCAAGATAATTTCCTGGAAGTTTTCAGTAACCAGCGCGTTGACGAAAGCCAGCGCTGGTTACTGGCCCGAATGGCGCTAGACTGCTGGCCCGAAGGACGCGGGTTCGATCCCGGCCGCGGGGGTCGAATTTCGATGGAGGCGAAATTCTAGAGGCCCGTGTGCTGTGCGATGTCAGTGCACGTTAAAGAACCCCAGGAGGTTGAAATTTCCGGAGCCCTTCACTACGGTGTCTCTCATAGCCTGAGTCGCTTTGGGACGTTAAACCCACATAAACCAAACCGAAAACCAGTAACCAGTAACACTGCTGCAAACTATCTGCCCCAGGTGGACTTTGAGAGAAGGCTGTGTCTGCTAATTAAAACGACACGTATAGCTTTCGTGATCTTTGCGTTTTTGCCGAATTTTTGTCGCAGGGACGGTGTTTATTAATGGTTGTTTTCTCCATCCGTCCTTGTGCCTCCTTCTTAGTGGATTGGCCCTGCGCTTAAAACCAAGCAAGCGAATGACATTGCTTGCCAGGTATATCAGCTCTGACGTCACAGGCGACTGCTACAAATATTTATAGGGGGAAAAGAGTGGACCGGGTAAGAATCGTTTCAAAGTACGGCTCCAGGCTACTAGAGTTGAAGCTAAAATCGTCTCACTACAACGCAAGCGTCCCACGATGCATCTGGACAGTTATGCGAGATAGCTTAGGCGATCGGCTTCGGTACATTCGATTTAAGCAGATGGTGCTCAAATCAGTCCTTAAATTTGGAAATCGTTCGCCAAATTTCTGAATAAAGCTCGAGCAGAAGGTAGTTTGTCAGCAGCAGTCCACAGAAGAAAAGCAAGACGTGCTGCGCTGGCGGCAGTTATCGTGCTGTTGTTCAGACGATCGGCCTTGCAAGGATGAAAAGTCGTGCATTTCAACTCTGCCTGCCATCAGGTGCAGTATATTAAAAAGGAGGAGAAGCGCATGTGACCACAATAAGCGGCCACTATGCAAGCATTCTCTTTTAGAGCATTAAGCACTACTTCTCGCGTTCCGGGTTTCAGCGTTATGCGTTATGACGCAAATCGTAACCCAGTGGTTGCCATGGTAACCGCGGGCTGGTTAAATAATGAAATAAAATAACAACAGGCGGCAGCGCGATGCTCGAGCACCACGACCTCATACTTTACGTCGTTCCGGTATATATATCCGCCTGGCAGGCGTCAAAGTCAGGCCACTTAGTCGCGGCATTCGTGTAAAATGTGTGGGCCAACCGTTTGCCGCAGAATGTTCTTGATGGCGTCATACAATTCAGCGTTTTGTGCAGGATAGACTTAATAGTTAAGTTAGAGCCTAGCTCACGGCAAGGATTCGAACTGGCGACCTATGTTAGGTGTGTTAACGCTCGATATCCGATCGCTGCCTCAGTGTTAGCTCATTTGTTTGCGGGTTTCTTGGAAAAAATTTTTCACCTGTAACTTTACGTCCTGCATTGCATCGCCCTTCTTCAACTTTTTTAAAATAAAAAAGAAGTTCTGCACTTGGCGAAACATAAATCGTCTAGGATGCCGCGCTTGCGGTTCAAAGTCAAAAAGAAAAAGTTACCGACGTGACTGCTCAGAATGGATGTTGCCAGTTGCAGAACGCACCGAAGTTTGTACACAGCAGTTCGAAACAAACCCTGAGCAAAGACCCGCAACGGTAGCGTCGGTCCGTTCCACTATATACAGCAGCAGGCTGGCTTCTGTGGCGCTATCTATTTGTTTGAACACACAGAAGAGGTGTCAGCCTTGGCAAAAAGCTTGAGTGCGCGTGTGTGTTTGTGCGCAGCGTTTGGACTGTACGCGCGGAGTATAGCCGCCAGGAGACAAAGAGAGGAAAGAAAGAGAGTGACATCAAACATCTCCCCCGCTCCTCGCTTACTGTTCCCGCGAAAGAGTTCATTTAACGACACTCGTTCTTTCCTTGCTGTACGTCGTTGCAGCACGAACATCGAAGCTGAAAATAAATCGACCTGCGCGTGCGAAAATTATTGCCGCCGTCGATAGTGGGGAGCGAGTTAGCGCAATTCCTGGTGTTTTTTTTCTGGGGATAGGCGCCTTCCGTCGTAACTCCGCTAGACGGGTGGCACGGACTCTAGCGGCCAATACTGCGCCGTGCTGCCGCTGTGCCGTGGTGCACTGGACGTTCTTTCCGCGGCTGGGACACCGAATTAAAGAACGCTTGGTGGCGCCACCACTTGGAGCTTTCGCAGCCAGGGGTATGCCTCGCCGATAGGTGTCGCGTCCGTATAACCTCGCTCTCCGTGCTGCATACATAACTAACTGCCGGCGATCATTAGACAGGCTCACACATGGGCAGACCGAAAAGGCGAAAGAGTGGGCGGCTCCCATGAATGATGGGGGGAGAGGAGTCCCGGCTGTGTTCCCGACGCCCTAATAGCGCTGTGTACTTTAGCTCATGATTATTCACGAGGCGAGGCCGGGCGCTTGGATTTGGTCGGCGCGGTTACGTGCGCGCGTGCGCTCCTTCGAGCTAACCGCTTTGCTTCCTTTTGCCCCGGCCAGGAGGCCCCTCATTTTGCGATGCAGCGCCGTGATTTCTTTTCCCCGGGCATGCAGCGTTTACATTGCGGTCTCAGTCGCACTTCCTCTTCCTCTCCCCCGTTGCTTGTTGCGGGCCCCAATCCCAGACGGTTGTGACCAGGAGCGAGAGGGTGCTCCGTCTGTGCGTGACACGTGCGCCTCCCCATCAGTCCAGCCCTGGTACGGAGACCACTGTCCCCGTGAGTAGAGGGAAGGCTGATGCTTACGCTGCTCATATGCAGCGACAATATTTGTGCGGGATTTTTCGTTAATGCTGAACTCGACTGAGCACTGAACGCATGAGCGGATGGGAAAATAAAGGGTAGGCGGATGAAAAAAGATGGGCCGGACGTAAACAAAGAAAATACAAACACTCAAATCTGTACCTCTGGAATAAAAGCAGCGCTGAAGTATAACCTGTATGTTAGCTCTCTCCAAGAGTTTCCCGACAACCCAAGTCTGTACTCCTTTGTGAGGCAGCTGCCGTTACGCGGCCTTAAGCAACTCATTTACCTGGCCTGACGCTTTGAAGTCAACGTGACTATTTATGGGCGGCCACAGATGAGCGATTATCGACCGTTAATTGTGGCTGCAAGAGAATGCAGAAACCTTACGATCTCAGTGATGGGAAGACGTTTTGTAAACTTTGAACAATTTTCTGGGTCTTCCGGGTACGTGGTGCTTTCAGGATAAACTCTTAGAATAATTGTTTTCTTTCAAATTTAAATGCATGATCGCACCGACCTGACCGTTTCCATTGAAGTGGAGCAGCCTAGAGCCATAGTATCAACGGTGAACAGATGCTACATAAATGCAGCGTCTCTGGAGGTGGATATTTATTGTTTTGGTCGCAAAATTCTAATTGGCCACAAAAATTAATTACCTTTTGTCAATGACATATCCAAGTACTGAACGTTACGCTCAGAAAATTGCACGGTGTCATACCCAACGTATCATGGCGCTATTTTGAAATAATAAAAGACGCAACTTTCCACTGAGTTATTTCTCCAATCTTGCGCAATCGTGGTGGGTGCTGAGACACATGCGCGCCTCGCTTACGACTGCGCCAACTTTTCCGTGTAATCAACCAACAGCTGGTACCGACAATTGAGTCGAGTTTAAACGATGCCCTTGAACCAAAAAAATAATTACATTTATTTGCAGGAAAAAAAAATGACTTTTTTTAAACTAAGGTACTTCTCGTTTAGAAACAGCATCGTTAATTTTTTTAGTTGATGCTCTGCAACTTTTCAAGTGAAACTATCCCGCAGTTTCCCCGACAGAAAAGTGCTATGGCTGCAGCGACACTGAATATTCATCTGAATGAGACTTTTAATTACTCCTTATACAAAAGGAGCCCTTATTCGAGACGCCAACGCTCACTGGTGGGCTGCGTTATCTTCAAACTCCCGGGGAAGTTGTAATAAGGGAGTAATTATTAATTAGCATCCACCCAAGCGCAGCTGTACGGCTACAAAGGAGAGCTATACAGCCTTCTCAGAACCTTCGTAGTTAAAGAAAAACTCGTCTTCAGACTGAGTTGACCAACACCGTTGGCGCTTCGAGCTGTTTATAAATTCGCTGTCGCTGTCGCCTTACCATCTGTCCTGCTAGCCTTTCTGGTTACCTCAGTTGGTAGAGCAGTCGCCCCGGACATGCCGGTCGAGCCTTGTGCCCGGTCGAATGTTTCTTCAAGTACAAAATTCCTCTGAAAGCTGTATAGCTTTCCTTTGTCGCCGTATGGCTGTGCTTAGGGGAATGCTAATGAGTAATTACGCAGTTATTAAAAATCTTCTCCGCATGAATAGGGGGAGGGGGGATGTATACCTCTAAACAATGGAACAGTGCCTCGAGTAGTTCGATCATGCTTAATGGAAAGGACCTCCTGTGTTGTGACACCGTCCGACGGCCAATTTTCTTCCAAGAACACACCGTATAACTTCTTTTGTGCAACAAAAATAAGTTAGCAGGGCATAATTTGTTGCTTTAAGCCCTAATGTGATGTACTGAGAGCAGGGCGAGTAGGTACACACGATGACGTTTCCAGATGCACTGTTCTGCTTTCTACAGAGATAAGCTTTTATAAACGGCACTGTAGGCGTCGCAGCACACGCTACCGCGCGAAACATTCATGCTCCAGGAAGGCCAGCATCAGGTATCTTGTGCATTATAATGATATGCCACTGGTTAAACAGAGAGCTAGTACTAGCGGGAACTGAGGATGCAAGTGAACGTCTCACGTCCAAAACCAGGTCCCACAGCAGCAACGGTAATTAAGGGGTAACCACAGAAGAGTCCGCAAGCGTAGTCACAGGGCTGAACTGCAGCCGCTATGTAATTACGCGACACTGGCCGAGAGATGACGCTAAGAACGTTCATTGTCTACAAGAAAAAAGGAATTTGCTACGCGTTTTGCGAAACGGGTCGTATCCTGCAAGTTCAAATTACTGACACCTATACGATGATGACAGTTTATTCTAGACCATGCACAATTACTTTCCTGTAATTTGAGACTAAAGACAGCGGAGCATATTCGCGCTGAGGCTGTATAGAAGCTGAGTAGGCCTGTAATGTGGAAACTTGTTTTATTCTCATACCAAGTAATGCTAGATTTTTTTTTTTCGAGCTTTGCGCAATTATTACTGTACGAAGTGTTTATGCAGCTGTACGTAAAAAGCTTTGCCTTAAATGTGGCAAACGGCACTGCGGCTCATTCATATTTCTTTCAGCTTGTCTGTGGCAACTACGAGTTCTTCACTGTGCTTGTGTTGAAAAACAGTGGCGCCTTTCCACATATAGGTGGAAACACTAAACAAATTCTCACCCTTAAGGGTGCAAATCAGCTGTCCACAGACGAACACCGTTTTGGGTGCTATAAAGGGTGCACAGCATGAAAGTTTAGAGGGCGTGCATCAGTCCAAGGCTTTTGCTTCATGGGTAGATCAACGTGGAGCACCCTTTCAACATGCATTCGTAGAGGTGTTATGGAAAAATAGTACCCTTTAATGAGGGTGCAACCAATACATCCTCTAAAGTATCATTAAGTGCACCCTTCCTTAGGGGTGCTGATCTCTGCACCCTTTTTTAGCACAGAACTATTGCAAAAGGGTACTCGTCTGGGGACAGCTGATTTATACCCCAAACGGTGAGAAATTGTTTAGTGTGTAGTTAGATGGCTCGTTTCAGAATGTCCGCCGCCCGACATGTATAGACGAAGGAAAAATTAGTGGAACGTCTTTTTACCTGCATAAAGGTTTACAGAGTCTAGAGGAGTTGCAGAATTGTGGTATTCAGCTACCCTGCAAATCAAAAACTCTTTCACAACGGCTGAGAAGCAGGCAGAAATTGTATGCAGTGCTGGAGATTTCTGTTGCAAATCTTATGCTCTGCATGCCCATAACAGCAGGTTGGCACAACTGCGCTTCGTCATCCGTTGCAACTGGAATGAGCGACAGGTCTGTTGCACCTACCAAGCAGTGGCTTTGCAGAGGCGCAGGCTTGGCTAGGCAAGTGCCCTTATTATTCTTATTGATAACAGATAATTTCCCGCCTAAATAGAATGTCTCAGCCCCAAGAAAGCCAATTCGCTAGTTTTCCAAAGGAAAACATCAACGGCGAGTTTATTACACTCGTCTGTCAAAGCTGTAAAAACAGTTGAGTAATGTAATATTAAACCACCGATAGTTATGAAATTAACAATCTAAGGATAGCACATTCATTCCGTGTTTCGAAGATGCACGAAACGCAATAAATTCAGAAAAAAATGGCGCCAATAGCGGCGACAAAAATTGTCAGCAGGAAAATGACGGAGGTCGCGGTACCAAGCTCACTTTTCAGAAATAATATTTGCTGCGCTCGCTAGTTGGCATAAAAGAAGCACCCTGTATTTTGAAAATTAAAATGGACGTTAAATTCACGTGAAATGAAGAAATGGGCGCTAGGTATAGCGCACACTGAGAAAAAGCTGCGCATTTGCAATGTATGCAATTTTGTACATCACGGGGGCAAATCTCTTTATCGCGACGCGCGGCTCGAGAGCGCAGGGAAGACGCGCGATATTTCTCTGAGATCAGGAATCTCCAGCGCTGCATCCAATCTCCGCTCTCCAAACAGGCCGGGCCTCCATGACGAAGGAGCTATTAGCTATGCAAGGTTTATGTCTTTCAGGTCTCTGCAACCCGTCGATTTCCCTCATGTCCGCCCTTTCGAGACTACCAATATATCCTTTATGACAATGCTTAAAATAAGAATAATAAAACTGGCTTCAACAAGTACGCTGTGCCACAATACCAGCTGTAGCCTAGCTCGTAGAATATCAAGGCAGTCTTTTATTGAGCTTAAGCGTTTTAAACAAAGCACAGCCAGTTCTTTTATACTTTATACGTGTGAAAAACGACACCTGTTTTTTCCTTCCCTTTTTCGCGGCGTGTACGAATGCACAAAAGTTGGCTTTATGTTAGATTTTACCAGGTACTGCAAGGAAGCTCTTTTTCCTTGCAGTCATTTTTTTTATATGATCTAACTGCAACAGCATTCTTTTCTTTTTGTCCAAGGAATGTGTTATGGTTGCGCGCATATACGTGTTTAGGAGCTGACTACTAGGTAATCACGTTGTAGGTTAATTGAACAAAGGCAGTCCGCGGGCCACAGCGCTGCATTAAAATCCTTTACGTGTTTTCTCTCGACTTTAAAGATAGCCTTATAGGACGCAAATGCGTTGATAAAGAAATGAGCCTAGGCTATAAAATTTGAAGCGAATTGACGAGGTTTAGATTTGAAGAAGAGATTTACCAGCGGCCTTTGGCCAACCCCCTTCTTTTCCCGAGCAGGCATTTATAAACACGCGCGCCAAGAATGAATTTCAGTTAACCCAAGCCTAACGTGATCTTTTTCTGCTAACAACGTGTGCAGCATCTGTCTGGCCTGTTAAGAAGCTTCGCGTGAGAAGAAGAGACTATGTAAAAATCTCCTCGACTGATTTCACTGCCTACCAGTCTGCTCGGCTCACCTCCTGGCATCATAACAGCGTGCTTCAAGATTTCTGGCCGCTGACAAAGGCAGAAAAAGACAAATAAAAGAAAAAAAAGGAAATAAATGTGACTCCTCATTTTGGTACTGAGCCCCGCGTTCCCCTTCCCACTTTGTTTTTATTTTCCTTTTTCTTTCTCTTTCTTGAGTTATGCGGCACCCCACATCCTCATTTACACTACAACTTCCTTGCAAGACCCAGCCGAAAACGAGTGTTAGACAAACACTCATCTGCAGCCGCATCTCGGTGATGCTCCTGTGTGGGTTGGTAGGCCGCAAGAATGCTGCAGTGATTGCAAAGACACACCAGCCGTGGGGATAACGCAGAAATTTGTCGTCGTCTGTGGCGGGTAGGGAGCAAAAACTGCCGGGTCTTTCCCTCGGAAATACGGGAGTCGCAACTAAAGTTACGCGTCCCATTTATATGCCTAAAAACTGCAAGGGAAGGAACTGCACGACATCTTCCAGGTGCACAATGATAACTATAACGCGCTCTTCTTTGCAATCCAGTCTCAGTTACGCGCTGCGCAATTTTCACCTCGGGCTAATTCCTTACAAACTTGAGAAAAGTGCTCTCTCCGCTCCTGCACGAGCATATTCGCCCTTTCTAACTCCCTGGCGCAGTCGTTGTGATGGTTTAACGTCACGCAACAATGTTTCCAACACCATGAAGCCGATATTCAGCTTTGTACTGAGTTGTTTGGTCGCAAGGTGCCGATTTGTGCTGATAAGATGTTAGGGGCGCTCTTCATTTATCGGTACTTCATTTTACGGTATCACAGCTGTGCAAGACGGTCGTAAACGTGGTCTATGTTGACAGCCGCTGCCGCCAGTCCTAAAATACGCTGGCCATTTACGCGCTGTGCATATCACTGTGCGACCTTCATCAAAGGGTGATAATGCTTCCTAATGCGCAATTTTTAGTTTCACATTTTTGCTTCCTACGTTCATGAATGCCAGGTAAAATTTTGCGGTACTTCCATTGTGCTACCATTTGTGATCCCGCCACCAAATTTCTCGAATATTGCTGAAAGGTTTAGTCACCGCTGTAGTCTTCCTTACATCCGTCAGTGGCCTCTTGGTCCAGTATGATGAAATAGGAAGCATCGCTTTCGCATTCGACATTCATATTCTAGGCATATCTGTCCAACCTTGTTGTCATGTAGCCAGAATTTCTGAACCGAAGTTGTAGTATTTTTTTTTCACGTTTTCAGCCTTACGTAGTATATCTGTTAGGCTGGGAGTACTCGGCAGTCTCACCACCGTTGTCAGATATGGCGAAGCACTTCGCATTCTTAGAGCTGCTTTAAACAAAACAGAGACCTGCGAATTCAAACGTAAGAACCCTTTGATTTTAGAGCTCGCGGTGACTGGCTAATGAGCAGTGCCAGAGGATCCGTGAAAACAACTGCATTAAAAGCTTGCGCTGCCCAAGCCTCACAGCATGGAAGTAACGCATGTGGCTCGGTTGTGTTTTCATGGCGCTAGTGTAGACTTTAAAGGGCGCGAACTTCCGATGAAGGTATTGTTAGAAACATTCGGTGGCTAGTGCGGCAGTGATTTTTTTCCCCTATCTGGCTAGTGGTGGAGTCCTAACAGAATTTAGCATCTGTTTCCTTTTGTTCGCAGCAAAAGGCGCGTGTCCGTAGTTCTGAATTACTTGCAGGAGCGAAAACCCAGATTTTTTTTCCTTCACCTTTCTGTCATCCTTCTTTCTGTGCTTCCCAACGATGCGTTGTGCACCATGCAAAACCAAAAGAAAACAACTGGAAAGGAGCTCCTCAGCAGCTTCCGTTGCTTTGAGTGGAAACGTGTTCCGGGATGTAAAGCATGCGACGAAACACTTCCCGGCCTGTGCAATTGTGAAGGTCAAAGAATACAGTAAACTGGGCCAAGAACGAGACTCCAATTTTATTGCGGCGTTCTCTTGCTCTTGATAGTATGTCAGTGCAACCATGTCGATCTCGTGTTTATGGAAACGCGCAGGTTTGTATACGTCGAACAGCGTAATTTCTTGCAGAGGATCGGTGTCTGGAAGCAAAGCGCCTTCACACAGAGAATAAGGTTGAGAATAACAACGGTTTCGAAACTCCCTAACGCCTTTTCTCGCATGATAGCAGCAAAGCAAGTTTTCCTTTCAGGTAGTATTAGGCTTGGTCGTTTATTGAATAACACACGCGCGCGCACATGCACTCACAGACGCGCAGAAAAAGAAGCATTCCATGATGCCCCGTACAAGATTGATGAAGATGGTGAATGGAATAAATAAAAAAAAGCAACATGTTCGTTCCCGCACTGTCAATAGATTGCCGCATTATAGTGATATGGACGCTACTTTCACTGAAGACGCAGTTTTTATGAGCTAGCATCAACATTATTGCTTTTATCATGAATGTGCTTTTATAACAAGGAGCCGCCAGGGTGGCTGAGTGCTTATGCCGATCGGCTGCTGACCCGAAAGTAAATGTTCGATCCCGGCTGCGGAGGTCGAATTTCGATGGAGGCGAAATTTAGAGGCCCGTGTACTGTATAATGTCAGTGCATGTTAAAGAACCCAAGGTGTTCGAAATTTCCGGAGCCCTTCACTACGGCGTACCTCATAGCCTGAGTCGCTATGGGACGTTAAAACCCCATAAACAACAAACCATAAAGCATAACAAGCATAAACATACCTAGCATTAGCCATAGAATCGATTTTAACCAAGAAGGAAATTTTATGAACTTTTACTCAGCGTCCTTTTAACAGAGACCCGCACTGAAAAAAAAAACGCACCTTTCTAAACAAAAATATGCATTGCAGATGAATAAAATTTATTATCGTTCAGGAGACGGAGCGGAACCTGCTGGGGCCCGGAAAAAATTGCTACACAGGTTCGTCACTATTCCCGCGTTTATCATCAAACGCGGAGCTTTATAGTGAACCATCGTCGTTAGAAGCGAGCTCCTCATGAATACTCAATTTTCCTGCTTTTAATTTAGCTTGCTTCAGAGCTAAAATTAAGATTCGACGACCGGAAATCGAATGGTGGACGTTTCCGTTCCCGGCGGGACAATTTGAACGCTGTTTTGCCGCGAACGATCGTTCCTGGCGATATGCGCATGTAATTATGTTCAGTAACTTCAACTTCCATGGTCGTACTGGAGGTAGAAGATTCTGTCCCTAGCTTCAGGATGCTGAGCTCGAAGAAGTTCAGTCCGGCGCTAGCTGTGTGGCAATTCAGTCTCCCATTTCCTGATGTTTTTCTAATGAAGGACCCCCTAGATGGCCGCACGAAAACCGGAACTCCCAACTCGGGTGCCTGAGGTAAGCTGAGCAAAGCTTGATGCCGTGAAACCTAATCTTCTTTAGTTTGTACTTACCTTTCTAACTGACACGAACATCCTGTGACCTTTAGGAAGGAAAATATGTAGAGTTAATAAAAAACAAGATTTTTAATGGGAATATTGTATGTCTATATAGCGACCAGTCATCCACTCGGCAAGTGAATTTTGTTTCTTGCTTCTTCTTTACAAGGAGAGATATTTTTTAAAAAAGGAGGAATGTTTGGAGCTGAAAGTTTGGGCTTCGCTGTGGAATAGAAAAGAAAGGAAAAGCAAGGGAAGGACACGTGCGCGGCGCGAAACGAACCGCGCAGCACAGCGAAAGGCTAGCCGACATGACAGAAGAGCGGCGCCTCTTCAAAAGCGCCGAAGCTCGAGTTTCCAAAACCTGTATTTTTTGTTTTGTTCTGTATACATCCTTCTCGGAACAAATTTAGACGTGTACTGGCTTTCGATTTTCCTATCCTTTCTTGCCTTCGCCCATTCCAGAACCGAGTGCGCATTTTCTGTCCACGCTCTGGTCACCGCCTTAATCGGCTTATCGAAGAAGGGCGACTTAGGGGCTCCACGCTTGGCCCACCCGGTCTCGTAAAATAGATGGATTAAAGAGCAGCCTGGCGAATTTCGCTTAAGGTTCATCACATTCGCTTATTGCTCTGGCTTTGAGTGCAGGTGCCAGCCAGCGTGTCTAAGCTTGAAATGGTTCTTATTGCGAAACCTCAGAGCCACTGAGACCCAGTGTCCCAATGCCACGCCTGATTATAGGCCCAATGTGGAACTGAGCACTGGGCCAAGTTAGGCTACTAATCTCCGTTGTTTGTCTCTTTCTATCCAATCCACAATTTGGGGCAGCAGTAAAATTCTTGGCCCTGGAGGTGAATTCGAACTCGCTGCAAGCTTCCCGCGAGTGCCACGTGTAAACTGAAATTTTATGCGCACTCTAATAGTCATTCGAAGCTCCTACAATCTTATAATCGCACAGCATAGATTTAGGACTTGGTCTTCTGGCGCACATGATTATTTCGACTAAATTGATTGCTTATGTTTATGACACAAGCCTATTATTCTCCGGTATTTGAACTGCGAACAAGAAAAAAATGATGCGCTGCCGCGATTAAACTACTGGAGCGAAGCGAACGCGTTAACTATAAATGTCAGAATAACGAAAGCGATTCTGTTTCGCCCGAAAAAAATTCACAGGACGGTTATTAACTGTAACGCGGATTTCAGCTTCAACTTCAGCAGCACGCACTGCTATATCTTAGCGCCTATAAGTTGTTTTGCCTCGATGTCGGCGGCATGTTTCTTTTCGAGTGCACGTGCTGCTGGCTAGGGTCACCTGCACCTCTTCCACTGCACGGCACTATCGCCGTTCTTCACTCCACTGCTGACCTCGCTCCATACCATATGACATACTTTTCAGAAAACAGTTGCCTGACAAACCAATCTGGTGAATTTGCATGTTGATATTAGCTGAGAAAGAAAAACAAAACCTCAGAAATTTGTCTTTTTAACAAAGACCCAAGAGATGAAGATGACAGCGTTTTGAAGACATGTATGAATGCGGCGACTAGCAGCGTGAAAAGAATTTCAGATATTGTGAGAGCATTTCAAAGGTGATATGAGCAGGAAAACATTGCAAGTGTTAAAACGGCAACTGCCCAAGGACTATTTCAAGTACAGATAACAACTGAATTGATATCTGCAGGGACATTTCATAGTACGGTTCTTAACTCTAACGCGGGTTTCAGCTTCAACTTCAGCGGCACGCACTGCTATGTCTTAGCGCCTCTAAGTTGTTTTCCCTCGATATCGGCGGCATGTTTCATTTCGACTGCACGTGCTGCTCGATTTTTCCAGGCTCGGTGCGTCAGTTTGCGATGTCGTGCTCAATGCACTGCTTCTGTGTCAGCAAGGTCCGGTATCTCCACTCCATGACGCCTGAGACATTGAGAGTCAATGACTGACGTTCACCGTTACACAAGCGGTGTATTATTTCTAGCGTGACACTCCAGCGCAGTGAACGATGCGCTGCCGACCATCTTCACGCTCTGAAAAGAAAGACGGAGAGAGGCTCGCACTCACAGGCACGGATCAGTGTGCAGCCACTTTTCCCTCGCAGAGCAGTGAGGAAGAGAGTGATGGAGAGGATCGCGCGCTTGCAGGTGCCTGCTGCCGAGCAATGGGCAACGCATTCCATCCCTCATTGCCTCTTGCTCTCTTCTCCGACGTGGACCATCCCTTTCTCTTCTTTTTTAGGGCGCCGACTAAGCTACTCCGCCATCTCGAAATACGAGGAATTAAGAACTATCGCTGTTAAACAAGCAAATAGATACAGTCATCAGTCTTATTTCAGCTCAACTACCACTGACCTTGTCTGAGAAGCTGTGTGCTGAACAGTCTTTTTTCACGAAAACGCTCTATAATTGATACAGTCACCGAATTTGCTTCAAGCTTTTCTACACTTCGCATAGAACGTGCTGTTGGGCAAATTGGTTCGCTATGATTCAAGCAACTTTCGCTAGATAAAGAATAATAAGGACAGCGCACACATTAGGCGCACTAACAACTGGCAGTTTATTTCTTGTTACACAAATAAATACCTGCGGCCAAGCGATAAACACAAAGAAATGGTTGTAAAAGCACTGCTAGAACGTTGTATGGGTGTATTTCATTCTGCAGCATGATATAAAAGTCCTGGCTTGTAACTCTCTCTTTCATTCCACCGTGAGGTATTGATATTGAGTATAATAGTCAATAGTCAATAAGTTTATTTTCCAGTTTCAACTAGAGGGTTTCCTGGCTAAAAGCTGCCTGGGCAGCTTGACTGGCTTCAGGAAACCCCTACAAGCAGTAGCACACGAGCGGTACAGGATATTTTGCAAAACCAGTCACATATACAATAACATATACAGTAGTAGAATAAATAAAGAAAACACTCGACACATATATACAATGACTCGAATAATGTTTAAAATGAGAACACTAAAATGGTCATACATATGTTGAAAGAAAAATAAATTAACACTCAAGCAAACGTTCAACAATCCACAAGTGGAGACATAGAATGGCATTTGAACAAAATATTTCCGCAGTTCAACTTTTGTATATCCCGTTCTATGTTGATATGTGTTTAAAACATGGGGCAGATTGTAAGACATTTGTAATTTATAATCGGTACTCTTATCGGTACTCTTGATTTATAATAGGGTACTCTTCCTTCTCACTCCCTGGAGTAGCATGCTAGGCTAACAACCAGGCAGACCTCTCCTGTATTGGTTAAAGTCTCTCCTCCTCCTCCTCCTCCTCCTCCTCCTCCTCCTCCTCCTCCTCCTCCTCCTCCTCCTCCTCCTCCTCCTCCTCCTCCTCGTCCTCGTCCTCCTCCTCATCATCGTCATCATCACTCCGCATTGTATACATATCATCAGGAGCAACTCCGTACTTCACATCAACCGAAGGTTTATGTTCTGGGATTGCCCCCACATTAAATGCATCCTCGTACAATCGCTCGTCCCCTTTTCCACCTATGAATGTTCCTGGCAACGCGAGCCTGCTGGCAGAACTGGCTGTATCCCTTATCACCGCTGTCTAAAATCTATCAAGACGCTGCGTTCAAAGGTCCTTCTCGAAAGACTCCCTTAGGTGTTTACTTATGTTTCGCGATCATGTTTTTTTTTCTCTCTCTCTAACCGTTATCTTGCATCAGTCAAATGAGCGTTTAAGCACACTGACCCGCTCCAGCCGATAGCTGGCTCGTAGGTGTCCTCTGTGCATGCGCAGTTTGTTCCTGGCCGGTGAGGTAATGGTAAGCTGGAACGTTGCGAGAAAACGTGCACCGGCAACCGGGACGGAAATGAAACTTCCGACTCGACTCGGCACCTGCACGACGCTGCACTGGTGTAGCCAGGATCTGCGGCGCCAGTGCGCTCGAAGGGGCTCGTGCCGCTGGCAGAGTGCGAGGTGTGTGCTGAAGGACGAAGAAAAAGAAATAGAGTCGGACTTATAAAAAGGGCGATGATGGGGGTGAGATGACAGTTCGCTTCAGATTCGACGTCATGTTCACCCTCGGGTTAATAATAATAATAATTGCTTTTTTTGGGGAAACGAAATGGCGCAGTATCTGTATAATATATCATTGGACACCTGAACCGCGCCGTAAGGGAAGGGATAAAGGAGGGAGTGAAAGAAAGGAAGTTGGCGCGGTTTTGCTGAGAACGGGCGCTAAGAGCGTTTCATGCTTAAAAACTTAAATGGACATTCGAGAGGAAGCCCGCACCAGTGAGCTATAGCAAGCTTAATGCCGACTGAAAAACTGACCATCAGAATTTTTCGCTACTCTACTGCGTCATTCCTTGCTTCTAAAAGCTAGTGTAAATAAGCCAGTACGCGCTGCGATCGAATTCAGTTATCGCATTCGTCCTTCTTTGATCGCTTGTAAGATAGTGAATAATCGGCTGCTTAAGTAACTTATTCCTTCTCACTAGAATTACACGCCCCCCCCCCCCCCTTTTTTTTTTCCTTGTCGAGTGTCCTGCCTCCGGAATAGAAAAAAAATGGTGCTTAAAGATGAGATTCGAAAATTTGAGTTGAC
The DNA here is from genome assembly GCF_052857255.1 of Amblyomma americanum. Taxonomy (NCBI): domain Eukaryota; kingdom Metazoa; phylum Arthropoda; class Arachnida; order Ixodida; family Ixodidae; genus Amblyomma; species Amblyomma americanum. The sequence goes on along the minus strand of NC_135497.1, from coordinate 328,975,912 downwards.
TATGGTTCGCCCAGCTACTTGAAATTCATCGCCAGCTCTATACTGCTCGCGCTTCTATTCTGTTGAATTTACGAAGAGAAACGTGCAGCGGCATGCGTGAGGTCGAGGGTGGCAATAATTCGCCTTCCTTCTCAGACTACTTTAGAGGCGCGCAAATTTGCTTTAGTGTGAAGCGAAGGCGCTTTAACCGCCCTATCGAATAAGCTTTTGGTGGGACGCGATGACCTTATTAATGCCCCACTGCATTAAGAGCTGCTTGCCTTCCTAAATGAAGTTATATTCTCTAGAATCGCACTGTCCTTTAACGAAGTTTCTGTCAAACGTAACAGAATTCACTGTTCCTTCGAGCATTATTGACGCGGTGCCTAAAGGGCATGAATGTGCGTAACGGCTCTCATTGCTAGACTTGTGTTGCGTAAAAAGTAGCGATAATCCTACAACCAGTGAGAAAACAATTACGTTTTGATGCAGTTTCAGTGCATTAAAAAGTGTATGTTCAGAATACTGAAGACCCGTTCACAGAGATGTCGCAGCTTGCAAGGACAACGAGATTTAGGGAGCACAGCAGCGCATGCTAAATATCCTCGACCTGTGCATGCGGTGACACGTGGAAGCCGTGTTTGAAAAAAAAGGATAGACAGAAGTATGTGCAATGTCTCCCTTCGCGTCCGACTCAGCAGTGCCGCAGCTCAACAGGAGGATGCATTTGCCAGAATGCTGGAGGAAAGAAGAAGTCAGGAAGAAAACAAGAAGAAAGCAATGCAATGTTTATCAGACGAACGCTAAAGAATAACCATCAACCAAGAAAAACTGCGATGTTTATCACTTTGCAAGAGCCCACGGTCTCGAGTGAAGATAGTTGGCCATGGTGATGTTGCGTCCACAGTTTCGACAACCGCGGAGGGAGTGCCGGAAAGTGACACGATCGCATCCTTCTGGCATCATCATCATCATCATCATCATTATCATTTATTCGACCCTCAAAGGGCCCTGATGAGGCATCATAAAGGGGGGGGGGGGGGGGGGGTACGCAAAAAGTAACGCTGAGTGGGCAAACAAGAGAAGTAATCAAAACTGCGTAAATCTTACGGGATCACGCTGAATGGCAACGGAGTCGGGAAGTTGATTTCATTCCTGTATTGCAATTGACAAAAAAAGATTTGTTAAGGGCGTTATTTGATCTATGTTTATGTCGGATGCTCATGGAACTGAATAAACGGGATTAAGTGCGCACAGCTAGCACTATAAGTGACTCGCGTAGGTTAGGAAAGTTGTTGTATAATTTATGAAACAGATATAAGCGAGGAAGTTTGCATCTAAGGGCTAGTGGGTGGATAACAAGAGATGACTTGATACTGCTTATGCTGTGGAGAAAATCATAATCTGGAGTTATAAAACGTGCCGCAAGATTCTGGATGGATTAAAGGGTATTCGTTAAGTATGCCTGATGAGGGGATTGAATTGCTGATGCGTACTCGAGTTCGGCGCGAACAGAAGTCTCGTACGCAAGTTTACGAATCGATGGCGGAGTCAAGGAAACGGACCTTCTAACGAAGCCTGGTGTTCTTGAAGTGTCAGCCGAGTTGATTGATACGCTTATCCCTCGTTGGTTTGCTGCTGATTAGAACACCTGGGTACTTATATTATTCATCCTGTGATGGCAATTGACTTCAGAGAATAACGATAGGTCGTAGATTTGTGCGAACTTGCGCTTAGTGATAATAAGCTCCATCATCCATTCAGGACAGCAATTTTCGATTATTTGCAAGTTATTATGTAAGGTTAGCTGGTCTTCGTGAGAAGAAATGCGATGATTTAAAACACTTTTTTTTATTGGCGACGATATAAAACACAGTCGGGTCAGCGAAGAGACGAATGGATGATGATATGCTGGAGGGAAGATCATTGATGAAAATGAAGAAAACCAGCGGCCCAATGGCAGAACCCTTCGACACGCCCGAGATCACTTCGTAAATGGCTGTATGGTACCCCCTGTGCCCGTGCCTCAGCCTCAGTGTCTCAGTCATGGTGGCTGCGTATAGCCTCAAGTAGGGCTCGAGGGTATTTGGGATATGCGGTGCTGTGCACCCTTTCGTCGAGTTAGCAATACAGCCGCCAATGACGGGTACGCGAGTATTCCGAGCGGGCAGTCTTAGGGGCATTTGGCACGGCTGGTATGCTTAGTGGGAACATTTTCACTGAATAAAAAAGTAAGACAAAATGTCGAAACCTTTAAAAGAAAATTAGTGAGATTTACCTGTGCTATTCGCATGTTTTCCAGCGTTTTTGAGAGCTGCACCATGCGTGCCGCAGAAATTACAAACGGACACACGCTGCAATTGCAGCATTGTATCCCCTAGCGGCAGTACAGGGAAACCGCATAGCCAGAATGGCGAAGTAAAGGGTTGTTTAGAGTCCGACGTTCTCGGTGCACCGACTGCGACGCGCTTTGCATTAGCTGCGTCGAACTCGCTACGCCGCGCGCGCCAGAATTCCGCCCCTCCACAGTCCAGCGCTCCTGGACGAATGCTGGCACATGGCTGGCGCATGGCTGGCGCAGCCTGACTTGCTGGAACGCGTAGATAAATGAATAGACACCCTGCGTGTCTTCCTGAATCGTTATGGATGGATTTGCGCAAGCATATACTTGCCTACTTTGCTTAATGTACCGTCACTCTTTGAACGAAGGCCGCCTTTTCCATTTCGTCTGCGGTCACTGGTGCCGACGATGCAGGACGCGCAGTGCATACTGGGTAGCATGGGCGGCGCAGCCGACGCGGAGATAGAGTAGGTTCTATTTCGGCGATGGCGCGCCAAACTATGGACAGCATAGTTTTTCTTGGCGTGACGTCGCTGTGCCGCGCGCGCGTCACGTTGCACAGTAAACGAGCTGTAAGTCAGCGCCAGCAATGCATGAAAAGGAATGAAGTATGTACAAGCAGACCCTCCGTGCCTCTCCTACACAGGCCACCCCTCTGGCGCTTCCTTTTTTTTCACTTTAAGCTACCTTTTTATGGATCCCCTTAATCTCTAGATCAGCTGTTTACAACAATTAGCAGGACAAAGGCGTCCATATGGGGGCCGCAAAGGCTGACGAAAGACCGCGTCGTCATTAAGCCGTGTATACGCTGAGCCCCAAATTCTCAAATAACGCTGTGCTTGTTGCACGGCTCGATACGGAGTTTCTCCAGGTGGAAACGAAAGTGCGAAGGAAGGCGACGGCCAATTATGAACGCGTTTTGAGCGCGCCAGTAACAAAGAAAACTAAACGTGCCTTGAAGGACGTGGGGTAAATAGACAGCGATTTTGGGAGCCAGAAATTGCGCGCTACTCGTCAATCGTGAGCGCTTTAGAGAAAGCGGCGCGAAATAGGGGGCGAAAACGGCGAAGCGTCCTAAGCCCTTAAGGCGACTACAGGAAAAACTCTCATCGCGGAAACAGTTTTTTCCTCTGTGAGAGAAACAGAATATGCCAGAAACGGAAGCCGTTATCTCCGCATCAGCAACAACAGGGCCAGCTCGGTTTTCGTATACACCAACAATGTCTCGCGTTACTGCGCAAGTGCTTGCAAGACTGCTTTCTTTCTTTTCTTTTTGTTAGTTTTCGTATTTCAGTTCTGGCCGGAAATTGATTCGCAGATGCGGAAGCAAGCAGCCAACGCGAACGAGTTTTTCTTGCGATTTAACTGGCCCAGCATTTCGAAGATTGGAAGGAAGGAAAGCGCCTCTGGTCGAGGATAGCTGAGCGATTTGCATGGGCGCCGTAAATTTGGGGCGAGCGCCCCCGACCGGCTTAGGTTTCGCTGCCATTTATGCGTGCATTTACGCCTTCGTGTCTAATCTGAAAAACCAACAAATGTGACACGGTGGCGTGGAAGTTTCGAGAGCGCGAGCGGAGCTCACGAGATGTCGGGCGAAGCACGATGCGACAATTGGTCAGCCGGGTCGCGCCGTGGGAACGCACGTTTTACGGGAACGACAGTCCTCAGAATATTCCAGACTGGCCATTTGGTTCTGAGCGCTGTAATAAAAGAAAAATAAAGTGCGGTGAGGAAAAATTCAGCGAAGGGAATTAGTCGAAGAAGTAAAGAAAAAGATATTTCGAAATAAAATGACACGCATTTTAAAAGATGTTTTTATTCTGATGCACACCGGACAATAAAAACTGTACGTAAATAAAAAAGAAGAAATAACTCACCATGTATCACGTATTTACGAAGTTGAAGCAACGATTACGTATTCCTCAACCTTGCTTGTATTTTTCTATTTTCGTAAACACGTCAGTAAATTGAAACATGCCATGGGCTATAAAAACAGTGGAATCAATAAACGGTCGCTTTCGCAAGTAAAAAGGAAGTAAGTAGGAATGCAGAAATGAAATTCTGCGTCTAACTCATTCGGTGCCGCGCCAAGATTGCTACGGGAAATGCTGCGTTCGGGAACAAGTGCATTCACGACTGCCGCCACGCGTTCAGCGGAGCGTATACTACACGTGCATCGAGCCCCGTGGGCCCTGAGCTTGCACAGAATGTTACGGGGCTGTTTACAACGCCTGCTGGGACCGAGCCCGCTCGGTTGCCTCTGGATATCGCTACGCAGCAACAAAGGCTAACTGGCGAACGCAGCTGGCTTTATAGCCGGTCAGCTGACATTGGTGCAGTTGCGCCTGTTTTCAAGCCTACTGCGTGACTAAATTCTACGGAAGGTTCAAACGAAGGTCGCGTTTTATTGGCAAGGCCTGACGCACTGTTTGAAGCCGTCAGCGCGTCTCAAAACATTTCGTTCGTATACTTGACATCGCCAGTAAAGGCACGGAAAAGAATTCCTTATTACGCTGGCATGACATTCCGATTACTTTTGAATGGGTGAAATGGAAACGGGGCAATAATGACGCGTAGTTCAGCGGCAATCGGCTACGTTTGTTTCGATTTTCAACCAGGGACTTCTTTCCTCCCCCAGGCCAACGGAAGTAACAGCGAGAAGAAAAAGACTAGAAGAGAAAAGTGCCTTGATTGTTAGCGCTAGTCTTCTTGGAATATACGCATCCATTGGAGACATCGCTGCCTTGGAAGAACGTTGAATTTTAAGAACAATAAAAACTTAGAGATCACTGCAGAGAGTGCATTGTAGAAATGATAAAGCATTAGCGTTTGCCGTGACGTTGGTGGCTCCTATAGTCGACGCCTTTCTACGCCTACATGTCCACACCGTTAAGATCCGACCGCCACACTTCTATCTCCGATGCTACCACTCGACAATGTGTTTTTTTTTTGTTGCTGTACTCCGATTGGTTGTAGGCGTCACGTCATCTGACGCATGGATGACGTCACACTCTTATGACGCCACACTATCTCACTACTGAACAAATTAATTAAACCAATCAATTGCCCTCGTGATTGAAATTATTAATTTATGTGGTTAATTAGTGTCATTGATTAGTACCATTAATTATACTCGATAATTAGAATAATCAACTGTACACATTAATTCGGGTAATTCATTATTGACTACTTTTGATGCCTGATGACTGATGACTCTGACTCCATATTGAATTATTCATTTTATATACTTCACCACACTACTCTCCAGGTCATTACTGAGGACGCCACATCTGCCGACACATTTTGCAGACACATTTTACGGACACATTTTGAGGACACTTTCGGTGCCGACATAGCCTAGTAATGCGTTCGCATTAAAAGCGAATCTGTCGCGCTGACTGTCGAGCACCGAGAAACGTCTGCGCCGGCGCATTCTGGCTGACAGCTGCAAGACTAAAACACTTGTGAACACGAGCGCAGCCTTCGTGTTCGCCTCGACTCCTCCCGCTGCACGAATGGAAGACACATTGTGACTCTGAGCTACGCAAGTAAAAAGGAGCTAAACTTCTATTCACAAAGCGTTCAGCCTCGTGCGGCAACAGAAATGCGAGCTGCCTGCGCAGCCCGTGTGCTCACAAAAGTTGCTTTGGGTAAAATCGGGGGGCCCCGATCCGGATGTTGCAGAACACGACGACTTTAGCCCCGTTTGCGCACAGCCACAAAAAGGGTTCTTCATGTGCCACGAAAACACATGTAGAAAGAATTCGGAATTCTGTAAGTGGAATTGTATTTGTTTTGCAAGTGGCGATTATCAGAACTCAGACGCGTGAAAATATGAGACGAAATATGCCGCTGCAGAATATCATGGTGTTCTGCATACATGCAGCGGAAGCTCACCTGCTATGATAACGCTAGTAGGGCAGCATCTGTGACAGCTGTGCTCTATGACAGCTGTGCTGCTCGATCTAAGGAAGTGAGGCTGGAAAGCTTTTTCTTTACACCATGTCTTGCCTCTTCCTTGTCCACTTGTTTTTCTTTTTTCTTCGTGCTGACCTTCAGCAGGCTATATATATATATATATATATATATATATATATATATATATATATATATATATATATATATATATATATATATATATATAGCCATAGATTTATTTTGAGACGACGTTTCGGACAGAGCCTGTCTTTTCTCAAGACTTTCGGAGTCTTGAGAAAGGACTGGCTAGAAAGTCTTGAGAAAGGACAGGCTCTGTCCGAAACGTCAACCCAAAATAAATCTATGGCTAAATGAAACGTTTCACAACTTTGAATTTTCCCTCTAGCAACCAAATACATTTATCTTTATATATATATATATATATATATATATATATATATATATATATATATATATATATATATATATATATATATATATATATATATATATATATATATATATATATATATATATATATATATATATATATATATATATATATATATATCATTAACGCCACCCCTGGCGTCATGTGTATTGATTTCCGCCCGCTCCTGCTGTTTGTTTATAAAGTTTGTGCTTATTGGAAGGAGCTATACATCACAGAGCCGAGTACACAGCAACGAAACGTAAACTTGACGCCCAACCGATCTCGAAGACAGCGACTGATTACGTTCGCCGCCAAATATTTACTGCTCTAAAACGCCGCCACATTTCGACAGCATTAGCAAAAAAAAGAAGGTGCATTTATGGGCCGAATAAATTATTGAATATTACGATTTCCGCCCCCACATTGGATGTTCAGGCATTGCCAGGTCTCAACCTATGAAAACGAGAAAAACAGGTTTTATGTGTGTCGCAAGGACCGCTCGGCGAAATGAATGTTTTACTATTTTTACGTGATAATTTTACTAAAATTTGGTCACCTGAGGGGGGCTGCGTGACGTCCAGTCATTTTAACTGCAGTTGAATAATAGAGTACAGGAAACATATATAACGCAAATACGCACAGGAAATGGTTTGGTTTTATGGCTTTATTTGTTTTATGGGGTTTAGCGTCCCAGAGCGACTCGGGCTATGAGGGACCCCGTAGTGAAGGGCTCCGGAAATTTCGACCACATGGGGTTCTTTTACGTGCACTGACATCGCACAGCATACGGGCCTCTAGAATTTCGCCGCCATAGAAATTCGACCGCCGCGCCCGGGATCGAACCCGCGTCTTTCAAGTCAGCAGCCGAGCGCCATTACCATTGAGGCATCGCGGTGGCCCATGCAGGAAATGGTTAATAAATAACAGAATTCAGTCTGCTACTCCAAAGGTACGCGAGACAGTTCATTCTCCAGACTGTCTCATCCTAGCTTGTGTGCGTCTTCACTTCTTTAACTCGAAGGGACTATTTCTTGGGCATCTTGGATATCTTGGTTATGGTTCGTTCTAGATTTAATGAACAGGCGTTGGCAGGTGGTAATGATTGAATCGACACTTGAAGTATTTTGGGCAATTAGGGTGTTAAAAGCCATAGAATTGATTCCTTTGAGTACGTGGTGGACGCGGTCAGTTTCCGGCTTAGTGGGACTAAAACGCCGGCAAAGCGCAAGTACGTCCTCGATGCAAGACGCGTAGGATTATCGGGACCTTGAAAGCAGGAAGCGAGCTTTTTCTTGGCGGCCTCAGTTCGAACAGCCTGGTCGGCAAAGTACTGACGGAACTGCTGTCTGAAGGTGGGCCAGCCAGTGGTGTGGGGTTCGCGATTTACGAACCTGTTTGTGACGACCTCAATAAGGTAGAAAGAAACATTGAAGAATTTTAAACCGTCGTCCCAACGGTTGTAGGCACTGCAGCGTTCATAGGTGTCGAGCCAGTCATCCACGTCTTCGTCGCGACGACCAGCGAACATAATATCGGCGTGTCGAGGGGAACGCTGCAGGTGAGGCCGAGGAAGGCGGTCCGGCAGGGTCGGGGTTGTCTACGGTTGGCATGACGATGGTGGGAGGTGCGAAACGGCGACCGGAACGCCGCTCCAGGGAGAGGCAGGGTACAAGGCAGCAAGGGGATCGAGTTTCCTCCCCCACTGGTGAAGGAAGGCCAGGCCGAGACGACAGGACGTTTGTGGAAGAAGGCTAGGCCGAGACGGCAAGACGGCCGTGCCTGGCGTTTATTCTAATGGCGGACCCGAAGCGCGTGCCACAGGCGGAGCGGCGGGATGATGATGGTATGTACAAGTGAAAGACGAAGATCCCTGGAAGGCTCACAATATGTTAATAGGCACTGACAGCTGCCTATAATTCAAACTTTGTGCGGCCTTCCGCAGCGCTACCTTCGAGGTCTTTGGCGAGCTGCAGACTTTACTTCCAACTGGATTTGGTTCGCTCCACAGAACACTCGGAATGCTTTCAACATTCCTGAGATTTTGCCTTTATACCTCCTATACAATGCTGGCCTGTTTCGACTCTACCTTCGACTGAATTCTATTTCGATTCGATTCTCCATAGCTGAGAAACTCATCCTCTGCCCTATACTTCTCACATGTGACTGCTCATGGTCAGGAGTCTTAAGGGCCCCTTCATACCTCTCCGACACCGACGGACAAGGAGCTGAAGATTATCGTGGTCAAGCCCGTACAAGCTGTAAGAATAATTTAATTTCCATTTGACGTGGAAGAGAACAATTAAAAATGGTATGCGGTCAACAGAAAGGTACAAAACAGCAAGCTAACGACTGTTATCTGCCTTCGAGAAAGCGCAAAACTAAACCAACGAGCAGTGAGAGATTTATAAGCAAGAACTTACGTGACGGGCAAGCGATATCGTATCGAATGGCCGGAAGCAAAACTGCTGACAAGGTAAAGTTGCACAGCCTCTTCCCTAGACGAAGGCGCATTGCACAGACGCTTGCCCCCTTTTCCAAATGCCGCGCAGCCAACTTCTTCCGAAATCGCGGGGCTATATGTATCCCCCCCCCCCCCCCCCCCCCCCGGCAAACATTTTCGATTTCCCGCGATCGCGCTGCCGTCGTAAGCGGTATTTCATGGTCGCGGCGCAGCATCTCTGGCTACTGCGCGCTATCGCGAGAAGGGCATACAGGCCTCACTCGCTTTCTTCAGGCGCTATTGTTTCCTCGGCGAGGTTCCCTTGGGCAATGGTATTAGCGAGCATTACCCCGTTTTGTAGCTGACAGGGAGAACGAAGAACAAAATAACGCCTCGTACACTATTCGCTTAACGGTGCCGTATTGACGGCGCTGCGCCAGGCCTCGGCAAATGGGGCTTCGACGAGGCTCAGGCGAATTGAGCGTGCTTAGGCGTCGTATTCAATCGCTGCAAGCTCTTTGCAAAAGCAAGTGCTTTACGTGGGTGCGTTTCCAACTGCTGGCGCATAACAAGGCTGTTCATTGCCTCCGGGCACGTGCGTGTGTGGAAGCGAAACGGTTTTGTCAGGTGCTGCGCAGTGAAATTTGTATTTGGACTCTCGCAGCACCGCATTCAACGGTAAACTCAATCGCTCAGGACGTCGGGTCTCGGCCGCATGATACAAAAAAAGGGGCCTCGTTTCTCTACACAGCTGGCGTGGAACTGGCTTCCGCTCACTCAACTCAGGGCTTCAGACCACTCGGTCCCGGCCCACGTGTCCTCACGCATTCATTGCCATCGCATTATGTGACTGAAATGCCATTTCGCGCAGTTCCCTGCATTTCGTCGCCCTCCACGCGGCTCGATAGTTCGCTAGCAGGGCTACGTAGAGCTATGTGTACTCGCACGGCACCGTAAAAAGATTCGCAGCCACGTGTAAGGCTGTGGCGCTGAAGCTCTCTACCATGCACTTATTTTTATTTTTTCGCTTTTTACGAAAATTTTCTGTCACCCGTGTTAATGCGAAAAACTCGCACCGTTTTCGCCCTTCGCATTCGGGATGAGCGGTATGCGTGGGCGACAAGCGGTGTGTTATTTAAACTGCCTTCGCACCGAAACGTAAACGTGACGCGGTTGAAGGAAGCGGGAATGTTTGAATCGGTCATCAAACCTGCTGCTTTGGATCCGACACAGCTTTCATGCGGAATTCGTTGGACGAACTCTGTGAAAAGTGTGCAGAACTGCCACCCACGTAGCAGCTCGAGGCATGGCAAGCCTAGTAGCTAGGTTTGTCTGGTGATTTCGGAAATCACCCCTAGTTAGTTTCGGTCCACTGAGGTTCAGCTTACGCTCAATTGCGATGTGCGGAACCTAAATAGTCTTTAGCCACAGAGAATTTTTTTGCGTTTAAAAGCAAAACTTTTTGCTGGAGCTAAGCTGGTCTAAATGCCTGGGCTTAAAGCGCAAGTTGTTTGCATAGAGACGGCTTTTCTGTGAAATGTGCAATGATGCTGCTGCAAGAGCTGTTCGCGTAACTTTTTGGGAGTAATTAAGCAGCGTCATTCCTTATTTAAATCGTACTCACAACGGCAGGATTGTTTTCAGTCGCTGCGTGAGTTACTCCGCTGTTAACTAATCACTACTGATTTCTGGTAAGGAACGTCTTCGGCCGTTGGCCCATATTTGTAGCTGGCTCGTTTAGACCGGTGCGATTTACCTCCTTGAAACGACTTTGATATGAGACTGGAAATATTGCTTGCATTATTTAGTTTAGTCTCATAGATCTCAAGAACTGTCGCTCATTCTAGCCACTACCGGAAGAAAAGGTCGGCTTGTTGTTTTACGTTCACAATGATGCGAACTTGGCAGGAAAGTAGACCGAGCGCGCTGGATTTCGTCTAAGGGGAGCACCGCAGCTTCGACCATTGTTACGGTGCTTTTTCCTGCTTTGTGCCATCTCCGACGAATCCCGTCATCATAATGCTTATTACGTCCAGTGCAGGACGAAGGCATTCCCCACTGGCCCCCAGTCAACTTTGTACGGCGCCAGCCACGCCACGCTCAACTATCGCCTTCTCTTGAAATCCATTCCGTTGCCTAAGGGGCCATTGGTTATGTTCTCTTGGCATTACATGCCCTGTCCGGCGAACGTATACTGCGAACTTTATCCGCACTTGAGTACATTTCTCTTGCCTGGCTAATATAACATCAGCTGTGATTTAGGCCGCCGGGGTGGCTCAGTGGTTATGGCGCTCGGCTACTGACGCGAAAGACGCGGGTTCGATCCCGGCCAAGGCGGTCGAATTTTGATGGAGGCGAAATTATTGAGGCCCGTGTACTGTGCGATGTGAGTACACGTTAAAGAACCCCAGGTGGTCGAAATTTTCTGAGCCCTTCACTACGGCGTCTCTCATAGCCTGAGTCGCTTTAGGACGTTTGACCCCCCCATAAACTTAAACCTGTTTGTTGATTTATTTCTCTAATTTAACTAATTTCCTTGACATCGTTTTTTTTCTCTAATTCACGCGGCTCTCCCGCAGCCTTAACGTTCCACATATCTTTTTTCATTACGTGTTTTTATTGTTTAACGCTCATTCATCGACATAACTTGACAACATGTGTTCGGACTGGTTTAAAATGGTTTAAAAATGTCCCAGGATGTTCTTCTGTTTTTATTTTGATCTTCTCGGGTGTCAGCTGCCAGATTCTGTGAGCATGAAGATGGAACTTTAAAACATACAGAATTTACTAATAAATCTGATGTTCAAAACAGAACCGAGCATGAAACGCTTGCATGCGTAAGGTGACACTTGAGGTTCGCATGGATCACCTAAGATACATGACAACGGTGTTTCCTGGCAAAGAATTCTACCAAGTGTCTTACAGCGCACTCCTTTTTGCATGTGTGCTTGTTAAAGTCGCGCTCTCATGGAACTATCGTCGTTGATGCCCTCATCACAATTTTATACTTAATGACGCTGAATTCTTCGCTGCAAATTCATTGGCCCCGACACTTTGTCGTCCTCTTAATCATCGGGACCGTGTCCAACCATTCGAGAATATTGTTTCTTAAATGACGAAACAAACTGTACAGTCGGTTTTATTACACTCAGCAGGCCAGTTCATAATCCACTGCAAAAGTTGACAGAGCGCACGTCTTGTCCTTGAAGGGGTACCGACGAAAAATTTTAAAGTCCAGCAAATGATGCGGTTCGTTTCCTCAGCCTGGAGGATGTCGCCGGGCAAGTTCAGTCACAGACATTGAGTCGAACGTCATTTAATATGATTTTCAGTACTGACCAACAGAAACTTCGACACTTACATCGAAACATAAACTAACGGTAAAAGTGGATTTTAATAAGTTAGTCACGTCGCGCTGTAGATTTCTCAGCTTATTTTCTTGACTTCTGCGCGTCTAGGGATCTTTCAATTCAAAAACACCTACACCAAACCGAGTGCACTTCCGCTTACGGTTTCTATAGATATCGATAAAGAGGCTGGGGATTACGCAGATACTTTTTAACCATATATGGCAATTTTCGACACGTCACTTGCTAGCGCAGGTAATCTTTGCTGGAGAGTTCGTGTTACATGCACCGCATTCCGCTCTTGTCGCCAGTTCCCTCAAGCATTTGCTGGCACCAGGCCTCTCCTTTACATTGTTAAAGTAAAGCTTTGGAAGTGCTCATCACTCACTATTTTTCGCGGTACTCGCGGGATGAAGTTCTACGTCCGAATCCCGATGTTCCTGAAAGAAGCAAATATTGCGAAGAAATTGCAAACATGTGCAAAGCATGCGGTGCTGTATGCGCGACTCAGGTGCTTTGGAGATCCTGGGGCTGAATTCTCGGCGACGAAACATGCTGTGCTCTAAATTGCTTACTATGAAAAACGCAGAAAAATGCCACACAGCGGAGACTAGCTCTGTATACTACGAACAATATGCAGGAGCGAATAGAGCTTAGAAAAAATCGGAGCTACTGTACAACTGCCCTTAAAGACTCATCTGTCTAGTTGACATGTGACTGCCGGAGGACAGGGTGATGAACCTCTGCATGACAAATCTCGGGGAAAAGGCTGTGTTTTGCTTCACAAGTAAAGAGAGCTGGATTCATTGCATGAAAAACGATATAAAGAAAGATGCTCCCATACTTATCGGTCGTCCCACGCGCGCACAAGTGGCATCAGAAGTGCGGCGGCACAGCGTTTCATCACTATTGTTGTCATCAACATTAACATTATTACTATTATTGCTAGTGTTATTGTAACTTCTACTACCGCCAATTTATTCAAATTGCCCGCCCTTAGTGGCCAAAATGAGTAGAGGAAATTCCGTTCCGCCGGGGGAAGGATTCATCGCTTACCAGCTCTCGCTCTGATGATTGGATCGTCATACCTACTCACCGCAGTGATGCCCACAACTACAGCGAGCAGCACGGGCCGCACGGACACTGAAAGGGGGTGCGACCCGCGGGGAAAACAAAAGGGAGAGGAAAGGGTTGAGAAACGACGACAATCATGCCGACGAATGGACGCACGCGTCGCGCTAATGCGCCGCCACCCATTAGGAAGACGCGCGGCGCGCCTTATTCGTTTAGGCCGCCGGGGTGGTCGCACGCGACGCGGGACAGGGCTCAGGGACGAAGAACAAGTCCGGCGTCACGGCGATCATTCGATGAGTGGCCCACCGCGGGAGGCCATTGCGATGAACGCGTTTGCGCGTTCTTGATGGCAGAGAGAGCCCACTGAGCGTGCGTAATGCGGATTGGCCATCTCTCGGTGGACATCCCTGACGCCGGCGTCCACGAAGGTGTCGTAGAACGCACTCTCTGCCGAACCTGCTGTGCGCCGCAGGTCCTGCCGATAACCTCGCTTCGCTGAAGGTGTGTCGGTTACTGCGCTATGACAGCGCAGAAAGAACACAGATCGTTTCTAGGGAAGTGTGCTGCAAGTGTATGTGCATGTGGAGGAAAAGGGCCCACCTCCAGGAAAAAGCACTTTCGAGGTCTGTTTGCCTGTTTAACGCTTTCATTACTCCGCGATATTGATATTAAGGAATATCTCCAGTTATCGGAACACTAAATAGCAGTATTCAAAGTCTCAGATGGTCCCGTCATAATGTGTTCCCATTTATTTCTGCGCCATTTGGTATACAGACTTTAGGTGATAGAAAGGTGAGATTAGCGTACCTGAGGCGAGATTAGGATTTAAATAAGATTAGAGCACCTGTTCACCACCACTTCCACACGTTGCAACAGCTATGCTATTTTAAGTGACACGTGAGTAATTTGGCGGTTAATTGCTGCTGCAGTTGGCGAGACGGAGATTCTAGCTTTTATACAAACTACTTTCATAATTCTTAACAATTCTGCGACCAGCTCACAGAGTTCCGATCCTGCGATTCGATTGATGCGGAGAACCATTCGAAAGTTACCTTCATGCCTGATGGACATTTCATGGTCAGTTTGTTTTTTTAAAGCTGTAGTTTCATTTGAGGCCTTTTTTTCTCTCTCTTTCTGGAGGGTGATTTACAAGCGGGCTGTAAGACCGCTGTGACATTCCTTGTGTGCTACGAGGTACATTCCTTGTGTGTGCTACGAGGATCCACGTTCGACGGCGCGGCGTAGACGGAGACCCAGATGACAGGCATCATCAATTACCCAGCCATGCTCGTTGAGAGTGACAACCAGAACGAAGTGGTTTAAGCCAAACCGGACCCAACCGGACCCGCCGCCGCCGCCGCGGAGAAACAGGCTTTATCCTCCCCAATTTGCGTGGCCGTTCCAGGTGCGGCCCTCCCGGGCACATTCCAGGACAAGGGAGCTGTCAGCGGGCCAGAGCGCGCCGTACCACAGCCGACGCTATGCGCTACCGCGAAGACAACATTCTTTCCCTCGGACTCAACACGTGAGGGGGGGGGCGAGACCACGATGCGGTGGTATGTTTGTGCGCCCAAGTGAAAGCCCTAGCCCCCCCTCCTTCCCCTTACGACGTGGGCTATCGCCGGGAAGGCACCCACAGCTTCCCGCCGTGCCTCGTGAACAAAAGCGCATTCCCAGAATGGCCGTGACGGACACCTGTCATGGCGGACAGGCAAGACTCGCCAAGAATGTGGGAAGACAGGGGCGACCCTTAATCTGGTTTCCCGGAGCGACAGACGAACCCCTTCATGCTTTAGCTGTGTCCCGCCGTCGGTAGCCCGGCAGCATCGTGGGCCCTTTCGCCCCCCTCCTCTGTTGTTGACGAGCGACGCGGACCGATGGTGGGAGGCGGTATGCAT
This sequence comes from Amblyomma americanum, assembly GCF_052857255.1. Taxonomy (NCBI): domain Eukaryota; kingdom Metazoa; phylum Arthropoda; class Arachnida; order Ixodida; family Ixodidae; genus Amblyomma; species Amblyomma americanum. The sequence continues at coordinate 328,960,482 of NC_135497.1, read as the reverse complement.
GCCTGAGGCAAGGATTAGCTCCGAAGAGAGAGCCTGTGTATACTCTCACTTGAGAGAGAGTGGTGGCGTTTTTGTTGTTTATTTAGTTTGTATTGTTAACAGACTCTGGGTTCGAGGCTAAGCCCAACCCAAGGGGTTGTCCCCATCTCGCATGTTATTTTTGATTGGAGAATTGATGCTTTGGGCGGGCCACTGGAAATGACCGCCCTTAGTCCTTTGTTAATCAAGTGCTTAAAAGCACATGTAAACGGATGCAGTCCAGCCAGTCTGAGCTGAGGACGACATCGTTCGCCAAGAGGGCCTTCAGCGCCGAAGCCCGACGGCGTGCAGCTTCTGCCAGCAACCACTCGAGCCCAACTCCGGAGCCACTCCATCGCCCCCATGAAGTCGTCGGCACGTAAGCTCGGACGCCCCAGCCTCTGATGTATAATCTTAATCATGTGTAATTATTGAATATATCTGTTTGTTTAAACTGAGCCATACGGTGTCTCTTTGCCTCTCCGTCCCGTGTGGACCTGCGCATTATGGGGGTCATCACACTGGTGTCAGAAGTGGGGTCTCAAAAGCAAATGTCCTCTTAATGCTGTGACATTCATGACTTCAAAATTGTAATCAAAAGGGAATCACGGGACTGATTGTGGGACTTTTACCCCCATTTGAGAGGCTTGAGGCACCGGAGGGCTTGAAAAAAAAATGTCTTTATCTGAGGGAGCTCCCACTCCACAGCCGTCGCTCGGAGCAAGCATGCTGGCATTAGGAAGCGTCATTCCGACGTTTACGGGAGATAAGACAGGGGTTCCAATCTGCGATTTCTTTTCCATGCTAGAAGAGATTGGGAAAATGGGGGGATGGTCCGATGCTCAAATGCTGGGAATGGCGAGGTGTAAGATGGCAGGAGCTGCTCATGATTTTGCATGGCGAGACGAAAAAGTAAAATCCACAAAATCATTTGCGGAATTTAAGAAGCTCGCGTTTGAGCATTTTGACACTGAACCACGTCACGTGCGAGTACAGAGGTTCCGTGACGCCGGACAGATGGTAGGGGAGGACGTGCGAACGTTTGCGTCGCGGCTTCAGCGCTTAGCGCGCGATACGTTAAGCAGGGAGGAGGAAGGAGACCAGCTTAAGAAGAAATACGCGGAGGATATACTTAAAAAGGAAATGACCGCTTTGTTCGTGGCTGGTCTGCAAGACCCCGTGCACCGGTTCGTGCTCTCGCGCAAGCCGAGCAATTTCGACCAAGCCGTGGAGGCCGCATTTGATGAGGAACAAAAAGAGGCGTTAACGACAGCCGCAGCGAGAGTACGCGTCATAGAGAGAGCGGTGCTCAACCCTGAGGTTGCTCTCTTGACAGAGCGGTTAGATCGCTTAGAACAGCTGCTATCTCAGCAGGTAGAACGCCAGGTTGAAGCGCGCGCTCAACAGCGCCCATTCGCTGGAAACCGGAGACCGCCACAAAGCTACAGGCGCGGTATGCGAGAGTTTGAAGAAATCGTATGCTTCGCTTGCCAGGGTCGCGGACACATCGCCAGGTTCTGCCAAAACGTGCGCCGTGGGGAGCCACAAAGAGAAGCAGGCGAGACACGCCCTAAGCAAGCCTACAGCGGGGCTCCAGATACCGAGACAAAAAACTAGTTAGTCCTCCCCAGCCTGAGGAGCGTGGGGAGGGAGCAGTAGATGATGAGGTGGTGGTAGTTTGTGTGGCCGACGAGGCATGCCCTGTTGTGCGTTGCAAGTTAAATGGTTGTTGTATGGAATTGTTGATAGATACGGGGTCAAAGGTGACATTGCTTAAGGAGAGCAGTTTTAACACGCTTCGAAGGAAGGGGGACCGCGAGGTGTTGGAAGCGTCTGGTGGTATGGCAACCAAATTTGTAGGCATAACGGGGGATCCTCTTGGCATAAGTGGACTCTACCGGTTACACTTCTCTCTCGGCGGAATTGCATTGGAGCACCCCTGCTACGTATGCCCGGACACGGTGTCTCTGCCAAACGGAGTGTCAGGTATATTAGGGCAGGATTTTTTGAGAAAAGGGAAGGTAGTAGTCTCATTCTCTGAGGAAGAGGTTAATGCGGGCGGCTCAAAAGTTCCGTTTTTGAACAGGAGAGGGGCTGAGATTCGCATTACCGATATTGACACCCGTCAAACAGTGGGATCATTGAAGAAGGTATATTCGCGGGTTGCCGTTCGGCTGGTCGAGGAGGCGGTCGTCCTTCCTTGGTCGGAGCACATTTTGTACGCGTTTGTGCCTTCAGATGTAGAGAGCGGCGCCGTGGGAGTGCTTGAGCCGGTCGACTCTCTCAGCAATGGCCTGAAGGCAGCCGCGTGCCTCGTGACAGTTAATGACGCCCACAGAGTGCCCCTACGGGTGGTTAACTGTAGCCAGCAGCCACTGAGCCTTCCCAAGAACAAAACATTGGCTTTCTTCACCTCTGCGATAGAGCAACGTGAGCCCACCGATACGGTACTCGCAACTGTAGAGCATGCTAGTCCTTCGGCTGCTCCAAAGGTGTCGTTCGATCTTTCTCACGTAAAATCCAGGGAGAGGGAGGCTCTGGCTGGTTTGCTGAACGACTACTCGGAGGTATTCGCCGCGTCCAACCTGGATTTGGGCTGCTGTGGCGTTATAAAGCACAGGATAGAAACCGGCACTTCATCGCCCGTTTACCAGCGTGCGTACAGGGTTCCTTACTCCCAACGTGAGGAGATGGAGCGGCAGGTGCAGGACCTGATTGATCGCGGCATTGTCGAACACTCAAAGTCACCCTGGGGAGCACCAGCACTATTGGTGGAAAAGCCAGATGGCTCGTATCGATTGGTAGTGGACAACCGCAAACTAAATGCCGTAACTCGCATCGATCCATACCCCATCCCCAATATACAGGAGACGCTTTCTCAGCTGGGCTCTGCCAGGTACTTCACGGTAGTGGACATGGCGGCGGGATTCTGGCAGATAGCAATGGATCCGGCAGATGCCGAGAAAACGGCATTTAACACGCCCTCAGGGCACTATGAATGGAAAAGAATGCCGATGGGTCTGGCCAACAGCCCTGCTGTCTGGCAGAGAACCGCTGATGTTATCCTGGCAGGTCTTCTGGGGAGGCTGGCCTTCGTGTATATGGATGACATTATCATATACAGTGACAGTTTTGATAACCATTTGCGCGATATTGAGCAGGTTTTGGTGCGACTAAGAGCAGCGGGTCTCAAGCTGAAGCCCTCTAAGTGCCAATTCCTCAAAAACGAGGTGAAATACCTCGGGCACGTTGTTTCAGCTGACGGCGTGCGACCGGACCCTGAGAAACTAAGGTGTGTCTCGGATTTTCCATCCCCGACTAGCGTCCGCCAGGTCCGGCAGTTTCTCGGCCTGATCGGTTACTACCGAAGGCACATAGAGGAGTTCGCCAAGCTCGCTAAGCCGCTCACCGCCTTAACAGCCAAAAATGTCGCCTTTCGCTGGGACGAAAACGCGGAGAATGCTTTTGGGGCCCTGAAAAGGAAGCTAATGAGTGCACCGCTGTTGCGCCACCCGGATTTTAGTTTGCCCTTCGTTATGGCCACAGATGCGTCAAAGTTCGCAGTTGGTGCCGTGCTATCTCAGGTTATCGAGGGCAAAGAACATCCCGTTGCTTTTGCTAGCCGACAGCTGAGCCCCACAGAGCAAAAGTACGGAGCTACGGAAAGGGAGTGCCTCGCCGTTGTCTGGGCAGTAAAGCACTTCAGATGCTACCTTTACGGCCGCAAATTCAAGCTAGTCACAGACTGCCATCCTCTGAAATGGGTGATGAGTGTCAGGGACCCTAGCTCGCGACTCGCTAGATGGAATCTACTCCTGCAGGAATACTGCTTTGAAGTTGAGCACAAGTCAGGAAAGACACATCTGAATGCTGATGCACTCAGCCGGACAGCTGCCGTGGCAGCTATAGATGAGTTTGTCCCCGTAGTCGACCCCGCCGAATTACGCACAGAGCAGTGCAAAGATCCTGACCTGAAGCGAATAATCGATAGCTTAGAGGGCGCACCGTCTCACCCCGAACAGCTAGGTTATTTCATTGGCAAAGACGGCACCCTGGGTCGGCGCACGAGGCCAACCAGGAAGGGAGACCAGAGAAAACCGCTTGGGAGAGAGTCGTCATACCTCGGTCGTGGACAGAAAGGGTTCTTCGCGCGTTTCACGATGCGCCATGCGCCGGTCATATTGGCGTAGCGAAGACACGAAGGCGTGTGGAGCGTTTGTACTTTTGGAGTGGCATGCGACAGGATGTTAGAGACTACTGTGCGAAGTGTCATTCCTGTCTCGAAAGAAAAACACCCAAGGGACGAAGACCAGCTCCAATTCAGCCGTTCCCTGAGGTTTCGGCTCCCTTCGAGCGGACAGGTATGGACATAATGGGCCCCTTGCCCACGACCACTTCCGGAAACAAGTATATTTTAGTATTTGTCGATCACCTTTCAAAATACGCGGAAGCGGTAGCACTCCCAGATCAGAAGGCAGACACGGTTGCAAGAGCATTTGTCGAACAGATCGTGCTCCGACATGGACCCCCGAGGCAACTCTTGACAGATCGGGGAACGAACTTCGTGTCGCAGCTAATGAGGAGAGTTTGCGAGCTGCTTAAGATCGCTAAGAAGCAGACAACACCGTACCATCCGGCTTGCAACGGCGCGGTGGAGCGACTGAACCAAACCGTGGCCGGGTTCCTGTCGCATTTTTGTTTCGCGCGACCAGCGGGACTGGGACTTGTGGCTCCCGTATGCAATGTTTGCCTACAATTCCGCAGCACACGAGAGCACGGGCGAATCGCCATTCTTTCTTCTCTACGGCCGAGACCCGGACCAGCCTAGTGAAGTGCCAGAGGGCCCCCGTCGTGTCCCATACGCTTCACTGGACGACTATAAGGTTGAGCTAGAATCGCGCTTGCAAGTGGCGAGGGACATCGCAAAGGAGTCCTTAAAGAAAGCGGCGAAGCGCAGGAAGGAGGTGCACGATCGCAGTGCTAGAGACGCGCCGTTTGATGTGGGGGACAGCGTGTACATTGAAAACTGCCAAAGGCAGATTGGGCTAGCTCGTAAGTTCCAGACGAAGTGGAGAGGACCGTGCGAGGTTGTCGAGAAGCTTTCTCCGGTAAACTTCAGAGTCCGAGACGTGAACCGGCGTTTGATAAGGATACACGCAAATCGCCTCAAGTCGGCACCGGTTCAGTATTCACGAAATGAGGAAAGGGAAAGCGCGGATTTTGATGGGGACAGAAGTGAAGCGGAGCGCGCAGATAGTTCGCAAGAAACGCCCTCTCCTGCATTTGTTCGGCAGGCGCCCGAGGTGACGGCCGGAATGCCACCGGATTTACTTCATGCATTGCTAGAAGAAGAAGCGCGCGAGGTTGCCGCGCAGATAACGCCAGGAGAGGCTCCTGCCACGAGCCCTCGCGAGTCCCAAAGCAGACAAAGGGGCACAGACTTACTTAGTATGACTCATGAAGGCCGATATCCGCTGCGAAATCGGAAAGCTAAGTCGGACTAATGGCGTAAACAGAGCGGAGTTGTGAACTGGTTAGAATTGTGTAATGCCGCAGCTCATAACATTGCTATGTGCTTATGTGTTAAGTTATCGGAGTTGGTAGTTAAACCTTTCTGTCATTAAGTAACACCTTCACAGGAGAGCATGCGGAGCGCATGCAGAACCTGCCCTACTTCCTTTCGTTATCTATTTTTTGTCTGTGCCGTGATCGTGCTAGAAGTGGGAGCTCCTTTGTAACTGTGGTAAATTTATTTCGTCCAGTTTGGACTAGAAAGGAGAGGCTTGGGTGCTGAGTGTCATGTTTATTTGTAAAAGAAGATCAGTGCTGCCCCTGGAGACGCCAGTTATGACAGCGGAGGCATATGGTGTTGTGCAGTGGTGTTGAGTGCAGCGAAAAGTGTTTTGTCGGACGCACTGTGCGAGGCGATTCAGAAAGACAAGGGGAGCTGCAGGGACTCAAATGTTCGGAGAACATTCTTCTGGAGGGTGAGCGAGTGTGACATTCCTTGTGTGCTACGAGGTACATTCCTTGTGTGTGCTACGAGGATCCACGTTCGACGGCGCGGCGTAGACGGAGACCCAGATGACAGGCATCATCAATTACCCAGCCATGCTCGTTGAGAGTGACAACCAGAACGAAGTGGTTTAAGCCAAACCGGACCCAACCGGACCCGCCGCCGCCGCCGCGGGGAAACAGGCTTTATCCTCCCCAATTTGCGTGGCCGTTCCAGGTGCGGCCCTCCCGGGCACATTCCAGGACAAGGGAGCTGTCAGCGGGCCAGAGCGCGCCGTACCACAGCCGACGCTATGCGCTACCGCGAAGACAACATTCTTTCCCTCGGACTCAACACGTGAGGGGGGGGGCGAGACCACGATGCGGTGGTATGTTTGTGCGCCCAAGTGAAAGCCCTAGCCCCCCCTCCTTCCCCTTACGACGTGGGCTATCGCCGGGAAGGCACCCACAGCTTCCCGCCGTGCCTCGTGAACAAAAGCGCATTCCCAGAATGGCCGTGACGGACACCTGTCATGGCGGACAGGCAAGACTCGCCAAGAATGTGGGAAGACAGGGGCGACCCTTAATCTGGTTTCCCGGAGCGACAGACGAACCCCTTCATGCTTTAGCTGTGTCCCGCCGTCGGTAGCCCGGCAGCATCGTGGGCCCTTTCGCCCCCCTCCTCTGTTGTTGACGAGCGACGCGGACCGATGGTGGGAGGCGGTATGCATGCCTGAGGCAAGGATTAGCTCCGAAGAGAGAGCCTGTGTATACTCTCACTTGAGAGAGAGTGGTGGCGTTTTTGTTGTTTATTTAGTTTGTATTGTTAACAGACTCTGGGTTCGAGGCTAAGCCCAACCCAAGGGGTTGTCCCCATCTCGCATGTTATTTTTGATTGGAGAATTGATGCTTTGGGCGGGCCACTGGAAATGACCGCCCTTAGTCCTTTGTTAATCAAGTGCTTAAAAGCACATGTAAACGGATGCAGTCCAGCCAGTCTGAGCTGAGGACGACATCGTTCGCCAAGAGGGCCTTCAGCGCCGAAGCCCGACGGCGTGCAGCTTCTGCCAGCAACCACTCGAGCCCAACTCCGGAGCCACTCCATCGCCCCCATGAAGTCGTCGGCACGTAAGCTCGGACGCCCCAGCCTCTGATGTATAATCTTAATCATGTGTAATTATTGAATATATCTGTTTGTTTAAACTGAGCCATACGGTGTCTCTTTGCCTCTCCGTCCCGTGTGGACCTGCGCATTATGGGGTCATCACACCGCTATTTCAGGCATTCATGATTTCTGCCCTGAACACGGCTGTGTTCGCAGTTTTATATTAAATATTAGGATTCTGTCGTTCCTCTATTTTTCGGGATCAGTTAGCAGCAGTAAACCTCATGGTGAACCTAGGCGATCAGACTGAGGTTCTGAGGTTGAGGATCGATGAAACCAGCCAGGAATGTCGCTGGCACTTTGTCTGTAGGCTTAGTTTTTACTGCCTCAATTATAGTGTATTTGTGGTTGGTACATAAGATTTACAAATGATGGCATTCCTATATTTTGAACATTTTTTTAGAACACCCTCTGTTATCTTAAGGAAACACCAGCTACCTTGCCTTCGCATTACATACGCTGTCCATGTCAATTTCTTCTTCCTGACTTCGACTAGGCTGTTGTTACTCTCGTTTGACCTTTAACTCATTCTGCTCTCTTCCGGTACTGAACGTTACACCTAACATTTTCCTTTTCATTGGTCACTGCACTCTCCTGAATTTCACTTCAACCCTTTTCGCTAGCTTTTACGTTTCTTCCCTAGAGGTTAATGCAGGTAAGATACATCTGTTAGTTTCTTTCGTCTTGAGGAATGTTGGCAAACTGCCATTCACCCTCTGAAAGTGGCTGTCAAATTCACTCCACTCCATTCTTATTTTCCTAATTATTTCCTTTTCATGGTCCGGATCTGCTGTCACAACCATCCCTAAATAGCTGAATTCCTTAACCACTATCGCAAGCTATCGCACGCTGTTGTTCTTTTCTGAGACTGTTGAACGCAACTTTAGATTTAACCATATCAATGTTTAGACCAACCATTCTGCTTTGGCTGTCCGGGTCGTCGATCATGCTTTGCATTTCGGCCCGTGATTGTTTAATACGGCAATATCATCAGCGAAACGGAGATTGCTAAGTTATTTCCTATTAGCTTTTATCGCCAGCTCTTCCCAACCTTGTTCTCTGAATACCAGCTGTGAATACGCGGTGAATATCACTGCGGAGGTCTTTTTTTTTTTGCCTGACATCCTTCCTCTATTATATATACCAGTTGTTTCAGGGAAGACAAAGTAATTTCCAAAAAATAGACGTTTTTATTGAAAAAAAATTGTTTTTTCGGCATAGTATTACCAGTGTTGGCTGACACCGGAAAATCAGTGAATCATATTATTAACTTAGCTTGTTAACTAATTTCTGTTAACTAACATTTCAGCTATCACAGTTAGGCAACTGGTTGCAATGAGCGATATGTGGCTGGTCGTTAATAGCCGTATCAGCTTCTAGTATTTCGAAAACATGATTACCCTTGGCGCTGTGGACCAACAAATTTTGGCTACATCATGCCAAAACCCTCCCATGGCCGTGCCCCTTCCTTACCTAATAAACGACTTTCAACTCAACTCAATTCTCGTGCCAAGATACACGCGCTTTCGATAAGCATGCGGGCAAAGCAACCTTTCCAGTGCACGTAACCATTAAATAAGCCAAAATTTGTCGACTCGCAGCGTCAAGGGTAATCGCGTTTTCGAAGCTCTAAAAACTGAGTTGGCTGTTACTATTGACCAGCTACAAGTCTCTAATTGCAACTAGGCGCCTAACTTTTCTAGTTAAAAAAGGAATTATTAAAAATTCGTTAGCCAGTTTACTACTTAAGTTGATTCACCGGTTTTCTGTCGTCCGCCAACACTGGTAATCCTATGCTGAAAAAACCATATTTTTACCTCAAAAAACGCATTTCTGAGATTTACATAGAGTCGTCCCTGAAACACCTGATATATTTATTCCTCTCCCTGTTAAGAACTGTGGTCGCTGTGCAATCGCTATAGGTATTGTCCAGTATTTCTACGTGCACCTCTTCTACACCCTGCTTACGCAATGCCTGCATGACTTCTGGGGTTTCGACTAAATCAAACGGTTTCTCGTAATCTATGAAACCTGTATACATAGGGCGGTGCTATCCTGAGCATTTTTCTATCACCTGTTTTATGGCGTGAATGTGGTCTGTCGTCGAGTAGCCTTTACGAAAGCCAGGTGGGTCATTTGGTTTATTGAAGTCTAAGTTTGCTCTGATTCTGTGAACAATTACCGTATTTAATACCCTGCAAATAATGAACCGTAAGCCGATCGGTCTGTGGCGATTTCAACACAGTTTTAAATTATCTTGTGCTGCTTGTTGTCATTTTTCTCTTGCTTTTCCCTCCTTTTCTCATGTCTCTTTTTTTCGCATCCTTCTTCCATTGTCTTGGCTTTTTCACAGTAGCAAGTCCTTCCACAAATGGGGCCGACATCTCGCTGAATCAACAAGGTATTCTTTCATCCAATGGCATAGTAGATGACACAGAGGCGGGTTTTACCGTGTGTCGAGAAAGCGCTGAAACATATGGATTACCCTCAAGTGGTTCCAGCAGGCAAGGCTCTGTGTCCCTCATGGCTTGAAGGGCAGAACGGCCGGACACAAAAGCGCGGTCGATATAGACTTCCCCCAAAGGCTCTGGAGTCTAAAAGAAGAAGCGACCAGGCTCTGTAAATCTCTTAGCAACGTAGACATGCTGGCCGAGTGCATGCATGATGAGGATCTGCGTGGTTAAACAACCTCAGAAGTGAATTGTGAGTGAACGCAATGCAAAGTCCGTTCACTTCGGTCCTCTTATGACGATCATGCTCGCCTGCTCCGCCTCACACGCTCGAGCTGAGATGTGGTACAAACTTGCTGTGTTTTTCACGCACTGCACACTCGCTTCTTTGAAATTAGACGCAGGTCGGCCGAAGGCATTGCAGGTATCACTTCGTAAAGCTAGGACTGCGTTACTTTCACAACCTCCCCCTCTTCGCGCTAAACTGACATGCGATACAGGTTTAGGCACTTCCGCATCTAATTTTCAGTCTGCTTTCAGGCATTTCTCCCGTTTTTGCAGCCCTCACGGCGTAATGACATTAGGTCAAATTCGTTAGATGAAGTATGGAGCGGCGTAACGATTACAAAGGTGATATTTTTATGCCGCAGCCGGACTACAGCACTGGCACGTCAGGCTGACGCACGGAGGAACCATTACATGAGCCATTAGCGCAAACGTGCAGATCTCGCTTGCAATGTTCGGGGCGACGCGAGCGGTCCGTCGAGCTGAGCTAGTGATTAGTACCCTAAGCTGTATACCATTAGCAGGTCAGTTGAACATTTAGCGCTTTCATGAACAACTGCTGGAAGGTATGAGGGCTGCCAATCTTTTAGTGAGCTTAAGTATGATAACATTTAGTTTGTTATTATGACCTTTATTTTGGGCGATACGTCACATCTCTTTCCGAGCTGCTAGATTAGGAAGAACTAGTAGGGCTCATTTCTTGAATTGGAACTTTTAACAGCAGCTCCTTGGCTTCGGCAACGACAGTCCAGTACCTTGTGAAGTAAACTAAGATAGCACGGTCTCTAGAATGCCGGGTTTTATACGTCAAGGTAGGGAAGAACTTGAAGGGGGGAAAAGTGTCAAGAAGCAGTCGCACCAAGTAATTGGGCAGAAGGAGTGCGGGATTCAAGCTTTGTTGTTTTGTGCGTGAAATCACACACATTCACGTCTTTTACCAGTCGCTGGCTCAGAATACTGAGCTGGTGGTTACAATCACCTATTATTCAGTCTTAAATCCTAATCTTTTTTTTTTGCTTTGCTTTTTATTGCCCACGCATCTCTAGAAACTTCTCGGAGTCCGCTTCGATGAGGCTGTTATGGCTTGTGGCATGCCTGCCAGTGTGTGAAGAACGCCCTTGCATTACGCCAGCGGATTAAGCGCCAGTTGCATGCTAGAGAACGAGGCTGCAAGGCAACGCATAAAATTTCTTATTGATCGGAAATATGTTGCAAGAAGATTATCGCGAACGTGTACCACGGATGAAAAATTCGATTTTTTAAAACCGGTGATTGATGAAGAGCCAAGAAAATGTAGCGTTAAACCGTACATCGTTAAACCTGCCGCCGTTGACGGGCAGGAGAAAGAAAATGCCTTTGCAGAAATATTTGAAAACCTGGACGGCTATTTCCTCCGCATTTACTACCGCCGTCGATTTCGCACAAGATGCGTCCGTTTCGCTTCTTTTTTTATATACAGGGACGGCGCCACCACCGCATTTACTTGGGGCCCCGAAATGCCGAGCGCAAATTAATGGCAGATGCCCTTCGGGAGTAATTTCGACAGCGGTCGTTAATGGCTTGATAGTTCTGTCGTGATACTGTTTTAGATAACGGTAAAATGACTGAAGATTTGAAAGCAGCTATCTTCCCCTGCCGTGGCAGTAAAACTAATGCTCAGTTAAATCAGAAGGGGGAGGGGTGCGCGGGGGCGGGTGGTGGGGGGGGGGGGGGGCGGAAGAGCGGGTTTTGCGGATCGTATTTGTCGCCCGCCATTAAATAAAACTTATTGCGTTAATATATGCGTCTCAATGACCTTTCTCCTACAACGATGACATGGCAAGTCACAGTCTACTATACAAGGAAGCGTGCAAAGCTATACACGTAGCGATGAAGGCAATGTAAAAAACTTGACGAAAGAAGGCGCGTTGGTGTATCAGTGCTATGAGCACCTTAGCAAGGCGCATGGCTAAAATCACTGCGGAAAACAATATTTTTGGCGGCAAAAAATTTGCAGCCCCGAGAAAGAGAAAGCTGCTAGTTGGAAACTTGTCCAACAGCAAGGAACTAGGTTGTCTGAACGTAGATTCCTGCTCACACTGAAAAGAAAATAGTTGCAACTTACAGGGAGCTCAGCAAAAGGTTAGGCGCAGGATGTTGAGAACTCTTAATGATATTTAGCGTGAGTCTCAATGAGAAACACGGCTATGTGTAACGAAGCGAGGGCGATATTGCACTTACCCCATAAGCTTGAAAAGGAGAAAATAGAGTACTACATATTAAACGTAACAGTATCAAAAGGCGAAATGCCTCTAGCGATGGTTCTACATGTAATGCAACAAAAGTAAAAAAACGCTTGGAGCGGAATCGAAAAATGAAAAACGAAGAAAATCAACTGATGGCCCAGGTTAGTGCTCGAAGAAATAAAAAAAAACTCGCAGTCTCCCACCACCCTGCAAATTTAAAAGCTTAGTGGAAACAAACGCCACAGACCTGCGTGTACTACAAGCCCTAGAAGTGTTATTAGCGGGATTTAGCGGCGCATAATTTTTCCGGCGTATCCAGATAAAATTATGTGGCATTACGTTTGCAGTTCATGTGCAATTAATGTCTGCGAATTTTGAGATACGTCTGTGTTTAAGGCTGAAGTGTAAAGAGCGGCATCACTGTGGCAATTAGCGGCTACAATTGAGCAATTTTTTGTCGAAGTGGAGGACATAAATACGAGCATATTGTATTGTGGCAGTGCCTCAAAAAATAAATTTGCTCATTTTGTACGCATGTCACGTACTGAGTACGAAATGCGTAGAACATGCGTGTGAAAGGCCTGGTCCGCTTTCTATGCCATTGCTTGGCGGCAGAAGTTGAGCTAGCAGACCAGCGATTTTGCTTTTACTGACAGAGCTAAACCCTGAACGTTTTCATCCAGCTCTCGGCCGCTTTTCTAGTGAGTGACTATATCGACAGTTAAACTTAAGGCGCCGCCACGGTGGTTCAGTGGTTATGACGCTCGGCTGCTGACCAGAAAAAACGCGGGTTCGATCCCGGCCGCGGCGGTCCAATTTCTGTGGAGGCGAAATTATAGAGGCCCGTGTGCTGTGCTATGTCAGTGCACGTTAAAGAACCCCAGGTGGTCGAAATTTCCGGACTCCTCCACTACGGCATTCCTCATTGCCGGAGCCGCTTTCGGACTTTAAACGCCGATACACCATAAACCAGTTAAGCTTAGAATCTGGGTTGCACTGCTCTTGGTAAATTTATGCGACCACATTCTATCAGCGCAAAGGTTCCATGTAGTGGACGCCATTTTACCTGACTACCTGCGTCTGCATGCAATGATCGAGACGGCTTGATTGGACACTAAGTACAAACTGAAGTTGGCCTGTATCAATAGACTAGGGCAGTCTAACGAGAAAGATATCAATCACCCTCAATGAAAAGATAGCTTTTATAAGCTAGAAAAACACTAAAAAAGACGAAATACAGGTGTCGCCGTCGTTGAGCAATTTCATAAGTAGACTGCGTGCGTCAACACAGAATTTAGGGAGCGGATCCCAGAGATTCTGCTACGTTGTCATTCCCTTCAAAACAATGACAACCAGTTCTCGGTGTAGACGTCACAGGTTTGGATTGAGTGGCGACTATATTTTTAATTCACTTTTATCGGACATGGAAGTGTCTTCGACTGCCGGAAGAAAGTCAGCGCCCCCAGAATCAGCCGGAGAACCAATTTTCGCTGAGCACAATAATTTGTCCCCCGCATTCCTTTAAGTGAGAATAAAGAAAAACTTCAGCGTTTAAGTCATATTTTGGAGTTAGCAATTCCGCATCTTTGAAAAATAAAACACCAAGACTTTATGCATGTTTTCGTCTTTATACAGAGGCAGAACACATGTCTAGAACGACCAAACTGTGTGTTCCGCAGCTTACAAAGCCGCTGCGGCCAGGAAGGCAAAAATTGACGATGAGCTCTTAAGAGTTCAACTGCACATGCTTAAATCTTGACCATTTTTACCACATGTTATCTCTAGATAGCGCGTGTTCAGGCTGAAACACTCCCAGAACGTCTTTTAGACAAGCGTTTTGCTCTCTGTACGTTACCCTGAAGGTAAAGTTCGGTTTTGGTTTTCAGCGTGTTTAACGTCCCAAAGCGACTCAGACTATGAGGGACGCCGTAGTGAAGGGCTCCGGAAATTTCGACCACCTGGGGTTCTTTAACGTGCACTGACATCGCACAGTACACGGGCCTCTAGAATTTCGCCTCCATCGAAATTCTACCGCCGCGGTCGGGATCGAACCCGCGTCGTTCGGGCCAGCAGCCGAGCGCCATAACCACTCAGCCACCGCGGCGGCTGAAGGTAACGTGAATCAAATCACACGCAGTACTCGAATCAGCGAAAAGTCTGGAGACATCTCACTGTTGTCGGTGGTGAAGAGGGCGTTATATAGATAAGCCTCCAAATACCCATTTCCAGTGGTCTAGAAGCGATGGTATTAACGTTCTTTGTCTGCCGTTCTCCTTTCTGCGCAACAGAAAGACTGTCAACAAAGCCACAACTGGAACAAACGCAAAAGCGAGAACCGCATTCGACGAAATCGCGACGTACACAAGCGACGTAATCATTGTCGCTGGAACATTTATATACGGCAACGTTCCATGAGAACGACTCCTTTACTCGTATCACCGCCGCCTTCTCCCAAGCCCCGTCTGCTTCCTGTTCTTCGCTATCAGGTGCTGCAATTGAAATGATTGCGGTGTACGATGATTGCGAGCCGGTTTAGGTCCGACTGGGGCGTCTAGCGTTACAGCGAATCCCCGCGGCGTCTCGAGGGGGTGCGCAGCTCGCTCTGACAACCCGCATCTTGCGAGGCAGTGCCTCCGCGTTACAGCCCGAAATCAGCGTGAGTGCCGAGCTTCGCTGATGTCCTTCCGCGAAGACGCTAGAAAAACTAATAAAACACGCTCTCAAGTGGCCATCCGTCGCCTGCAGCATGAAACTCGTTTGCTACGGTTCCCCTTATCACCACCCGGCCGTGAACCACTTTTCCCACTTACAAGGCGTGTTTGGAGTTCTCTTAATCTTCCATACAATGTTTGAACTTAGAGATGTATCTTGAACTAATTACTTGCGTAACTTTCGCCTAAAGCTTGTTGACGAGAGGAAAAAATATTGCACAGCTTCATCGTGTTTGTTCATTAGGTTGTAAGGCTCGGCCGAGGTTGGGCATAGGAGGTAGGGGAGTCGAGATACGATGGCGGAAATGAGACTGGAGATCCAAGCTCACAACCCATTTCGTCCCAGATTGCAGCTTCCCTGTGCAGGAACCAACGGAGAGAATAACAGCCCAGTCAGCAATCGAACAACGCGACGCTTTTAACCTAGAACTGTAACAGAGTTGTTGTTGTTGTTTGCCTCCCTGCACACGCGGTGATGCTCGTTCTTCTTCGTCATGCTGGCCGGTTATCGCTCCCTTTCATTTCTCTGTGTGCTTGTTCTTGCTTTGTTGTTGTTGTTGTTGTTGTTTCGCAAGCATTAGTTACGCTGTAGCGAAAAACAGTCCGTCGAGGCCAAGGGTGCAAATGAAGACGAAGAAAAAGCCGGGAGGTCCGGTTGGCTGTACTTCACGTGCGGAAAGGACTGAAGAGAATGAAAGGGGAGATAGTGAAAAAAAAAAGTCGAGCACATTGAGCCATTAGAGCGTGCAATAAGAATACTGACAAAAGAAAACAAACCTTATCTTCCTGTAGATAACTGTTCAAGCTCGTTTTCATCCGCCCCGTTGGCCGATGGAAAGTGAAGCAAAGTTCCCAGAACCTCGGCCTCCTCGCATGGACAGGAGCGCATTCTGCGCAAGATAAGGTCGTTGAGCGTCAAAGAGGGCACAAAGAATTAGTTTAGTTCTCGGTTGGTTTCATCCCTTTCGCAATGGTCGCACGGCCACGAATGAGCTGTTCGCGAAGTGAAAAGACATCTCCGGTAAGTGAGGTTCTTGCTCATTATTGGCTGCTCAAAATGAGCATAATTGCCGAAAAGCATCAGTGAATAGTGCATGCTGGCAAGTACCGTAATAACTCCCATAACGAACGCACCGGTGTAATAAATGCATTCCTTTCGTAAGTCACTAAAATTGGAGAAAATCTAAGCCAAACAAACAGTTCTGACATCAAATTTCAATCACGCGTGGTCTTGCCGATTGCAGGAGGCACGTTGTGTTGCATTTTTGTCCCAAAAGATTAGGTCCTCTGACATTTATTAGCCGCACGCCATCCCCTTTACTTAACACGACCGCATGTGCCGTTTATTTTTTGGCGCAGTTGGTACTTCGCATTGAGCATTGTTCAGCAAAATCGTCTTGACATAAGTTACCTCAGGCCTTGCGCTGAACTTACGCGGCATTCAAATTCATTTAACTTAATCACAAATTCATGTGCGTTTCATCGCAGGTGAAATGCCGTCGTGCCCAAACTGTACTTATTTTTTTTGCACATGCTGCAGCTTCGTATGAGATAGGAAGAGACAAAACATACACAAACTACAAAAACGGCATTGATCAAAGTCATCTGAAAATTCCTTCAAAGGCAAAGCGAGAGTGGCTTCCACGAAATATGCATCATCTCCTTCGTCGTTGTCATCATCATCATCATTAGCCCAGGTACGCACGCTGCTGAACAAACGCCGCCCCCATATGGTTCCAATTAGTGACCCTGTCCTGCGCCAACTGCGGCCCACCTATCCCCACAAATTCTCTAATCTCATCTGCCGACCTGACCTTCTCCTGCCCCATGCTTACACTTTCCTTCCCTTCAGATGCACTCCGTTATCCGGTATCGGCTCCCGACATTATGTGCCCTGCCCATGCGCATTTATTGTTCTTTATTTCGACTAGGGTGTCATTAACTCGCGTTTGTTCCCTGACCCACTCTGCTCTATTCTTGTCTCTTGATGTCACACCCATCATTTTATGTTGCGTACCTTGCTGCGCTGTCCTGAATTTAATACAAGCCTTCTCGTTAGTCTTCGTCGTTAGAAAGGTGCCCCACTTCTTAAGGCGACCTGCTATTCATGGTTTGAGTGTACCTACTAAATGCACTCAGCCCCGTTTCTATTCTAGCTATTTAATTCACATGGCCTGGATCCGCAGTTACTGCTTCCGCTTTCAAATTCACTGGTCTTAATAATTGTCTTAGGCATGTCTTAAGCGTTTTTCTTTCTTTTTTTCGCATATAGCAACATACTGAACCGGACAGAAATGATCTGCGTGTGAAAACAGTTGAAGTTAGTAGGTTTATAAACAGCAGGCCCATGGAATGGGTTCAGCGTACGATGCAATTCAAACCAACCGTGGCCTTCTTGTCGCTCGCAGCTGTGCAGTGTGCAGGACCGCGAATAGAGACGATTGCAGCTATCCGCCACACATCCGGGCCATGTGGCTGGTTTAATCAGCGCTTTTGCCTCTGTATCTACAAATTTTTAATTTTTCCACGAAGGGCCGCCGCGGTGGCTCAGTGGTTATGGCGCTCGGCCGCTGACCCGAAAGACGCGGGTTCGTTCCCGGCAGCGGCGGTCGAATTTCGACGGAGGTGAAGTTCTAGAGGCCCGTGCACTGTGCGATGTCAGTGTACATTAAAGAACCCCAGGTGGTCAAAATTTCCGGAGCCCTTCACTACGGCGTCCCCCATAGCCTGAGTCGCTTTTGGACATTAAACCCCCGTAAACCCATAAACCTTTCTTCTAGGAGTAAATAAGTCTACAATTCGTGCCCTTAACCACCTTCTCTTGAATAAAGTCAGGCGGAGGCTTTTTACCCCCATTTCGCCGGATAAAAGTCCAGCACATATCTCACCACGCGTCTTAATTGCTGTGCGTGCTATGACACAATTTTTAAATAGTTTCCTGGGCCCAAGGTGCTCAGCTGACGCAGTAGTGGGCCGGTAGAAGTCGGCCACGCAAGTTTGCGATGTTTCTTTTTACCTGAGAAGAGTTCGAAGCAGGGCTACTCGGTGCAAGTTGATTTCTTTTGCAGGTAAGGTTAAAACAAAATATGAAAGCGGTGAAGACACATTGGAGCACTCGTATTGTTTCGTTTGGTTTGTCAAATATGCCTGGTGTTCCGAGGGTACGCATGAGTGACTGGTGAAAGAATGGGCATTTTATAACAGGTGGAGTTTGACGTCTTGAAGCTGCACACGCGTCTAGGTACTACGTCGTATTGAATGGCCTGGATACATCTCTACCACCTAGGAATCTTCAACGTGCACTAACATCGCACGTTACTGTCTCATATATCGTTGGACACATGAACAGCGCCGTAAGGGAAGGGATAAAGGAAGGAATGAAAGAAGAAAGAGGTGCCGTAGTGGAGGGCTCCGGAATAATTTCGACCACCTGGGGATCTTTAACGTGCACTGACATCGCACAGCACACGGGCGCCTTAGCGTTTTGCCTCCATGAAAACGCAGCCGCCGCGGATAAGTAGCCGAACGCTCTAACCACTGAGCCACCGCTGCGGGTTAACACTTGTCCTGTGGGAACGTAGCCTCCCTCTGATCCGTTTGCTGATCCCTCTGATTCATCTGCTCCCTCTGATCCGTTTGCTGCTGGGAGCATTCGCTTATGCATTGTTTATTCTTGCACACACACAAAAAAACGTATTTGAAGCCAGCATTCTGCTATGTACCTTGAACGGCACTTGTCGTGTAGGAACGTAGCCGTTCAAGGTACATAGCAGAATGCTTACTTCAAATACGGTTTTTTTTTGTGTGTGTGTGTGTGCAAGAACAAAACAATGCGTAAGCGAATGCTCCCAGCAGAAAACGGATCCGAGGAAGTGTTGTCTGTCTCGAAACTTATGTGGCCGAGCTTAGCATGGGAAGTGTGTACGCTGCAGCCGTACTTAGGCTGTGGGCACGGCGGCCTCGTGTCAACCAGAACGAGATAGCCACAGAGCGGCGGAAAACATTTCGGCATCGATTTGTTTCTACTGACGCACCCTTAGGCCTAATGGACCATTAGCCTCGCGGGAAAGACGCTATGCATCGCCGTAGAGAAAAGTGCTTTCGTGTCACTTCCGAATCTGCCCCTGTCGATTCATTCAAATGAGAAGAAGAGGACCGAGGGGGACACGAGCACGTCTTTTTTTTACGCTCTTTATGCTGACGCGTCTTTTATGCGTATAAACAGCGTAAAGGCAGTTCCATTGGTTGCCGGAAGTGTGTTTATATCGATTATTTCTTTTAGTCTGATTTGCGGAGTAAATGCGACCGTAGAACGCCTGACATTATTCCCAGGTAGTTAAAACAAATTCGTCGACAGCGTGTGCGAAACGTTTTCTCCACGTGTTTCTGTTTTCCTGTGCGTTTTATGCATGTGAGGTCTGTGAGGATCTCATATGAATGTGTGAATTTTGCCTAACTCGAACTAGAGCCGACCGTAGATTGCATTTCCTCGCTTCTACTATTTGCCCACGCGCTTTGTATCAGAGGATTTTTTTTATTTTTCGAAGTTTTCGGTGCAGGTTATTGTGCCACTGCAACTTTTAGTATCTTTTGAACTGTTTATTTTCATGTACTGTTTTGCATGGCCATATTGAAACAAAGCTACATGAATGGAAGACGAGCGACTTTCGAAAAGAAAAGAAGTTTAGCGTGAAAAAATGTGACGCATTGTTGGTTACATTCACGCGAATAAACACACAGTAATGCATGGCCTTTTCCTTTGCAAGACTGATAGGCTTTTGTACTGATGCCATAAAGAGAATCTATTTATGCGCAGAAACAGTATCGAGATGGTTATTACGGCATAGCATCTTCAATGCTGTTCACGATTAGCAAACGTAAATTGTAAACTGCAAATTTTAAATTGCAGGGTTTAGCGCGCCGAAGCGACGCACGGGCTATGGTGGACGCCATAGTGCAGGGAGGTGCAGATTAATTAAGGCCCCCTGGGACTTACATCGCGCAGCACACAGACGTTTTTTGTTATCACGAGTAGAACCATTGCCAGCTGCTGAACTTCAAAGAACCCTATTATTCTGTTACATACGGCGTGAAAAATGTCCAGCCCTTATGAAAACTTTGCATAAATATTTGCATGGGCATACGTGTATTTGCTCGCTGGATTATGCGGGTACCAGTAGCAGTTTACTTCTATGCTTCCTGAGCCAATATAGGAGTGTTGGAGCTTGCCTTCCGCCATTTTAATCTAAATGTATAAACATGTACACACTAATTCCGCGCAAAAAGCATTTTGCTTATTTTTCTTTGTGTTTTCCTGCCAGACACTCGGAACCAACCGCACTTCAGCTTGCAGCGTAGCCTCTTTGTGGCTCAGCCATTAATTATACCTCCACTACACAAACCTTAATGTCAGCCTTCATCGGTGTTCGTAAATAGTGCTCTACACAACTTACTCATTGAGCGTTTCCTGCTATCATTAAAGCGGATATTTCTGCTAGTGCAGTTTATACAAGAGTACGGATCTACTGCGTGTAAATATTGTTACCTGACGGCAAGCAGATGAAGGGAGGACTACATGACAGATTGATGTGGCACGATTTAAAGGCGGTGGGATAAGCGCGAGCGCTCCGTGCCGTGCCAGTGCTCAATTTGTCGTCTTCTAGTCCGTGACAGTATCCCTGAATGTGGAGAAAAATCAAGACATACAAGTATTTGCTGCCTTTAGCTGACCCCTAAACTGTGAGGCAGACTGAAGTAAAATGCTGCGGTATAATTATAACAATGCGGGCCACTTACGTGCGCCAGAATGCCGTTATACAATGCATTTCATCTTCCGCCTGCATGAAAATACGATGTGAAAATGAGACGCAATTTATTTACTCAACAGTACAACTTCCTAGCTACGTTGAAGGTGGCATTAACGTCATGGTCGCCGCGCGAATGAAAGGGACACAATAATGTCGTGTAATCACTGGTGGCGGCCCTCATTTTTTTGCAACATCTGCCATCACGAAACTGCGCCTTCACTCAATCATTCTAGTAATAGCGCAATATCTTTTTTTCTCGACAGTTCTCATACGCCTGAAAATGTTGTCAGTTGGGCACAGTTTTGCAGTACTTCGTGACCATCTACCTTCAAAAAAAAAAAAAGAGAGGTGCTTACTAGCAATACCCCTAAATGTAGACGCCACTAATTACCTGCAGTTACACCCAGCGGGGAATCACGCATAAACGTCGTTGGAAGCCCTCTCTTTTAGGACTTTGTTAGCGGCGATTTTTTCGCGGGAAGTCAAATGCCACTCGGTTTGCATAACCGTTCTTAAATAAAAAGCTCTCATTCTCGTACACCTGCCACCTTGATTCCCAGCTTTCACGCACCTCAGCTACTCATGTGACCCCTTCGCTGACTTTGTGAAACATTTTGCCTATAGGTTAAAGCAGCAGATCCGGCCCAGCCTTGTTTCTTCACCATGGCGCAGCGCGGACATGCCTATACGCTAACTTCAATTAATATGCAGTCTTCATGTGTAACAACCTTCCGCAAAGATGTACCAACGTAATTAGTGTTGGCAATAACTGATGTCCAGAAGAACAGAAAGCCCGACGTCCGTTCCGTCACAATTGGAGGCATCTCTCACTACCATGGGCCGAGCTCATGAACAGTAGGGCCAGCAGCAGTAGTTTCTTTGCACTTGTTACACACCTTTCCTGTTCTTTTTTTTACCCCGTGTATTCAAACTCTCTCAACAGTATTGCATCCCATGAATTCCAACAAACTGGACTCGTTCGCCTCTACCAATATTTGCGCCCGACGGAGCGAGCGCCCGGAATAGCGGGTCATGTTTAAGAAGGACCTTCGTTTCATGCGGGTTTATATTTACTCGGACGATGAAAAGTGCACTGTGCGAGATTAAGCAGCTGTTCTGAAAAGTTCTCGCGCGTCGGGCTCCTGTGTGTGCATGCCCCTTGTGTGCCCTCCTTTTCTCGGCTGCTTCGCTCTGCGTTTTTTTTCCTCAGCGTTTCTTTCCCTCTCTCTGCCCTTCTCCCCCTCCTTCCGCCTTATTTCTTGCTCCCGCACGACATCGCTCGCAAGTTACTGCGACTCGCTCAGTTGAATTGCTCTCTCCGTTGTCTCTCTCTTTTAGTTCTCTCACACTTCTCTTTGATACTTTCATACGAAAATTTTATACAAAGACATCGACGCCAACCACATATTTTATTTCCATAATAATAAAGCCGCCTTTATTTCATTTGATTTCATTTTATTCTTCCGATAACTAGCATAGCAAGGGACGTGGAAAAAGCTGCACGAGGAAGCTTGAAATACCCGCCACCTCTTGTGCCGGTTGTTCTGTTTTGTTTGCTGCTGCTGTCACCGTTCATTCTCTATCGACGCTGGCCGGCGCAATTATCATTGTGTCGTCCGCCAACTGACAATACTGTCGTTAACCTTGCCTAATCTCTCGATATACCTTTTTCCGCTTGTGTAGACGACTGTTCGATACCTACCTTGTGCGCTGCCTAGTCGAAGTTTTTCCTAATGTGCATGCCTATTTCACGGTTGTCGTTCCTGATATGCATTGTGGCCCTCCTGCAAAGAACGGCCTCAGATGTGAGAGTATTGGTATGCCCGAAAAGTAAATATCAACGTGATCGAGCCATCTAAAGTGAAAAGCAGCTCAAAAGAATTTCTTCCGACGCGGCAAACACGACTCGGCGACAGCATCGACATTGTCGTTTAATCTTGAAGTTACAAATACAAAACGAAAGCGAACCTAACAGCACACGAACCAAGGTGACAGCGTCTTCGAAAGTCTGTATTTGCACGACGATGTTTACGCTCCGGTCACGTATAGCCTACGTCCGTCGCATCCTCGCACACTATAGGCCTCCACGTCGGAGGCTTGGTGCTCGGTGAGCTGCGAGCAACGCGTGGGGGGAGGGGGGAGAGAAGTGCGAAGCACGCACTTTTACATCGCGACACTCTTCGCGCATAAACTAAAAACCTAATGGTGTCAGGAAGGGAGGCCTCAGTTCAATCTTAGCAGGCGCCGGGTCACGCCACATACTCTCAGGAGTAAGTGTTCGTTGCAGGAAATTTCTCTTCATATGACAGTACGCGTTGCTCGAAGAGAGACGTATGCGCTAAATCTGTGCTTCAAGACGAACGGTACCTGCGCGTTGCCCTCTGAGCGTAGCTCCTAAACAGATCCGCTCCTGCGGTACAGCGGCAGTTATAAGGGCAGGTACGGTATGCGTAATGCGTTTCTCCTGGTTATTCATTGCTTCAGTGTGGACGGGCGATGTTCAAGGTATTGCAGCCCAGAAACGTGCCACGCGCCGCTGGCCTGCTGAGTGACGAGAGGTATGTGTTGAAGCGAGGCACGGTAACCGGCTCGAAGCGTGAAACCGTGTTCTTAGGGACCAGAGAGCGAGAAATTGCGCGAAATCTCCGACTGAACACGATGCACTGGTTATGCCACTAGGCAAAGGCATAGCCTCACAATAATCCCATTTATTACGCGTTATAACTAATTTAAGCATTATTTCTTTCCACGAGCAGTAATTGAATGGAATCTCCTAACCAATGACGAACTTTCAAGATCATCTCTATTGAGATTTGTTTCCAGTGTTGCTTAAAAATTGGTTGTCTATGCTTATTTTGCAAAATGTTCAAGCGGCAATAATGTACTTTATTTTTGTGTTCATTGCCTGTGTTATTGTATTCTGTTGACTTATGTTCATCCCAAGCTGCTAAAATCTCCAGTGGCGATTGCAGTATATGCAAATAAAAATAAAATTATGCAGACAAACCCACTTTCTCAACGGTCAAGAGGTGTATGTATTGTGCTGTACCGTCAAATCTTGAGCAGTGCTCCAAAACAATACTTCCACTCTGAGAAAAGATTCTTACCCGAGGGGAACTGGCGAGTAGAAGGGTTAGGATGCCTTCAGCTTTTCGTAAATCAATAATGCGCAGAAAAAGCCGCAGACGTTGCCGGGTGCGTACGGAAGCGTTGCCGATGCGTTGCCGAGTACGAGTCGTATATCAAAACAAAAACGACCTGTCCATTTCGAAGCACCATATGGAGGAAAAAGGCCGACTACTTTTATTTTCTTCCATTCAGCTATCTGCGAACATCCGTCAGAACCAGTCAGTAATTGTCCAGATTTGAATGGACGATAATGTACAACCCACCAGCTCTCGAAACGGCCATTAAGGCTATTAATTGCAAAAGGAGTGCCATCATATGCTCCTTCTTCATGACGTTCCAGCCCCATACTTATGGCTCTGTGCCATGTCTCCGCGTTAGCGTCAATCAATACGGCACGGAATTGTGCTCAGCAGTTCGTGGGAGGAAAGTAAGAGGCCTCCTTATCTGGCGACGCCGGTCACGTAGCGAGCAAGGACCGAAACGAGCATAATAAGTTGTCGGCGTAATGTGCCTGAACAACAAACCGTTCCCGCGTTGTATCCCATTCAGATGAGAGGCCGAGTCGCTCTTGCGGTTCTGAAGGATACCGGAAGGCAAGGGCGTGGGAGAAATACAACGGTTCTTTTACTCCCGTCCTTTTATATGCTTCGTCCGCCAGGCCGAGTGATCAACTCGAGCTATAGCGAATGCGTGGATTTGCCAGAATCGCTGCAAAGAATCAAAATGAATATCAATTAGAATTATATTTTTTTTATCGCCGCAGCACTGGAATGGCATAGCACGTCAAGTCACGACAAATCACGCACGTTACGGACAAGAAATAAAATAAGTGAAGCTCTTTACGCTAGGTGGAAGAGAAAAATGAAGACCATAAGGAAAGAACACTAGCGTGAGAAGTGAGAGAGCAGTCAATACGCAGGATTGGCGCATAACGCATGAAAAGAGCTCAAACCATCGATACTCACACTCAATTGTAGTTATACTTTAACTAACAGAGGTGAATCCTCTTTCTTTTCTTGGCTATCCCGTCGCCATTGCTGTTATTAATCTGCCCTGCCCTCCAATGCCCGCATTTTTTTCTTCTGTGTCCACACACAGCAAGGAAACCAAGCCACACGTAAGCGTTAGCTGAAGCTCCGAAAGCGCTAACGATGCGATAAAGCAAAGAAAGGTGGAAACGAACAGATGCAGCACCCATTGCTCTGGCGAATGCTAGCATTACTGCACGCAATCTCGCCGTCATTCCCAGGGGGAAGGTGGGAAGGAGGATAACGTGCAGGAGCGAGACTATTGACAAAGTGGCGCTGGAAGAAACGGGCCAGCTGATCGGTTTAAGCTAACAAGATCTGGGCTCCTGATCCGCCAAGACACGGTCTAAGATGGCGCCCGTTCAATGGCAACAGCCTTTCACTTTCTTTCCTCTCTGGCGCTTTTCATGTTCCCCGAGCGGTGTGTGTGTGTTCTCAGCGCCTTTGCCCTTCTAGAACACCGTGTGCCAGGGACGAACCAGTTCAATGTGTGTGCGTGTGAGTGCGTGCCTGTGTTGTGTGGGTGTGCAAGCGCATGTGCGTATGAGTGTGAGGGCAAAGGAAAGCGTTGCGTTCTGAACGTAAACACTGGAAGTCGAAACGGGCCTTCGGATGGGCTGCCTTCAACGCTAGGGCAGGAAGTAATGGCGATACGACTCAAAGGAGAAAGAGTGCGAGGATTTCCGACGTAACCAAGGTAGCAGCATATTAGCTGCGACGTTTTCTTTCTTCTTTCTTTTTCCGCTCTGGAATATGCGTTGGGACAAACGGGGAGCGCGTGACACGATCCCTGCATGTATTACACATCGAAAGGGTTTTAATTTTCATTCAAGGACGACGGTATTAAAAAGCCTAAGAAAGCTTTAGGTTATGTCTGTTTCTTGAGTTAAGTAACCGCGTAGCGTTTGTGTGCTGGAGCTTTATGAACTTCGAAGTTCATTGTCGCCTCTGGCCATCGTTGTCACCGCGGAATAGGGAGGACGGCCAACGGTAGCTAGTTTGAAAGCAGGCGGTCCTCAAAGAAACGGCGTGTCAATATTTCAAAATTAAGCGCATTCCGAAACAGGGAGACAAGAATACAAAGCTTAGATCTCCTATCACGTTATGCTTATTAGTGTATATTCAAGAGATATAATTTCGTTAAGGTCTTCCTTGATAATGTGCTTTACTGCAGCGAATTGACTATCTGTGTCGATCACTTTGACCTGTCAACTCCAGCCGCCTCCAAACCTAAATCAACAAGACGATCTTCCGTTGAGACGGCTTGCCATTACATTACGTGAATTCCTGAGGGTTTAAGTGGCTGCTACTTTTCTCGATGGCCTCGCCCGCACCTAATAGGATGCAGCACGTGCAGAGCACGTGGCATGTAGTTCTAGCTGGTTTCGTTGTGCCGAGTCACGTGCGAGAAGCCTCTCTGGTGAAGCAGCTGATTTCATCCGGTGGATGTCGCGGCAAACGCAACAAGGAAGCAGGGTAGTGGCTCGAGAGAATAGCTTACTCAAGCATTCCAAAAGAAAACGTTTGTGAGAGCAGTCTTGAAACCGGAGGCCCGAAGCGGGAGGTGGCATTGACGAACAACGGAACGCTGAAGTTGAACGCTCTGGACAACTGCGTGGACACCTGTAACCGAGCGACCAAAGACGACCGGTGACCATCTCAGGACAATTGCGACAGGCGTAGTCGACAACGCGTTTCTCTCACTAGTTTGAAGCCCTAGTGCCTTTCTTTAAATGCTTGTCATGTTTGCCTTCTTTTTCGGGCGTGTGAAAACGCGCTATGTTTCGCCCCGTAATAAATTCTGAGATCGGTAGGGTGGAACAATTGACGCGTCTAGCCAACCATTATAGGAGTAAGCGTAAAGTGATGGTCCTGAAAGGGGACCGACGGAGGAATCGGTCATGCTCAATTTGAACCAATGAGCAGTGTTTTATTCCGCACTTTCTCACTTGTGAATAATTACAAGTAACATTCTTCACAGTGCAGCCATAGGTCTGCAGAGGAAAGCTATACAGCTTTCTTCAATTTCCGCAGCTATAAAAAGGGCTGTACTGGTTCGGGGCTCGAACCTGTAACGCGCCCACCTCGCCAAAGCAGTCTCTTTGCAAACTGAGCTAACCAGACGGGCTGGCAGCCTGTATTTATAGATATCTCCATGAATTTGGCCTCTACGTGCCGTCTACTGGCTTTGAGCAATGTCGCCTTCCTTCTTTTTTTCTTCAGGTATTCAGGACGTATGAGCCTGATCGGTCAGGAGAGAGCCTTTAGTGATTAGGGGCATGTCTCCTCCATAGCGCATACTATTAGAAGGAAGAATTGGCATAGAATAAATGGAAAAAGAACAAGAATAATGCGATGTAAAGTGACGCAAACTGCACGGAATGGCTCATATAAAAGGTTACAATGCAGTTACGCCCGTTCATGCCCATATACTAAAGAAACTCCAAAACTCCCGCGGAGGAACTTCAGCGGCTCGCGAAGCGCACGTGAGAAGGTACTGAAAATAAACACAGGAATCCTGTCCTCTTGTGCTTTATATTTAGCGAAGCACTCGTTCCCTGAAACAATATTAGCATCAAGCAAGAATTCGAGGAAGCACAAATGGGCAAGCGACGCACGCGTGCAGAGGTAGAAAACGAAGCCACACCTAGCACGGGAGGGGCAAACTGGCTCCCCTAAAGCGGGGCAATTAACGAGCTCACTCTTTGCGCACGAGCTAATGGGCTCTCGGAATTGGACCCGGAGAGCCGATAATGAAGTGTTCAGCGGCGCTGGCATGCTCCTCGTGGCCTTGGTGCAACTTTAATACATTGCTCCTGTGATATGAACTTCCTACTACCCGTTCGCTTTTCGATGGTCGTCGCAACTGTACGAAGATTTAAAAGATGCTTTCTCGGCGTAATTGCGAGAATTGTAATTTTAAACCTGACGTGCGCACGGCGTCGTGCACTTAGCATAAATCACGAGCTACCATGAGCGGAATTCGGCTCTGCGTTCTGATATAGCGCATTTAATCTCCCAGTCCAGCGTGTTTCGATGGCGTCGGCATCTTATAAAAGAGGGAGCAGGAAGAACAGCGGATCAGCCGCAAGCCAGAAGCGACATTAAAAATTGAAAATTAAGGGCTAATATCGTCTTTTAAATGGATTTCTTCTTTTCGCGCTAAACTTTTCCTTGCGTCAGAAATGCAAATATTGTTAAACGCTTGCAAATAAATAGCCCAAGCACTTCAAACGGCGTTCTAACCACTTTTTTTAGGAAATGATAGCAGCAAGCCGGAATGAAAGGCATAATAAACTTCGTTGTTGCCGTACCTAAGTTTCGCATGTCCTTGAATTTGCGCTCGGAATCATCTTTTACTAGGATAAAGTGCCCACCTGAAATACTTAATGCCGCCGCAGTGGCTCAGTGGTTATGGCGCTCGGCTGCTGACCCGAAATAGCGGGTTCGAACCGCGCCGCGGAGGTCAAAATTCAATGGAGGCGAAATTCTAGAGGCCCGTGTACTGTGCGATGTCAGTGCACGTTAGAGAACCCCAGGTCGTCGAAATTTTGGGGCCATTGACTACGGCGTCCCTTATAGCCTGAGTCGCTTTGGGACGTCAAACACCCACAAACCAAATCAAATCATGAAATACTTAATGACACCTTACTTCTTCAGCGGCGCCTTGTAAGCGCACCGCCACCTCAGAAGCGCATTGATATTGCTATTCCGCATAGAAGTGGAGTAATAAATGTTTGTAGCAAAACAAAACACGCGCTCAAAGAGATTCATATAAGATTTTTCATTACTAGTGCAGCGCTCCAATCGGTCTGCCCACCCTGCAAGGACAATACAGGCGGACTCCTTGAACTGCATGAAGGGATTGAAGACGAAGCAGAAACATGCTCAATGAAGAACTGTGCTCAGACAGTCACTTTAAGAAACCTTCAACAGTGCTCAGATACCAAAACAATAAGGAGTTTATAGTACGCGATGAGTGTGAGTCTGATGTTACTCGCTGGCGCCGCATGAGGTGTTGCGAGGGCGCGAACTTTCCTCGTGCTTCTTGGTGAACGCGTACGAACTTCGCGCCATCTGGTATATCAACGAAGCTAAAAAGCGTCATTGCGGAATTAGCTAACTGCGAATGAAATCAAGCAGCTCCTAATGGCCCTTTTTTTGTTTGGCGAGTGATAGTATCAGTTACGTACGCACTAGTAAACTCAATGTAGTTATTTGAGGCCTTCACTTTAAATGCTCTTACTTACGAACGCTGCTAGTTCACATTTTTAACAGCCTTTATTTCATCATAACCCGTCTGAGAATAAAGAATAGGCGACAACCCAACGAGACCTGATATTCCTTGAGCAAATATTGTATTCACTACAACTCTGGAACGAACTTCTCAGGTTCGAGAAGCGAGAGTAGTGGCGCCCTGTCGGGGCCTAACTTTCTGTTTCTGGAATCGTTCACAGTCAAGAAATCAAGAAAGTTAATTGCAAACATTGGGAACAAATAATGTCTCTTCGCCTTCGCAACGGTATGGCTGACTCTAGAAACAACTTCAGCAGGTCAGGTAACGTTAGTGGAACATGCAAAAGAAAATCACTGCAGTGACACAGATTAACATCACGTGACAATCATCCCGTGTATAGGTTCTCTCGTGACTTCTCAACCATAATACAGACTCCTTCTTCTTCTCATACTCGCACAGTCACATTCTGTTCCTTGTTTGTTGATCTGGCACAGCGAAACGCGCGCTTCCCCAGGCAGGCCGTCGTTATTTACGAAAGACGCCGGGTGTCGCGCAAAAGTCGCGACCGCGAAGAAAACAATAGCGGGCGCGCTGGCACGGAAGGCGAGCTTTTTCCGACAGCGCACTTCAGCACTGGGTGGAGCCGGCCCTGGCGTTGGGAAGCGCCCACGCCAGCCTTGCGCAGAGAAGGAACAATTAAAAAAGACGCCGTCGTATACGGGGCGGCGAAAACAGAGCAGCGGGGCCAAGCGGCGGCACCTAAGTGCCACGGCCACGCATTACGAAATGAAGAGCGACGCTAGGTTGGCCACCGCTGGCGATGTTGCCTTGGTGACCGCAGCGGCCGACACGCCGACCACCGCAGCGAGATGCGGCTGCCGAGCGTAGCGTAGCCGAGTGGGCGCCAGCACGAGCATACGTGAGCGCGCCGCTTCGGCAGTGCCTATCGTCGGCGGCGGCGGTCCGTCACAGACGTGTCGGAGAGCGGCAGCACCTAGTCGTGACGTCAGTGTCTACGATGAGATGACCAAAAGAAAGAAAAAAACACAGAAGATAGCCTAGCGCCTTGGCTATTACGTTGGGAACTACGTCCTGGAGAGAATATCTCTAGCGTACGAGACAGTTTGAGAACTGTGTCTCAGTCATGCTTCTATACGCTGTGTTTAGGTCTGGTTTTGACAAGTAACAATCATACGTAACCTCATGGCCACCAAAACTATTCCATCCGCAATTGAAGTCACCCAACGTTGACGGAAATCCGGGTTACTCTGGCACTGTCCGACGCTGGTAGCCAGCGAACACATTATTAATTTACGGTCAGAAATTGAGCCAGTGATGTCCGGCTCGGCACAGAGGATCCATTGACGTTGGTTCAGTCCGGCGGCCCGCTAACTAGCAACAGGGAACTCGTAGAAACGAGACAACAAAGCGACACATGTGCAGGCACCGACACGCGCACACAGCGTCGACAGAGGAAGTGCCGCAGACCCTTGGTCCACGTCGTCGGTAGTGGCAACACTTTGGGCACGCAGGTCACGTCCTCCTCGACGGGGGGCAAATGCGGTACGTGTTTCGCGTGTTGTCGCACTGCCGGTTCAGGTGCGAAAATAAAGCCTACCAATGTTGAGCCAACGAGGTAAGGTGCACAGTTGTGTTGTTCAGTGATCATGGCGTCAATCTGCGGTCCGAACAGTGCTTCGAACTCGGAGCTAGATTCGTGAGTAGCGACACCGGACACTGCGCTATGTATTCCACGCATAAGTGATTTACCTCGGGGAAGGGGGACAGTGAGGAAAGCTAGGAAGCATGTGCCCCTCGAATGTGTTATATGACGCATTTCTAGGCGCACATGCCACATATATATATATATATATATATATATATATATATATATATATATTAGAAAGAAAAATCCCCTCGTGCTGTCTGTGTGTCTGTGGTGTCGTGTTGAAAAAGCGCTCGTGTATTCTGTCTTATTCTACGTCCTTGTTTCTCGCGCTTTTACGTTCAGCATGAAAAATCACCGATCAATGAAAAACATTACACTTAAAAATTAGGGCATTAATTTGACATTTCGTCCGGG
The DNA here is from genome assembly GCF_052857255.1 of Amblyomma americanum. Lineage (NCBI taxonomy): Eukaryota > Metazoa > Arthropoda > Arachnida > Ixodida > Ixodidae > Amblyomma > Amblyomma americanum. The sequence continues at coordinate 328,929,350 of NC_135497.1, read as the reverse complement.
GGCCAGTCGGGGCCCGGTGATGTCGAATTAATGCGTTAAGTTTTTTAACTGTTAATAATAATAATAATAATAATAATAATAATAATAATAATAATAATAATAATAATAATAATAATAATAATAATAATAATAATAATAATAGTAATAATAATAATAATAATAGGTTTTTGGAAACGGAAATGGCGCAGTATCTGTCTCGTATATCGCTGGACACCTGAACCGCGACGTAAGGGAAGGGATAAAACAGGGAGTGAAAGAAGAAAGGACAAATGAGGTGCCGTAGTGGAGAGCTTCGGAATAATTTCGACCACCTGGGGATCTTTAACGTGCACTGACATCGCACAGCACACAGGCGCCTGTTTTTCATTTTTTGATGATTCCTATTTTCAATTATTAATCAGCTGCAGTGAAACCATTTCTGATGTATATATAACCAGAAGTAATTATAATAACAGATGCCCAGTGGATACGTCAGTAAACCCTTTTTACGCGTTGACGCGCCTCTCAGCATACTACACACATATATACAAGATACAAACACTTCTGCTTAGCAGCCACATGTCTGCGGCGATTCTTGAGAGTGAATAATTTCAAGCTTTTATGATATAGACCGATGCCAATTTTCTAGGAACTCCATACACGCATGGTCAACCACAGTCGCTGTCACCGCGGAAATGATTGGCCGCCATGAAATTAATGGAGCAGAGAACAAAGAAACATTCTCCTGGTTTCACCTTCTGCTCGACCAATCCGTCTTGGCGCTACAGCTGCTTAAAGAGTGGTTTGAATCGGCACGCAGGCAGTATGGAGCCAAAAACTTAAACCGATCATAAAAACATTCTTGAGTACAGAGGTTCATTCAAATTAAATGCTGCATGTTGGGAAATCGGTTAAGCTTTACTATTTTGACATGAAATACCTAGGAAAGAGGCCGGGGTGTACTGCTATGTTTTATATTCCTAAACGAGACATAAACTGAGATTTCATTAAGAAAGGGTTTACTGCGCGCGCTAAACATTGCGCTAAAGATGACTGGATGCCGTCTATATAGTAGCAATAATCTTCAGAAAAACTCTAGCTTCTAGCTTATTTTAGCTTTTAGCTTCCCGCTGCGGGCAGGCTGAACGCTAAAAAATATCTCTTGAGCCGCTGAGTCGTGCAATACACTATACTTATAGGCTAGTCTGTGAATTGCGGTTTAGAGTTTACTGCCGACAGGGATCACATCATCGTGCACTCCCGATGTGGTCAGCTCGGCACGCCGCACTATCTGTCGCAAAGGCCCGAGGCGATCTTCTCAATCTATAAGAGCTGGAAGGGAGACAAAGGGGAAAAGCGAGCAGTGGCCGCGGTCGCCTCAGGGATGGCGCGATAAGTGACGATGGAACTGTCACGGAGCGATGACACCGATGGAAGGCGGCCAGCGGCGCAGCCTTTTCCGGTCAGCGGATGGGGGGGGGGTATAAGGAGGGAATTATAAAGGAAAACATGTCACCATTCTGCCTGGGCGTTTTTCCTCTTTTTCTCGGCTTGACGGACCACCCGCCTTAGGCCTAAAAATGTTTTTGACGTTAAGAGAATGGTGTGTTTCACCACCCTGCCTTAGGAAACAACATACTTTCGTGATTAGAGAAGAATTGGGTCGGGATCAGGAGGGATAAACCGCAGGCTCGATGCTGTAAAAAAAAAAGCTCCCACTTATAGCTTTTGAGACCGGATGCGAAAAAAAAAAACAGCCAGCGTCAGGTGGACGAAAAGAATTCAGCATGCAACGTGACAAGATGACTTCATAAACTGTTATTGAATAAATAGGCAATTTTGAATTATATTGTTATGTGGCGACCAGCCGAAGAATGAGGCTAGATGTACGATGGCAGTGAGATGATTTTTAATGGCGGCTGGCCTAGCGCGAGTGCTCCGTCCCGTGCCACTGCCAGCGTCGTCGTCTTCGTGACAATATGCGGTCTTGCCGGTCGTAGTTTTACATTTAAACGTAGAACTAGTTTCATTATGTTGTTGAAATTACGACGTTCTTTAAAAAAACCGTTTTGTTAGCATCATGATGTCGCCGTCTTCATTTCGTTCTTTACGTTCGTTCCTGATGAGAAGTAAAGATGACGTACTCGCCTTTTCAGTCAAGGGAATGCATCTCCTTTTACATTAACATTATCTGATGGGGTTTACGTGTTCTTTCCTGGCAAGAGGCGCTGTATGAACCGCCAAGAAGTGAAACTCCTCTTTATTCGTGTCCTTTTTCTCTGTTTTTTTTTAATTTGAACGGTGCCAAACGGGGCCTGAGCTTAGTTAAAATCCGGTCTTTTTTCGAAGTGTTCTCTATGCCTGTGCTACTACGCATGAACGTATCCTGTAAGCTTTCGGGCCTCATTTTGCAATGAATGCGCGCGGCTGATAACGTGAGTAAGGGAACGAAATGCCGCTAAAGGACACAAAGCCATTAAGTGATGAATACCATTCGCCGAAGACCAACGCAAATACAGAGCTACATATTACGCCTGCAGCGTGCGTCTTAAGACCGCAGGCACTGCGCATTAAAAACAGCACCGCCGGCACTGAACTGAGTTGTCAGCGGCTGACGATCAGCCCATGGGACGGGAAATGGTCAGGCACCACGCTCCGTACGCGCTCAGGCACAAGCTATCCGGTATTCGGCAGCCAGCGGTGGGTGTCGCTAAGTCATCGTATCTTTAGCCCACTGATCAGACTACAGTGTAGAAAACAATTTGTGGTCTGGACTCTCCTTTCTCGCAGAATCCTATCCGCTCTTGTTCTCATTACTTTATGAGAAGAGTTGTGAATGGGACCTCGTTAACGAATGACACAAAAGATGGATCATTCGTCTAAAATAGTGCCTGTATACCTTTCCGGAAAATTCGCGACATTGGCATTCCAACGTCCCGGTGGATTTATTGCGCGCAGACTGCGCTATGCACCACTGTTTTTTACGGCACATAACGAGCCTTCTTTGAGCTTCTAAATGACCATACGGGACCAAGATGCGTTCTTCAGGGGCGTTAAGAGCTCCTGCGTCGGTAGTTCAGCGCAGCCCGGGACGTCGTACAAATAAGCGCACGGACACACTGGCATTCCATCTCAGTGCGCGCCGTTGTCGACCTGGGTGCAGCAACGGAGCGCTCAGGATCGCAGGCATGTGAACGCTCGTCGCCACAACTCTGCGGGCTACTTTTCGTGCATATTAAAATCGACACGCATGAAGCCACCGATAGAAAGGGCAACTGTAACCTATACACGACTGTCGTGAAAGAAGAAAAATGCCGATGCAACCCCGAACGGAAAGACGCTCCGTCGAGTGCTGAGCTGGTAGTGCTGGAGGAGAGGGTGGATGAAATACGGGTAATAAAAAGTTTACAAACCATCTCCTCGTCGATAGCTGATGCAAGCATGAAATGCGCTGCAGGGAAGGCCTACCGTGTTTTATGACGGATCATAGATGCTGGTAGCCGCACAGGAATTCGGGGAGCGTCCCTCATCATCCACTTTTCTGTCCTTAGCTGTTATTCACGAGCGAGAGTGCGCCCGGCTTTCTTCGCGGCTTTTCATATACGTGTACGGAAAAACGCGCGACCAGCGCTCGCTATGAGCCCAAGGAGAAGGGATGGTGCCAGCACGCGCTACACGGAGCTCTGGGACTCTTGTCTCCCAGAGTCTCCGCCTCCGCCGACCACCACGTCGAAGAACAACAGTTAGAGGCCTGCCCTTCAGAGCTCGCGCGCATTCTGTAATGATGGCAACTCAAGCGGCACTGACACCTCGCTTCTCAAGTGCCTCCAGGACTACGCGTGCGCCTCTCGGGCTGGGGGGCAGAACTTGGGCTCCTTTCGCCCCGCACGGGACTATGAAGACACTGTTGCTGACGCATGCGTTGTACCGGCGGCAGCGCAGCACGTAGGCAATAGAAGCTGAGCTGAAAATTTCGCCAAAGTTCGTTTAGGTTCGCCTCCGTGTTGTGCTCCGTCCTGGCACCATGGTCCTCCGCGGCGCGCCGACAACGGGAGCTAAAAGCATTTCATGATTAAAAAAAAGGGAAACTTTGCAGGGATTTATTGGCCGTGCACTACTCGCTCGGTGCCTTTCTTGTCATCTTGAGCTTCGAGCGCCACGGCCGGAGCCGCACTCTCGTGTACCCCACGCGTTCGTCGGGGAGCGCCCGAAGCGCCCATCGCACAGACGTGCTCTCTGACGCGCGCGGAATTTTCTAGCGCTCCAGAAGGTTCATGCATAGTCTCATCGGCCGCGGGAACCGGGCGTCCGAAGGCACCGCCAACCTGTACAGACTGCCCGTCACGCACCTGACTGGCCTTCGCTTGGTTTGTGCCCTCAGCTTCTATTTTGTTCGTCAGGGAGGGCTGTGGAGAAAGTTGGGCTCTATTGCCGAGCTTTTGGTGTTTTGTTTCCGGTGGCTTGTATATCTCACTGCGACAGCATCAACTATGATAGCACATCCACCAGCCCGACTCGTTTTCTTTCTTTTATTACGGTTATATTATTACCTGGTTGTGCACTCGCTCACGTCAGTCCATCTTGACGTTTTTCGAGGAGAACCGTTCCCAATACCACGCTTGAGGTGATCGCAGTACAGAAGCAAAAGCTTGTGCAGAAAGCTAACGTAAGGGCATCCGGCACCGCACAACGTGCCATCTTTTCCCACCGCCTATACCACAGCAGTCATGCCTGGGCGCACACCGTCGCTGCTGCAAGCCGTTCTCGCTCGCTCTCGCTCCTCGCGAAAGTTCGATTGGATGGCGGAAGCCTACCTGACATGACTTATGGCTGAACGCGACTCATCCAAAGCTTGGTGGGGGAGGGCGGGGAGGGGTGTACTTAGTCCGCATCGATTGACATTTTTGTTCCTTCTTTCTACTTTTTTCTCTCTATCCATCTCTATTTTCATAATGCTTGCGCTGCAAAAACCACTGTTGTGCCGTACTCTTCCCTTCAGCCCAACTCAGGCAAGGGAACTCGTCAGCACATGAGGTCCGCATTGTCTATTGGTGATGATTCCCTTCCTAAAGTGAGAGCAATAAAAGTGAAAAGGTTGTGCGTTTTGGGGGGGGGGGGGGGGGGGGGGGGCTCGCCCAGACACTATAGCCTCCAGTGCTAACCTAAATGAAGCACGTCTATGTAATGATTATGATCCACATAAGTGTTTTCGCATTTAGCCTCGCATTCGCCTTTGTATTTCGCTTTCACATGTGCCATCTTTTCCAAAATTAACTATGCGGCATGATTTGCTTCTCAGTCGTATAGTTGAGCCGCCTTGCAATCTCTAAATCTCCGTAAGGTAACTAGAGCCCTTAGCCTCACCTCTCAAAGCCTTTTCATTAGTTATGGAAGCGGTCAGGGCTCCGCTAAACGAGAGGGAATGAAGCCATGGATCCTGGTTACTTGTGGCAAAGGCGCTAGGTACGCGTAGGTACCTATGCAGTCAACCCCAAAGAAGTAATATATACTTAAAGCTGCGCCAACATTTTCTTAGATGCAACAAGATAAGGTGACATGATCACGATAGTCAAGTATAAGGCCACCGCTGTCACCTTAAAGGGTCTCACTACATCCCCCTCGAGCAAAGTTATTACCACACGCACCTTGCAGCCATGAAATTCCACGCACATTGTATGGTCCTATGAGGCATACAGTCCATCTAAAATCGCCTTCCCTTATAACGGCTCCTCTGCCAGCCTTCATGGCATGATGCTGCTGCCGGCATGTAGGGCGGGGAGCGAAAGGTGTCATCCACATCTCTAATTTGCACTACCGCTAGCGGAGGAACAAACGCAGGAAAAGAGAATTATATAGTTAAAAGAAAGAGCTAAACTTTAATTTTTACTTGTGGGGGTCTATAGTAAGTATTGCCTCCTGGGCTGCGACTTTTTGTATAGCCGGTATAATCGAAAGATGTCATATTCAAATCGGAGTGTGGAATGTCATCTTTTGCAATAGTACATCTTTTTTTATCATTACCAGAAGGATATAACTTTTCGATATACCATCACCAGAGGCATTTTACTTCTTCAACCAACGTATTGGTCACAAAAGACCACTGTAGAAGAATTAGTATGGCTTTTGTGTCACCTTATGTTCGGGATCTCGCGTCGTTGGTTATAAAAAACTAGCTACAGACGAAGAGACAATGCTTACGGAACATTCCTAGGGTATTTTATTCCTCCACTCCTGTTGGCATCTAGTGAAGTACTTTCGGGACGTCATCGTTCGAAAGACGCCCTTCAGACAAAGTGTTCTTTGAGAGCCCCTCGGGAAAGGTCTGCCATATGCATTACTCAGAGTAACAATGCGACCGTGTATACAAGGCTGAAAAAAATTGGTCTAAATTGAGCTACGCCTAGGTAACCCCACTGCAGGAGTTAATGCATACTGCTGAGTGTTTTGATCCCATTTACATAAACAAGGAACAACACAAGGTTTCTTGGTTGTCACTTAAGAAACATTTAGAACTCTTTTGGTTACGTCACCTGTAAGCACGCACGTGATATCAGCGATGGCGTAGCGTGTACAGCACGTCTATACTTAAAGGATCCTCGCCTGTTCTCGGCGCGTCTCGGCGCAAGCATTTGTTTTTCATTTCATTTACTTTTCAATAATCCCACGCGTTTCAGGTCGGGCCTATCTGGCGGATGCAAGGAACGAGGGCGGTAGCGTTGATATTTATAGACATTTATAGAGACATTTAGACATTTCTATAAAGCGCTGGCCCCGACTTTCCGCTTTCTTCTAGCCGCTGCCGTACAGGCCCAATAAGGCTTTGGCAGGCCTGAACTTGTAAGCTGTTTTTTGCAGTGCAAAATTGATTGATTGATTGATTGATTGATTGATTGATTGATTGATTGATTGATTAATTGATTGATTGATTGATTGATTGATTGATTGATTGATTGATTGATTGATTGATGGATTGATTGATTGATTGATTGATGTGCGAGCGCGGATAAGATCACGTGCGAGATGCTATGAGCGCTCAATTGCTAGAACGCAAGAGAGAATGCGTCACAAAGAAATACACTCTGCCTGCACGTTCCAAAAGTATAAAAAGCTGCAACGTTTTCAAAAAAGCCTCTCCTTGGTCATCTCGGGAAAGTATTGTGCATTCATGAGTGGATAAAATATATCTCTGGTTTTTATCTTTTATAGAAATCTTTGCTTGCCTCCTTGTCTTGTGCTTCGCTGCGTATGCCATTTTTTAGCAGCGCTGTTGTTGTTATTGTCGCACTAATTAGAAGACAAAGTAATGCATGAACAAGTCTCATTTGCATAAGATTCCACGATTTGGATGCCAGGTGAAAGCAGCAACCCTGTCTGCTCGCGTCGGTGCATATCCGGCGTGTTTCTTTTTTTATCTTATCTCGTGCTGTGGACAGGCGGACAGATAAAAATCTGCAGACAAAGAAAGGTTCAAATGTTACGCTAATTACGCTAATTATCACAACCGAGGGCGATTGCGACTTCACGCGCGTAGTTTTACCTCGAGAAAATGCGCACGTCGAAGTACGTACCGGCGTATTCCTGTATTTGACAGTCTTGTAAGTGAAATGGTTGAATATGCACGACTAATGCAACGAAGTGCGGCAGCTAAAAAAAAAGAGACAAATAACTGCGTTTCTTAAAGGTTGTTTATTCACATTAAAATACAGCAATAATAAAATTCATTCGAATTCTGGGCGCCACGGTGGCTCAGTGGTTATGGCACTCGGCTGCTGACCCCAAAGACACGGGTTCGATCCCGGTTGCGGTGGTAGAATTTTAGTGAAGGCAAAATTAATGAGGCCTGTGTTCTGTGCGATGTCAGTGCACGTTAAGGAACCCCAGGTGGTCGAAATTAATCCGGAGCCTTCCACTACGGCGTCCCTCATAGCCTGAGTCGCTTTGGGACATTAGACCCCATAAACCGTTTTAATTTTGTTTTCTTGACACTCCGTGATGTTTGAGACAATATGAGAAGTAGCCATTTCGACACACGTGTACTCCCAGGCCGGGATCAAAGTGAGCAGCACCCGTGAAAATTACAGGGTGCGGTTAAAAGTAGAATCTTCCGCCTTTTTACGCTTTTTACGCTCAGGCATACTGAGCTAGTATGACGGTACAATGAAGTGCATGTCCCTCGGTGCGTTACGTATCAGTGCCGCGCTGCGCACGCGATGTATTATGCGAGTATTCGCACATTTAAATCCGGCCCGGTAGCACACGCGTTTCATGAAAAAGGTTGGGGCAGACCGAGGAAAAAAGAGCAAACCAAGTCTCGACCGGGATTCTCTCTTCTCTGGAGTTTGTGTATCTGTGATATCTGACTCCAATAGTTATGACAACGCAACCTAGCGACTGGGTGTCTTAATATACCATATAAGTTCTATGAGTGTTCCTGTAGACCCACTGAAGGGATGTAATATACTTCGATCTCGACAAGATCATACCATGACCCCCAAAGAAGTGCGCAAAATCATATACGCCGCGCTGTCATGCAGTTGACTCTCCAGTCGGTCTTAAAATTTTGTGCGCGCTTGCTTTTTGACGACCGCTGCTAATTTCGACAGGCATGAAACGGGCTCCAGAGTTCAGTGTGCGGCACTCTCTCTACAGCGCGCAGAAACGCTCTGTGGAATTGAAAAATATGCTCACCATGAAATATGGCGATCAACATTTACGATTACTTCCCCTAAATTTTAATTATTATTCGCCACTACATGACAGCTATATTAGACGCATGTTGAATGCACAGCCCTTCCTTCTAAGAATAATTCAGCGCAGCTACACCTGCGTGGCGATGCTGTGCTGCTCCACCACAAGATCAGTGCCCGGCTGTTAAGGGCGTCGCTTTTACTATTATCCACTCTTCTAATCTCTGCGCCGTTAATGGCGCGCCCTTGTGTTGTGAACCTTGGAAAGAATGAAAGAAAAAAAACACCTGTCATCTATTTAATTGGCGCCTTTTTGTATTCCGCCAGCGCGCACACTGTATGAGCAGGTGCGCCTGTTTCACCTGTATCGAAGCTGTCCCCCTTCAAAGCTATCTCTGTTTGTATGCGCGTTCTTCTATTCTGTGAGAGCTCCCTGAATTTTGTCTCGCGCACGTGCCCTTGGGTACCTGTTTCCACCTGTAGCTGATGGCCTGCAGCCTTCGAGCATGACGTTAATCTCTTTTGTGTGGTCATTGCCCTTCATTTACAGCACTGCATGTACAGGGGGCCCTCTTTGGAGACGAACAATGCCTTCATGATCGTCACTTTCCGAAACCGAAAATTCCAGCGCGCACTTGTTCGCCGAAAGGAATGCTAAGTAGGTGGGCCTCACTCGTAAATAGAACGTGGATCGGGCTGCGAAGTTCGCCAAGGTACAGAACTGGCATAGTTCAATTCAGTTCATTTCAATTCAATTTATTATCATTGGTTTCTAAAATCTTGCAATATACAAAGTGCAACGTATCCATAGCCGAAGGCTAGTTTCGGATCTGTTGACAAAACTATGAATGAGTTGGGCGAAAGATTTCACGCACGAATACAAAAAATGATTTCACATTTCATGAAAGCACAAAAACGAGTAAAAAAGAATTAAACGAATAACTCGTTCATAGCATAGCGAACATTACATAAATAACGCTATTATGCGAAGCGAACCGAAACGCGATTATAAAGAATCATATTATACACATTGAACAGCAGCGGCAAAACACACATGATGATCTTCACCACACACGTGTCTGTAAGATGACACCTAACATGTCGACATACACATTTATTTTATTGTTTATATAATATGACGATCGTTAAAAACCACTGTCTCCGTTGGGTCATACTTCAACAGAGGTAGCGCAAAAACAACTGGACAGAGGAAGAAAATACCTAACGCGACATTAGCGCTTTTAGCAACTTTTATACCCGGGTGGTGCAGGATCGGAAGCACTCTTCGCGTATGAGGGGCAGGGCGTTGCGGCTATCAGCGCCACCCGACGGATAAGGATAGGAATAAGTCTGAGCGTTGCTTTTTTTTCCTTTCTGTTTCGTATAGTAGTGACATCAAAGCGAAGGTTGCTGGCACGATGTTCAAGAAAATCTCCCTAGGAACGCTTTCACGGGATCTTGTGTAAACAGAACCAGCAATGAGGGATTTATTTTATTCGTGAGCTGAAGGAGAGCTTCAGTTGAAAGCTGAGCGGTATTTCCCATCGTGTTAACCAGCTGAAAACAAAATCGGGAAGAAAGTTTTCCGAATTGTTCAGGAAAATTCTCATACACAGCAGGCTTCACAGAATATCTCAGTGGTAATCCATTATTGAATCTCGAGAATTCAGTGTGCGACGTCGCAGGGAAGCACCCTAAGTGAGGAGACGATGCACAGCTATGCACAGATAAAACGGTGCAGTGGCAACAAGTGCAGGTGATTCCGTAGGATAGAATCAAGTTTATGAGTGCTAGCAGCTACAAAGGGACACTGTAAGGACAAGCTGAAGTTGGCTGTAGCGATATATTGCCGTGTTCTAGCGACAAAGATCGCACTTTAGCTGAACTCGGTATAAGGCTGAAGAGGCCAAAAAATAGAATAAAGATATCGCCACCGCCGGCCGATTCCACAAGTAAACTGCGGCTCGTCGACACAGCTTTTTTACGCGCAGATCCCAGAGGGTTGCCTACATCCCCCCTGCGGAGATCACAGAGTCGTTTTCGTTGTAGACGTGAATAGTTTGAACCGAGTGGCGGAAAAACTCTGACATCCAATTTCCTTCCCTAGAAATGCGTCTTTTTTGCCGCACAAACATCAATACAGTCATTAAGGACCCACGCGATTTATTTTTGTAGAGAACAAAAATTGGGTGCAGCTGTCCTGGGCGCCGCTTCAGTAGAACCGTCCTGTACTTTGTGCCTCATCGGAAAGACGAAATTATACGACGTCGGCGAAAAAGTTGCAAACAGATAATCATTAAGCAGGTGTGCCGATCGTCACATCACGCTAGCACAAATTGGAAGTGCTACAAATTGATGGAGCGCTCAGGTGTGTTTCATTTCCTCCAGTGTTGTCGGCAGGAAAACGTTGCTGCATGTGCGGGTGATACGCGGACATAATAAGGACCAAATGTTATTGAGGGTGGTGTACTTGTGGCACCAAAGTACGCACAACGAGCAGCGTGACCGAGCGCACGCTACGCTGGTCACGGCGCTCAGTGCTAACGCTTGTTCTGGGCGCTGACTTCGGGAAATGGGCCAGTATTCGAGGGAAGCGTGCTAGCGTGGAGGCTTCTGTGGCAGGGATGCGCAGAATTACACTGCTAAACAGAACGGACGCTGAATGCACAACTTTTAGTATCGCGACTTCTGGTACACTGGACACCTCCAGCAAAAGCTTTGCGAGTTTCTTGCTCCTCATTGACAGATTTTTTTTTTACGGTTGAAAGCCGCAGGAGCAGGTTTTCCACGCGCAGATATGGACCTCCTTAAATCGTGAAAAAGAAGATAAACTAAGAAAGCACCATTTTCATTTCTGAGTAAAGAATAATATAGTTGGCAGCTTTTTAGCTTAAAGTATGAACAAGAGAGACGTCAGTGCCACCTATCGAAGCTACATGCGAGTTCAACGTAGGACAGAAGCTGCCAAGACTGACGCAAGAGAGCGAGAAGAAAGGAGGAGAGAACAGAAAGAGAAGAGAAGAGAAAGCGAATCGTTGCGAGGAACCTACGCAAAAGTCAAAGAGAAAAACAGGAATTCAGGCTTAAGCAACGCGAAGACTACAACCGGAGACGACGCATGGAGTGTTCTTTGAAAGCAAAGCTCGGTACACGGCGATTCTTTCCGTTTTCTTGATGTTACTCTCATCTTTTTGACAACGCTTCTGTGAGGGTACTTCCCCCTCTTCCCATCTGCCCTCGCTCCACCGCCTATCAATTTCTGCGCTCGTTGAAAGCTTCCACCCATTTTGTCGAGCCCGTGGTCAGAGGCGTCTTCCCCGCTTTCATTATGCCCCGTTCTTCTCCCGGACGTGGCCCCATCCGGTATTGCTTCCTGCCTCTCACCCAGCCGAACAGCGCGTCAGCGCCGGGGGCCGGAGCCAGCCACCGCATTGTTTCACTGTCACGCGAGGGCGCCGAACCCTCGGGGCATTATCAAACACGGAGAAGAAGCGGTTCATAGGGTCGTTAAAAGCTGCGGTCGCGTGGGCTGGCGACTTTTTGAGCAGTGTTCTTCACGGTGATATTTTTCATGCCTTTACTTTTTTTTCTTTTTCTTGTAAATCGATTCCGTACCATTTTGCGTCAATGTCCTCATTGACGCATCAGACGCGGAGGGAAATACTCAGCCGACAACCACCGTACGTTTGCTTCGCGAACGAGAATTTGCAGAATAAAGGCTCTTTCACGTGCAAGCGACTGAGTCGCTGGAGCCGCGGCGGCAGGAATTGCTAGCGTTTTCGCTTTCATGTGAAACAGGCATAGGAGCTCTGGCTCCTTGGTGCTGTCGGCCCGAGAAGTATACACACCATCGCTGTGAGCGTCTGGCGATTGCGCTTGAGAAACCCGGCGAGCACGCGGTGCCTTGCTTCACCGTCGTCTGCGTTAGGCTTCCTGCTATTACACCCTGATAGCGCTTCGACATCATTACGGGTATTACTTAATCAAGCAGAGTCCGCCTCGATGAATGAGAACCGCTTTTTCTGAGAAATAAGACTTTCCTTTCCCCTTGCTTAATGTGCAGGGGCATGCACACTCCGTTCAAGGAGCAAGCGCCATGAGGCATATCTTCGGCCTAGGGCACCGCATTTCCGTCGTTTGCATCTTTTCATTTTTTGAAAGATGCGCTTTCTCCGCCGCTGGTAAAAGGAAGCCGGCAAACGGTGGTCAGTCTGCAGTCTTTTAGCGTTAGGGGCACAACCTCTGAACAGGTCCACGTGCTTCAGTGCTCGCCTTCAACCCCCCCCCCCCTTCCTTCCTCCCATTACCGGCTGTCGTCTGTAATAATTACCGACCGCAGCCACCACGTCGTAATGTTGTTTTGGTTATGACGCGGTCTAGGCTAGTAGGAGCAGATGGGTCCTAAGAAGCTGCACTTTAGTATGCCTGCGTCTGTCATCTTTATCAAGGGGGCCTTTGGCCTGCAGTGAACTTGAATTGGCTCATGACAATGATAACATAGTTTTGAGGCTATCGTGTCAACTGCCCAAATTTTAGGAACCGTATGCACTGGGGTTGTCACTCTCAGCTTTGCACTGAGCGTAACGACATAGTATTTTTTTCACGTGAACGCTTCAGTTTATCTCGCAGGGCTGAAAGCATGTCTCATCACCAGCTCGGTTTTCTCTTTAGCATGTAGTTGTCCTCGTACTTTCTTGTCAGTAACGTGCTCTTTCGAACAAGACCTGAGCAATCGACCTGTCACTTTTCTCTTAGAATGTATGTGCTAAACCTAACCGAAAGTGTTTAGTATCCGACAAACGCTTTCGGTTGGACAGCGTCGTTTTTCGAACGGAAACCACACAAATGTTTGCCAGAGCAGTGTATGGGCCCCAGTCAATCCGTTTAGTTCGATATTTATCGTCGATGCTGGCCATCGTCTGCGTTCGACGTAAAATGTTTTCGCGTCCAGACAGGCTTTGGGCAACATTGAGAGATCAAAGGACATGCGTGAGGTTTTACTGCACTGGCTCTTCGACCCACTAGAGTGTTTATAGCGAGCGCGAAGCCTTTGATTCTATTGCTGCCGCAGCAGCCGCATTTCGATGGAATAAAAATTCGATAGATTCGACGGATGCAAAGCCTGCATTTTTTTTAAAGCTATCTAGATATGACGCATCACGTGATGTATAAAATGCACATCAATTTCATGAACACATCGATGCGTTACTTCGCGGCTGTAACACTACACAGCCATGGGCATAATAATGTTTAAAAAGCTGCTTGTATAGCGGCGTGAAGATCTCCAATGTAGTTTAAGTGCCAGCGGAAAAGGAGTGACAGTGGTGGCGGTCGTTCGGTACGTCGACCACGGCTAATCACCGAAGAATCCCTGACGCGCTAGTCGCAGCAGTCACGCCGTGGAGTATGCATCTGATGACGTGGCAGCGCTGTCACTGGTCACGTTACTACGGGCGTTTTGGCGTGACGACAACGTTAACCCTAGAGCAACTGCCGTGTGCAAAAGAGTGTGGTAGCCGGCGTTGCTCTTTAAGTGCCATGGCGCATCGTCTGTCACAGGGCTTGGACGTTGTCCCTGAGTAGACAATAGCATAAGTTTTTCTCGCCTTTGGCATTGTTCAGCGTTTGCACCCGGGCGGGAAGAAAAATTCCGAACATGCGACTTATCTAATCAGAATCTTACGCCAATTAAACATGCGTTTTTCTAAGTGAGAAAACTCATATCTGGATCAAGATGTCTCTCACGTGGCGTGGTAAGGTGTCCGTTGAAAATGCCGACTGAATTGCTATAGAGAGTTTTGTCAAAATGGAGATGTATTATCGTTGACGTATGCCGGAATAACGCATGCCTGCTGTGAACACCCAGTGGCAAGTACACAGCCAACCTTCCTCCATACCGCGCTAATACATCGCCGCTATGCTAAAACTCTCCTCAATACCGGGCTGCAGGTGATATGGTCGGTATTCGAATAGTTCTGGGACGTTTGTCCTGGTTGAATACCCCAACGGCACGAATAGCTAACTCGTTTTGGGAGGACTTACGTAGCGGAGAAGCATCTTGACAGGGTCGTGCGTGCTTTATCATTAAGATTATTTGCGTAATATAATCCAAAGACGTCCAGCTTGTCTCAGCCAGATTTTGGTAAGCTGCTTAAGATCTTTTGTCGTCTTTGATGCTGTTGGAGATGAGGGGTCCTTGAGTGAGCTGACTCTTTCATCGCCGCTGGTCCCTTCTCCGAATGACGTTGTCGGACTTGGTTATGAAGGAAACTGTACAGGGGGTTTATTTTACATTATTTACAAGATTTAGGAACCCATTGGAGAATGATAGGGGAAGGTCGGAGGATCTGAGAAGATCTGAGGATGATCGAGGATTCCTCTTCTCATGGCGCTCGTCGTCCGGTTTTAAAAGGGTCCGGTCCCTAGGATTCCTCAGGTTCGAGGAGGTCCTCGCCAGGTTGGGCGTGGCCTAACTTGCGCGGTCGTATGCACACACATCACATAGGAACACGCCCCCGTCACATGCCTCGCCGGAGAGAGAGGCTGCCGTTGGACCATCTCCCCCACCAGAGAGAGCGTTGTCTTCGCGTCCGAACGACAGTTCTCACGCTGTCAAGCCGAACACGTCTTCCGGAAAGTCCGAATGGGCGAGGCGCCGGCGAGCAGGCACAGTTGAAGGGGTGCGCCACCCCTGCTCGGTTTTGGCGGTCGCTAACTGCCTCCGTACCGCACGGTCGATCTTCCGGGAACAATGTTGTTTACAAACGGCAGCAGAGTCCTCTGTCTCGAATCCAATAAACCAAGCGGGGACCGGCCGTGGGAACCAAGATGCCTATCGCCGTGCAGTGACCCCGGCTGCAGGCGTCCCGGGCCGACTACGCAGCTGAACCAGACGGGCTGTCGCCAGAAACCTTACAATGCATTTTATTTATCTCTAAGTGAATACAATGCATTTGTTTTGTTACTTGGGCACTTTCTTGAGCTGGGAATCATTTCCTTTCATCATTTTGTCCATTTTCGCGATTCTTGACGTTATTATAGACACCTCTGGTGTAGCGGACATAAGAAATAAGCTGGGGAACACACGTTGCGCGCGCTGAGTCGAGATGGCTTGAAACATCAAGAGCTTTGTCAAAGCGTTGCTCTACAGCCACACCAAATGGGAACTTTATCTTTTTTTTCTGTTTGCAGCGTTCGTTGGTAAAATGCTCGAGAACAAGTATTAAAAATGATGTTGCTTTTGTCACGAATACCGTCTTTCTTTTGCGTTTTATGTGTTCTACACGCATGTCGCACTGTAAACTTAATTCGCATCTCTACAATCATACGGATGAGTGCTTTCGATCCGAGACACTTCATCGTTATTTACCATAGCGTTCCATCTGATTAATCACGAGGACTCGCTGATCAATCGTGAAAACGGGATAAATTTATTGCTCATCCATATATAGGCGAGAAAGCGAAAGCGTGACCCGCCAATTATATCTAATGAACGTGCCGCACAACCAAAGAAACGACACTAACGCGAATTCTCTGGACACAGGAACAAAAAAAAGGAAAAGGAGGAACGGACGTCTCCACCAGCTAATTTATTTATCGGTCTAAGAACTGCATATGTGGAGAAGTGGACACGTGCGCAATGGCTTCAAAACAAAGAATCAAAATCGAGCAGTTCTCTTCCAAAGATCTCATTAGAGGGAAATGAAATGAACTCGCCTTTCGGACGCTTATTAAATTAAGCAAAAAGTCATGACCTGCATAGGTGACGCGTCTTCTTCGACCTTCAGAACTTAATTGCATTTTCTTTTATAATCTCTTGCTTTGAATTCAGCGCGCATGCGCTGGGTTCTTTATATATGCAGTGCTCCGGCCAAGATCTAAGTCAGTTCGCAGTATAGTGCACATCCGGTCTTCTGCTTTCGTTCGTGTGTGTGGCCAGAAAACCCGGGATACTATGTTTCTTTCAGAACTGAATCGAATACTTCAGCAAAAATTTAGAATAATTCAAAACACGTTCGATTTGACGCTTCTATGCGTAATCATACCATGATAACTCGGGATAATAGAGTTCTTGTCTCCGGTTTAACCTGTGTATCTCATTTAGATGAGTTTTCGTGCTTAGTTCAAGAGTTGGGGTGATGACTACGCTCGGTTTACCCGGCACCAATATCTCTAATAATAAGCTGCTGTCTTGCGAAGGCTTATAGGATCTCTGTTCCGCAGTAACTAGTCATTCCTACGTGACCTTATAGTGCTGCAATACATTATTTACCGGTGACAGGACTGTGACCCAAGGCGGCATAACTGGACATGTCATATAAATAACGCAATATGTCTTCTGAACAATGTAAAGCCTCCTTACTGCCGAGAGTTAACTGCATATATCGGTGCTACAGAGGCGCTCAGTATGCATAAATGAAGCGCCTACGGGAATCGCTTGGAGAAAGATCTGTTTTCGCTGCAGGGAGAGTGCGAATGCGGTGCGTATACTGCCCCGCCGTGTTGAGTATCTTGGCAACCACGGAACGTGGTGATTATGCAGGCTGGCAGCCGGCAGTGGAAAGCGTTTGGGATGCATACTAGATGCCTCCAGTTTACCGTGCCGCGCTCTGTCGTCAGCGAACCGCAAAATATTTCAGTTTTTACTCGGACCTGGCGTGCACACATCGTTACCTGTCCGTCAGTGTGGCGTATTTCCGCTCGCGAGAGGCTAATGGAGATAATTGATGCGATTTATTAGCGAAAACGGAGAAAAAGCAAATGACGTCATGTAAATCCTCCTTGGTCCGTAGCCGGCAGTAGACATAACTTAGAAATGGCAACAAATTGCACGAGAGACCCCTTGCGCTCTGTTCGTTTCCTCCACAACTAACCGCCACTGTCGTCTTCTCTCTTTGTGAAGCAGCACGTGGATCTTCTTCGTCATTCGAAACACGTCATCTCTCCGCCATAAGAATTTGTTTCTCTGAGCGCGTGGCTGCGGTCTAGTCATCACTCAGTCGCTAACTTTGAAACAGTGAGGTCGATATTTGATATTCGGCTCGACCACCGCTGCATGGTTTGCTTCGTTCAGATAAAAGGCGGCGTACTTTTTTATCTGCAGATAGGGAGCAGAAACAGCCGTACACAATGCGGGGATTTTGACTGAGAGCAGCTGGACCCATATCCTCAGCAGGCCGCGCAGGGTTGGAGTCCGCAGGACGCAACTGCGCGCTGGTTGCAGAGTGTTTTCGACACATCGTGCTTGTGCTTGTCACAAGCACGGCGTGTTCTTGTGTGACAAGCACTCTTGTGCTTGTCACACAAATACTGATAAACACAAATACTGATACACAAATACTGATAAACGAACGAGTGTTTTGTGCCCACTGCCAGGTTCTGACAACCAAGGTAATATCATATATGTTTTTGCGCGTTCCCACGCACTGATGCTAAGCTCCCAGCTTAGCCTTGTTAGCGGCCAGAAGTCTAGTCCATGCACAACACAGAGGCAATGCAGCAAATGATCCGGGAAGTGGGCGAACGACTCTTTCGGTGGCCAGTAGAAAAGGAACAGCGAGCAAGATGTTCAGCTCACCGTAGTCCTTCTCGGAGATTAATACTGCTTAGTACGGATTGAAGGTCAGCAAAGCTAAGGTTCTTCCTTATGCGTATTTAATGAGCCATGTCACAAATGAAGCGAATATTTTTACTTGGTTCAGTGCTATCTTAATGATGTAGAGTCTGGCGAGTTCGGTCCATTCATAGCTTTCCTGCAAGGGCTTATTATCGGTTCTGCTAGTGTAATCACTGCAGCAAAAAAAAAAAAACAGCATCTTAAGCTACCAGGAGTTGGCGAGGGGGATGGTATTCGTTAAATACTGCTCTCGGTTGCTTTTGGAATCATTTCCTTCTTCTTCAGCTTGAGATGCTGTCGTAGATTGCCTTTGCAGAAACTTTTCGTGTATCTGAAACATTTGTTTTGCCTTGGCACATTACAAAACAAAAGAAGTGAGGCTGTCGTAGTTATTATGATGATTTGACATATTTGTACTTGCGGCCTGGGTGAATTTTTGTTATATCCACGCATGTTTTCTGTACTCGAGGGCCTGGGCGTCGCTTGTTCTTTTTAACCAGTATATACCCACTCTTAGTCACAGTAGTATATTCTCCTTTGGAAACTGCTTAACGGGACACTAAGGACATCGCCATCCAATTATTGTCATCAATAAAAATTGCTTTTTTGGCTCTTTCTGGGTGTGCTAACATCTGTCCGGCAGCATAAAGGCTGTTTATGACTGAGAAAATTTCATTTAACAATTTTCTAGCCGCCTGATTCAAACTCGCGACGTCCATCCACACTTCGAAGGACGGGCTGCCGCCGTTTTGAAGTGAGTGGGGGAGTAGCATATACCCTCTGGGATCCGCACACAATTCAGTGTGCACGCAAGCAGTTTACTTGCGAAATTGGCCGGTGGTGGCGACACGTGGAGTTCGGTTTTAGTGAGAAAGCACTCCTTAGCGGAGTCGAACCCCAGCAAAAAAATCAAGCTTGAGGGCGACCCGCGCGACCGGAGCTGGTTACTGGCAGTGCTGGCAGATGGCGCTACCGGATGAAGACTCCGCGTGCGCCTTTCGGGCCTCCTTCGCGCCGTGCACTGGCTTCGCACACTACGAGACTCCGAAGACGCTATTGCTGACCCATGCGCCGATCCGGTGGTGGCGCAGCTGCTGAGATTCTTGCTCAAATCGTTTCGATACTAGGGTAAACACATGCTTTCGCATGTCTACTTGGTTTAACTACATTAAAACCTTGCCACTTTTTTTGTCTTTTCTAGCTTATGAAAGTCTAGCTTTTGATGAGAGCGGTCTCTTTTGTTTTTCGTCTGCAGTATTCTATCGACACAGGCCACCTTCAAGTTGGCCTTGTGTTCCTTTTAAACATTACGCTCAATAGTGAGGTCTATAACAGAAGTGCATAACACAATATGCCGTGTGTTATAGTTTTTGTTGTTTCAAAAGCTCCATTTTCTTCCTAAATCCCATTGAGTTATCTTATGTTCTACATACATTTGCTTTAGGAAAACTTTCGAGCGGCAAAATTTGCATGTGTGCAGCCTCACGGCTCGGAAACAAAAAGTAGACAGACGCTCAGGTAGTCTTTTGTGATGAACTGCGTACGCACAATGCACTTTCAGGATGATGCTGTTCTATTTGATGGTTTTCCCATTTACCGCAACAGCCTGAAAGTTCTGCTAATTAATTTCGATCTCTTTTGTCGACTTTTATGGCTCGGTAATGTTATCATGATTTTCACATTTGCTGCATTTACACTTGGCTTTATTTAGGCTGACCTCAAGGCCGCACTAGCAATTTTTTTATGCTTTTACATTTGTTGCATTATAGGCGTTTCGCCTTGGCACTCCGCGCTAGATAAGCCATATCAGCCGATGACGCCCCCTCTTTCGCCTCCGCTTCCCATCTCTCCGCACTCGCCGCTCGCTCGGGGGCGTCGCTGCGCCGGCCTCTCCGCCTCCACGGATGCAGATTTTCCTTTTCGCCGCTGCAGGTGCCGCAGGCTTCACTTCGCGGCCACGCAGAGACACATGCCGGCCTTTTCACCTAATGGCAATTATATTGCTTACGCGCTAATAAAGTAATGCGCTATCGATGTTATCGCTGCTGTTCTTCAATTAACTCCCGTGGTCTTTGTGAGCACGACTTATCATTAACCTATATTGTTAAAACCTCCAGTGTTGATTTTGGTATACTCGCCAATTTGCGCTCCGTGTTTTCAAAGGAAAAGCTGAACTTTTTCTTCTTTTCACTTTTTTACTCTCATTCTTTTCCCTCCTTTCCTTCCTTGTTCCTCGTTTTATTTTTTGTTTAGGTAGACAAAAAAAAAAACAGGCTTTAGACTTTCAGAATTTGGAGCTGTTGTAAATTGTAAAAGATGTTCTGTTTTGAGTGAAAGGAATATGCAATATACACTTCTGTATTCCTGATAAATTAGAAGATTGCAACAAAATACTTTGTGCAAGTAAAAAGAAAATAGAAAATAAAGTCTCTTCGTCCGAAGCTACGCATTAAGTGGCCTTTCAACCTGTGCAGTTTGTTTTAATTGATACACTAAGAATTGCACGACGGCGTTAAAAGTGAGCCGGTATAAGTTGATGTTGTGCTCTAATAATCGTTGGCGAACCACAGAGCAAAAAGTGCACCTTTGTAATTTAGAGTGATGGACAGTTCTCACTTAATTCCCATTAAATTAGAGGACCCAGCAAACAACAGTCATAAAAATTAAGTAGGAAAAATAAAGCCTGCGTGGTGAGAGCTATGCATTAAGTTACCCCGGAACAGCCGCTATACTAAAACGCCTAAAATTGCAGGACGCCGCTCTCAAAAAACCGGCAACAGAAAATATTTGAAACCACCAGCTATTATGAATTCTATTCTATACTCATTGTGTTAAATTTCGTTCTGTAATTTTCGTTCCGTGCGCAGCTTCTTTCTGGTGGCAGGATCTGGTGGGGCGGTGCGCTAACCAATGCAGCCATTTGACCCATATGCTTAAAAAAAAAACACAAGGCTCAATTTGTTCTACTAGTGTAAACGCTTCGTTAACGACCATATTACTTCCATCTTCTTTCTCTCTCTCATTTATTTATTTATTTTTATTTTTATTTTATACTTAAGGCCTGGGGCATAACAGAGGGGAGTGGTTGAATGAGATACAATACAGAAAAGATAACACGAAGCAGAAAAATTAATGATCGACATATACAATGGTGGCTAATGCGGTTCTAAAATGAGTAATGTCTACAATGCTGGAAATTGGTCCGGGAAGGTGGTTTCAGTCCCTGGGTGTTCGAGGAATGAAGGAGTTACTGCATGTTTTCGTCCTGAGTGGAGCAATTCCAACCTTGTGTGAGTGGTCCAGACGAGATGAGATGTACGAAGGCGAAGGGATGAGTGCGCTACGAATCTTGGGGAAAATATGAAAAATTTTATGGAATAAGCAAATTCGAGAAAATTTCCGACGAGAAGCTAATTAAGGAAGGTTTAACATGCGTTTCATTGATGATATGCTAGCATACGATGGTAGTTATGCAGAATGAAATGAACGGAGTTATTCTGGACATGCTCCAGGGCATAGGTTAGGTTAGCACAGCTAGGGTCCCAAATGGATGCAGCTTATTCTAGTTTGCTACGGATTAGTGTTTTGTACAGGAGAACTTTAAGTGAGCTGGGGGCAGAAGAAAAATTACGGCGAAAATAACCAAGCATGCGATTAGCATTGTTAATTATGGTGTTAATGTGAAGGGACCAAGTAAGATCAGAAGAGATTTCAATGCCGAGATAACGATAGGAAGTGACGGATTCGAGCGCACTTTTATTTAGGTAATAGACACTAGGACTGCAGGAATTTCGAGAGACACGTAAGGCTTTACATTTGGATGTATTAAGGTCCATTTTCTACAAGTCACACCAATCAGTAATAGCATTCATCGTCTTCTTTGCTTTGCGTGCTTATTTTCTCTTTTTCACTGCCAAGTTCAAATTCGCTGGGCGTTGGAAAATTTATCGTGCCCGTTTTCCAGTTTGGATGTTACGAAGCCTTTGAGAACGTCTCGATGGCATGCCAGAAGGTAAGCACTGAAAGTATCGAGGATCTGGTCAGTTTTTAGCTTCTACGGGTTTTGTAGCACTGCAACGCTGCTTCTGAAAGTTCAAGACAGCGCACTGCGTTCGCTGGTGATGATCACTGCAAGCGTTCCAGCGGTGTTCCGGGGGCGTTTAATAACTGACTGTTATTGTCTGCTAAAACTGCAACTGGAGCTATGAGGAGAGCCGCAGGGGAAGACTTCAGATTAATTACGGCCGCTGAGGTTGCCTGACGTCCGCCGAAATTTCGCAACACAAGCGTTACGACTCAGGGGTTCTTCATTAGGTCACATCGCTGGGAGTATTGCGTCGAGCTGGCGCCATCTGGATGCCGATGATCCAGCAGCGTAAACGGAGCCAAAACGGAGTTTCACCGGAGTTTCACCTTCATGCATTGCGGACAGGACATGCCGGCAACACACGTTGCGACAATTAATATTGCCCTTACTCATATTGGGGCAGCAAAACTCGCTAACTTGTGAGCGGCGGGAGAGGTGGAATTATTACGAACATTTTGCAACCGGTTTTTAACGAACTTTATTGGCAATACACAGGCTTTCCATTACGCTCAACGTCCCCGCAGGGGGGCGCCTGCAGCTTGCAGGCGTCGCGACGGTGATTGGCGACACCGCGGGTTCCCGAGCATCCGCAGGGACATCCCCGCAAGGGGATGGTGGTGAACTGTGCATCACCACGGACCCGAGCACCCACGCTTCGCCGTGCGTGGCATCGCCGTGTCCGGGGAAAAGGGGATCCTGGTGGTTGAGCCGATGCCGAGCGTTTGGACCTTTAAGGCCCCTCGGTGGAAGCAACACACCACTTTGGCCCCAGCTTCACGTAGACGGCACCTCCGGCCTGACCCGACCGGGGGAAATCGGCAGTCGCCTTTTCCTATCCTCCACTCTGTCTTTCACTTTCCTATCTCTTTCTCACAACTCTCCTATCTCCTACTCACTTCTTAGATTTTTCACTTTTCATAGGCGGCGAGGGTTAACCTTGTGTGGCCAACCACCCTGAGTTGTGTCGGATTTGGTTATAGTTGAGGTGTACAGCTGGCGTGGGCAGGACTTGCGTTCAAGTTCCTGTGCCGTCCCCTTGTTGGACTCCATGGTGGGTGGCTGGCACCATGACTGAAAAACTTCATTTTTTATGGCTCCCCCCCTTTCAAAACCCGATCGCTCTCTCAAGAGAGGGCGGAACGAAGCAGCAGACTTTTTTTCAAAAAATAAACCGACATTGATATTCACCAAGTTCTATGTAATCCACAGCGAAAGTAATGAAAAACAAGCAAGAATAATTTCTCCGTTCCTTGTGTCTAAATGCCTAACAGATACCCTGGGCCCTGGCTACAAGGTTTCTAAAATGGCCAGCGGAGACTTATTGTTAGAACTCCTTGACAACACCCAGAACTCGAAAATCGCAAACATTGCCTCCATCGGAGAAATCCCAGTTTCCATAACAGCGCACCGATCCCTAAACTCAGTCCGTGGTGTCATCTCTGAAAACGACTTCATACACCTAACCGAGAAAGAATTGCTGGAAGGCCTGTCTGACCAAAATGTCACAGATGTGTACAGAATCAAAATCCGGAAAGACAATAAAGAAATAGAGACAAAACACTTGGTTCTAACATTCAATACAAGTACATTACCAGAAACCATCGATGTAGGATACTTAAAAGTAAATGTCAAGCACTACATTCCAAACCCACGAAGATGCTTCAACTGCCAAAGGTTTGGCCACGGCTCACAGAGCTGCCGCGGCCGCAAAACGTGCGCAAAATGTGCTTCCAAGGATCACGTTTCTGAGGAATGTGACACAGCCCTGCGCTGCGCTAACTGCGAAGGAGAACATGCTGCATACTCCAGGGCCTGTCCGTCCTAGAAGAAGGAAAAAGAGATTATCACGATAAAAACCAAGGAAAACATTTCATTTAGAGAAGCAAGAAGGCGATTTGCCGTTACCAACCAGTTCTCCTTCACAGCAAAATCCAGCTTTGCTGATGTGGTGCGCAGGGGCGGTGCACCACACAGCACCCCGGTCGCTGCCGAGGCCACTTTCATCGAGCCAATGGCAGGACCATTCACGCCCCAGGCAGGGTCAGCGAAAGCTGCCCTGCCAGTGTCAAAGCAGGGAGCGCCGGTCCATGCGCCGGCATCCCGCAGGACTTCCCCCTACCGGGGGAGGACTGAAACCCACAAACCCGCGGCTTCCCCGCGGTCCTCCAGCGCCTCTCGTGAGGCGATGGATACAACTGCCACTCCGCCTCCACTACAGAGGCGGAACAGCTCTTTTGAGCGGAAAAAAGACAGGCCCCTAATAACGGGCCCACTACTAAAGTAAATCCCCTTTCATTTCCTCTCAAAAACATAAACATGGCTTTTTTAATTCATTGGAATTGTAGAGGACTTATGCGGAATTACAGCGATATAACACATATTTTAGGGTCAATGTTACCCACAGCTTTATGTCTTCAGGAGACCACTCTTGGTCCACAACATGTACATATCCTGAAATATTATAAAACTTTTAGACGCGATCGAGAGCAGGCAAATCGGCTATCGGGAGGCGTCGCGATAGTCGTTCAAAGCGGTGTCCCTGCTCAAGAAATTAAACTCAAAACAAAACTTGAGGCGGTTGCAGTCAGTATCGTAAGCTACAAAACACTAACAATCTGTTCCGTATACATTCCTCCACATTTTATGTTAACACTCCATGATCTACAGCAACTGATCAGAGAACTTCCGGAGCCATATCTGTTACTTGGGGATTTTAATGCTCACTCCTCCCTGTGGGGAAGCGAACGCTGTGACGCTAGAGGTCAAATAATCGAAGATTTTATCCTGACGAATAATGTATGTCTTTTAAATACGAAAAAGGCCACATACTGTTCCCCAACGTCTGGGAAAATGAGCAGTCTAGACCTGTCTTTTTGTTCACCTTCTGTTTTTAGTGATTTTAAGTGGGACGTTTTAGACAACCCGTTTGGGAGTGATCACCTACCAGTTTTTAAAAAAGCCTATCATCCTCACCTGCAGTCATCCCGATCAAACCACGGCGATGGAAGCTACATCTAGCTGATTGGGCGTTGTTTAGAGAAAAGGCCAGATTAGAGGACATTTACTCAGAAACACTTAGCATAGATGAAATCAATGAATTTCTCACAAAGTGTATCATCGATGCTGCACGGCTAGCTATTCCCCTCTCCACAGGCGTGGTGCGCCAGAACCACAAGGTATGGTGGACGCGAGAATGTTGGGAAGCCAAAAAACAACAAAATAAGGCCTGGGGTGTATTTCGTAGGTATCCTACTCACGAAAATCTAATAACTTTCAAAAAGGCAAAAGCTAAAGCCCGATATATACGGCGGAACGCGGAAAAAATGTCTTGGCAAAACTATGTGTCGTCCATAAACAGCTCGGTAACATCAAAAAAACTGTGGGAGCAGGTCAGAAAAATAAATGGCAGCTTTTCCCCATTCACCCTTCCTCTGCTGACGGATCCTGGAATTCAGACAAGTATTAAAGAACAAGCAGACATTTTGGGGCAACATTTTTTTATAGTTTCTAGTTCTTCCCACTATACACAGTCATTCTTAAAATACAAAAACACAACCGAAAAACAAAGACTCCCTACGGCAGGCAGCACAAACGAGCCTTACAATAATTTGATTACACTTCAAGAAATACAGAGAGTACTGTCTATAGGTAAACAAACTGCACCAGGCCCCGACGAAATTCATTATGAAATGCTGTCCCATCTATCTGAGCAATCTGTAGAAGTTCTGTTAAAATTTTTTAACAAAATATGGGTAGTAGGGAAAATACCAGCTGCTTGGAAAAAAGCCATTATTGTTCCATTTCTAAAACCAGGAAAGCCACCAACCTCCCCTAACAGTTACAGGCCTATAACCCTTACAAGCTGTCTTGCAAAATCTTTTGAGAGTGTTATAAATATTAGATTAATGTTTATTCTAGAATCCCGAGAGCTTCTTGATGCCCACCAATGTGGTTTTAAAAAAACATGTTCCACAGTCGACCATTTAATCCGCCTGGAAAACACAATCCGAGAGGCCTTTATACACAGACAACACTGCCTTTCAGTTTTTTTCGATATGGAGAAGGCATATGACACGACCTGGAGGTTCGGGATTCTTCGCGACCTGGCAGAGCTTGGTATCCGCGGGAGGATGCTGAAATATTTGAGCGACTTTTTATCCAACCGTTCTTTCCAAGTTCGTCTCGGCGCAACCCTCTCAAATAATTTTACTCAGGAAAACGGCGTTCCTCAGGGATGCATTTTAAGTACTACATTGTTCATAGTAAAAATGAATTCTTTAACCAGTATAATTCCACAGTCCATTATGTACTCGGTCTACGTTGATGACCTTCAAATTGCATGCACATCTTCAAGCCTGGCAACTTGTGAGAGACAACTACAACTCACAATAAACAAATTAGCACTTTGGGCAGACAGAAATGGATTTAGGTTTTCTCCACAGAAAACTGTTGCGGTTCTTTTCTCGCTGCAGAGAGGACTGCAGATTGATCCCACCCTCCACTTGAACGACACCACACTTCCAGTAAAACAAGAACACAAATTTTTAGGCTTAACTTTTGACAAAAAGCTAACGTTTCTACCACATATAAACACCCTAAAAAAGAAAGCCACCCAGTCCCTGAATATACTCAAAGTACTCTCTCGGAAGCGTTGGGGATCCGATAGGAGGTGCCTATTGCACATCTATCGCTCTCTAGTACGCTCTTCGTTAGACTATGGATCCATAGTGTATGGGTCTGCGAGGCCATCATACCTTAAAAAGCTAGATCCAGTACAAAACCTCGGGTTGCGCCTTTAAACTGGTGCTTACAGAACATCACCTATAAATAGCCTTCACGTAGAAACAAATGAACCGACCCTCACCAACAGGAGAACAATGCTTACCTGTGCATACGTACTGAAAATAAGGTCGCTACCGAAACATCTTTGTTACACCATAGTTACAAAATGCCCATCCAGAACACTGTTCACCAACAAACCTCAAGCTGTAAAACCATTGCTCCTCCGCTTTGAAGAAATATGCCAAGAAATAAACATACTAGATGCACTTCCTGATGTTGCCCAGAGACCCGATAGGTTGCCACCTTGGTACTTGTTTCCTGGTGTATGCGATTTCGCACTGACACACATTCAAAAAAGACATACCCCACTGGAATATATACAGCAAGAGTTTCTTGGAGTAAGTGAAAAATACAAGAATTGCACAGATTTCTACACAGATGGATCTAAGACAGCACTCTATGTAGGGAGCGCGATAGTGCAAGGGAAATGGGAAAAAGTAGTCAGGCTGCCTCAGTGCGCTTCAATCTTTACAGCAGAATGCTACGCCATTGCTCTAGCTGTAGAACAAATATTGAAGAAAAACATACAGAACAGTGTTATCTACAGTGACTCCCTCAGCGTAATTACAGCAATAAACCCCAGAAATGCAACTGAACCCTTAATAGGAAACATAATACATAATGTAATACGAGCTTATTCACAAGGACATACAATAAAGTTTTGCTGGGTTCCCAGTCACGTGGGCATCAGCGGAAATGAGAGGGCTGATGCAAGCGCCGCACTTGCCCTTAACGCAAAAATAAAACCAGTAAACATACCGCATAAGGACTGCATCAAGTCAGTCCAGAATAAATTGAGAGAAAAATGGCAGGCCTCTTGGGAGGTTAACAACAAGCTGCACTTTGTAAAACCTGTCCTGGGTGAATGGAAGACCTGTAGGCACCAGGAACGATTTATTGAAGTAATTTTATGTCGTCTCCGCATTGGACATACACACATTACACATAACTTCTTACTAACGAATCAAGACAAACCTCGTTGTGAAAGATGTGGAGAAGAACTAACAATAAACCATATTTTATTCTCTTGTGCAAAACTCGAAAAACTAAGAAATAAGCACTTTACGAAGTTTTATAATGAATACATTCCTTTACACCCAGCGCTGCTTTTAGGCGAAAATGCCATTGTTAACATATCTTCCGTTTTTAGCTTTTTAAAAGAAGCAGATGTTCTTCAAAAACTGTAAACTTTGATTCACAGCTTTGCTTTAAAATAAGATGCATTTCAGCCATTTTCTGATTCCATGAGAAGAGGGCTGAGGTGGTTATTTGAATGGTTGGGAGCTTCAGGATCCTTGCCCAGCCAAGGATGGCTACTGAGGTTATCTGACCTTCTTGAAAGCGTTTATTTTTAGCCATTTATAAAATTTCTTCTTTCTCTTATTACTACCAGAACGAAATAGCAATTTAAGTCCTCTACACAACCATGTTTCCTCCCACCTACAGAAACGTGTTCATATACCTTGAGCCTGGCGCATGATAGCCTTAGCTGCTTATGTGCCATTAAACCCAACACAACACAAACACATTACGCTCAACGAAACAGAGGCGCTCGGAGAGTCCCCGTGGCTTATTGCTTTGTTAAAAGCGGTGCAACAAGAATAAAGCATTGGCTGTTCTTCTGCGTGACGATCGGGATGATTCGTTCAGTCTATGCATCGCAATTTCAGGCTTGAAACCTGCGTTTGCAGGTATAGGCCACCAGCGGGAGTTCACAGAATAAGGTGTTTTTCGACTGTGCGATCTCCTGTCGTTCACACATGTAATGGGCAAGTTAAATCCATGAGCCGCATGCGCAGCGAACGACGGGCCTGAATTTGTCGTACTATGAGTTACGTAAATTCCAGGCCGTCTCTCTCTTTCCAGCGTTCTCTTCAGAGAGCTCGAAAATGCCGTGCATTTTTTTTTTGAAAATAAGGCACAGCACACCGTGTTACAAAAGCGCAGCTTGGAGCACGCCGATGGAGTCTACAGGAGCGCGTTAGGAGTGTCGATATGCAGATGTGCGCAGGAAGGATGGAGGAAAGGGCCAGAGAATAACTCGCGTGCAGATGCACTCACAACGAAGCTTGCGCAATGAAGGAGCTAGCTTACAAATCCAATAAACCTTTCCATCACACGAACCTGAACGCACCGGGTTGCGAAGTATGTTTTTTTTATTTTAATTCTGTTTTAAGCGCTGTTCTCGAAACGTGCCCGAGCTTGTTCTACGTGTTTTGCTTGTTGCAAAACTCTTCCCCTACCCGAGGCCCCTTTTTCATTATTTTCGATGTCCGCAACATCTGGTGTTTTAGATGCACAAAGAAATTACTATACACGCTTCTGGCGCAGCGGCAGCAGGGAAACATGCCGCCCTATTGTGTGCGTGTTGCTTCCATTTATCGCTATATGAGCTTCGGGGCATTGCTATAGGGCTTATATCGAGCGTCAAGAATAGTTAACTGTACAAAACAGAGCGCCTTTAGATGCGAAAAGCTGCATTCTGAACGTGCCCGACTTTGGCGCATACTTAAACGCTGCCTCTCGATCAGAATCACTAATGTGAAGCACGCATTTGAATGAGATGATAAATGTGCCCGGTGATATGCGAAGTGTACCTTGGAGTAATATCGTCGAGACAGATAATTTTTTATCTGGAATACTTACGCGCTGCAGCCCCTGACAGCCCGCGTATTCCCGTTTTAACCACGCTCGAACTGCGCTAAAGCGTCACGCGGGCAGGTGTGGCACTATGGTGGCAGTCTGGGTATGTTGGTGATTCATGATGGAAATGTACAGCGCAACTGTGGCTTTCATCGCAAGCGCAGTCTGCAAAGCCCGGTCACTTTCATTCTGCATTCGGAACAAAATTCTGCCAGACACCGCTCGTGTGTTCCATGTGTCTGCCTTGTGTCCTCGTCTTTATTTGCGCTGTACATTTCCATCATGCGGCACTATGGTTAAGGAAGAATATGAATGAATCCACACTCCTGATCTGGCATATATGCCGAGAGCTCATGCACGTACGGTTTCTCCCACAGTCGCCCCACGAAGAAAAAGAAATCGTCGGGCACGACGAAGTTGTGCGTTACCGTGAGAATGTAGATATGGCGAAAAAGGGGCAGTACGCACTAAAGACTATAGCCTTCTTTGGACAGAGGAGACATACTTAGGGCAAGGTGCCTTGCAACGTAACCTGCGCATGGAGTGAGCTGTGAAGCTGTCACATTATCACTATGTTGTAAACAAGGGAATACCTGTCAGTTGGAGGTCATCTTTTATCAACAGTTAACTGCGACTTAATGGTGCAAATGAGCACAAGCTTGCAACTGAAGGTTTAATGAAAAGACGAAGGTATACATTCCAGGAACCTCTGTAAACGGCACACTTCCCAACCGTGTGGTAAAATGGTTCAACCGCGTGGCATAAAAGGTTGCACCAAAAGTCACTAATCAGGAGCAGAGGCTAGCCGGCTACCCAAGTATATGAATACCTTATCGGACAGGGGCAGTGGAGAATGACTGACGCAACGGTTGGCGCTTTTCCTAGTGTAAAAGGCTTCAATTACATCTTGGGTCATCTCCTGCTGATGATGAAATAGAAAAGGGGTATTCGAAAAGAACGGTGTGCATTTAAATTTGGGCAATGTAAATGCACACCACTTTTTCTGATTATAGCAAAATTTCATCGCATGATGTCGTACCAGCTTATTTTATGCGCTGTTCAGTGCCAAAATAAAATAAGGAACCCTCTTTTCTTTGATATTACAATGCCAATTCTTCACTATGACGCAAGACCCTTTCATTTGCATCATAATCATACGATATTTCTTGACACAACAACGACGGACAAAGCAAGACCTGAGGGCACGAGCACAACCTCAGAAAAATACACATTGTGATCTTCTTTGCTTGAAGAAGCAAATTGAAACGAATAGGCTGGACTAGAGGATGCTGTAAGGGGGGGGGGGGTGCGAGGAGGGGGCGCGATTAGGTGAAGAGGTCCACAGTTGTAGTAACAATCACACAGCTCAATCACAAACAGAGGCATTTATCAGTATGTATTTCGTTCCACTGCAGCGAAACGCCTTCACCTCTCGGCTTCGTGAGCACAGACCAAAGAGGTGGGATCGGAAGTTCCATTAACTGCTGTTTTTTTTTTCGCGAACGCAGGCTGAAAAGGATATCTGATGAGTTTCATAATAGAGTTTATCACGAGACTTATCTGCAGTAGGTAACGTAATGACGGATGCATGAGGACCATAAGAGAAGTTCTTAACACACCCGAGTGAGGCATCGGTGCTTACGAATTGTGATGAACAAAAAAAAAACAGTGTTCCGTATTAGGTTTGTATGAGCAAGAGGAATTTAACCGAAACCGCACTCGTGCTAGGATATTCTGTGCCTCTCAAAAAGAAAAAAAAAACTACATGAATCGGAGAACGCGTGCATGACCAATTGAAAGTCGTTCATTTCTTTGTGCTCGAATGAGAAAATTATATTTTTTTATCCCTATAACTGGTCCCCTTGCACCGAGAAACTCTTACGACATGTGAAGATACGGTTTGCGAACAGGGTGCTCGTGGCCTCTCGCCTCCAGTAGGGGCTAAGGCGACAAGGTCCTGAGAGCCGTAACTAAGCTTCGGCCTATCCCCAGAGCTGGCAAAGGCCGCCAATGGCTCCGGAAATTAAACCTCCGCCTTTTCAGGGCGCCACGCTTTTTCTTCGGGCGGTCAGAGGTAATCCCTCTGAGCCAACATCCTGCGGCAGGTATCGTCGTTTGCGACGAAGAGCTTTGCACCTTGCGAACCTCTCAATATTTTCGCCGTCAGCTCCGCGCTTTTCTTCCCATGAACACATTCCACCTTGTTCCGCGTGCTGACGAAAACAGTTAGTTAGCTCTAATCCAATTAATGGTGGCTAGCTAGCTCGTGAGAGAACTGGACAGCCGGTGCCTCGGGCTAGAAAGGGGGGGGGAGGGGGGGAGGACAGTATTGCGCTTTGAAAACAGCCGCTTGGTTCGTGTGGTCCGCGGATTAATTGAAGTGGAGCCATCGCATCCCTAGGGGCTCTAAGCTCCGGCGCGGCACATTGCATTTCATAAAGGCACAACTTTCATTCGTGGCGACCTCTTCTTTGCGCCATAAATAACTGATATAGAGGTTAAATGAAGGCCAGTCTAACGTCTTTCGATAGAGACACTGCAGTTTAGCTTTCCTTCATATCTTGGCCTCCTATATATGATTTACGGAACAATTGTGGCGTTACATTATTGGAGCGTGGCATTGAACTGTTTGGCGCGAGTAAACTGTTAGCAAAGTGTTTCTTTTTTTAGGCATCACTAGGGCTAACAACTGGCAGCAGATCTAGGTATAGTTTAATTCTCTGTTGCTGAAAGGTTACCAGCGTTTTTCCATCGCGTTCCTTCCAACTATGTCAGTGGTCGCGACTGCCATCGAAGTATTTACACAAGTGTTATGCCTGCATATCGACCAGTACACCGAGAGGCATATTTTGTTTCTTAACTAACAGACTGAAGTCTATTCGGAGAAAAAGCAATTCTTTAACGGCTGGAGGCAAGCGAACAGCTTAAATTAGAAAGTTACAGAGCGGGGAAAGACACGCCCCATGGCGCAATTTTCGAAAAGGTGGCTGTATTTCGAAATCTTCCTGTCCGCCACTTTGAGTCCACCCTGAGAGAGCCGGAGATTGCGGCCTCCCACACGCGCTTACAGCGACCCTGGAGGGTTTTCAAGATAGGCGTTTTCAGGTCTGCGTACATTTTTATTTTCATGCACTTTTTTCTTTACGAAGAGGAGGGGCCGGCAGGAAGGCACTTTTATCACGCTTGGAATAAAGCTTCTACTGTAAGTATAATACCGTTGGGGCTGCCGTGTGTTCCTTCACATGCGACGTTTTAATTGAAACTCTTAACACATCTTCCGGGTAAAAAGATTGAATAATTAATCTGCAGACTTTACCAATTAATTAAGGATTAAAATATTCATCTGTACTCCTGACGAACGTGAAGAATATTACTTCAGTTTCATCGTTGCATTGATTAAGCTTTGCTTTAAGCAAGTTTTATAGAACACCCCTTACTAAAACAAGCCAGTATAACGCTTTATTTCTATTTGCTAATGTTGCTGCGAAGCGCTAACCGACACACAGACAATTGTCTGCACTCACGAAACCGAGACAAAATTTACAACGACGAATGTATGTTGCGCTTTGCGCAGGATTCTTCGCGCCCGCGGGGGACAGAAGACTCCGATGACGTCATACCTCTGAGATTATTTGCGTCTGACTGCGTTGTTATTTCATTTGTTGCCTTGTTCATCTCCCTCTGTCCGATTTAATTAGCGCTGTTTACATTAAGTCGCAGACGGTCTCTGTTAGAGCGCTCCAAGCCGCTGTGATCGTGGATGGAGAGGCTGCGCTCTACCGTCGCGGTGCCTCCTTCGCCGGTGTATGCCTCGATACTGAAGACCAGCCTCCCCGACCGCGGTCACGGTGGCCTGAAGAGTTTTTGACCGAGACTATACAGACTAGCTCTCAACAGCACCTTGGATAGCTTCACGTCGTGGCCGCCTGTCAGCGTCATACTGTTGCTAGCGCTTGCGCGATACAAGGTGTTTTGAACCATTCCATCGCGTCTATGGAATTTTCTGCATACCTGGGCTAGCCCCCTTCGCTACCGGAGTGCTTTAGGCACAGTGCTCCGAGTCCGCTGCGCGTCTTAAGAGAGTGAGAGTGCATATAAGTTAAACGTTTTTTCAGACCACGCTAATAACAAGACTATTGAAGTTTAAGTTGGCCAAAGGCCTATTCCCTACAGGTTAGAACCGACAGTGACCGCAAAAGCTGGCCATTCTCGGGGCTAGTTTTTTTTATTGCACTACGGGCTATACTGCCACCATTCGCGGCACAGTTCTGTTGGCAAAAGGGGCTCTGTCGAGTGATAATCAAAACATAGGCTGCACGTAAGCGACTGATGAAGTCGAGGTTTGTTTTAATTGTAAACACGACTTTATTTCTATCAATCACTAAACTTTCTTGATTAGCCTGAGTTGCTTTGGGAAGTTAAACCCCTATAAACCAACTATAAACCAAACTTTGTTGATTAGCATAAACTCCTCTAGATGGCGCTCCTTGGCCACGCTGCCTAGTTGATCAGTAGTAGATGACTACAAGTATCTTGGGGTGTGGATAAATAACGGCGCTGGGTATCTGACGGAGCATGAAAAATATGTACTGAATAAAGCTAGTAGGAATGCTGCTGTCATGAAAAATAGGACACTGTGGAATTACAGTAGATATAAAGTGGCAAGAGGGATCTAGAAAGTGGTGATGGTTCCTAGCCGGACTTTCGGTAATGCGGTCCTGTGCATGAGACCAGATGTTCAAGGAAGGCTAGAAATCAAACAACGCGGTGTAGGGAGACTAGCTTTGGGAGCCTATGGCAATACATCGAATCAGGGGGCACAGGGTGATATGGGATGAGCGTCTTTCGAGAGCAGAGAAGCTAGCAATAAGATAGCATTCGAGCAGCGATTGAGAAAGATGGGGGAAAAGCAGTGGACTAGGAAAGTTTTCAGATACCTATATATAAAGAATGTTGATACCAAATGGAGAAAGCGAACTAGAAAATTCACAAGCAAATATCTGGGCAGCAGCAGGGGGGAAAATCAGCAATTATCGGTTAAGAAAAAGGTTAAAGAAACAGAGAGAGTTCTGTGGAAACCAGGGATGCTGACAAAATCAGCACTGGGAACATACAGGATCTTTAAGCAGGAAATTGCCAAAGAAAATATCTATGATAATTGTAGGTGAAGCTCTTTGTTGTTTGAGGCCAGGACGGAAGTTCTGCGGACTAATACATTTAGAGTCAGGTACCACGAGGTAGACACGTTGTGCGTTGCGTGCGGAGAGGAGGAGGAAACGGCTGAACACTTGACACTTTTCTGTAAAGGGCTTCACCCTACAGTGGAAAGCAGCGGCGCTGATTTATTCAAAGCATTGGGGCTAAAGGACCGTGAAGGAAAAGTAGATTTTAAGCGGGTAGAAGTAACCAAGCGAAGGTTATCTGATTGGCGGATAAAATGAAGACAAGAGTAAACTTTCACAAATCATGCCTAGGTGGCTTGAACCACCGCCTGATTTAAAGGGTTCAGCCTCCATCCATCCATCCATCCATCCATCCATCCATCCATCCATCCATCCATCCATCCATCCATCCATCCATCCATCCATCCATCCATCCATCCACCCATCCATCCATCCGTCCGTCCGTCCGTCCGTCCGTCCGTCCGTCCGTCCATCCATCCATCCATCCATCCATCCGTCCGTCCGTCCGTCCGTCCGTCCGTCCGTCCGTCCGTCCGTCCATCCATCCATCCATCCATCCATCCATCCATCCATCCATCCATCCATCCATCCATCCGTCCGTCCGTCCGTCCGTCCGTCCGTCCGTCCGTCCGTCCGTCCGTCCGTCCGTCCATCCATCCATCCATCCATCCATCCGTCCGTCCGTCCGTCCGTCCGTCCATCCATCCATCCATCCATCGATCCATCCATCCATTCATCCATCCATCCGTCCGTCCGTCCGTCCGTCCGTCCTTGGGCCATTAAAGGCTCCCTGAAAAGGGTGCTTGAGCTTGGCTATAAAATGCTCACCGCATTATGTAGAGTACAGGCCAGCGATCGTTCATGCCGCACGTATATACAAGTCCTCAAAAGCGAGTCGGTAATTTACAACACCTTAAAAACTTCCGCATCCGCGCCTAGCGGCGACCTGCGGTGCAGCGGACTGCTAGCATTGGTTCGCGCGCGTTGGCAGCCGGCGGAGGGGGCGAGTGCGAACTGCCGGCAGAGGAGCGCCGACATTTCAGCGTGCAAAAACTGACGAGAGGAGAGGAAAAGGCGCGAAGTCGTGGAAATTCAAATTTTGACTACAGATAAATCAGCTTCCATAAAATGCACCTAAAAAAATTCTTACTGGATGATAGTTGTGAAGCGGCGTCCTTTAGCATCCTAGGCAGATCGCACCTTTGTTAAGACCCCTTTCACAGTCCATTTAAACTGCATCATCATCATCAGCATTTGAGTCCTGTTTAGTGTAAGCGAGCATATTCAACCTCAGAAGTCAGCAGTAAAAACTGGCACGTATTAGAAGCGGTCACGACACACCATCAAAAACGTAGCGGATCCATCAAGTGATTGCAAGGCATCGCAGCGGCAGCAATACAGTATAAGAACGACAGGCTGCACAAGATGTAACCCTCGATGCAGACATTTTCATACAGCGTTGCAATTTACGTTTCGCTGCTCCGAATTCATAGCGCGCTGCCAGCTGACACACCTTCGATTAATACCTGCTAGGCTGTCGCATTGATTTATTAGCTGTCGACAACAAGAGCGCGAACAGTTAAAGAGACTGCGTCCTTACACGCGGTCGTGCCCATTCGCGCCCCATCTGCACCAACTGGAGGCCACTGCGCCTGAAAGAAACCGCGTTCGCCTGCGAGTAAAGCAGAACAGACGCAGCGAGTCACTGCATTTAATCAGCAACACACAAGCATTTCGTTTTGCGGAGACCCGAGTTAGGCTCCATGTTGAGTTGAAACCATGTAACCACTGTATGGTTTCGATCGCAACGCTCCCCATTTTACTGTACGCGACCTGTGTTTTCAGGTTCGCGCTTGGAAAGTGCCTCTTTGCCGGTTAAGCATCGTGCCCTGCGTGAGCGAAGGCACTGCGCTCGCCGTCAAGTAACGTCGCCTCATTGCTGCCATGCACGTGCGCCGCGTTCAGCCCATGGACCCTAGACAGCCTCGGCTGTTCACCGACTCCTTTTCCACGCCCCTCATCCACTACCCCGCGCTTTGCGAGCAGGTAGACGCTACAGTCTGCACTGCCCGCTTTGCAGCTGCAGAAGTGCGCGTTGGCTGTGCTATATGACAGTCTTGCAGAAAAGAGAGGAAAGCTATCAGAGCGACACTTTTGCGCGGGTTCTAGTTTATGCTGAGAGCGGAAGCCGTCAGGTTCCGGGTTTACAGCAGGAAAATGGCGTCGAACTTCGTATTTCTGAACTTTTGCGGAAGCGAGCGCAGGTAAATTTTGTCGATAATTAGATTGCCAACAGAACCGTATATGGCGAGTGATAGTTGTACAGGCGGGGAGTCATCATCATCGTCATCATCAGCCTTACTACACCCACTGCAGGGCAAAGGCCTCTCCCATGTCTCTCCAATTGACCCTATCCTTTGCCAGCTGCATCCACCCCATGACATGTGGGAACGGGCAGTGAAATAATCGAACATATTCACTGACTATGTGGCATTATCCACCCAGGTGCAGGTGCGGTCCCAGTTAGCCACCCCAAGGCCGTGCGGTATTTAGGGGTGGCAGAAAAGTAGTGAACGCACCAGCAGTATAATGCAATACGTGACGGCTGGATGGTTGGTGGCGTAAAACTAGAGAGAACGCGCATTCAATTCAATTCCTTTATTTTACCATATACATGGAAGGAGCTCTTGGAAAGATATTGGAAAGATTGAAAGATATACCCTCTTTTCCGCCATTTAAAAGGGATAGAATAAAGCACGCGGTGCTTATAAGTACCCTGAACCACGGATCCTCAGATTGGGAAGGTACCAAAAAACATAAGGGACGTTGTTAGTGGTACCCGCCATTGCCGTGTTCTTAAGAGGGCGCTCATAACATCCACGTGTGCAAGGAACACACAAGTTGGGAGAACATGCACTGTGAAAGTAGCGTAAACTGGCTTAGTATATCTTCATTAGATGCACCACATTATAGTGTGCGGAAATAAACTGGGCACGTTACAAATCATATTACCAATTGGTCACATTATGGGCGATTCTTCATGAGGGCTTACGTATCAGCCTCATTCAACCGCACTGTAGACATCCTAAAAAATCAAGATCTTCCATACATTACATGCAACCACTGCCGCGTATGAATTAAGTCGAAATCAATTTTCAGTGCACCCCTCCTCAGTCTGTTGCAGCTTTCCGTGTCATATTGAGCCCGTGATGCAGGCTTTCAACGTGAGCCGACGCACTATGATAGCCTACGCTTGAAGAGAAAGGCTACAGCGCTTTGTCGGCAACAATTTGGCTTTAGTGCAGTTACATGAAAAGGTATTCAACACTCTGTGTGCCCATCGGTTCGGAACCCACCGGCCGCATGTGGTTGTCTCTCCTTCTAATTTACGCAAAAATTACCTCGTATCTAAAATTATGGCGAAGCACGTTTTCTACCCTAATCGACACAACCGCAATAATAAAAAAATAACTTTCACTTACGCACTCTTTGGTTTCAGTGTCGTGGCTTCTTACGTAATCATATCTTAACGAGACCCTCATCTCCGGGCCCTTGTATGCCTGCCGGCTCACAGCGAAGTAGGTTATTTCAATTTCTTCCCGTGCCACGAGACCTTCGAGCATAATGACTTGCTTCTTAGCTGCTTTGAAAACAAAGCAATCAGGTTTTCTGTACTCTGAGACAGGTCGTAATAGAATAGCTCCGGATTGGTTGAGATCACCCGGGGTACTTTGGAATATACCGCTATTGCACTACACAGGTGTTTCTCTTTTTATATATTTCACATACGTCGAAATGTGGTCATTGTGACCGGGATCGAACTCGGGACTCCTTGCTCAGCGGTGCAATATGCCGTAATCGCTGAGCCACTGAGGTGGCTAGTTCGCTCATTTGTTTCGCGCAAAAAATGATGTGCCAGAGGCGACACCTGAATTTTTTTATCAATGCTGGAAAATAAAATAGAAAAGAAATGAAACCGTCACAAATCTCTGTAAAAATTATTCAGTTTTGATTGGTTTCTCACAAACACTGAGCGTACTTTTTTTAATGTTTCCATGTTTATACCACAGAGCTAAGAGTACAAAAATTAACGATAAGAACTTTATCAGTGTGTATCTGCAAGAAAGCGAACAATAAAGACCCTCCCAGCATTTTCTTAAGTCGCGTTACAAGGTTTTTACGTGAGTGGTATACTATAAGGCCATCAGGCGAATATTTCGCTTACGAGCCGTGTTCTGTATAAGCTGAATCAGGTCTGTTTGCGTTATTCGACATCGATCATTTCAATGCAGCGTCGCCCGACACTCAGAGGGGTAGCACAGGCAGCGGCGTGGACAGCGTCCACTTATTCGCCTCTCCCTCTTGTGAGCAAGTTTTCCCCGAAGACAGCGACAGAGAAGCGGTGGAGGGAAACTAAGGGGCGCAAGCGAGCTCCCTAACGCGATTGATACTTTCCTCGGCACATGTGTTTATTCCCTATGGCGGCACCGCGTGCATAGGACACGCCGAGGGTCCCGGCGCGCGCCGGCGACACACGCTGGGCGGGTAACTAAATTTGTTATGTCCGCCTCAGGGCACGCGAATGAGCGCGCTGCAAGCGCCGCAGAAACGCTCGCCACTGGCTCAGGAGGAAGCGAAGAGAGGAGGAAGGAAGGATGGAGAGCGCGTGGAGGGCACGGTGCATCGCCCAGGGGTCGATGGAACAACTTCTCACCGCAGCGTCTATTATACGGAGGCGGCCTGGTCGGAAGCGAGAGCAGCAGGTCGTAAAGCAGGTGCTGTTATACGCAGCGTTAGGCCAGCGCCTGCTGAGGTTCCTGCATGACAATAGCCTCCACGATTGGCTAGAGAACATAGGCAGCACCAGCAGATACCACATGGCAAGGCTTGAAATTTAAAAAAAAGATTTGAAAAATAAAAATTGGTTAGGCGTGTGGCCCTGCATGCTCGTAATCGAAAGGAGCCATCTCACCGCAGACAACTGCTAATTTCCTTGAAGAAACAATAGCAAACTCGTCCTTCGGATATTTCAGAGCCGAAAATTGTTTGCCCATCGCAATCATCACCGAGTCTAATTGGTGTGGTATTATTCTTCATAACCACGCAACTCCAAATATAGTTATTTAATTCGTATTTCTCGCCGCAGTTACTGGACTTGCGCCGTCAAGCGTGATGTCGCAAATTTACCCGGCACAATTGGGCCGGCCGCTAGTGGCGGCACTACTGCGCGCTTGTTTTTCGTAATTTTCGTACTTTTTGGGCTTTACTTTCTCCTATCGTACACTATACTTTAAAGTATTTTGCTCAATCATGCTCACGACTGATGTTACTCTTAGAAACAGTGCACGAGGCACAGCCGGTCAATTGGCTTGTCGCAAGTTCCGTGCAGTGCGTAAAAAATACGAGGTGAGTCAGCAGAGGTATTACAAGTAGTGTTATTTGTTGTAAAGATTTTGTTTTATTCGGCCTAATAAGAGAGTAATTGCACATGCTTTAAACGTACTGCATGGAGCTAAGCTTGTTTTAATTGGGGTTTATTCGATATGTTCTCTTCCAACAGGCCGTCACGGGCTTACTCGGACCAAAAGCAATTAGGCAAGCCTATTTCGAGAGCAAGTTTAGCTTTGGTGGCGGCGTAGTGCTAAGACTGTACCGTATAATTAGCATCGCTGCCTCGCTCCCGAGCTATCATCGGCCGTCGTATTCCAGCACTCGGCAGCATCCGTTGCTCCCTGGCCATAATCTCCTCGGGCCAGCTCGGCAGATGCCGCGTACACAGAGCACCTCAAACAAGATGCCCCAGCGTCCGGCGGTCTCGGCCCACGCGCTCCTCGCAAAGACGCTGTTGATGACTGCGCGTCGATCCTATTCGCTCACTGGCGTCACAACGTTGCCAGGAGCGTTGCTAAGCGTGATGTCTCCGAACGGGGGTTTGACGTCAGAGCTATGAGTGCTGTTTACGCGAGCCGCGATTCCCCGCTTGCGTCGTATTGGTGCACTGCGTGCTCTTTGCTCCGAGTGGTCGTTAAATTGTGGTACTGTCCAATGCGGCGCCTCCTACTCACGCTGCTTGTGCGCTCTAGGTGGTAAAAGGGAACAGCGATAAATAGAGATAAAAAAAATACGGGAGAAGAGAAGTGCGGTGTGTTGATTATTTTCAATTCCTAAAATTAGAAATCTGAAATTGGGATTATATTTTCGAGTTTATTTCTTTGTATAGGGCTATTGACTGGTCATGCTTTTCTTTTTTGTGGGGGGAGGGGGGGATACGATGCAGTGCTGTCTAGTAATGCCTCTCCACCGAATATTTTTATTTACCGAGGGGAAAAGAATGGAAGAACTGTTCTAATTTACCCTCGATGAACTGAAGCAACATGTACTGTTCATACTTTTGACTCGGGCTGTCACCCCACACCTGCTTTCCCTGGCCTGTATTTCCTACCTTCGAGGAACGGCACCAATACAAAGCGGCATCACCGTAGAGGCCCTGACCTAGCTGACAAAGAAAGCTCGCGATGTCAAAACGTTGGCACCATAGATAGCTGTCATAACCTTGCACGTCTTTAGTTGCTGCGCTGGGCGCGCACCGTGGTGGCGCAGTGGCTTCGACGCGTTGAGCTTTTGACGCTCTGCTGCTGAGCTCGAGGTCGCGGGTTTGAACCCCAGCCCCGGCTCTCGCATTTCGATGGAAACGAAATGCAGAAAACACCCTTGTGCTGTACCATGATAGTGGACGGTAAAAATTCCAGGGGGGGGGGGGGGGGTTAAACCAAGTCGCAGCCTCCACTACTTCACTATGGTTTCACTTGCGCCCACATGCACCTCCCGTACGTCAAACTCACCATACCATACGATGTCATACCTTACCTTACCTTACCCTACCTTACCCTACCTTACCATGCCATGCCATGCCATGCCATGCCACACCATTATGATGTCATTATTTACTGCGTTATATTCATTGTAACGCTTCGGGACCCGAACAAGTAAGCTGTAAATGTCGCTAGCGCAGTAGATCCATTCTGCGCCGTCAGTGGTGCCTAGCATTCAGCTGACGCTGATCCACTTCGGATCGATTGTTGTGAGGTGCCTTCCAACTTCGCGTGTCCCATAAACCTGCCGCCAAAGGGCCTTAGCTTCCAGTGACGCTGCCAGTGACGGCTCTTTGTTCTTGAAAGGCTGCTCCTCATTGTTCCCGACGTCCGGGTTTCCGGTACGTGGTGAGAAAGATGAAAAGAACAAAAAAAGTACATGTTCGAGAACTGGATCAAACAGCGTTCCCGCACGCTTCCTAGGGGCTCTGTTCGCTACAAGCAGCCCGGCAGTGTGCAATGCTGCGGGGCTTCCTCTTTTCCTTTCGGGAACAAATCTTGCTGGGAACTGTACGGTCGGTCTTCTT
The DNA here is from genome assembly GCF_052857255.1 of Amblyomma americanum. Lineage (NCBI taxonomy): Eukaryota > Metazoa > Arthropoda > Arachnida > Ixodida > Ixodidae > Amblyomma > Amblyomma americanum. The sequence goes on along the minus strand of NC_135497.1, from coordinate 328,886,914 downwards.
CCGTGCACTGCTACCAGCAACGTACTGGCCAGCAGGGCGCCTTTGTGGCAGTGCCGCTCGCAGGAGCCGCAACGACGCCCTTTATCGCTTTGAGGCACTGTGAGTGAAGAACCGACATTTCGTACTGGTATTTGCTTTTCTGTTTAGTTGTTCGTTGTCATGTGTGTTTGTACGTTTTGAGACTCAGTGTTGTATCGCCAAATTTTGGTGGTTCCAGTTTTTCAGATTCGCTGGCACGACTATAGTTTCCCCGAATTTGCGTGCTCCCCTTGCGTTCATCTTCACTTCACTTCCCTTTTTTTTTTTTTTACTGTCTGCTAACAGTAACGAGCCCTCAACTTATTGCGTTGACATTTCAGGAAAAGACCGAAGCCGAATACTTTAGCCGAAGCAAAGAATATACCAGTAAAACGTCATGCAATGGCAGCCCAACCCGCAGCGACTACGTGCTACGTGCACAATCCGTGCACGTCCGACTTGAGTTCGGCACCTAAAGCAGCAGTCGTCAAACCGGATGCAGTTGCTAGACACCAAAACCTCGCACTCGCTGTTTATCGCATTCCTTAATTATAACCAAGGCGATGTCATTCATACATTTTTTTTCAGACGTGACTATTTAGTGGCGCATGAGAACACTTGGCAGTGTTAAGACGCTGACAAAATTAACGGAGCTCGGCGGTCGTGAAAAGTGAGTAAGACCGCGAAAAGAGTCGAACAGTCGAAGAAAGGGGCTGGGGGGGGGGGGGGGCAGTTAAGTGTAATGGACGGGACTCGGAAGAGCGTTAAATACCCAGAAGCAGAGTAAAACAAACTTCGTGGGTCCACGGACGAAGCAACTGCATACCTTTACGTGGACTAACGGGACCAGTGCATCAATTTTGTGTAAGTGTGGGGGAGGGGTGGAAGGTAATCAGACTACGTGGGCTGCTTGAGGCCCTCCCCTCTCCCCCACCAGCACATCTGGGTCAACGCGGTTTCCGCTGCAAGGCTTTGTCCTGTTACAACACCAGTGGTTGGAGTGGGAGTGCCGGACCCCACTCTGCAGGGGTTGCAAATCGCCAGGAGAGGTTGCAGGGCTCTCTCCGTGGCTTTGTGAGCCCACGTAGCCCATTGCCCGCGTACGGGAGCAGGTATGTAGGGGTCTGTACTCGGCAAGTAGAATCCGATTAAAAAAGGCAGAACAAATTCAAAACGTCAGAAATCACATAGCCGCACGATCTTCCTCTCGGTGCGAAGAGCGCACCCCCCAGCCGCGTACGCGTTGGCTGGAATTCCGAAGAGCTCGACGGCTCGCGGGGGCTGGGCGAAATAAGCCTAAGCCTAGGTTTTGGGGAACTCACTCTCAGGCCTGCAGCGGTGGAAACTATACAGAGCCCATTCGGGAGGCCAGTGAGCACCGAAACGCGGGAAACCCCGGTGGCCACTACGTTGCAACTATGAGCAGACCTGACAAAATCGAAGAACAACACCTAGCCCTAAATAGCGGGGGGGGGGGGGGGGGGGGGGGGCACGCAAAAATATCTTGTGGTAGCGTGAGGTGTGAACTGTGGACATAAAACGAGACGTCAAACCTTTGGAGACTGCAGGTAGGCGTCTCGCATACTATGTACGGGGCGAACACTGTGAAAGGGTTTCCTCTGCGAGCGAGTATGTTGGAGTAAGAGCCGAAGAACCAAGTGGGTGGTCCGAAAACTCTGGCTTGAGGGAGGGGACCTTAATCGTCGCCCCTGTTTGGTTAACCTGTCTCGGAGGGTAGGAGGCACCGGCAAACATTTTCTGTGGCATGGAAGCGCGCTTGGAGACCAAGGGCTGCATATCTGGCTAATAGTGAGTACTCGGGCCTCTATGGAGGCCTGTATCAGGATCATTTGGAAAAAAAATTGGAGGGGTCAATTAAGCTCCTCTTTAAGAGTATGACGCGATAGCGTGAATGGGTTAATGCCCATACATGCGAAATTCGTCATTCTCGACTTCACATTCATACATCCCTGGGAGTCCTCCTACCACTACTGGCGCAGTGGTGCAGGGCTTAAGCGATGCGCCACTGCCCTCAGGTGATGCCACCGGTGGGGCTTGTGTAACTGAGGTTGCTCTTCTCGAGCAACCTCTCGCTACCAATAATTAATTTTACTGCAACGTACAACGGTGGTCATTTTGCCCACAATCCGGTGGGCAGGCTGCGATGGCGCCACAAGGTCACATGACCTAGGCGGTCCACCTAGACTCCTTCTCCGGAGACTTTTCGCTCACAACACCAACACTAACGAAACCTACGCAGACCACGCCGGGTTTTCTGCAGAACGGGAGCCTTAACGCTGTCGCGTTAAAACCACGCTGTTCCCATTTTCGCTCCGTCTTCCATAAGCCCATCCTGATAGCCCACATGAAGTTCTCACATCCCACTCCATCCATCTTTTCTCAGGTGAGGTCAAGGGAGTCTGCCCGGGCCCGCACCCCGGCGCGTATAGTTTTGCCACTACTCATAGCATTTTCTCGCATTCTTTGAGTTTTCGCCTTCTTTTGCAAAAGGACCTATTAGCTTTCCATGGCCAGATCATTTTATGTATCTATGGGATTAAGCCTTTTGTGTTCTGAGCAGCGCAGGCTGGGGCCCATTATTTCTCTGTTTTTTAGGTCAGCTCCAAACTACTAAATGTGCGACTACGAAAGCGAAGCGCCTTTCTCTGGGTAAATGCGCCGCCTTCGCCAGCAGGTAAGGAACGCGGTGGAAGGCATTCGCAGACCTCAGCCGTCCAGGCAGCACTTGTGTTTTCAATGCTCGTTTCCACACAGCGTCATAAGCAACGAGGAGTGCAGCGCGACTTTCTGTCCTTGTTATAAAGAATGACGTGGTTTCCTTGGCAGCATTCGACTCTTTTACTTGTATAAACGTCTGAGAACTCTATGTGGTCAGTGTTTCATCCCACCACACCCCATACCTGCTGTGGCAGCGTGTGGTCGAGTAGTGGCCGGGGATGGTAGCTGAATTGTAGTGCAAACACGCAAGAAACCGAAATTGAGGAAAGGGCAAAATATTTATTGCAATTACACACTCATTTCAGACACCATAGGAGGCAACCTATATGCACTCGAATTTTCTTGTTTAAGATGTGGTTAACAAGGTCCCCAAGTTTTTCTCTTTTTTTCAATCGTTGATTTTCGTTGGTTCCGTGCCTTGTTCGTGCTATCATTGAGGTGCACCATGTCACGACCTGACGTAAGCCTTTGTCAAAAGTTTGGAGCCCAGGGGATTTTTTTTCGATGCTGTGCGGTAAAGCTCCTGCAGCACCCGTGTAAGTCCTATCCGTTGATTGGGGCAGTACTAAAAGTCTTCTTACCTAGAGGAGATTTTGACCGCTAAGGACGCATTACAAGCCACAGGGTGTGCCTGGGAAGCGAACCCACTGTGCTCTAAACTTTTTACAAAGGGGGTACACATATGTTTGATGCAGCACATGTTCTTCCTTTTTTTCTCTGCTCGCGTTGGAACCAAAATCGTTGTTTTGGTTGCTTTTTAGTTCTTCTGCGGGCTTGTCAATAGGTAGGTAGGGCCGTAAAGCTGAATAAATCCCACATTTTTTGCTCCTCTCCTAACCATGGTTTTTCTCTGGTTATTGCGCTGTACTGAGGTCAAAATAAACCGGACCCGTTTAATTCTATTGCTCTCTCTCTTCACGACTGCCTACGGTCTTATGGAGGTCCGCATTACAGCATTGCAGCACATAACTCAAATAAGTTACACCTTGCTTATTACAACAGTATATTTCATCACTGCTTGGAAGTCAAGCTAATCCAAGACATGCAACTTTACATATCAGCTTACCCGGAAGAATATACATTTCAAGAAAAGCAAATCGTCTCAGGAATACATCATATGTTGAACTGGAAGCTCGAAAGTACTGCCTTAATTCCGAAACAAGGTCATGAAAACTGCACAGTTATTACTTTCTGTCTAGGTGCAGTAGTTTACGCAAAGAGCTCAACAGGAGTTGAAGCTGGTTCACACAAAATTCAAGTGGACTTGTTATTTAATTTCATTTCTCTGCCGTTTGCAGTTGCAATCGCACTAACAGTCATAGACTCATCCCAATAAGAATGTGATTTATTGCGGTTGTTGTTAGTTTGGCTAAAGTGGCTGCAGCACGCTCTCAACGATCATGTTTTTCTTTATGCAAAATTTCACAATAATACCTAATTTCATTATGTGTTGGAATGCGATAGCATTTGCAGCTATTGATGCCTTAACTGGAAGTGACGGAACTTGAGGTCTGGTGACGCCACTTGCCTCTGGCTAATGAAAATGCTCCGGTCTGATGACGTCACTCCCTCCAGCCAATGGGCGAATTTTATGACCAGTCACCCATTTTCGCCCCATGGGGCTTCTAATAAGCGCGTGAAATCAATGCTTCTTGAGACGTCTCACCGGAACTTTTTCGGTTGCCTTCGTTGGCAGTGATCCGAAGGTTGCTTCAAGAAATATCGCTGTGTGGAAATTCTTGCTTCTTGGGAAGTTATTTTCTTTAGCCCTCGCAAATTAAAAACAAGAAACGACTTTTTTTGCTTGTACTTGCTCATTCTCGTCGCAGGAATGACATTTATCTCATATTAATCGATTTTCGACTTTCTTTGCAGGTACGTTCCTACGCCTTCTGATCGATGACAGCCACTCAGGACAGCAGTACGGCCATGAAAGCCGCGCCACTGCTGAATGCGTGGTGAGATTCTGGGCGAGTTTGCCACTGCAGGTTCAAAAAACGACGACAGTCTTTAACCCCGGTCTGGCGCAGGTAACCATTTGCTTTACTCAGTGAGAAAGGGGCTATGTAGACTGACTGTTCATGTTCTTTTTCTTATAATTTCTTATAATTTTTCTATTCCTTTTGGTAATTACGTCGTCTACTCAGCAAATTTATTTTATCCCGCTTTCGTTTGGGTTAAAAACAGAATGCCACCGCTGTATGTCAAGAGAAAAAAAAAACTGACCTGCTGACCTCTTTACTTCGGTAGACGTTGCTTGGACACTTCCAGGTAGTAAATTCGCCGCAGCCTGCTACCTCGTTGACAAAAAAAAAAACGCTAGTCAGCGACCTTTTTCAGGACATGCAGCCGTCCAGAGTCATCTGAGGACCGTTGGGGCTCACGGGCGAATCGAATGGGCGGGTCCACTGCGCAAGAAAACGACAGCGTCATCGTTGTCGCCTTCTTGCGTGAAAGCGGCTTGCGCGAATGCGTCGGCGCCTTGCATTGATTTCCCCAGGTGCGAGCCGAGATGAACATCCAACGCCAGGCGAACAATAGGTGCTGGTTTACCCTGCACAACACCACTGTCGCACCGCTGACAGCGGAAGACGTTCGTAATATTAAATGCGATGACGTGCGACAGGGCACGCCTTGTTCTGCGCCGTTCATTTGACTGCGTGACTGAGCATGAACTGAGCAAATTGAGGGTATGCCAAAGCGCTCAGGGACGCTGCTGCCTCCTTTGAGGCTCTATATGAGGTTTTCGCGTGGTATGTCTTCTGGCGGAAGGCGGATTATTTGAAGAACTGCTTTAATGTTACGCACGGAAAGAGCGTCGCTCTCATAATCAAGTAATAGTTTGCGCCCTGTCTGTATGTGTCGTTATTGTCTGTGTAAACCTTGAGTAGCGAAATAACAATGTCGAACATAATCAAACAGTATTCTTTTTTTACATGGAATCTCGCTTACTGACCAGAGAAGAAATAGTGCAACGTTTCTCTCTGCAGAGAAATATGCAATAAACAAAGGAAGGTGGCCTTAACCACTGCTCTTGGAACCACTTCTCGTGCTATTTTTCTCTTTGTCTTGTATCCGTTTTCTTTATTAATGCTAAGCCATTATATATGGCTCACGAGACGTAGAGCTGTCCGCATAATCTGCCGCCGGAAATTGTCCGTAGACCGTGGCAGCGGAAGTCGAGTGACCTCATAATCGTAAAGTAGGTGTGGTGAAGCTTATAAAATTGATGCCGATGTAATATGTCGTAGTGGCAGTTAATGAAGACCGGATATAATGAATGTCGTAACTAGAAACAAGATATCACGAACATGCCGGATATAACGGACTGTAACGTGGCACAGGATGGCTTATAATGCCGGATATAACGAAGTGTCGTAGTATGTCGTAACTATAAACCGAATATAACGAAGTATCAAAGTATGTCGTAACTAGAAACCGGATGCAACGAACTTATCGTATATAACAACGTGTCACGTGACATAGGATGACTTGCAAAAAAGTTGACGTCATCAAAAGTTACAGATCGTCGACTGGCACCTTCGAAGTCCGAAAAGTGGCGGTCGGGTGTTTGACGGTACATGGTAAGTGGCTGAGTAAAAGTGAAAATTAAGTACAAGTAGAAGAATGAAAGAATAGAAAAAAGAAAAGCGCATAGTTGCTCTCAAAGTTTTTCCTGTGTCCTGGTGCATACGAGAAGATTGCGCTCTGTACATATAAGTCGTTCTTACCTCACATGTTTTACATGCTCGGTTTTCGTCTCCACTGAACTTTTCTTCGCATTGCACAGACGAAAACTACCAGCAGTTGTTTGCATTGCACGTGTTCATATTTTTCTGTAGCCGCTCCTGTATTGGACCCTCCATCGATTTGACAGAAACAAACACACTGACGACGAGAAGCAGTAGACAAGCCTGTAAGAAAACACAGTAATGGTATTAAAGTGTTTGCTGTACGTTAATGTTTCCCTTGATCTCGCGTTATTACAGTTCCGGCACCTACGCTTCACTAGCACTTGCGTTTCTATTATTCTTCTACCGCAGTGGTTGCAACACCATTACCACAGTGTGTCTGTGTTTGTGTACATCATCACTGCTGTGCGTTGACAAAGCGCGCTGTGTACTGCGTATGGTTTATTTTGAGTTATCAGGTTGCGCTTTTCAGTACAGTGTTATCTTTTCACGGGTATTATTTATTGTTGTCATTTCGACGTAAGATTGAGAGCGCACTGGAAATTCGACCACCGTGAACTTCAAAGGCAAGAAAGTAAAGCAAGAGCCAACCATCAGTGTTTAACTCGGATTGCGCACCGGAGCAGCGGAGCAGGGACATAAAAAGTATAATTTTTGCTTATTGGATGAAATAAGAACGCCTGGCGCGCCGCAGTTTCCATTTGTCTGTGCGCCTCGGTATAGACGCGACCAAGCCCATTCGCAGTAAAGTTTTCAGGCCGGAACCGAGCATTCCCGCGATAGTGCTTTCAGACAGTTCGTATTGAGCTCTGTTGGCTTGCAATGGTAGAATGCTGGCGTGACTTCTCTCGCTTCCATGAAGGAAACCAGACGACCAACTTTTAGTGGTTGTGAAAGCGCAAACTATTATTAATGAAGTGTTTAGGAGAGTACATAGACTAGGCGCGCTTTCACATTTCTTTGCGTAGCTCTTCCTCCTTCTTTCTTGTCTCTCTCGCTTTCTTCTTACGATTCCAGGCATGCGATTTAAAGGAAGCTCCCCAAGTGCAGTCCACTCTGTCGCGTTTCAGATCTGACTTCCTGAAGTGATCTTAAGTGCGTGTCTGCGTTAGCATTTAACTGTCCTGGGCGGTAATCGAGATTGTAATGGTAAGCAGACAGTAGCAATGCCCACCGTTGAACTCTTCCTGCGGCCATGTGCGGAATTGGTCTCTCCAGGTGAAACAGTCCGGCAGGTGGCTTATTATCCGTGACCAGAGTGAAATGCTTCGCCAACAAGTAATCTCGAAACTTGGTAACACCGAACACCAAGGCCAACGTTTCATCTTCCAGTTGCGAATAATTCCGCTCAGCCGGTGTCAGCGCTCTCGAACGGAATGAGATGGGGTGATCCCTGTTCCCGATTCGGTTTGACATCACCGCGTCGACCCCCACTGGCGAAGCGTCGCATTCAAGCCGCAGCGGCTTTTCGGGGTCGTAGTGCACGAGAAGTTCCGTTTCCTCCATAGCGCACTTGGCTGCCTGAAAGGCTTTTTCGTGCTCGGCTGTCCATTGCCATCGTGCTCCTTTAGCCAACCGCCTATGGTGTGGAGCCAGCGTTGTTGCAAGCTTCGGCAAAAACTTGGCGTAATATGTGATCAATACCAAAAAGGATTTTAGCTGGCTTACCGTCTCTGGTTTTGGTGCGGCGCTGATGGCTGTCATATTCTGAGGGGGGTGTAAGCCAGTTGCGTCGATCTTGTTTGTGTCCCAAGAACGTAACTTGCTTCTCGCGGAACCTGCATTTGTCAAGGTTCAACTTGAGTGCGTTGTCGCGCAACCGCTCGAAGACTTGCCGGAGAGTTGAGTCGTCGTTCTCCTTTTCAGCAATAATGATGTCGTCCAAGTACACCTTGACGCGAGGGAGGCCTTGAAGAACGGATTCGAGGCGGCGGTGGAACAAAGCTGGAGCTGATGCGATGCCGAAAGCGAGGCGGTTGTATGCAAACAACCCTTTGTGTGTGTTCAACGCGGCCATTTTACGGGCTTTGTCGTCCACTGGAAGTTGATTATACTCGTGTCGTAAATCTAAAGTGGTGAACACCCCCCACCCCCCTCCCCGCTTCCGTGGATAGATGCGAAGATGCCCTCAATTTTCGGCAACGGGTGCTTTTCTAGATGTGTCGCTGGATTCACGGTTATCTTGAAGTTGCCACACAGCCTAATATCCCCATTTCGCTTCACTACAGGCACAACGGGGGTAGCCCCCCACTCGGGAACTCTCACTGGGGAAAGCACTCATTCCTGTACTTGGCGGTCAATTTCTGCCCGACACCTTTTCCCGAAGCGCGTAGGGAATCGGTCGAGCCTTGAGGAAGCGAGGTACAACGGCTTCTTTTTTATGAAGCTTCACGGGTTGCCCCTTGCAACAACCTAACCTGTCCTCAAAAACTTCTCGAAATTCCGCCAAAAGGTTCGCTGCCGCTGCGTCACCGTGTGCGGCATGTACGTTCAGCGGCGTGCAATCTTCCAGTAGTGCCATGACAGCCTTCCGGAAGGCTTGGATGGTGTTCTGGCCGCACAAAAGAGGCCCGTTGCAATCCATTACAACCAGCGATCTGTCCACTTGCGTGCTACCGCATTCGACTTTCATGGCTACTCGGCCAAGGACCGGCAGCGGCCCCAGGAAGCACGTCAGGTGCAGTAAAGCCTTCTCCAGTGGCGGCCACCATTCGCGATTATTCTCGAATACCCTCCTTGGAATGGCGCTGATAGTGGACCCTGCATCTACCAGCATGCGCAGCTTCCGGCCTTCCCAGATGAAATCCCTTTCGAATTGCGGACTTGTTACTACTGCAGCTGTCAGCCTCCAAAGCGTACAACATTTCTTCGCCACTTCAGTCGCTGCCGTCTAGCTCCTTCACCGCGTATGTTCCTGAGGGGTTAGCGCGACCACTCCAGAAAATCTTCGACCACTCCAAAAACTGCAGTCCTTTGCGAGACGTCTCAGGTCGGTGATGTAGTCCCGTACCTTTTCGCCTTCCGCTTGGTTCCGCATAAAAAAAAAAAAAATAAGCGTAGCTTACTGCTATCCCATTTGCTTTTGGATCGAAGGTTGTCCAGGCGCTGTACGACGGTCTCGTAGCTCAGGCTGTTCACCGATTCCGACTGGCACCGGCCTTGAAGCACGCGAACCACGTTGTTGCTCAGTGCCGACACCAGAAGCGCACGCTTTTTCCCTGCGATCTGTGATGCGGTAGCCCTCAAAGAAGGCCTCCAAACGAACACGGTAAGGGCTCCAGCTACTGGTCGCGTAGTCAAATTCGGGTGGTCTGGCTGTCATCGTGTAGCTATCCCATCCTCGTCGCCACTGAAACAACGGAACGTAGCCAGCGGGTAGTGGCGGACCAAAGAATGAACGTTTATTGCTTGGTGTACTCGCTTTATAACGAAACCGCCAAGGGTCACACGACTGGTCATGATACGCAACAGTGCGAAACGTGTAAACCGCCTTGCTCATGCTATACATCAGCCCGTGTGCTTCATAACACTACATCACGTGCACTTGATAAGGCTACATTGTGCACGTCATGTACGGAATTCAAAACGTATAGCATAATACACCAGGGGAAAAGAAAAAGATTGAGGTTTCGTCCTGCTTTGTACTAGGATTGGTTAAATGTTGGGTAATTATCAATATGCGGGTCACCTCTTCTATTGCTCACGCACTTCTGAAACTGTGGAGAAAAGCTGCACGAAAGGACGAATCGGTCTGCCAAGCAAAGAACATGTGACGTCTGTTTATAAACTGAAACGCGTAGAGAGTTTACAGGCAAGAAAGGGGACCAATTTTATTGCCACTTGCCCTGCACTCTCAATGGCTGATGGTCTCTACCGCGTATTATATTATCGTCTCGCTTTTTTTAGCTTGTGTTGCACTGTTAAGGATTTCTGTAATCTCTGTGATCCTTTTTTACAGTATCCGGCGTGATGTCTTGGGTTGGATTCCTTCGGTTAATTTCCGCACACGCGCGGTTTTTCTGAGATACGCCGTGCCGTGTGGCCCACATGTCACGTTGTCGTTTTATCCAAGAGGTCACAGTTAATCTCGAGTCACGTCGGGTCGTTGCAGACTCTAGGCACCGTTGTGCTGTTGTACCTGCCGCACCACTGAGGTCTCTGTGATCCCAAGAAAGCTTCTAGGAAACGGACAGTCGATCATTACCGGCTGTCACTATCCGCGTGCCGCCAGACGACACCAACCGTCAGCTTAGGCCAATACCAAACTCATAATAAAGCAAAGCCCCAGCATCAGCACAGCTGAAACCTGCTCTTCTTTTTTTTACCCACACGCTAGGAGGCGCTGATGGTATACAGCGCGGTAAAGAAAGTGTGCTGGCCTCTTGTGCACGCCAAGAAAAGAAAGCTTGTTTTCTCGCGCTATCGACATGTTGAGGCTTAAGGCAAAAGGTGAAGGGTAGAATCACGAGAACCTCATTAGGATGATGCGCCCTCTTGTGCATCACTGCCCGCCGTAGCTGAGCACGCGTTAAAGTTGCGCCCTTCAAGCCGACCGACGGAAGCCGACAGTGTACAGGGCTCATCTTGTGTCCCATGACATCACGCTATTTCTTTCTTGTTGGACTTGCTTAGAGCCTGTACCGTCGAGTAGGCAAGCGCACTCACCCACAAAGCGCAATACCTTTATGCAGTAAACGTCTGCTGTGTGAATTCCCGCAAGCCGACACAAAGGATTGTGCTTAGTGGCGCAGTGCCATTGCCGCAGCCAGTGCTAGCGAAGTACACGGGCTAGACCATGCGGTAGTGGTTCGGCGCGCTCAGCTCTAGTCTCAGAGGACATCCTGCGACGCTTCTTATGTGTGGGCTCGACGTTCGACGTAGCAAAGTAGTTGTAAAATACATCTCTTGTGTCTCTGAAAGCCGATCCTCCAGTATCCTTTATATACGTGGAGTTACCAGACGCAGCATAAACGCTAGCATTTATAACCCTTCGGGGAATACCGCAGAAACAGCCACTTTCTATTTAACCATTCACAATCGTAGCTGCGAGACCTCACTGCGAAATTGTCGCTGGATGCAAGAGATAAACGTTCATATTTGAACAGCGCAATCAAACTACGGGACACAACGAAGAATGGACACCATAAGCGCTGCTCGCAACTATATTTAGATTCACGTCAAAGGTATCTTAAACACCAAGAACGCCAAACACAAATCAGAGGGAAAACAAAAGAAAACAAAAGAACACAAAAGCTAATCAACATGTCCACAACGGTGACAATCGGCACGAGCGCAAAGCTACACATCTTGGCCGGATAAGTACATCATTTCTTTATCAGTTAGTGCGACAGAAGGGTCACTAATACAACTATCTGATTCCAAACGGATGTTAAAAGCCTCCAATATCTCACGCGTTAGGCTGTCATTATGTTTACCTAAGATGACAGTGTTAGAAAACAGAGGGGTGCATGTACCTTCTCTCCAGTGACGGGCAAGGTTACAAAATGACCCATTATCCCGGGACCTCTCGTGCTTACTTAGACGAGCGTTAACGCAATGCCTAGTCTGCCCAATATAAGTCACCCCGCAAGTGCACGGTATCCTTTAGACCACACCGACATTACAGGGCACAAACGGGCTCTTATGGTTGGTCTGGCAGCCTCTACTCTTTTTCTTCGCGGTTGTTGCATTTGCCTTCGCTTCCACCGGCCTGAACCCGCGTTCGTTGTGTCCCGTAGTTTTATTACGCTGTTCAAATATGAATCAGTACCAACTCGCCCAGTTCGCAGCCTTAATGAGATAAACGCTATTGACGTCATTATGCGTCGGCGAGCTGCTCTTCGTTTTTAGTCGCTGCCATAAAAAGGTGTACCTAATAAAACCTTTCCCTTGTGAGCGGCTGGAAGTGGCATAAGGATGGTTACTCAACTTCAAACTTCGGTTGATGTTGTAAGACCTGTAGCTAACGCTAGGTGGTTGCAGCGCACACGCCGAAGAAAGAAAAGAACTTTCTTGGACTTTCCCGAATGCGCGCGCGCCCTTAGACGCATTCCAGCGCAGGGCACATGTCCTCCTCTCCCCACGACCTTGGCGAATAGAGACGCGTGCGGGTAGACTTTCGACCGAGTTCGATCCTTTTCGAGAAGACAGGGGAAGGGAGACGCAGCTTGACACGTGCTGCGACGCATCCTCCCTTTCTCAGCGCCCCCGCTCGCTTCTTCGATTCCGCCAGCTTCGAAGTTTCGCAGTTGGTTATTTAAGAGCGTGTTGCATGCTCTTCTGCGGTTCTTGGTCAGGGTTCGTCAAAGGAAGTAGACGGGCCCCCGCTTTCGGCAAATCGTGATGAACGAGCGAGAAGCTCCAGTGGTACTTTTTGTATGAGCTTGGTGGCTGAGTGCAAAGCTCCTGTTTGTTCTCTGTGTGTTAGTTTATGCACCATTTTTAAGTTTTATAAAAGTCCAGTTCCTCTGTTCTTCCGCGTGTCATCGTTCGTCCATAGTCTGGCCAGGTCTGGCTGCCTGCTACATGTGCGCAACGGCAAATAAACGAGCACTTCGTAGAAGCAAGGTGACAAAGAACCGTGATCTTCGCTTTGAGGGGCACTCTTTTCTGCGCTGCTTGTAATCAATAGTTGAAAGCTATCAATATGCTGCACTGTGCAACTGAAAACAACTTTTGTCGCAATGGGAGCAAAATGCGTTTCGCCTATGTCTATCGGCGCTTCATTGCACACCATGTGTCCCATAAACACAAGTGGTCGGCATTAGGCGCCCAGTTTTCAACCGGTCGGGGGGGGGGGGGGGGGGCTAATTAGCGTCCTCTCTCTTTTTCTTCCCCTTCCTCCACCCCCCTCCGCGCATGCTTTTTGGCAAGGAATATGGTTTTAGTTTCATGGGGCTCAACGTCCCAAAGCGGGGCTCAGGCTATGAGAGACGCCGTAGTGGAGGGCTCCGGGCAATTTCGACCACCTCGGTTTCTTTAACGTGCACTGACATCGCACAGTACACGGGCCTCTAGGATTTCGCCTCGATCGAAATTCGACCGCCTTGGCCGGGATCGAACCCGCGTCTTTCGGGTCAGCAGCCAAGCACCGCAACCACTAAACCACCACGGCGACGGAAAGCAATGTGCATACACACAGGCTGTTAGGCTCTATATGTAAACATCACTTTCATTGCTCTCTAGTAGAGCGATTAATGCTAAAAACGCATCGTTCTTAAGATACTAAATAAATAAAGGAACAAAAAGAACTGAACATTTGTGAACTCTTGGTCGACATTGATAACGTCCTTAGTCGAAGTGAGAGAAACAAACATTGGGCAACAAAAACCATTTCCACAAGCTAACTGTTCAAATATTACAAACTTATTACAAACTCTTCAATTGTTAAAACCGCTGGGCAGTACAAGCGTTTCCACAATAAGCTAACAATTCAAAATATGAAGACGGATTTAAACTCTTCGTCTTTAAAAAATGTAAATTAACTGCCAAACTGGACCCAAAACAAACATACAGAAACAGCAGTCAAAGACAAAGGTGGTAATTACGAAGCAACAAAACAAGGCATTGAATGCCAATAATATGCGAGAAGTTAATTTGAGCTCTGGGCTCTGATAGCTTGAATAAAGTTGGCGTATTTTACTGTGACAAAGTACTCTGTCCTTCATTTTATACAAAGGCTATCGCAAAATCGAAAATGTGTTTCTTCGCGCAGTTGATCTCCGAATCCAATTTTTAAAGGTATATTCATGATTGATGTTTCGAGTTAAGACATAATTTGTGTGTTCGGGGAGGGTTCGAAGATTTAGAAACGACTGTGCACTAACTAAAAACCTCCGCTTATCAAGGTGCCATCCAGTTGATTCCGCACAGAGACCTAGAACAAAACACGTTCGGAAAAATCCCGTTGCGAGTCGGATTCTTTGTTGGTGAACGTATCTAAAACTCAGTGTTGTCATCCTTCTCCATTGTTGGCGGGAGGCATATTTATGTACCCGCGGAAGTTTGAGGCTGTGCTTAGGGCTGTGCTGTTCTTCCAGCTGTTAGGCAACTGTAGTCCTTTAGTCGATTTGTCCAAAACCGTACGAAAGAGGACATGCTGCCCCCTGACGTCATTGCTTAATCTCCAAGGAAGGGAAGGACACTGGCCCCCGGAAAAACTTCGGGGGAGGGGGGGGGGGGGGGGCTCTCTAGCTTTCTAGCACCTTCGCAGTGGGTGCCAATGGTAGTGAACATATCCGGACACGTTTAGAGCGAGTGATGCCAGTTGTTCCAGTCTCACAGGAGGTGTCCTCGATTAACATGACAAGCCCAGCTTGAATTCAGCTGCGAAGTGAAAAAAAGTAGGGGCCTTTTGGTGGCCAGCTTTCGCTGGTCGAAATGCAGAGAATGGGTCGGAGTCGAAGGTTCGCTGAACAATAAATTTTACACAGCAGACAGACGATGCGTAGGAATTAAAAATCATTCGTAAGGGCACATGCAAATAGCTATGCAGAATAGAGCAACACACGCAATGCAATACTTGTGAGATGCTGAAATATAGAGAGAAATCTTACAAAAATGGTGCACTAATACACGAGCGAGGCAAACAGAGAAACACGAGTTGTTCACACGTACACTGCGACAGTCCGACTTTCAGGAGGATAACGCAAGTGGCCTTCCCGAAGACTGCCGCGTGCTCCCTCACTGGTCCGTCACTGGACGTCATCGGTGTTGAATCCTAGAAGGTCGTGCGGCAGCGCTTTCTTCGAAGCAACCGAACTACGCCACGGGCTGGTTTGGTTGGAACTAGTGGATGCTAGGCACGTAAGAGATCTAAAGTTGCTGCAGTGCAATTCCATTCGTCCGATGCAATTTGATTCTTACCATCCGCTTGTTTGATCCACTGATTCCAGTGAGATCCAGCGACGTTAGAGAGCAAAAAATAAGTGGAAAAAATGTGATCGGAATGAAGGAATCGTAGTGAAAAAACTATATCACCCCTCGTTTTTCGTCGATAACGAAGCGCCTTATCACCACATACGTATGCCGTCATAAAGCCTGCCATTACAGACACTGTCCTCCACAAAGCTCTTCGCGCTTGAAATTTGCGAGGTAATGCTTGTTAAGGAAATAGGCCCCATGTTCACATAGGGTGTCCTAACGAGGAAATCATCTTTACAGGCTCGGTGTCTGGTGTCAACTACACTGTCGTGGTCCTGCAAGGGTTCCACTACAGCGTGGAAAGCTAGTATATTCCCATTTTCTCTGTGTATTGGTGCCACACGCAACGACACCAACAGGAGCATTCTGTCTCGTTATGATGGAAGCAGGCCTGCTAAGATGCAGTTTTGCAGCGAAACCCTGACTACAATGTGCAAATGTGCCGGCTAAGCGTTTACACATCGGAGCAAACAACGTGGTTCAGTACGAGCCGATCCTTCTCAGACTTCTCTGACTCAGCGTGACATCTGATTCGTGAAAATCGCCAATAGGTGCACAGCATCTGCTAGTTACTTCGCGCACATACACAAATTTCAAAGTACAAACGCAATCTCGCCCTCCCGCCGGGGAGCGAGTGGGAATTGGTCTAGAGAGAAGCAGCTTTCTAAAAGGCCCTAAACGCTTCCTCTCTGTTTGGATGCCGCCGCATCTGGGCGAAGTGGATAGGGCTTCATTTAACACGCGCAAAAGTAAGCACTCTCTGCCGGTCTTCGGAGGCCTTTTTCTTCATTGTTCTCGCACATTTTACTCCGTGTGCGGGCACGCTTCTGTCGCGCCGCGCTGGCTTATCTGTGACTCCATGCCAGGCACGATTTAATCCTTATTACCTGCTGCAAAAGCTAGGAAGTTTGGTCATGGAACGTAACATCGTCTAAGCGGGTGAAGTAGTTTTACTCCGGCTGCAGGATTTAAAGGAACGCTAAAGGGAAATATCCAGCTTAGCAAGATGGATAAATTAATCATCTGGAACAGTACGGACGTTTTTTTCTGAGCGGAAAGGTTGCTGCTCTGCTGAGAAATTCGCAGAAGTCCCGAGGCCCTTTCACATTCAAACCATGCGCGAAAAATGAGCGCAGTTGCGTCATTTCTATGGCGTATTTGCACTGAAGCTCTCCGACCAATACGAGGCGCCACTTCCAGAGACCGGAAACGCGGCCGAGAACCTAACTGGCCTGCCGGCCGAGTCAGCCGTTATGGCGACGAGAGCCCCCCTCCCCCCGTTTCCTCCGAAAGACAGAAGCTCTCTGCTGCATGAAAATAGGCTCCGTGGGTGCGAGTTAACTTGCTTAAAGTTCTAGATGGCAGCCGCAGGCTGTAGAAAAAAAAAACTGCTCACTGCGCTCACAAGCGTATGAATCGACGATAAGGAAGCGATCGTGGGGCCTTCGGTGCATTGTGTAATGTCGTGAAGTTTACACGTAAGTTTCGAGGGATCCTCAAAAGCATGCGAGCAGTAGTCGCGCTTTAACGTATTTAATTCAACACCACATCTGAGTGAAAAATCCAGGAGTATTGCGCATCAAACGCCGCGCTGTGCTGTCGTTTATCCTGTGTCAGTTGCCTAGCTACGCAGTATGATCGCAGATTACCCTTGTGATTGACTCTTCTGTAGCCGTTACGATTTCCACGTACGGGAATTACACCGTAGCGGTCGCCTAGTCAGTTCAGCGTCCACCTCGTATGTGTGAGGTGCGGGGTTCGATCCCCAGTGCCGCAGGGTACCCACCAATGATACATTGGGTACAAGCTTTTTATTTCCCTCATGCTTGGCTTATCGGGTTTGAAATGCTTGGAAAATGGATCCTTGACCCCTACCTTGGGTAGCCGAAGAATACCTTGTGCCGTAACGTTCTTTGGCGAAGCTGCCCTTGCGCCATAAAAACCCATCATCATCATGATCACGGCGCGTTCGTGAATTTCTTCCTGTGGGTTGCAAGGGGAAAAACATCAGGGCATGTTCCGTCTAATTCTGTCTAGTCTATCACCTGCCGTCTGTAGTTGCCGGCAGGGAATGCACACCTAATCTCAACGAACACACATCAGCTGGTTGAATGTTTTCTAGCGGAAGCGCGCGTATCGATGATACCAATTTAGCTGCATATCTCATCTGTACATTACACCTTTGCCGTAGAGAACTAGCACTCGAATGAAAGGCGCTAAAATCCGGCCTTGTGTGGCGGCGCATTTCGTACAGCATGCATGATGACCCGCGCTGGTATACTTCCCTTTATCAAATGAGAGGTGATAGTGCATGCATCTATAGATATCTTTCAGCATTTCTCAAAGAATACCCGGATTTCCACCGTTCAGAAAGTATGGAAGACCACGTGCTCGCATCGTGCTTCACACACTAATGACGTGCATTCATGTGCGCATCTGCATGAGGACGTACTAAAGAAAAAACAGGAGCAACAGACGGTGCAATTTCGGAAAGCCCGCAGCCTGCATAAAGTAGCCGATTCGACGGCCGAAAGGGAACGAAACCGCTTCATCGGCCGCCTAGCAAGCACACCAGAGCGCAAATGTCGTTCGGAGTTTCTGGTCCTGAACTCTCGGCTTACAACGGCCACACGCTGCCTCAGTACACAGAGAGAGTGGCGAAGGATTCAGTGCTCGTTTTTGCGTCTAGCCTTTCTATCCGTCGTTTGTGTTGCGCTCTTTTAATTGCGCGACTCTTCGCATTCTTGGCTACGCTCGCCGAGCTGCTTTCTTCGTATTTCGACGGTAATTGCCCATTGACGGCGAAATAGCGTTGGACGAACCCGCAAGTGGCGGAGCCATGTTTGCTTCCCTTCTTTTTAGGCAACTTTCTGGCTTATCATAGCTTTGTTCTTCGTAAAAATGTCATATTTGCTATCACGTGACACTGCCCTATTAGTCTAGCTTAACTCCTTCAGAGCCCTTTCAAAGAACAACAATGTCGTGCTTTCTATGCACCAAAACTTTACTTCGGGCTGAAGAGCAGTTTGTGGTTAAATCATGAGTAACAGCATCAAAAACCTTGTAAATTGCAACTGCGACATGGCCTCATCTTTAGGTATTTTTAGCGAATAATTCGGTATTGCCGTTGAACGATGTGTAACACACTGGTGGTTGCATACTTTGGTGTATGATCTAAAATAGCATTGCTATTTAGTTTCCGTTCTACCGACGCCGTGCGCGCGAATCACTGCCACCCCTTAAAAATGAAGCGGGCACTCGATAGCCTGACGCGGTCATTCTTCTTCACGTCTAGCTCCCTTTCGAAACCTTGAGTCCAGTATTTTGCAACTTTTTCCGCGACGTCGCTTTGACGCGTATAGTTTCCTCAGGGGAAGCCGCGCCTCTTCGCTAGCTGTTCGGTTGCGCTCAGATGCTCGAGAAAAAAAGTCACAAGCTACAGTGCATCGGTGCACGTGCTTAATACTGCGTTCCTGATAATGATTGTCGTCTATGTGCTCTCTCTGTATTCCGCTTATCCTTCGCTGTTCCTTTGTTAATTTTTTTTCATTCATTGCCCGCTGTTTCAGCGCATTCTTACGCATTCCCTGTCATTTTCATCTAGTCTTGTTCGGGGAAAACTTTTTGTCTTTCTTTTCCATAGCGCAGCATTTCAAGTTCAGCGTCTAATATACAGCGAATATTAAGCCTCGTCTTCCTCTACCAGGAGTGACGCGCTTTCTTCTTTTTTTGTGACTCCGTTTTACTAATTACATAGTCAGTGGCTGTCACTGTGTTAGTTGCGCAGAATTGCGTCTGGCTTTGACGTCACAAAATTATGATAAAAACGAGAGCCAAATTAGATAAACCAGCATGGTGCTCAGCTCTTAAAACCGACAACCGGTGGTGGACGCCAGCAGCTTCTTTTAATTAGCTTATTAACAAGCTCTACCTAATACTCCGGCTTTTAATATGGCGCCGCGGGGAGTTTCGAAAATAACACCCATCGCACGAAGTTCTGGAGCGCCCTGCTTTCAATCACTAGCGAGAACTGCAGCGCAAAAATCAAATTCTCAAATTTCAACGCATTTACCGCTTACGAGCGCCCAGCGAAGCACCTAGTTTGTAATTTGATACAAATGAGCAGCCTTTGCGATTAGAACGATGAATATGTGAAGTTCTAGACTACCTTTGCATTGACGTGCGGCATCGCGAAAACACGCTCACTCATGCAGCATTTTGCATTCGTGGTGAATACTGAGTTGTTATCAAATATTCGGGTCTGGTCTAAATGTTTCTAAATTTTGTAATGATTCTAAATGTTTCCGCCAGGGCTATTTTTTTTCTCAAACAGAAACCAAGATACCATGCACATCCAACTAGCTTCGTTGCTGATTTGATGCTTTTGTTTGAAGATCCCACGCCTAGTGCTGTTGTCCTGAGCTGATGCCATTTTGCAGCCAAAACACCAACAATTGCGGCTCACATAAAACTGAACGATAATGCGAAGTATAAAATAAAAAAAATCCCCCTCGCTATGAAGACCAACGAAAAATACTCATTTGTGTCATAAGTCTTCAGTTTATTGCTCTTGTCACAGGTACTTCAAGAATGTGTCCCTCGAATAATTTACCTATAGAAAAACACAACAGAAAAATTTTTTGTCGTCCCAACAGATTTTCATATAGTATTATGGAGCCTGGCTCTCTAGTAACCACAAAAATTGTTGTGGTAGCAACATAATTTCTTTTAGTATTGCACAGTCTCTTGTCGTATCGAAAAAGAAAGTTCTGTGGCGACAGCAGGCTGCTTCGCAATACTACACAAACATCTGCCGTTGTTAAAGGCCGGCAAAAAGAAAAAAGAAACTCCCGTATCTTGGGACCAACTGAGGAGTATTTTTTGTACTGGGTTTGGTTCGGCTAATTATTTCCGGACCACTATCTTGCTTCGCGGCTCAACCCGGCCCTTAATCTACCGCTTATTGTTTTACATTAACGAACTAGGATGGTAAGCACAGCACCTCCTTTAAGACTAAGCTGACTTCCCACAAAATTTTCATTCTTATTCGCAATGGCGCACTTTAACATGGACATCCAAGACGTGTTAAAGGAGCTCTAAAGAAACTGCAGCTAAATGGAAAGTTGAGTTAGTTAATGCATCTTTGAATACAAAAATCAATACTGCATCCAGGAAAGCCTTGTCATTCCTTCCTCGTACCCTATCGTAGCGCTGTTTTTGTATTCAAAGGGCACTAAAGAGAAATGCCCAATAAAAACTTTGGATAGATTATTCGTCAGAAGCCCTGCCATTTTTTTTCAGAGCTCGAAGGTGGGCACGTTGCTAAAAAATTTTCGAATCAAATTCCCGAAACCCTTACGCCTTTAAATCTCCTGCGAAGTTTCATTGCGTCTACGTCATTTTTGTGAAGCAGACGTGAGCCCGGCTCTCCACCCGATCCGGGCGAGAGCCCCGATAATACTGATCGTGCATCACGTCACGCCTCATCGGCAGCCTCTCACGACAGCGGCTGCAGCGGCTGATGCATCTTCGGCTGGATCGCGGGTTGCATTTTGTGCGTGCGTCAATGCTCTCATGTTCCATGATTATGCGTGGTCAGGCGTGTCCCACCTACGGTGTGGGTTTTTTCATCGATGAATCAATGTCCCGTTCACATTCGAAAACGAAACTCTCATAGCACTTGTTTTGACTTGTGAAGGCTCTGTTTTCGTTAACAATGATATGTTTCCTATCAGTCAACTCTGGCATTTGAATGTAGATTGGCTTCGTATACCATTTTAGTGACCCTTCAAGTGTATCCAGTGCACCTGGTGGCTCCTTCTCTAAGTGCAAGTGGCTTTTCCTTTTGCAGAAAATCATTTTAAAAAGCCAGCTTTACAGGGGCCGCACCTGTTCGAAAGATGCATTTGGTGCGGTGCGATTCGGCCGCAACTTCCAGTTTTTATTACAACTAAAAAATCAAACCTGTTGAGTGGACTGCAGAAATTCATTTTAGCCTAAGCGCGTGTCCAAACAACCGCGCAAAGTTATCATGAGTTAATTAATAACATCAACAACTACAGACTTCAATCAGTTTGGAACACAGCAATGTTATTTGCGGAAAATTATCGCACTGAGCCAACTTTTGGATATAAAAATCACTAAGGGAGACAGAAGAACGCTGTGTACGCAGTTTTTGGATGCTTGAGGTGCACCTTCGCTGCCGAGACCACCCCGATTTGTTGTTCACTCACAGAAAGACATCAGCGTTTGCCAGAAGCTGTTTTTAGTCCGCCTGTCTACGTCTGGCGTGACGTAGACATCCACGCCGGCCCGACTCACACGCTAGTCACGCGCGCGCACGCAAGCCCCCATTCACGCGCTCCAGGGCTCAGGTATTGGAGAATGGAGCTCAGGGCGTGGAAGTTGGTAACGATAAAAACAAAACAAGGAAAGAAAGAAAGGGAACTGATGCACGAATGTTGAGACGCGGGAAGTTACCAAGCTTACAATTTTCACTTTTATCTGTTCGAGAAGCTTTTTTTTTCTGGCACACTCATTTCTCTGCGCGCGGTGCGCCTCCCGACACACGTAAACAAGAGTTGGGCATATCGTGTTCGCATCGCCTCTTTCCGGCAACAGACGTACACCTGTCCCCCGTCGCGCCATCTAGAGGTTAAAGCAAGACTTTCTCCGATCGATATGCGCCCTCACTGCGCGGCCTCGCCGCCAGGTGAGGCGGTTGTCTCGTTTTCAGATGAAGGCACGTCGATCGTTTGCAGCAAGCGCGTTTCACTGCCGAGAACTCATAGAGGTGGCGCTGCGACCCCAGTGTTCACAAATGTAGGTATATATATATATATATATATATATATATATATATATATATATATATATATATATATATATATATATATATATATATATATATATATATATATATATATATATATATATTATAACGATAATTTGTTGCCCGCTCCGAGTAATTTAATCTCCTGCAAAAATATTGACCGATGTCGGCTCATCATAGCTTACATCCTCCACGAAAGGCTCCAGATCACATTCAGGGCTTTCCAACAGCTTCCCGTGCGCTGAGGAGACTTGAGAAGCTACAAGGCAAAAATTTGATCCATTTCCCGATTTTAATCAAAATTTCAGGTCTGATATGCATTAGCTCGAGATCCATGTTTGTGAAATTTTTAATTATTAGTGCGCGGTTTTAGAGAAAGTTATAAATGGTCGAAAGGAAAGTGAGCGTTTCTAAAAACAGGCTGCCCTTCTGAGGACGTCAAATATTTCCTCACTTTTACGCAATACATCTTGAACGACTACAGACATTACACCATGTCAATGTATTTAAAATGTATGGTAATTTCAAAAATGCGCTGAATTGCCTGCGCTTACTTTGTGGCATGAGTACTATTCGTAAATGTTATCTTGTTCAGTTGGAAGACAGTGATAATCACGATAAACAAGCCCATATTTCAATTCTTCACAGAATACTAGTCCAGATAGAGCGCTAGATTATTATCTTAGATGTATTGTACCGTGAGTGGGTGTCCTATTGAAAATCAAAAACGCGTGAGAAGAGCTGAAACAAACTTAGAAGAAGGGCTCATTTTATTTTTAAGAGTTCACCTGCTGAAAGGCACTTCCAAATTTTGCCTAGAAAAAATATTCTTCTAAAATTTGCTTCAAATTCTTCGGCAGTGGTCTAGAGCCATAGGCTAGCTCACTTCGGAAATTGTGCTCGCGGGTGTTCGTGGCTGTATTTGCACTGGTGCCGCGTTGTGGGCACCACTAGCTCATCGATAAACGCGATATTTTTGTGTTAAATTCAGCAAATCAAAATGAAACATTCTGCACGTGTTTTTTTGAAGTGCTGAGAAATTGATTCTGACTTCTACTGTGCATCTCTCCTGAGAGCCTGAGAAATCTATACCGTATTTTAACTGAATTATGGACACTTGGCTCATGACAAATTTAAAACAGAAGCATTCGTTACCTACACATCGACGTAACGAAGTTGATTTAGTCGATATAAACAGATATAAATCCACTCATGGGACGCCAGTGTGTAACATGTCAAAGGTTTGGTGAGAGCTCCTAGATTACCAGGTGTGTTTTGCAGGCGTCATCGCATGCTCGGTGCTTGTCGCTGCAAAACGAAAACTTGTAATAAATTGGAATAGAAATTGTTCTTTTGCGTATACTGGAGCAAATAAGAATCCATACATTTTCACCCGTCTAATTTGTGGTGATCAAGCAAAAAAATGTAACAAAAACAACAGATCAATGCTTCTGTAAATAAACCGCGTGAATAAAACCTTTCACAGTTGAATCAGTCACCATCCTTCAAAAATTCTACTACGCTGGAGCCAATTATTCACCATTGATATTGTCCGCACACAACTAGGCCACTTGGAAGATATTTATAATACGTGTCTTTGACATGCTTGCAGAAGAAAAAAAGGCAGAGACGTTTGCGTCTCAACCAGAAGGGTCCTTGCGTGACTAAGTGAGGCTTCGCGGCTCGTCCTATTTGTTTTTGGACCGGCTATTTTCAGCAGGCTGACCACTCCGGCGCCGCGTTGAAAAACGACCGCCTCCTGTTTGCGTTCTGGCACCAAACTTGACAATACAGGCGGCGACGGAGCTTCTTCGCTGAAAGACGGATGCTTGAGTTCAGTCTGCTCCTTATTTCTTCTTTCCCGTCTGGGCCTGAGAAGAAAAAGCAACCGGACGTGCCGGCGCACACACCGAAGCTTTCAGAACGGCAGCGCTTTCGCACTTGGAAAGAGCGCTGACACCGCAAGTAGTTTCAACGCGGAGGGAAACAGGCAGCAACCGCACTGAACTCACACCTAGGTCTGGAGCTCAGACAGAGCACAAAAACGGAGCGGATTTTTCATTTGCAAGGTTCGTTTTACTGGGAATTAGACGGTCGTCAATTCTTCGCAGTTTCACCCCTTATGTTTTGCATCTGGTTCTGACCAGGAACTTGAAGAACAACACTCGCAATAAGTCTAAAACTGCTGCAATGAAAAGGGGATGCACGTGAGAGAATCATGCTACGCACGTGCATGGTTTCCTAGCGAACCGACCGAAATGGGCTTTTAAGGTTTCCTTTGAAGCTTAAAATTTCAAAATAAATTATTCCCGTGGAATACGGCGCACGGGTGGTGAAGCTCCCAATAAAAAAACATTGCCCCGGCTGCATGTTGTGAGGAATATTAACGGACTCTACAGATCACCACAAATGTCCGATAAGGTTTTTTTTTTCTGTCAGCAGACACCGTTTTCTTGCTGTTTCTGAAACACAGTTGACACCCGCGCCACCCACTGGCACCCGCAGGAGTATTCACTGGTTCAGCGGCCGCGGCTCAGTGGCTGTGGTGTATTGCTGCTGAACCCGTGGTAACAGGTTTGGTTCCTGGCCCCGGTGGCTGCATTTCAATGGAGGCTAAATGCGAGAACACCTGTATACAATGATCTCTGTGCACTTCAAAGAACCATGTGGCAGCTCCTGAGCTATCCGTAGCAGTGTCATATTAACGTTTAAACAGGTGGATCGGTCGTAATTAAGGAGAGTTATGGAAAATAAATTAATTGCCTGTGCGTGGTTTTACCGGGCGGTTTGGTTTTCTGACAGCCGCAGGTAGCTTCTTACTCGGCAAGCTGTCGCGTAGTCCTACCCAAAGCGTCAAATCGACATTATCGCCAATACGTCCAGAAGTGGCGGTCACACCCAATATTGGGTTTGCTTGTGTGCTTGCGTGTGCTTGTGAGAAAGAAAGAGAGGTTGCTTGTGCGTTCCTTTTGCTGGCTAGTTTTATGCCATGACCCTGGTGAGACTTCATTTGTTCTTGAAGACGTAATCGTCTTTACACGCGCTGCGGGATTCAGACGGCATTCAGCTGGCGTCTCACTCCGGCGTGCCTTTGTTATAGCGACCCGACATCTAGAGTTGGCGATGACGATGCCCACTACGAGGAATAAATGAGATTCAGAACAAGAGAGCTCTTTGGGTGTTCATATTTCTATTATTTTCTGCCCGCTGCGTGTGTTCATTTTCTGCGTGAGCTAACTGTCGTGGTATGTTCGCATACTTATGGACCCCAATTCCGCAGGTGTTAGCGATAGTGGCAACTAGCAACATTATGAGAGCCTCGTTGTGTGCGTCATGTCGTACAGAAATCTGAGCGGTGAGACCATTTGAGAAGCTATGCGTTACTCTGGAACCGAACGATTGTTCCATCCTTTCAGAGCGCCAAATTACGCGTTTCCGAAGCAGCCACGCCAGTGTTAATGACGCGTTAGTAAAGAGAAAGTTTCTGGTGTCCGGCGGCGTAGTTATGTGTACACCTGCCATCGGGCAGTTAGCATGAGCCAGCTGCCAGCACCTTCCACGGTTGGTGCCACGGTGGGCAGGTGCCGAAGAGGCGAGAGAAAAATAGCCCTCTCCACTTGAAGGGGAGAGACCGGAAGGTGGCAGCTACGAGGACAATAAGGGGAAGGAATTTGCAAAATTGATAGTCACTAATAAAATGTAATTTCTATAAAAAATTGTGATAATATAAAAAATAATAAATTATAAAAAATGAGAAGTATGAGAGAAGCAATTAAAAGTAAGGCGAAGACATTACGTCAACGCATTGTCGTCGCGCAATGTTAATTAAGAGACAATTTTTTTCTATTCCTTACTTTGCTTTGACGCCTCTATTATAAAGGAGGACAGTTACGGCCTTCAGTAAAAGTGACTACACTGTACTAAGAGCGCGATTTGGCGGTCCCGCGAAGATCTCAAGTTTGGGGAGTGTGTAGATGCATCAGTCGACCACCGTGTTTCTTTAATCGGTGCGTGATTAGTACTCGAGGATCAGATGGTACGACGGCAAATCCTCGTGTTACCTGTTTTCAAGTCCAAGAGGTTGGAACAGGGGACCACTCTCTCGCGTAACGTACCGAGTGCCTGTGCCAAGTGCCTGTGAAAGAACCATGTAATATGGTTGAAGATAATAGGGCAGGCCACTCTCCTTTAAGAAACGCGGACTACTGATCGCTATACTCACCAAAAGAGCTTCACATATCCTCGGGCACAATGGCCGGCGTTCATCTACAAATTTCGTCTATTGCGCTCACTTGCGGCAGCTCACATGCCTAAACCGCATAGTACAGAAGCCGTACACAGGCTTCGGTGCGTAAAAGCCGGACTTATCGAGCACCGGTCCTACATTATCATGGCATGTCGAGCAGCATTTGCTAATAAGTACTCAGGACGCATGTTGGTGCCTCCGGTTTCGCAGGGCCAGTATATATGGGGTTTCGGACCAACCGACTGCACAAGCCTAACGGCCGTCGCCTTTTATTTAACGCCGCGAACAGAAGGCAAATAGACTGACTTCTCTGCTGTTTCGGTGCCAAAACTCCGGGCGGTCGATGACACAGTTTCGAACGGTCCCGGGGTTCGCGCGTCCTTGGCCTTATTTTTTTTTATGTTCCTTTCTCTCGGCTCACAAATCGGACCACGTGACGTATAGTAAACGTCACCGAGGAGCCACGAAAAAACGCGCTAAAGATAAGCCGTGACTAAGAACGTTCACTGGGCAGCTCCGCAATGACACTTTTCTGGTGCGAAATCCCTGCCGCAATCGCGTAAGGTTTGATGACAACGCTGTTTTCAGCTCCCAACGACGGTCGGCGCCACAGGCGCGGATCCCGCTACAGTATCGACGTGTTTGGGGGATGTTAGGACCAAAAGGGAGGAGAGAGGAGGGAGAGAGCGAGAGAGGAGGCGCGTTCCTGCCGAAATTTAGCAGTTGTCCCAAGGCCCCCCTACGGCTCTTCCCCTCCTCCGTCCTCCCTCTGCCTTTCGCACGCCAGTTGCACTTCTCTGGAGCCGTTCGTTGCATTTTTTTTTGCCGCATTTCTCGGTGGCTGCCAAAGTTGAGCGAGCAGCCGGAGAGGCCTCCGAGAGGACGGCGTTTCACTGACTTCCTGGCGTAGGCGGCAGGCTGAGGCCTGGTCGCGTCCCCCAAAGTGTCGTCGCCGGCTGCTGTCTTCGCAAGCTGCGCTTCGTCGTCCCTCGGGCATCGCCTCTCTAGACCGGACGCGATGAAGAAGCTCTCGGACGCCCACAGCGTGGCAAGGTGCGTTACTGTGAGACCCGCTCCCGCTCGGCCTCACTCCGTCAGCTTGTCCCCAGCGCGCGGCGCGCGTCCCGTTCGGCGCGTCTAACGTCTATGAGCGAACGTGAAGCCCACGACGGGTGGGGTGTCCGTGACAGCACGTGTAATCTCGCGTTTTCGGGCTTGCGAGACGCAGTTCGCGCGATACGCCTCTCTCTCGTAGCCAGCGCCGAGCGCTGGGAAAACCGCGCGAGCCGGGCGGATCGCGCGTGGCTGTCACGTGGTGTGAGAGCGGCCTTTTCTTGAAGTAGGTTGACAATTTTGTGTGCGCCAGTAGCGGCCACTCACTGTGTCATCGCTTTTCTGATATTCTTATCCTGTTGCCGATCAACCCATCCTGAAGACAACCCCGTCACCCTTGCCACTGTATGCCTTCCTTTTACCCTACACCTGCACTGATTCCCCTTTTGTATATACAGCGTTGACCGTTCCGCGGTAATATGACCATCGCTGGCGCCGTTTCTCACTCGCGAATTACGGGTGCGACTCCTTCACATTATGATACATCGTTCTGGCGCACGAAAAACACGGACGAAGGAAGAACAGACACACACACACCGGCGATTGTGTGTCTGTTCTTCCTTCGTCCGTGTTTTTCGTGCGCCAGAACGATGTATCATAATGCGACTGTGAACCAACTAGCCCAGCTGTCTACGCTTAGCGACTCCTTCAGCTTGATATATGTGCTGGTTTCTTTTTCCCTCCCTAAGAAACACTGGTGGTCTCGGAAACAATACTGAGTACAAGAGCGGTAACGTTTAGCATTACTAAATTTCAAGGACGATAAATAAACTAAATTGTTTTGTGCTGAGATTCTAGACCGCACTGCATCCCAACAAAAGGCAGCATGTCAAGCAAGGTGTAGTGGGAGATTCTGGGTAGTCGCCACAATGTCTGGAAAGCCCGAGCTAGCACGGAACGCTGCCTGCTAAGGCTTACGCGATAGAAGATATTTACTCAAATCTCAAATTTATGGCCACACTGAGTTTTCAGAGACATGTATAGGAATTGTAAACATTAATCGAAGCAAGCATTGTGTTGTCAAGAAAAGGATGCCTTGGGATGGTTTCAGTATACAGTCGTGCCTCGTTTATACGGACAGTTTGGTTCTCAAGCAAAATGGTTCATAAAGCGAGCCGTCCGTGATAACTAATCAGAAAAGAAAAAATGGTGTTCAGAAAAAAAAGATGTTCGTGATTAATGTCTGCTTCTGTGCATAGTGATGGGCAGTGAAGCGGAAATCAACCAATTATTTAGACCTCCAAATTGTTATCCTGGTTGCCATTATTTTTAAATTAATAGGTGCTGTTTGAAGCGCCTTGCGGTCTGTGAGAAGCATGATGGCGCCTCATGGCGTGATGACATGCCTCCTATTTAGACTGCTCACATACCACAAATCGCGATTGCATATCTGTACTAAATCGGCGGACAGCTGCTCATTTCAAGGTAACACAAGCTGCTGAGAGAGCATGCTTAACAACCAAATCACGCAACATGAGAAATGGTAAGGCCCGTCGGTCGGGCACCATGACGCTGGAAAGCATGACTCCAGAAAAAAAAAAAGAGCCCTTATACTGGCATTCGCAATTTTGCACTGCCTTTCACTGGTGTCCAGCACTCGGAATACATGAATAGAAATATCTGTTGGGGGAAGTCGAGATTCTGTTCTCATCGCTGTCCAATTAATGCGACAAGTTTTCATGGGCCCCAATAGTCTCTGAGCATTTTCTCCCTGTCCATTGTCCAAACAGCGAGTTCCCATATTAACAAAGTGAAATAGATAAAAAAAAGATAGAAAAAATTGCGGGGGCACCTAAGCTCCGCCTTAAGGGTATAACATAGCGTAATGGGCTAATTCCCGTATATGCAAAGGATCAATTTCTACTTTACATTCATATATCCATGGGAGTCCTCATACCCCTCCTGGCGCAGTGGTGCAGCGGTTTAGCGATGCGCCACTGCCCTGCGATGGCAGGTGCTCCCAGCGGTGGGCCTTGTGCGGTCCAGGCTGCTCTTCCCGGGAGCCGAACCATTAATTTAACTGCCACCTGCCACGGAGGTCATTTTGCTCACTATCAGATGGGCAGGTTGCGATGACACCGGAAGGTCACGAGACCAAGGTGGACCACCTGCCTTCTAGACTGCTCTCTGGGCACCACGTGCCAGAATCATGCTCGTGATTTTTCACTCACAACGCCGACGTCGACACTGAATTTTCTGAACAAGGGGGCCGTTAACGCTATGGAGTTAAATGTTTGGTCCCCAGAAAGAGTTTCCGTAATTCAAGTCGTCAATGTTAATAGTGGTGTTGTTAACAGGGCACGAATGTATAGCTTGTTTTTAAAGTATTCCTTACCAGTGTAAGCGCGAAACGCAGAGGTGAGCGGCCGTACTTATATATATATATATATATATATATATATATATATATATATATATATATATATTGCCCAGCTGGTACTGTATCTATACATATAATAAGACCCCATGATAATAATACTGTGACGACACACACAGTGTTCTATGCGATAATTACAGTGAATGTTCACTTGAGCACAGCCATGCGGCTGTGAGAGAAAGTTATACAATTATCTCAATCTTCTTCGCTGAAAAACTTGCGATGGTATGGTAAATAATGGTAATTGTACCCCTGCTAGAAAATTAACCTTGTTTTTAGAGTATTGCTTGTGAAACATATTAGACTAATCTTGTAATTTCCTTGAACATGTTCGAAGACGCTTTCAGGTGAACTACAACGCTCTAAAAGTCGCAGTCGATAAAGCAAACAAACCTTGAAATTTGCCCTTTCTAAATTAAAGAGAGCGCGCAAAAAAATGTGAATTTGCTGCGGTTTACTTCACTGAAGAAATTGTTTTTATCATTTTTTTTTCTCGGCGAAGTGCTCGTTTTCGTGCGAAAGTTTTCTGCTGCTTTGTCTAGGTAATGTACTGAGAGAGAAAATGAAATGCACTGCGACAAAGATGTGACGTAGTCTAACAATAATTGAATGCAGCTCACGCAGCGATGTACCCGTACTAAGCGCTAGCTGAGTGCCCGCAGGTCACGCCCACAAACGCGCAAGCGTAAGTAGATACTGTTCGGTACTCGGAGCACCGCAGATGTGACTGGTGTACATCCTTCGTCGATCTGGCTGCCTATGGGCGTCATGGGCGCATATGTGAATTGAACGAATGGACACGCGACCATGTCCGAAAAAAACAAAGAGGACATTGCAGGGACTGTGCGTAAGAGAACGAGAATGCGTGGGCGCTCGTGTGGTATGACATACATGGCGGAAGCCAACAGTCAGCGAAACCAAGGAGCATAGGGAATTTCTGTTTTTAATTTCTAGTTTTCATCAACGGGAGATTAATAAAACCAGAAGAAAAATAAGCCTCCGTCATGTAGCTAATAGACAAGGGCTGTTATTCAGAAAAGGGGTACGAAAAATCTATGCGCTTTGCTGCCGCCATTGTCGGTTGGCACTGCCTTGTTTTCAGTGTGCACAGGAAGGAAAACCGCTTAATTTTTTTTTCTCTGATCAAGGACGAGGGTGATAGTAGGCCATAGATTACTCCTAAAAGTGATTCTTTTGGAGAAAAGTATTTTAGGGCATTAGGGTATAAAGGTAAAACGAATGGTACCAAATGGAATCACAAGGAGCTGGAAGACCTATCGTAAAATGCGCACCGCGGTTGTGTTTCAACTACTTGTGCTAGCGTGCATCGTATGAATATTATACTTCTTCACCTTTTCTGCGACAAGAAATTTTCCATCCTCGAAGTACGTTCAGCACACGCGATTTGTTTACGAAAAGAAAAGGGTCCAGAATAACTCACCCGACCTGGTGACGTGTCAGACATTAATATCGATTCATTCCACAGCGAAGTCGTCACACGAACGTTCAGCAGGAGAGCAGGACGCGAAATTTATACGAACCTGCATGCGATCTCGGCCTTGACTTCGAGATTTTGGATTGCGACGACCATGAAGAACAAAGCCGTATTGCAAAGTTGAAAGTCTTCATAATCCTACTCACTCTATTTCAGCCAATTAAATGTTAGTCTAGATCCATACCTAAGTTCCCGACCCACTCGATAGAGTCGCTATAGCCTCAGTCATAACCTTTCCTCGTATTTTGCGCGCACCAACACAATCAAATACTCACTGCTCCCGAGAACAATCACAACGCGAAATGCACTGTCTGAAGACATCTTTTCGGCTCGTGTTGTTGCTGCTTTTGAAGAAATTGTTTTATGCTGTCAATTTAGTGCTGGCCGCACATATAATTCCGGTTTCTTTCCATTGTTTGTTGCTTCAGAGTGTTGAATTTGCGATGTTGTTCTTCTTAATTTAACTTTTAGAATGTTGCCCTCCTGCTTGGTCTGTATGACTGCAGTATGTGTAACTCAATAATAGCCTATTGTTACAGAACAAACACTTGGGGCGTGCAGAATGACAAACTGCCAAAAGCCGATAAAGTTGTAGAAAAATACGAACCTCCACCGAAATAAATTTGTGTTACATCTTAGTCCATATGAACATCGCTTAGCGAACCTTTAGTCTACGTAAAAACTGGACACTGCGAATTCCGAATGCAAATTGCCTAGGCCCTCTTTGAAGAGAAGGTGAAGAGCTTTTGTGAGAATTGGACGACGTTCAAGTATTCGAATGTATCAAGCTTGTAGGTATAGAATCCAAAACTTGTTCTGCTCTAGCATTTAAAACGACGTCCTAATAGCCGATTAAAGCCTCGACAGTCTACAGGCTTCTCCTCACAATTATGTGTTATGCGGAGAAGCTCGGTGATTGCATCGTGATGAGTAAGTTCAAACTTACGGTGCCTTCGCTCACCGATTTCCGTGCATCGTTGAATACCGCCAGGCGACTCTGCGCGCATTTTACCTTCGATGACGTCTTCTTTCGAGCAAGCGTTCCTGCCTTGGAAATGCACTACCTCCTCAAGATGAGGTCATCAATCCCCACCCACCCTATCCCATCCTACCCGGTGCTTTGCAGTACAGAGAAGCCTGAACGCGGCTTCGGTGCCAATCGACGATTTTGTCACCATTTGATATGCTAGCACAAAAAGAGTTAACGGGCTTACCCTGCAAGTTCCACACATTTGATCCCTTCAAGCTTAAAAATTCTGAAACCTCTTTAGTTGCGTTCTAACGGCCACGTGTTAAAAGTAAGCATGGTTTTTGGGCTCGTTAAGCGCAGCCTCCCAAGAGAGCCAGTGCTTGCGTTCAAGCAACTCTTGGTTTGCGCTTGCATAGGACCACGCACTGGTCCGTACAAAATGAAAAAAAAAACAGAGATACAAGCTGTCTGTGATATCATACTCACTTATTCTTGGCAAGAACTACAGTGCGCACTCTACCTCAACAAAGCCAAGCATGATTTCAGAGTACCGTATACACTCGAATAAGGGCGGCGCTTTCTTCCGCGATTATGGTGGTGTGCGACGCTTACACGGAAGTGCGATTGCTCAGTTCAATTTTCCAGCCAAACTCTAGGCAAACTCGGCCGCCGCGGTGGCTGAGTGGTTATGGCGCTCGGCTGCTGGCCCGAAAGACGCGGGTTCGATCCCGGCCGCGGTGGTCGAATTTCGATGGAGGCGAAATTCTAGAGGCCCGTGTACTGTGCGATGTCAGTGCACGTTGAAAAACCCCAGGTGGTCGAAATTTCCGGAGCCCTTCACTACGGCGTTCCTCATAGCCTGAGTCGCTTTGGGACGTTAAACCCTCATAAACCATAAACCAATCTAGGCAAACTACTTTACTGTAGCAGACAGTCTGACACTATATCGGTCACCTAGCTCCAGATAACTTCTAGGTTCTTCATCGCTATCGCGTTCGCTGCTGCTCGAGCCCGGCTGCTCGCTACCATAGTAAATGACGTCGTCTATGCTTCCGCGCATTGCATATAAAATTTAAGCAAATTAAAATATAAGTCCGAGAACACCGCACGCCACGAAGCGAAAACCCACGAGCAAACGAGCTGCAGTGACGCTCTCAGCCATCCAGGTGACGTCAACCCCTCTTCGGTCGTTGAAATCCACTCTGAGTGCAGGCTTTTCACACCTGCTTTAAATGACGCACACCTTCATAGCGGTGCACGCTGGAAAAGGATAATAATGGCGGCAGCAGCCAGCGGCTGTCGTCATCTGGTAGCTCCCCGGGAAGCGTGCCGCGGAAGGAAATTTATACGAATGTGAAATGTAGTTGCTCGTTGCGGATTTCGTTTTCGAAATTCTTTTCTCCAGAATTTGGAGGAGGGTCCCATACATTTTCGCTTCCCCTAGTGGGGTGTACACGGTATTTGTTAGGAAATCAAAATTTTTTTAAAGAAATCACTCGACTATGCATTTTGCGCCCACGAAGTCCCAAGATTCCATTAGGAATAATGCAAAAAAAAATCTGTAATGAACAGGCGGAACTTTGATCTTATGATTTGTGCTAATTATTCTCTTCCCACACATGCCAGTCTCTGGGTGTCAGTTTTTGCTAATAATCAGTTTTAATTCGGTACTGAAAGGGTTAAACGAAAGACGCACGTCATTCTCCAACCCCTACCAAAATGAGGTGGGTAACAGCTGATTCGCTTGAGTCTTGCGGCCTTCCAAGTTGCTATGACGACGCTGCTCTGGTGACCGGGCAGACTGTTCTTCAAGCGCACACAGCCTCCTTTAAAAGCAGTTTTCAGACCAGACATACCGGATGTCGGGAAAAGATGCGAGAGAGCTGAGATCAGCTCGTTGCCATGGGGAAACCCAGCCGCGTGCCGCATCCAGAGACGCTGCCCGAAAGCACACTGCGTAACGGCGGCTGGCCGCACCGGGAAACGCCGACGCTGTACCGGCCGCGAAAGGCGAGTTGCTCGAACCAGGAGAGTGCGCACTTTGCTCGCAGCTGCAGCATTCCCGCGCAGTGTTTGGAGAACCTCTGTCCAGTCACGTACCGCGAACGCCAGGCTTCCCGCCCGCGGCACAAGGCGTGGAGGCGACCTCGCGGCAATCCGGACGGCGATGGAAGGCACGGCGACGCCATTAGCATTCCTCGATGCAAGCGGTGCAGGGCTCCGTGATGAGCGGGGGGATCTCGGACACGTAGCGCGCACTGCTCGCCCCTCAGCCTCGGTGTCGCTTATTTGCATGAACGTGCTTGACGAAAGTGGTCCGTGTATGTCGGAGCTTTAACCCGTTCCCTTCCCCGGTTCCTTTCAGTTTGGTTACTCAAATTGAGCCCTAGTTGAGGGAGTTTTTAGGAACATCGTTCTTCGGCTCCTCCAAAGCGACTGGGCCCGCTGAACGGTCAGTTCCACTTCAATGGCCCGGCTCTCAAAAGCGGCGAGTCGCTGCTTCTCAGAATGAGGAAGATAGGGGGGGGGGGGGGAGGGGGGGGCACAAAACAAGCTTGCAAATGCAAGCTTTTTACACATACCTACTTTTCTTTTGCAGAAAATAAAAAAAAACTTAACTTTTTACACACTGATGGGCTGAATGTTAAAATTGAATATTAATTCTCCGGCCTCATCACACTCCGTGTGCAAAGAAGTCTCTTTGCAACTCTATCCTGGCCATGCGGGCGTGAATGTGTGTGCGTGTGTCAGCTTCTTCAGCCCATGTGGACTAAATTAGCAGTGTCGGAGAAAAGGAAGGCGCCGAGAAAAAGTTTGAAATGACGCTGTGGCTACAATTTTTTTGGGGTTAAAACTTTTGAACACGGAAAAAAAAGCTTTCTACATCCTCTGAGGCGAAACAAAAAGTGAAGTAGTTATATATTCAACGAATTAGATGGTCCGTGACCCTTGACATGAGATTAGCCCAGATCGATCGTTTGAAAGCCTTCAAATATGCAGATTTCGCAAAAAGCTTGGTTAAGAATAAAAGCACGTAAACGCCACGGTGGAAACTTAGGTTGCGCAATAAATAACATTCACAAGTGAGGACAAAACGGAACGAGCGCAAACTTACAACTGAGATTTATTCGAAGAACAAGCAAACTTTTACATAGTTTTGCCAGCACAGGCTCACAACGGTATCAAAGGCATATATGAAAAAATGATATGAGTCACGACACCGTGCCTTCGAGGAAAGCACATCGCTATAATGAAGTCTGATCGGCTTGCCAGTGATACAGCCTGTAGGCCGTTTCTTGAGAAAATACACTTCGAGATGACCTCGTGCTGTTTTGTTTTTTGGCTTGTATTTGTATACCAGGCAATGTTATTGTAGGTGATATTGCTCCTGTTCTCGAATTCACCTCTTATGCTCACCAATGCGAACTTCTATACAGAGGCCTGTCCACCCTACGTAGGCTTTGCCACATGTCAGAGGAACCTGTTTAACTGCATCCACTTGCAGTCCGCATAGGTGTTCTTTTGCTTTGTTTTGTTTCTTTTTGTGGAGTCATATCCAAATCGCGCACACAGATGGCTGGGCTTACAAGGCGCCGAGAAAACCAGCCGCACACTGTGCTTATATACTTCCTACTTTTTTCAAGTTGCGTGCAGTTCTGTGGAAATTAAGAATTACTACCGGCCTTTTGTTATCTGTATCGACCTTGTATTTAAGAGGCGCCTTTAACTTCTTCGCCAGTGCTTCAACAACTGCCAGCACGATCATACCAGGGAAACCAGCCTTGCTCAACCTTGAAATCTATTAATCGAAGCTCGACTGCATGGGAGGCGTACAGGATTTCTGAGAGCATTCTCTGAAATCTGTTTAGCAATTCCCATTTTAACGGTTTTCGAGTGTTCGGAATCATAGGGCAACAGCTGCTTTTTTTAACGGGGGCAGAAACACCAACAAACATGTCATGACAGAAGGCTAGCGTAAGATCTAAAAACTGCGGAATGCTATTGACAGGCAGTTCATGGGTAAAATTTAAGCCGAAGACATTACGTTCAAAGCAATTTAAAATATCAGCAATGGCATCGCCATACATTAAAACGCTCCTTTTCAATAACAGCACAAAAAAGTCGTCAACGTATCTAAA
The DNA here is from genome assembly GCF_052857255.1 of Amblyomma americanum. Taxonomy (NCBI): domain Eukaryota; kingdom Metazoa; phylum Arthropoda; class Arachnida; order Ixodida; family Ixodidae; genus Amblyomma; species Amblyomma americanum. The sequence continues at coordinate 328,850,371 of NC_135497.1, read as the reverse complement.
ATTATGGACTGTGTCTTCACTGTTTAGTACACTGAATAAGGTGTGGTCAACACTGAATAAAAATATTTCTCATAAAACTGGTGCTGCGCACGACTCAATGTCCACTCCCTGTCTCTGCAGAAAAGTCTGGTTGCCAAACGTAATAGAAGTGTCACTCAAGTAATATTCCAACAAAGGCATAAAACTACCTACCAAGATGCCTGTTGCGATTTGAAAGCCTACTGCACCATTGGCTTCAATGCAGGTAACCACAGGTTCAAAAAGTGGCTGATGTGAAATGGCGTCTTCTGTTGATGTAGAATGGCGTGTTCCACATCAACAGAAAGCCCAAATACAATGGAATCATTTCTCTGCAGGAGTGAAATACGTCCTTAGAGTTTTCTGTCGCAAAAGAGTCCTCGATTTGCAGAACGTTCAAGTGTTTCTGTAGAAAGAGACTGATTTTGTATTACCAGGTGCTCTTATGTGGACTGTCAAGTGGGCGCAGCGTATAAAATTGCTCTGACATGTGCCTAAGTCTACTTAGGGCAGACAGGCCGCGGTATTAATGTTCGCACTAGTGAGCATAAAAGGTCAATTCGAGACCAGGAGTAATGTCACCTACCGAAACATTGCCTGGCACACAAATGCAAGCCTTTACTAAAACTCAAAATTCCGCGCAGGTGCGAACATAAAACAGCACAATAACTTCTCGAAGCATATTTTATCAAGAAACGAGCTAAAGGTTGTATCAGTAAGATGTCAATCAGACTTCATAGTAGCGATGTGCGTTTCCTCGAAGGCACGGTGTTGGGGTCCCACCTTTTCTCATATCTGCCGCCGCGGTGGCTCAGTGGTTAGGGCGCTCGACTACTGATCCGGAGTCCCCGGGTTCGAACCCGACCGCGGCGGCTGCGTTTTTATGGAGGAAAAACGTTAAGGCGTCCGTGTGCTGTGCGATGTCAGTGCACGTTAAAGATCCCCAGGTGGTCGGAATTATTCCGGAGCCCTCCACTACGGCACCTCCTTCTTCCTTTCTTCTTTCACTACCTCCCTTATCCCTTCCCTTACGGCGCGGTTCAGGTGTCCAACGATATATGAGACAGATACTGCGCCATTTCCTTTCCCCAAAAAACCAATTATTATTTGATAACGCACTGAGCCTGTGCTGGCAAAACTATGTAAACTTTCTTGTTCTTCGAATAAACTTCAGTTGTAAGCTTCCGCTCGCCCGGTCCTGTCCTCACTTAAGAATGTCTTTTTTTTGCGCAAACTATCTTTCCATCGTCTTGAACCAACTTTCCCAACAACGTGTCCTTTTGAACTATGTAAACATCAGGCCGACGGCGACTCGCTGCATAGTTTTCCGCACTGAGAGTGATCACTGTTTAGCGAAGAGGAAGCTTATTGGTCCCGGCTTGTGAATTGTTTCTTTGAAGTAACAGCCCCCATAATATAATAAAATAAAATGACTTCGGCTTGAGGAGATCATCGGGTCTTGGTAGAATTGGGCCTATGAATTATGTATTTCAAATCCAAGATTGACGCAGTTCATAGGTATTTGCAGTGACCTGTCGCAGTGGCAAGAACTAGTCAAGTTATGTGTTACTATCGCAGATGCGCGAATAAGAACTACATTATGACACTGCACCGAACCCACATGTGAGTTTATGCAAACGGAAATAAATAGCAAGCAAATGGCAAACATAGAGTTTCCAGGGCGAGCTATCAGATCATTTGAACTGCACATTGTTGCGTCTGTATCGAAGAGCATCTATGTCTAATCTTTCGAAATTAACCTGTATTGCAAGAACTCATTATGACAAAAATTTCATAAAAACTTTCAGGGTAGTCATCGTGGCATCGCTGTAGTAAAATAAGAGCAATGTTACTACTTCTTGCTGTGACCAAAAAAGGAGTTCGCTTGGCTTTTCTGACGTTAATTGATTGGTCCAAGAAATTATTGCGCAGATATTATTTTTTCTTTCATTCTGATTTGTATGCTCTTACATTACACCGCAGTTCCTTAAAATGCACTGTTCTTCCGTCGCATTTTGAAAGCCTATTAAAAGTGGGCCAAAATAACAGTGCATGCAAAAATATGCTGAGGTAAAAGAAGCTTTTCGATCAGTTACTTTGATACTTTAGGCATAACTGCAGCGCAAATATCACGGTCACATTGTGCAGCTTCCGTCCGTGTGTGTGTGTCATCCCAACGTGATTATGTTTTTTGCGCTGCAGTTATGTCCGAAGCATACGAAATTGTTAGGGTTTATCTGAGGTCTAGGAACAGCGCTAAGAACAGGACAGAAGTCAAACATGGAAGCACAGGGACGGGCGCTTTGAGTAAGACCAAAAGATGGAAATTACAATATTTTGGAAGAGCGAAATATAAGTCATTTACTGTGTGCAGTAGAAACAGCCGAAGTTCTTCCCGAAACCTAATTGTAACGTTCAACGTCATTACATTTAGGTTGGGCCAGTTTTCAGTATAATTCAATAACGCCATCAAAGTAGGTCTACAACGAATGAATCATATACTCTTCTTCTGGAAAAAATTGTTTTCACCTTTGACCTAATTAGATAAGACCTCTTTGAGATACTTTTCAATACATGGAGTGAGAAAAAATAGGCGTGCACGAATGTTCCAGACATCCAGGAAGTATAGATTTTTTTTAAATTTGATTCCCGTCGGATTGAATATTTAGATATTTGGCGTCTTCGAATGTCGCCTTATGCCATAAAATTCAGGCGTAACATGATTATTGTGCCTGAAGAAAAGTATGTTTTTTTTTTATTTTCCGGTACACCTCACCTCATTTTCACAGCAAATACACAATGAGGTTCCGTAGAATTCCGTATCTTTGCAGTTTTGAAAATTCATGATCGTCATTTTATTCTTTACATTAGGATGTAGTAAACAAAACTTATATGCTTATATACTAGAGTGCAGTTAGTTTGCTACATTACTGTTGCGTCAGAATGACTGTAAGCGCCATTACTTTTGACTGCTTGTTTACTAACTTGCTTTCCCAGTTTAGCGCGCTTTTGTTTACTTCCTCTTTGAAAAGGGACACCGTGCGCTGAAGGATACAAATCAGGTTCGTTCGGGCACTTTGCCTATTCATTCGCTTTCTTTCTTTAATACTTCAAAACATAGAATATTCGGCACTGGAATTGATATCAAAAATTTACAGTTCAGTTCGCACACCCATTCAATTAAAGACGCATTTTAGCAGCTTTATGCTAGCAGGCACGGGAATGCGAACATATTCTTTTTAAACGCGTTAGCTCTTACTTATCACGTTTAGAGATTTCGTGGGGTCTGCTGCCACCCTGCGATCACAGCGCCATCTGTGGCAGCAATTAGAAAATAGCACATCTCGCATTGAGATTTGTAGCGCCATCTACAATAGCATTGTAGAAACAACGAACTGCCGCATGCGAATGACGACGTCAAGGTCCAATATGGTGGATAGAGGTGGAACTATGTGACCACCAAGATGGCGGCCATTGAAATTTGTTATGCCCTTCCATCTCTCTCCCCCTTCCCTCCAAAAAAATGTCCTATAACGGGAGGAAAACTGTCCCGTCACGGGACCGCTATATCGGTATACATTCGTTCCGATATATATATATATATATATATACGCACACACACTCCGACAAGAAGGGGCACCCATCCGGGGACAGTTGTGTACCGAATTTGGTAGGAAAATAAAACCCTATGGGTTGTGGTATAGAAATAAAATCGCAATTAAATAATAGGTAAGCGTTGTATACATGCTATTACTAATTAAAGCGTTACCATATCGCACCGCAAGCCGAATTCTAGGCCCACCCTGACCCCCCTCCCCCCCAAACGAGGCAAATTCCGTTTGCGACGTATCTTGAGGGGGCGTAACTCGATAACGGGCGCGTTCTTTGCTTTCTTCGTCTAGTGAAACAAACAGCTAACGCTCGTTACTTCAACGTCTTCCAGACGGTGGCGGCCTTTTTTTAGCACTTGGAAGCAATCCTTCTTGCAACATTTGCAGGCATGTTCCAGCACTACGTACCCAGAGTGGAACGTTGCTGTTAACAGGCTGTCACTCGGGGCGGCCAACCAGCATACGCAGTTAATGTTGAAAGCATAATATGCTTGCGTAGTACGCGGTTTAGAGAACGATGCAGCAAGATATAAGCGTTTTCTTTTCTAACAGCATGGTAATGGGTTGTATGCGACCTCCGAAATTGTTACTGAAAAGTTATGACCGTTTGCAGGGTAATTAGATGTCCTACGCAAAACGAGGCTCGTCGTTAAAAAAGACGAAATTGCCTCTCTTTTTGTTCTCTAAATAGTCGAGAAGGCAGTGGGAAAGGTGTCTGAGAAACGGCATCTTCCTAGATGGTCGTAAAGATCGGCCCCATCATGACAGAAGCTGGAATACAAAGTAGCGTGCGTTGCGCAGTAAGCGTTAATTGCCGAATAACTTTCCTCCTGAGGAACGATGCTGCCACACAGCGCCGCAGTTCGCCTTATTGGGTCGTGCATTAGGTTATTTTATGTCCTGTGTATTTTGTTTTGTTCGCCTATTTCCCAGAAAGAAGTCACATTTCCTCCTATCTCTACCTGAGCGCTACTCTACGCGAAAACTGGCACTAGGGCGGCTTCTTGATTGCCGTCTCACGGTGCCTTTCATTAAGAGAAATCTTAATTGAAAATGCGAATATCTGTCATCCTTCATGTAGGCACACGCTGTTATTTTTCTCAATGAGCCCAATATTTTTAAAACTAGACGAAGCTCACTAGTGCCACCTAGCAACCACACATGGAGTAAGCAAGATTCAAAAAGGCAAAAAGAGGTTCAGGTTTATGGGGTTTTAACGTCCCAAAGCGACAAAGGCTATGAGGGACGCCGGAGTGAAGGGCTACGGATAGTTCAGACCACCTGGGATGCTTTAACGTGCACTGACATCGCACAGTACCCGGGCCTCCAGAATTTTGCCTCCATCGAAATTCGACCCCCGCGGCCGATATCGAACCTGCGTCTTTCGGGCCAGCAGCCCAGCGTCATAACCACTGAGCCACCGCGGAGGCTGATTATACAAAAAGAAGCAAGAAAAAAGGCCTGAAAGAGAAAAAAACACCGCCTGGCACACAGCTGCGTAGCGGAGAACACTCACAGAGGCCAGGAGCGTATGCCACAAGGGCAGAAAGAAACCAATGTTCTAAACTACGATGCAGGAAAAAGAATGACTCCCCATAAACTAGTTAAGAAAGGTTACAAAATTGTGATGCGCATTTTAGGGCACCGCACAGCGGTATGTATATACGTAGGTGCACGTACCTAGGTACATAACATAACTGTGTGCATACCTAAGTCAATAACTAGGTGCGCAATACTCTGCATGCCCGGTACATAGCCCCTCCCCTAATTTGTGTTGCAGCAGTCAACAGAAACTAAAATGTTTAAACAAATTGTCGAGAAAAGCATGAATTTGCAAGGCCTAAGCGAAATATTGTTGCATTTGTTGAAATATTGCAGCAAAGATCATTGCAGGGCTTTTTGGTCAGATGTGGTGTCAGCTAACGAGTGAAAATGGCCTCAGCGTTTTAAAATAGAGGTGCCAATGTTAGAGCTCTAATTACTGAAGGTTTTTACGAGTTTTTTTATTTACTTCTCAAAAGATCTGCAATGACCTTCAGTCAGCGGCTAGTCATGGATCCAATATCGGATAGAACTATTGTGCCTGACGATTCGCAATAATTATACAAATGAAAAGCAGATTTTCAGTATTACATGAATGAAGGAACTACGGAAAGATAACGAATATAAACGCCATCGAAAAATTCCCTCCAAGATACGTGTTGCATAATTACATAAGAGAAGTTTGCCAGATGTGCCTGATTAGTGTACTATTAGGCCATGTCAGACGCTGAAAAACTTCGAGTTCTCAAGGCGACTAATTAAGGCAGTTCTAAAAATTCAAAAACTTCTTTACGTCTTTACTGGGATGATAAGAATGTAAGGTAGAGAGGGGGATATTATTATAGATATTCATCCCCATAAACGAAGACATCGGTGACTGTACTGATTAGTTAGATGTTGGGAGTATTTTTCTTGCGAGGCTGAGCGCAGCAAGGTGAAGGCGATGTGAACGAAACTGAAAGGAAGTCGTCTCAATTGTTAGCAACGGCATTTACAAGAATAGGTCATCCATTATCTCGTTATTGCAGAACTTGCATAATGTGTGTTCTACAAGAAAAAAAGGATATATGAAGTTCCGCAGTATCCGGGGATAAATTTGCTCTCGGGAATGGCTAGGTGTGCAGTTGCGATGTACCCCTATCATCCCTCGAATCAGCAACCTTCACATTCGGGCTGATTAATTGTGCGCCTCATAGAAATAAAATTCAGCGCTGGAGAGAGAACAGCTTGAATTCCGATTCAGAGAAAGAGACAGTGCAGGAACGATTTCTGGCAGCTGGTTTCAAGCAGACATGAGGTAACCACTGCACCACTGAACACCAGCAGTAACAACGACGCTCAATTTGATCAGGCTTGCTGAGCGGGCTTATTTACGAAAAAAAAAGAACTGCATTGCCCTTAGAGCTGCAACGACTGTGTTTCTTGCACGCTGGAAAAATAAACACGCGAGCGTCCTCATTATACACGCGGCGGAGGGAAAATCGTTTGCATACGAGGTGGAGAGCAGCGCACGCCGGATTGCGACCAGCGCGCTTGTTCCGCACGCTTGATATTTAGCAACGTGCCTCGGAATCTTCGAGCTTAAGCGCAACGGAGAATTAATTATTCGGTGCATCTGCTTCGCTCGAACAGCTCGACTTAAACTCTCGAAACCAGGGTGCGCCTAATTTCTTTCGAGAGGCCCGCAGGCCAGCTGGCTTCGCCTCTGCGCCCCTGCATTACAGGGGTGGCATACATCATTTGCCGTTCTAATTAAATTTCTGGGGATTGCGAGCCTCCTCGACCAACTTGTTCTGTGTAAGCAAATGAATCCGCTTGTGAGGTTAGTGGAACCATCGCATCACTGTGCTTACTGCGGCTGAATAAAACCGGCTTCAGGGAGGTTTCGCAAAGCTGTTTACCTGAGATACACTAAATTGGCACCGACGTAGAGGTTCGAATCGGCGAGTTTGCCCAAGGTTTTACCGAGGAGGTTGGAAGCACAATGTTTCGGCTCATAAGCACGCGGTCTAAGTAAACATGTCCGCATCACGCACTGAAGTAAATGCGCGCACTGGACTTGTGCAGGGGATGTGGATTATTAAGCGCAGAGGTTTAGGCATCGTTTCATGTGCTCTGTCTTTCGTTTGGCTTTCTGTTTGCTCTTTAACCACTTAAGTATTCAGTATCCAACCTCGGATTCATTTCAAATTTCCCACATTTCGTTGCGAGTATTGGATATGTTGCGTTTCTATTTACTCCTTATATTCTTATGTTTTTCCTTACGTGTAGAGAGAAAGAAACGTCTTAGTTTCTTTAGGGACAAAATTTTGAAAAAATGCTTTGGCTGTAAAAGGAACGCTGGGGCATATTGAAGTTTGTGGTGGTATTTTGGAGCATGTTGTGGTTTAACGATCCAAAACGACACATGGAAGTTTGCCTACATTTTTTATTCGTACTTGTTAATGGTTAAGCGGTCATTTTCACTGAAAGCGTAGCTGTGACAAGCTAGCAGGGAGGTAAAAATGGCACAAAAGCGTCGAAACTATTGACCGCCTCCGTAAGTGCGTTGTGGTGACGTCGAGGGAGATTTTTTGTTTACCAGAACGGGAAATACAGGCGCTCTGCACTTTCATTACACGAGGAAGACGAAAGGAAAAACTAAACTTAGAAAATGCAGGAAGTAAGCCCATGACGGCCGACGTCACGAGTTTGGGAAAGAACACGCCAACTTTGACTCCAAGTTTCCCTCTAATGAAAGCTTCTTTTTCTATGTCAAGGTGTAGAACTGCCAACTGTCCCTCGGTAAGCAAGCAAGAGATTTCTTTTCGTCCTCAATTTCACTAACGAAACACGTTGGTAGAGGGCAAAAACACGAGAGTTGCTTCCCCTGCCTTCTTGCTCTGGATCAGGGAAACCAGTCAGACAGTCTGAACTTGCAAGCCGAACAAATAAGTGATCAAAGATTGAAGATGGTCCAAATCGAATTCGTATTCTCTGGACGCCAGACAGCCGTCTCATTGGAGGTTTTTCTAGCCGCTCGGCTTTCTCCGGGCCATGTTTTCCTCGTAGAAAGCATAATCTTTAACTCCATTAAAAAAATGATACCAGTGTTGAGCGGAAACTTCGGTTCACGATAGTGACTGCTGCTAAGTAGCAAAGTTTGCGGGATCGGATTAAAAGGGGGTACGCTGCAAAAGCAGACAACTCCCTCGTCATGAAGGAAGGGGCGCAGGGTGCAACCCGGGAACCATCGTTAAATTATGAGAGTCTTAAATTACAGAAAGAGACGCTCGCTTTTTCAGCGTCTGGCGAAAACTTCGCGAAATGCGAGCATCAGAATTCCCAGGTGTTGTTAAATAAATTTAGAGCTCTCTCTCGGGGCTTTGAAAAAGCGCGGCCTGTAGCTGCGTCCCTCTAATTCCAAGCAACGACGCTTGCGTGCCTTCGTGCCGCGACCCCCTTTGCCACGAAGCGAAAGTTGCAGACGCAGGTATCAACGCACAGCCGCCTGCGGCTTTCCGTTTAGCTTTCCGCGAATGCTGTTTTCTCAGAGGCTTATCGGACCTTCCTTTTCTTTTGTTTCATTACTTTTTATTTTTATAGTTTGTTTTTGACTGTCTGAGTTGGAGCAGACGCCGTCGCAAAACATGCCGAAAAACAATAGGAATCCCCAATCGCGTGTGGGAGCAAGGGTGGTTTCCCTATTTGCTGGGCCACCCATATCGCTGCGTTGGGTTTCACCGATGCGGGTAGCATAGCGAGCTTTGACCGCGTTCCAGCCGCTCGCGCTCGCCCGAGACGTGGGTCACGATCGCTGATACTTCGGGGCAGCGGATTTCACAACCTCGGCGATGGCTCTTCTTCTTTACTTTTACTTTCGTTCTCGGTACTCGCTTCGTTGTCGGCCCCCTCTTTCCGAGGGACGTTTCCGAGAAGGGAAAAGCGACGCTCGTCCATTCATTGTTTTGCGGGCTTTGAGGAAGCGCCTACGTGTGCAGCATGGAATGCGCTCTGCAACCCCGCGGCCGTTCTCGAGCCGGGAAGCCTGCACACCCTTACGTACAAGAATGCCAGGGAAAAAAAATAAAAGGGGGGGGGGGAGTTTTGTTGCGGGAGGAGCGGGTACACGTTATGCCCGCCTGCCTTCCGTCCTTTGTTTCCCAATTTTCCGCTCATTGCGACCGCCATGCGGTCATACCAGAACCGCTTTTGGCTTCCTTTCAAAACGAGCGCCGCCGGCTGCGGCCTTACGCATGTATGGTTTTGTGTTTCAGTTGCCTTCGTTATTTATTACTATGAGGCATGGAATGCCTCGAGGTATAAATCCACGCGTATGGCCCCGTCTTCTCAAGTCTGCCTCAAGAAGCAAGGTTCGAGAGCATAGCACATGGCTCATGTCAGCTCTCCGCTGCGCTCATGAGTGCGAAAGTACGTAAGGCGGCGGCCCGAAGTCCGCTATTATCGGTTTCGCGCCTCGAAGCACATGCGAAAGAGAATCTTTTGTTACTCGAAGCAACTCGCGCTATTTTATAATAATAATAATAATAATAATAATAATAATAATAATAATAATAATAATAATAATAATAATAATAATAATAATAATAATAATAATAATAATAATAAAGGAAATGGCGCAGTATCTATCTCATATATCGGCAGGCACCTGAACCACGCCGTAAGGGAAGGGATAAAGGAAGGAGTGAAAGAAGAAAGAGGTGCCGTAGTGGAGGGCTCCGGAATAATTTCGACCACCTGGGTATCTTGAACGTACACTGACATCGCACAGCACTCGGGCGCCTTGGCGTTTTGCCTCCATAAAAACGCAGCCGCCATGGTCGGGTTCGAACCCGGGCACTACGGATCAGTAGCCGAGCGCCCTAGCCACTGCTACTGACCCGGAGTACCCGGGTTTGAACCCGATCGCGGCGGCCACGTTTCGATGGAGGCGAAACGCCAAGGCGCCCGAGTGCTGTGCGATGTCAGTGTACGTTCAAGATACCCAGGTGGTCGAAATTATTCTGGAGTACTCCACTACGGCACCTCTTTCTTCCTTTCTTCTTTCACTCCCGACACTGATCTCTTTTCACCCAACCTTGCTATTAGGTAAAATGCACTTGATTTGTCGTGTGTTTTCGCGCTTTCAAAATAAAGCAAATGTCTTACACGAGGTGTAGTTTGAGGAAGTTTAGTCCATTTAACAAACAGAGAGACATTTTAAGCGTGTTAGCCGCATAATAGCCTTAACTCCTTATGGATCACAAAACATAACATAACACAACATAGCATACTTTGCCAGTGCCCGTTAAAGTTTTTTTTTTCTTGAATTGCGTTTCCTGTGGCATTCCCCTTCCAGGTTTGTGGCTTCCTTTTTTGAAGACTTCCGATTTTCCTCTTTCATCTGAGACTATTGTTTAATTAAAACCAACAGTGTATCAGAATCCTTAATAACAACTGTTAATTTTGATTCTACCGCCATGAGGTCTAATATTCTGACTCATAATTTGTTTATTTACTTAAGCTCATGTCAGGCGAATTCCTCATAGCCTGAGTCGCTTTAGGACGTTAAACCCCCATAAAGCAATCCTTAGGCCTAGTGGGAGCATTTATTCATGTTTTTTTTCTTAGGTGGGGGGGGGGGGGGTTAACATCCCAAAGCGACTCGGGCTATGAGGGACGCCGTAGTGCACTACTCCACACAATTTCGACCACCTGGGGTTCTTTAACGTGCACTGACATCGCACAGCACACGGGCCTCTAGAATTTCGCCTCAATCGAAATTTGACTACCACGGCCGGGATCGAGCCCGTGTCTTTTGGGCCGGTCAGCAGCCGAGCATCATAACCACATAGCCACGGGGCGGCTGGCAAGACAAGAATTTAGACTACTCATGAGACAGCACCATATTACGAGCGAGAAGATAGTATAGCTTATTTAAGAATTGTTGAGAATAAAAAAAAAAACCGAACGCTCCGCTCTGTCAATGGGAACTGTACTGATAAGGGTGACGGCGTTCTTTAGGCAATCGGTTAATCAAGTTTCGTCTCGAGCGCAGGTCTTATATTGTCGTGTTCATTCTCTGTCAGATGTGGCGTCAAACACAATCTTTCTGTAGCGCACAAAGATTTGCAACAAAGCTGGGAGCAAATGTATACGCGGAATACGCCTGCGTTTGACCTCGTAAACATCGTCCGGGTGGCGAGATATCAAGCGGCGAACGGCTTGGACGACCTCGGCTTTCCCCGCTGGGGTCTTGGCTCTGCGGCCTTTGGCGTGCGTGCGTGCGCGCGCACCCGGCCTGATCCCGTCCAGGGGGCGTAAACACTGGGCGCCTGAGACGGCCTTCGCGTGCCGAGTGCAGTGTCGCTCTCGTTGCTTCTCCGCTGGCGTTGATTGAGTTTGAACCCTTTCGTTTACGTGTACGTGCGAGCTGACAGCTTAGCGGCGGACGGTGGAAATAAGATTACCGTAAGCTTGCTCTTGCACAGCAACCTTCCCTTTCGTTTCTGCGCTCCTTTTCTTTACGCTTAATCCCCTTGGCCGTGAGTGCTGTGAGTAAGCTGGCCAATTACGGATGCGCAGGTGAAAGTTACTGGAGAGAAGACCAAATTGTCTCACTATGAGTGCTCTATTTCAGGCCACCATGGACGAAATTTGCCGCTGTCCAGGTGAGCAGAAAATGACAGATTATGTTAAGTAGTCTTCAAGAGGTTTCTAAAGGAGCAAGACACAACTCTTTTTATTCAGCGTGCTGTTTGCGCTAGGTATATACCGAAATTAAGCCCAGTAGGCCATGTAGCACTCAACTGCCGTAACGAGAGAAGCAGTAGAACGGATGAAACTCGGCGTCAGTGCTTTTTAACCAAGAAGGCTGAGTGCTTGATGCCTTTATTTTTATCATCTAGTAGCGTGGTACGTTGTTCGCGCTTTAGACTTCAGTTCTCTGAAATTGATTCTCACCACTTGCCCCAAAAGTGGCAAGGCATACTATGTATCACATCAAGCTTCCCTCGTTAAGATGGCAGGAATTATCTGCCGTGCCCGCCAAACAAAGGGTTTCATGAGTCATCGAACCTTCAGACTTACAGGGCCGAATAGGCCCATGTTTACTTCCGGCTTCGAACTCGATAGGACTGTTCAGAAAGACACAATTTTTTTTAAATACTTCGAACTTTAGAAATCTTAAAAACGGCAATTTTTCCACAAATACTAATCAGGATCGCACGTCCGATATCACTAGTCAGTGCTGCAAAATGTGTCTATTTCGAGTGAGTCCCACTGTCTGCAGTGCGAATGTCATCGACCATCTATAAAAACAAATGGCAGCTGTACTGGCTTGGAATTTTTTGTATGAAGTTTTGCTTGGGGCCAGTGCTGCCATCTGATGATGACTGCATGCGTTATTTGGAAAACTATGACTGCTGTTTTCACATGGCCTACGATGCCTTGTGCGACGGCGCACAAGGCATCACGCTTTGCTCGCGAATAGACGCAGAGTGTTCAAAGTAGTTCTGCAGGCAGCAATTGATACAGTAAAGAAGCAAACAAGTCAAGAGCGCCGCCAATTCACGTGGTGACTGACAGTAAAAAAATAAACTTAGCGCTGCAAGGGGAGTCTACGGCCCAACCCCATAAACTGTCTAGACACGCAGCAGCGCCGAATTGGAACGGCATTTCGCCTTTTCATTTCGAACCTGAGTTGGTGTTATCCGCAAAATGAATTAGCTGCTCTTTCGTGGGCACATTCTTCCTCCCCATCAACTCCGAAAAAAAAAAGCGAGGGAAAAAACATGTTCAGCAACCTAGAACGTGTTCAGTTCATCACCTCTTCTCCTTTCTAATGCCACACACGCACCTTAACAGCATGTATCGCGTGCGCGCCTCATATATGACACCACTTTCTGTCAGCAAGTCCAGTTTATGCTTCTCGCGAGACCGACCTTAGTATCGCACTTTGCATAATGAGCCATCGCTGCCGGAAGGGAGGTCGCGGGACTGCACGCTCTTGGTATGTCTTTGCTGGCAACTCGGTCCTGCAGGAAGACAAATGGCGTAAACAACGAGCGACCACACGCGGCCAGCGCGAGGCCGACGGGACATCGTTTACGGGGACTGTACACACAATCACTCGCGTGCGAGAGCCCATCGGAAACACGCCACGGCCTTCCGTAAGTCTTTCCACGAATGGCGGAACGGCATTCGCGTTAGCGAGATCGACCTTCGCCTAAGTGGCGCACGTGCTTTCCACTGTCTCGCTTGTCTTCCCTTGGAGGAACTCTCCTCCTTCAGCAGATCGCTCCCCTCATCTGCCCCCCCCCCCCCCCCCCCCTTCACTTCAGAAGCAGCCGTGAGGCTAAGATCAATCAGTTCATGGCGCCAGCGCGCACAGCGAACCCTGTGAGAAGTCGCATGCGACCGGCAGAACTACCGCGGCTCTCTAAGGCGCAGGAAAGCTTGCCGCATTGGTCGGGCATGTTTCGCATGTTTACGTGCTTCTGTCTGGTGACCCGGAAAGAAGAAATCGATCTGCCCACTCAGTTCAGCGCTCATCGTCCGGCTTTTCTCTTTCGGCCTCATTTTTTCAGCTTGTTTTGCAAACTAAACTTAACCTGCGCGCCTCGTCACCAGCAGCTAAAGTTTAAAAAAACTATGTAATTTTTCGCGTTCACACGCAATACTTCCTGCACCTAATATCAGTCTCGACACAGAGGATAGCGTCGTATGTCGAATTCGCTAACCTGAGAAAGCTAAGTACCCTACATTGCGCAGTGTTCAACTCACTTATGTGTACATCGTAGCAGCATGAAGTGTGCTTTGTTTTGTTTTTTAGAAAACGCATTCTTTTCTCTATCCTACTGATTTATCTTTCTGTTGAAGGCGCTGAAACGCCAGAGAACCCTCTCCGCGTATTCATGAATGCAGCGTAAAATCTAGATGAATTTTTCAGCCATACGCCGAGTTCACATACTTCACATTTTTTATTGCTGTTGTTTTGTTTTAACACACGCACGCAGTCCAGCCAGACGCAGCTTACGACTTGTAAGAAAGATATCTGTTAGCACACTCCTTTCCACGGAAAGATGCGGACACCAGGGATGCGTTTGCATTCGCATCTATCTTGAGGGGACTCAAAAGAAAACTACCTACGCTGTCGCACCGACACAAAATGCAGCCGTCGAGTACGCCTTGCATGAAGCGGGCGCCATTAATCATGGATGGCACCGCGCGTCACTAGCTGCCGCCACCCTTGACGCGCCAGCGGCAATAACGGTAAAACGCAAGTGCACGGACACGCAGCGGCTCTCTCAAAAAGCGATGACACATAGCAGAGCGGATTATCCGGTCCTGTTACTTATCGGCACTGTGCGGGAAGTTTCTTGGGAGATAGCCGGAAGTATTCATAGTGCTCGCAAAAGGGGTGGCAGCTTTTCCACGGAGCCTCTCCTTTGTAGTCCTATTCACAGAGCAACTAAAGAAGGAAAATGAAGGGGGCGCTATCAGCGCGTTTCTGTTTTTCTCCGCTCTTCTCCATAGTTGTCGAAGAGAAGTGGACGTTGGCTTTTATTGAAGTGCCTTGTTTTGCAAAACAAAGGAGGGAGGAATTATTAAGTTGTGTTTCCGACAACCTTAGTCCCTGCATGCAAAAAAAAAAAAAAGGTAGAACCGCCCTGGGGCACTTTTATGGAATATCTCGTGTCTTCTTTCCGTAAAACGTCTTACCAGCTGCTTGCGGTTCAGGTGCACAGACCCAAGTGCTCACAGACAAACTCCAGCACCTAATAAAAAATACGCATGCACTCAACGACAAAAAAAAATTCCAAAGGGTTTGCCTCCGCTGGGTCACGAGTTAGAAGAAAAATAAACCAAAAACTTAAGAACGCGCCTACAGCTCAAACTTTGCCCAGACCGCATGCAAGAGGCGGAAATGCGTTCTGTCAAGATTACAACGGATCTCGCCGTCCTACCAGATAAAAAAAAATAATAAGGAAATGCTGTCATTTTCGTCGTTTCGTGTTATTGTAATGAACTATATCTCTGCGGTTACTTGCGGTTTGTTTCATGGCTGGCCCTGTCAAACTAGCGACAAATATGGTCAGCCGCATGCTCGGAACGAATTTCTTCGTTCAGCATGCATCCAGCGCATTTATTTAGCATATATTCGAAACGCAAGCATTTACCTCCTCTGCGTAGAGTTTTACGCATAAATCCTATATGACAGCAATATAGGAAGCGCATTCTAACAAATGCGATAGACTTTCATGAGCGCTGACGTGGAGGAATCTGTATACAGGACGACGGCTTGAAATATGCACCAGGGAAAAGATAAGGGGCTGTGATTCACAGAATAAAAAGTGGAGTGGTTGTTAAGCCTATAGATGGCCGCCCTCTTTCCTGAAGAGGAGGTAAAGAAAGTCTGTCAGCACAAATAACCGTCCTGAAGGCAGGAGCGGGAAAACGAGGCATACGAAAAGTGCTTTTCAGCAGCCATACATCAGTATGCAGCTACAGCCCCCTAAAGCATGCGCAAGTGAGCACGTAAAATATAGACGCCCAGCTGCATTTTTCAGCGTTTACAAGATCGCTTCTCCTCGTATAGGGCATGCTCACTCCATATATTCAGAACGTACCAAATCGTAAAAAAAGCATAACAAGCGTCAACCGTTCTACATGGTTGAAACGAGTGGCAGCGCATTGAGCTCTCGCCAACGATAACGAGATGGAGAGGATCCGGCGGGGTGTTCTGAACGTTGTGCCACAAGCTTAGGCTGGCGTAGCTATGGGAAGGGCTGCAGCATCAGCGTTGCACACAACGGTAGCGAAGGCGACCACATCCGATAACGATTTGCAACTACACTGCATATTCCCCTCCGTGTCAGTGCTTCGCGACCGGGGCGCATTTTCCGAAGTGGGCCGAGATACATCTTTCTTCGGACTCGGAAGAGCCATCTGCTGGCGTCATCGAGGATGAACCTCGTGTTATCCAGGGTCGCGTAGATCACCTGATCGCTGGGCGGCCCATTTGAGGCCATCCGGGCAACATTAGGCGACGCCGGCAGCACTATTTTCTTCCGAAGCCGCGGGGAAGCTGCCATTGTACGAGTAAAATAAACAACGGGGCACGTGATCGGACCCTCAGTAACGGCCGCCGCGTCAAGCTTTAGCGTGCAAATTCGCAATAAGCGTAAATTTCTGCCACGCAACAAATAGCCTCGCAGATCAATTGCCCCCGACCTCCCATTCCCCGCAGTTAAGCGCGCTGTCTCACTTGATCAGGCGGCAAACACGAGTTGCAGCTCCGTGCTGCGCATCGCCGTGTTTGCAGCGTTCGGGGTGCACATCGTCGAGGGCTGCAGTGGGCGCCGCAGAGCGACGGGAAAGCGCTCTAATCCTGGCGCACATTTATCGCGCGCTATTGCCCATCTTCCAGCTTTCGCAACCTCTCATATTACGAACATTTCACGAGCGCGTGGCTGAAGAGGCGCGCCAGTTGGTCGGCGATTTCTTTCGACGTCTGAAATGAGTGCCACTGTGCAGGGTCTGCAGACGGCGTGTTTACTTCGCTGAGTGCATTGCACGCGGCGTCAGTGAGCGTCCAGACCCATCTCAGTCATCTGCTCTGGGACGGCAGATCGCATAAATCGTACGCTCACCTCGGCGTTCGCAGAATTAACGCCGCCCTCTTCTCCTTACCCTTTTTTTTCTTTACCTTCTTTTTGTGTAAAGCAGAGTGCAATGTCGACAATCTGTCTGGCAGTCCCTTCAGTGAGGCTACAAATATTGGAAACGAATGTGGCAATTCAGCCCCTAACCCTCCTTCTTGCGACCTCAGATGGCAGTGTTTACATCTCAGGAGGTCACGCGCATGTGCTGATTTTTCTTTCTTTTTTCTTCAGCTGCAGTCAGACGCCTAAAGGTTTTCGTCGTTAATTTATCACCGCTTCACTGCCTGTGTACCGAATTTGTGTACTTATCCAGTACGTACACAAAAAATGCAATAAATTCAATTCAATTCAAGACCTGGCTTAACCTGTCTCGTGTTTCCTTCGAGAAGTACGCTTTTTCTTAATTTTCTGATTTTGTTTCCTGATAGGTGCTTTCGCGTTCTTTACGTGCAGAGGCCGAAACGCTTGTCAAGAACTCGTTCTCGGCGTGTTTCTGCCAGAACACACGATATCTAGCGGTAGCGTTTGGTTGAAAATGGTCTGAATGTAAGCATATGCAGTTGATAGCCTCATAGGATTTCGTCGTCATTTTCTGCTTTCCTGGTCGAAGCGGCTTTGGTAGCCACGGAACACACATTTCGATCGTTCTAGACTTTTTTTTGCCCTCTGTACGCTTTATCCTGAGCTATAAGACAATTTCATGCTCCTTTGAGATTTCATGCTTCGTACTAAACAGACTAAAGTGCATGATTGCCACCCGCGTATAGCGCAGCCTTCGCGGTGCTCATATAGCTTTCCGGCCAAGCGCGTGCAATTCTTTCTCGTGGCGGAAGTGCCAAACGACGTCCTCCGCAAGGCCGTTAAAATTTAAAATAAGCCTGTTGGAAAAGGCGATGTGGCATCAGGTGACCTATTTTGCCGTCATGGAGCATTCGTGTCGTTCCAGTGGTGTCTGTAGTTGAAGACCCCTGCGTTCTCTTGTCTCCCGGCCAGCCGGTGCGTTTAGCGTTTCTTCGTTGCGCTTGATCTAAGGTACTCCCGAGGGACCCAAGCGTATAGTGAACGGTAGTATCAGTACTGTAATGTCATTTGGGAAGGGTGGTCCAGAAGCTTGCTTCATCTACTACGCTCCCCGATATTCTGAGTGCTTCATATCACGAATGTAGGCCGGTCGTGCAGTCAGTGGGTTAGGGCATACAGAATAACTGTTCTGCACAGCGCTTCGCTCTGCTGCGCCAGAAGGTGAATTTCTGTACATTGCGGATGAACCAGCCAATGCTTGGACGAAGAACAACCGTTAAGCGAACTTTGGGACAGCTGGTGCGCGCGATCTAGACACGGTA
Organism: Amblyomma americanum; assembly: GCF_052857255.1. NCBI lineage: Eukaryota > Metazoa > Arthropoda > Arachnida > Ixodida > Ixodidae > Amblyomma > Amblyomma americanum. Next base: position 328,832,212 of record NC_135497.1, on the reverse strand, counting down.
TCAGATATAAGAAGGAATGACAGACTGAAGTCTACGCAGTTTCCTAGCCATTGAAACGCTGAGTGATGCCAAGCAAAGTTTATAGCAGCGTATATACGGCGCGGGTAACACTTGGCACCATGACTCTGCCAGCCACCACTGATTATATCCATTGCGCCATTGAAATTCAGCGTCGACACCACACAAATTCACCGATAGAAGACAGACGCGCACACCACCGTGTTCCTCTATATACTCAGAGTATCGCTATACACCTAGCACCAAGAGCAGGTGGGCGAATCCTACATATGAACGTGTGGTTCCGCCAGTATTGGGCTTTGTGTCTCATTACATGGGCACCCATGAGTAATCATATATGCTCGCACCTATGTATATCCTAGAAAAGAAACCGAATTTTTCCAACTTCATTTACTTATAAATCGTTCGATCACTGCAATATATACGGCGCACAGTATGGACCAGTACAGTGAGGAAGCTAAAGAACATCTCACAAGAACGGTGCTTTAGGTTTTGTTGGAGTGCTGCAGCAGATCCACAAACGAAGGACTTATAATAAAGCACGCTGTGGTTCAGGGGAACCAGTACGAGCTTTTGACTGGTATTGCTTCAAGAGCATTGCAGTCGGACTTGAACCCATATCTCATATAAGCAGCGGAGCAATATTCACCGCACGCTGGCTAGTAAGTGTTATCCATGTAGTGTCGGTCGTAATTTTTCCGTGACCCCAACGCCGAATGTTTACTACGCCCGCATACTGCTTGCCACGGCCATTCTCGAAGGACGCATAGACGACGCCCGCAACGGCTGGCTTTCTAAGCCGCGCGCTTGGGCTGCGTCGTAAGCGTCTCGTAGAACTTGATGGTGGCCATCCGAGATCGCAGCCGGTCTTCTTCGCAAAAGCTGCCGCGCCATTTGTTATACTTCCGCTGCTCCTTCCGTGCTGCAAACACCGTCCGCCGCACCTGTTTGCGCCCTCTTCCTCTTGTTCTCCTTTGCGATGTGGTGACGTAGTATTTAGCTCGCCTCCAGAGCTCCGTGCAGGCGATGCGGGATGCGCGCCCCTAACTGTCACGGCGATATTGTCGGATGTCGCCGAGGTAGGACGAGTATCACTATAGGAGCTCAGACGCGCAGTAGACACCCGCGATGCCTCGGCAGGAGGGGGACTAAGGGGACACCGTCGCCGCACAAATCCTCGGGACGTCGCAAAGGGGAGCCGCTCCGACGGCGCTGCATATCGCAACCGCCTCTTCTACCCCCTCCAGCAAGCAGCGCCACGGCGCGGGCGGCTTGTAACGGCAGAGCAGATTCGCTTTCATCGCCGTTGCTGACGCCGCTAGCGATGCATCAGCCGAGATACCAGCTCAGCGATGCGCGTGCGTCGTACAATGCGATGTTTTGGACGACGGCTCGACGAGATGGGGCTGGCGGCCGAGTGAAACAAATGAATAGCCAGGCGGTGATAAGCTTGACGTGGTGCGGCCGGCTTTCCTGGAGCGCAATTTTAAGCTGTCTACGAGGCGGAAAGAATTTATCGCCGGCTAGTTTTTGGGCCGGCACTTGATGGAGAGGTTCAAAGGAGAACTACAGGGCGAAACTGAAAAGAGTGCAGTTTGTGGGTATCCTTAAGGCTTCGCTCAGTGAAAAAAAAGTAGTGTTTTGTGCCCCATATAAAAAGGTCAAGCTTGAATGAAAGAACGTCCGCGTTGCTTTCGATAGTGTTCCGATTGTGAATGAGAGTAAAATTTCTACCGCATGTGAAAGCAGTGCATGCCTATTAAGGAAGGATAGCGCCTGATTTTAGAAAAGTGAATCAGAGATAATCACTAAAAGCAGAAATGCGTATCCAGTGAAATATCTTTCATGGAGGAAACTTTTGCAACTTCAAACGAATAGCCACTGCATTCAATAATTACTTCTAATGAAAGCACAAATTCCAACACCTCACTCTCAGTACAGGTGTCCAATGCACCTTTTGATTTTCAGAGAAAGATAGCCGACATGAAGGTGAATACGAAGGTCTAGAACGTAAAATGTCATAATAGAGGACAATATGAAAGTTGTAACGCTGCTCCTTTTTGTCTTTAAGTCGCGCTCACATTTCAGCGGTAACCCAGCCGCGCACCGAACAAGAGTTAACTGTTGGGCTAGTTGATATTCTCACATCACATTCATCTTACTTAGCGCCCTGTTCGGCTTCTTTTTTGTTGTGCTATCCTTTGCGCTAAGTAAGATGAATGTGAGTCGCCATACGAAACAGCGATAAAACACTCCGATTTCCGCATTTTGTTACTGGTATTCTAAATGTTTGTGCTGCAGTTATCTCGTCGATTTAGTTCGGTATTCATTTCTGTAGCTTTGATGATTACATTGTTGCTGCATCTATGAAGCAAGACATTTGCTGATGTAAATGTATCCTATGTATCATTTTATTCTGGAATTCAGGTCAGGTATTCCCTCTACAGTTGCATATTTTTTTTTTCCTTCAGACATAAATGCGGAGAAGAGAAGTACGTTGACTGCACATGAACTCAAGAAAATTCCGAAATACCTCTGGATTGTAAATGCTGACACACGAGCCGATTGATGCAGCCGGGCATAAAATTCTAACACACCCTTTATTCAAGTTTACGATTCTAGAAAACGATCTTCCTCTCTTTAGACCACCGTGGACACGCTTCGGTTGCAAGCCAGCTCTCACTAGACTAAAGAATATGCGTACAACTGTTGTGTTATTCATAATAATGTACGGGTTATAATAATCGCTTAGTCAATTAGTGTCGATCAATTGCGTGCAAACGAACAGGCATCTGGTTTGAATTCTTGCATACAGAGCCGAAGTAAGCACACAAAAAAGAGCGACACAGCAAAAGTGCTAAGATGAATGCACGTGCACCGCAAGACACAAAAAACGATCCACATAAGGACGTATAAGGAATGTAGGGTGCAACGATAATAATTATGAGCAAGAAGCAATGTACGCAATATCAACGCAGGTTTGGATTCACTTAGTGTGCTCGCGGCATTACACCCCAGAAATGCAGTCGAACCCTAAGTGGGAAACATAATACACAACATAGAAAAATTCTGAACACAGGGACATATAATAAAATTCTGCTGAGTGCCCAGCCAGTTGGAATATGTGGTAATAAAAGAGCCGACAAATGTGCTGCACAAGCTCGCTGTCATGAAATCGAGAGAGTCAACATATCCCGTAGAGTTTGCATGAAATTAATACATAGTAATCTCAAGGTTAAATGGCAAGAAACCCGGGACAATGAAGTAAATAACAAACGGCATTTGCTAAAGCCCATACTGGGTGAACAGAAAACATGTAGTCACTAGAAACGTTTCATAGAAGTAAGTTTATGCCGGCTTCGTATTCGACATACACACCTTACACACAACTTTCAATAACAAAAGAACACAAAACAAATTAGTGACAAAGGCGGGGATGAAATTACAGTACAGCACATCTTATTCTCATCACAGAACTTGAATCACTGAGGAAAAGGATTTTACTCCATGCTACAAAGAACACATCCCTCTTCACCCAACATTTATTTTAGGTCAAGGTGCACTTAATGATATTCCAAGTGCTTTTAACTTTCTAAGGGAGGAATGTCTCCTTGAAAAGCTATTAATTCCGATCCTGCGCCTTGCTACATATAGTGATACACCTCAACCACCTTCTCGTTCCTGAGAAGAAGGCTGAGGTCATTTTAATTGATAGGTTCGGGGCCTCGAAACCCTTGCCCAGGCACGGATGGTCGCAGAGGTTACCTGACCCTCTTTAAAGCTTTCACTAATAGCTATTTTTAAAGTTCCTTTCCTTTCTCATTACTAACAAGCACGAACTAAAGTTCGTGCGTCTAGACCACAGATGGTTTTTCACATGCTTGTAAAATTCACCACAAAACAATTTTTCCTGCACCTTGACCGACCGCGGCGGCTGCGTTTTTATGGAGGAAAAACGGTAAGGCGCCCGTGTGCTGTGCGATGTCAGTGCACGTTAAAGATCCCCAGGTGGTCGAAATTATTCCGGAGCCCTCCACTACGGCACCTCTTCGTCCTTTCTTCTTTCACTTCCTCCTTTATCCCTTCCCTTACGGCGCAGTTCAGGTGTCCAAAGATATATGAGACAGATACTGCGCCATTTCCTTTCACCCAAAACCAATTATTGTTATTAATGCACTTTGACCTTGGCGCATGATAGCCTTAGATGATTTTGCACCATTAAACTCAAACCAACCAACCCAATCATCGCAGGTTTGAAGATAGGAGCTCGGTTATCATTATTGTTAGTATAGTACAACAATGATAATACGTATAAGAACAATTTTTAACCCGACGGACCCCGTTCAGTTAATATATTGCTAAAAAATGAAAACCCTCCCTTTATCTTAAAGGAGCAATGCGTACTGGACGACTGCACGAGCGGGAAGCAGGTACGCTGCCGCATCGTCGCCTCGAGGTTGAAATCACATCAGAGGCTTTCGCGGCCACATTTGTGCGGTCACTGCTATTTTATTGCCGAGGTAACTGCCTCCCTAGGCGCTGTCCTTCTGTCGTCAGGCGTCTGAATAGCCAATCGTGGTGCGTCCAGCGCCTAACTTGCCACGCTTCTTCCGCACGGGGCCATCGCGTCGGACCATTACTCTTTCTTCCGAAGCGAGCGTAGCAGCGCAGGCGGGGACCGAAGACCGAACTATGCGTGCTGCTGACGCTTTTTGTTTGTTTCGTGCCTCTCCGGTCTCCGCCCGGGTCCTACCGACCTGCTTCCACGTCTCCCTTATTATACGAGCGAACCTGACTGAGTCCGCTCACTGAGCGTGAACCCTGATAGCCAAGCTTGGGGACCTTCCCGTGCGTGACCAGTCCCCCGGCGCTCCTTCAATGGGACGCCTTTCTCGCGGCCCACGAACCAGGTACAAAAGATCAAGGGGTCCCTGTCAAAAACGAAACGAAAAACTGGGACGGTAGGTGGCGACTCATTCGGGGCGAAAAGAGGAAACCCACTCGGGTGTAATCGCGGGAACACGGGAATCTATAAAGGAAGGGGTTGGGCTGAAGGGGGAGGGGTGGAGAAAGGCGAAAAGACAAAGATTGTGGGGGCGGGGGACAGAGTGCGAACTCGCAGGAAGAAAATCCCGCATCGACCGCGTCTCGATCGAGCCACCGAAGCACCCTTATCAGGGGCCCAGGTTCCGCTTTCGTCGGTGAGTATATAGGTCTTTTGTGCTCGGCAAAATATGAAAGGCCGACTCGTTGCCGCCGCCTGGCGCCGCCAATAAGCGGGAGTGTGGCGGTATTAGCGTCTCCGCGACTCTTTTTTTTCGTGCACGTGCCCCGCGGGCTTGTTTGGTTTTGATTTGCTCGGGACTGTGCCATCCTTTGAGCTGCTTCCGTTTTGCTAGGGCCGACTGTGACGCAAAAAGACATCCATCCGGGCAGTGGTGTACTTATCGCCGCGATACAAAATAAAATCACACCGCTGGTTGGCGGAACGAAATGTGGGACTGAAACGGAGAAGTGTCTGCTTCAAACAAAATGGCGGCTGACGATGCTGCTGGAATGTAGAGCTTGCCCCGCGCAAAGAAGCTGGGTTATGGAAAGCTGCGTGAAACTTTGCGAACCAATTCTATTAGAAACTACTGCTGCCTCGAGCTGAAACCACGCACTGGCTTTTTCATAGGCAGAGAGAGATAGAAAAACCGGTCGGTTCATCTCTTGCTTGCACTGTAACCCCTCTGTCTTCACCGCACTCTCCTTTGATCTGCGAACGAGCATGTGGGCTCTCAACTTTGTTGGAAAACGTGCCGCTCAGCTTGATTATCCGTTGCCGTATCCGCCTTCGAGGTCTTGCCACAGACACAATATCCTCCTGCTGTTGTAAAAAAAAATGGCAAGAGAGTTATGAAAAAGGTCACAGCAGAAGGATATAAATTGCGTAGCGGTGCAGTCAGAACGCGTCTTTTATTCAGCTATTTATTTGCTGGTAAAGTTCACTGACGTTATTTCCGTTCGAGGCGACATTTGTGCGTGTTATGTGTAGAACAACGTGCTCGCACAAACATGATGACGAGAATGGATATGTATCTAGACGCATGCGGGCGCTGATTCTTACTACATGTGCTAGTTAGTGCGCATTGAGCATAGCTAATATGCAGCAAAGCTCATGGCATATTGCATTCTTCGCGCTTGTAATCATAATACCTTCATTAGCTGGCTCGGTCAAGGAATTTCTTAGAGCTTGTAGGCTGTTTCAAACCTGCATTTAACTAGAACTGAGTGACAAACTGGAGGCATGAAGTGTTGTTCTAAATGGCTTCAAAATGCCAGCCTCCGCCAACCTCTTATAACGACATGAACGCATGTAAAGAGCTGTCGACGACATTATTTTTATTCGGTAAGCCACCTAGCGAGTTTTGATTTTCATCATGTGGCTGCAAGCTGTTCATTTAACGACACAATTGCAGTTTTATTTTAATACTGTTCTTTTCGACCACCGTCATTAGTTCTAGTGACACCAGATCAGCTGCCCGGACGTGCAGCGGGCGATGAAAATTGAATAGAGTCTGGAAAAAAAATTTGTATTCGACCAGCCCTGCCTGAGGCAGCCGACCCTTTACAGCCATTTTTGCCATCATTCGGGTGCAGCCATAGATTCATTGCCATCTGGCGTGCTTAGAGGACAAAGGTGCTCCCGCATAGTCATCTTCGTCTTCAAGCACTGCAATCAAAGATACGGTCCGTCACTGTCATAGCGAGGCGGCGCGGGCGGGCCATTCCGATCACTTGTAGCTTTATGTGGCGATCTCGAGAAACGGAACACCGGTCCCAAATGACGCTCTAAATCACTACGCTTATATGGCTATATACAGGGCGCTGTACTCTCCGACCCAATGTAACAGCGGTCCACCCGGCGCTCCTGCAGCGCCTAACTTGTGCGCCTGCTGGACGGAGCCTGAAGGGAAACTGAAGGGAAACATTAACGGGAAAAGGAAGCCACGCTGCACACATTACCCTTCGAGAACATCACCGGCGTTTCTTTTCCTTTTTTTTTTCCTGCGGAAATAGGTGTTTGCAATGCTCAGAAACACGCACTCATCAAGTTCCCGAGTTTCTCCCATTCACATCCCCCTGCCGGACGCGAGAGGTGTTACGTCCTTATTCTTGGGTCTACTGCGGCATTGAAAAGGACAACGACCAGGTAGGAACCAAAAGGAGGGGACAACGCTGTGGCTCATTTTTCAGACGTGCGTTCCACCGGAGTGTCGTCAAGTGAGAAGCAAAGAACGGAAGCAAAACCATTTTGCTTAATTGCCATATTTATCAACAGATGGCAATACAGTACATTTTATCCTAAACCCCATTTGATGTCTTTATGATTTTTTTCACGGTTTTCAAAGAGCGCGAACGAGCCAAAGAGCTGATACTGTAGAACCTTGGGCAAGTTGGTGTGACATTGATTTTCAGCAGCTCAAGGGAAAAAGGACAGGACTAGTGCACAGGCACGACGCTATGTCTGTGCACTGGTCTCGTCCTTTGTCCCCTGCGCTGCTGAAAAACAAAGCCAAAGAGGTTGTCGATTAACATGAGCTTCTAAAGTTTCCGCACACTACGGTTTCATGGAAGCCGACTGGGTGGCATGCGACGCTAGCAACGCCAAGCATTCTTGAAATTCAGTGGCACTCGCCATACCACAATCTCGACAAAAGCGCATATCAGCTGGATGAACGGTCATCTATACACTATAAAAAAATTACACCCTTAAAGGTGCATTTCCGTGTCTCCTATTTCGACGGTATGCTTCCTGTCGAAATAGTGGTGTACGTGACAGCGATGAGCCGATGAGCGAATAGCGGCCGGCGAAAAATTCACTTGATCACGAGCAGTTGCCGAAATTTTCGAGAGTGTCGCTGTAGTTTTTCGTTTTTTCTAATTTTTTGGCTCTCTCAAGCTGCATTTTAAGGCGTTCTAGTATGACCTAGGTCACCGATCACGTGTTATCAGCAAGAAATGAAACACGAACGAGACAACTCAGCCACCATAAAAGAAATAAGAAGCTCTTAGCTAGGAGCAGCTCAATACTAGCATAGGGTAATTTCACTTCGAAAGCGCGAGTGCTCTTCTCCAGAAGTGTTAATCAACCTCGCTAGTATTTCCTCTCCAGGAGCTAATATGATGGTGTTTTGGTGTTGCCCCCTCAGTTTCCTTGTTCGCGTTTCATTCATTGCTGATAGTACAGCCACATTCAGTGTGGTATGTAATGTCTGTTTTCATAAGAATCCTATTTTCAAAATAAAGCACGCCGAGACTGTTGCTTTAATGTAGTATTGTAGCAAGTTTTTATGCAGCCTAAAAACTAAGAAATGATCGCCCTTTACATTATGAGGTTATAAGCACACAGTAAGCAGCAGTGCATGCTACGCGATGTACAAAAGAAAGAGCGGTGGATAACGATGTGAAGAATTACGGCAACCAACTTGACTATCGTGCTTTGGTCAGTTATGACCCTTTTAAGCACGGTGCCCACTTATGTGGACGCGACCTACACTTAATTATAATCTCATATACAAGGCGAACTTCCGCTTCAGTTGAATCGCGTGCCCCAGACACTTAGATCCTCGCTTTCAAGTCTTTGGTACCATTTCTTGCAGATAGAACGAAATGTATTTCGAAAAAAAATTAATGATGGTCATCTGCACATTTATTGGCGGGACGAAAAAGTAGCTTTTATTTTCGCATGCTCTCTTCTCGATTTCTCGTTTATGAAGCAATCTAACTTGCGAAAGGTGTGGATGCGGTAATGTGCAAACCAACTTCCTGTTTTCATTGTGATAGAGGAAGAAAAAGTGATGCGGTGGACTTTCGATGTTTTGGTCCACAAAATGGCACCTTAATCCCTAAAATCTGCAATTATCGTTTTTTGACGTCTGTGTGCCGTTATTATGAGCAAGCACTATGTTAAGTGCTCTTATTAATCGTAAGTGTCCAAATTCATGAACCTGAACTGAGAACTTTGAATGATTTCACCTCTGAAGCGCTGCTCGTGTAGACAGCCAATGGAGATATCTTTGACGGTGACTTTATCTTAGCGAGTGGCGCTATCAGTGTGTATCGCTGTCGCGGTTGTCCAACAAAGAAGAAAAAGTAGCTGTAGATGGGAGTAGGGAGAAGCTCTCACGAGAGGGATTCTGAAAAAGGATACTTTGTTATTGTCTGTTCTCAGGCAATGACATTGCCAACATAGCTTATACCGGCATGGCCGCACGTGAAGCTGGTGCAGTTCAAAGGTGGAGTACAGTTGCAAAACCTGTACCAAAGCTCTATAGTCAGCGTCGAATACAACAAGTGCATGGGGGCGTCGACCAGCTAGATTTTTATTTTCCCTGTACCCATTGCGCACAAGCAATAGGCAACGGCTGCACCGGGTCATCTCGCAATTTTATTCCATTTGCTGTTTACAATACTTGATTAGAAAACCTCTGATGTGCCAAGAAAAAACGCCGGAAAAATGCATTAAAGGTTCTGGCCTTTCAAGTTGAAAGTACCTCCTAAGAAATGCAGCCGACCGAGCAGTGAGAGACTACTGAGAGCCCCAAAAAAGCTTCACAATACTGAACCACTACCGAAAAACTAATGCGCTATGCTTGGGGCAATCAGTGGCCTCAGAATTTATGCTTGCCAAACCCGCAACGGTGCAGTTGTGAATGGCTGCGCGTCAAAGCGCCATATTCGTTACAGTAAGTGCGAAATCTTAGACGTAGACATAGGATTTATTTAGTATTTCTTACTATGCAGAAATAAATGCAAGGCTGAGAACAAGAAGCTGCATCCTGAGCAGCTTGACAAAGGTTCTTACCCCGTTTTTTGTTTTGACAATGGATAACTAAGCGTACAGTAAAAAACAGCTGCGATTGAAACTGTTGCTAAGTTAAGAGCAGACATTAGACACAGTAATTATGATACAAGGCGAGACATTGAAAATCAGTACTGATACTTATTGAACGGAACTAACAGACATGTACTCATTGAGACCAGCACTATACTGTAATCACTAATAACACCATGCACGTTCAAGGACATCAACATGTGTGTACACGTGTGTATACAGGACTAAAAAAACTATCTACTACATCGGCAGACATAGAAGCACGGACCGCATTGTAATACTTCATTGTAATGTGAAATCTTTTCCTGTATATTCTGGTAAAACAGTAGTTTTTATCTCTTTCACAAGTAGGGCGCTAAAAAACAGCCCTGTGAAGCACATAGTGCCATAAATAGGCATTAATCAATACCTGACACCGAGTTCGCATAGAGAAAACAATGTTGCTGTGGTTTTGTGCATGCAGAGCAGCTTTGAGGCGCGATGGCCACATATGTGAAAACAACTAAAATGCGCGGAAATGTAAAACTTTTTGCGCACGTATCTGCGCTTGGATTCCGATAGCTTTCCTGATCATGATTTATGCGATGAATGATTTTTCCTCGCGGTAGAGTTAATTGGTGCCTGATGGGTTTATCCTGAGGTATAGTACTGCAGAAAAAAAAATATGCTAATTCTGTAGTTTGAATACAGGGTAAGGCCAACAGCAGGACAAAGATGGCTGAAAGCGCTGAAGTAAAGCTGAGGACTTCTAAATAAAGCGTAATGTTTACTTCAATGGAACAGCCGTTAATTATTCACATTAGTCACATTTCAGTCTTCGACCTCAGAACCACGTGTATTTCAAAAAATGAAGGTCTTAATAAAATAGTTCTGCTTCTGGTTCAGCTGTAAATGACATGATGCAAAAGGATGATCTCCTCACACATTCTGACAAAATTTTGTGCAGCTTAATGATCCCATGGTTGCCAAATCACACCCGAGCCCTCTCCTACCACGTGCTTCAAAATAAAGCCCAGGTCAACGCCTTCTCTATGTGTACGGCAGCCGCATCACTCGCTTAGCCACGTGGTCCCTTCGGACGCCGCTGTTCTTAATTACTCGCTGCGATGTGGCGCTACGTATAGGGAGGGGCGGCTTACGTCATGGTTCGAGCTGCTGGCATGGCTGGATAATGCTCCTCTTTAAAGCACAGTTTTCCCGAAGAAAATGAGAGCAGACGTTTGATGCCCATTTCCCAAGGTGCATCGCTAGTAACAGGAACCACTCGCCCTCTCATTGCACTTGTGGATCAGGCACGAATGCTAGCGAATGAGAGAGGTTGCGGATGGATAGTAAAAGAGGTATTGGACTGCAAGAACCGGCAGGTGTCGCTCGCACTAAGATCGCAAAAAAAAATGTTTTTATTGCTTTGTCTTGTTCAGCAGGCGCATGCCCGAGGAACAAAAACAAGTGACGCGCAGATGACGGTTCGAAGATGATTTCGTCGATGGAAGTATTATGTAGGAGCGGACAACTCATTGCATTTCTGTGGTTGTTGATTTCTTGATTGAAAACGTTTATTTCTGATTTTGTAAATGGTGACTGGTCGGTTCCTTAGTCTAGGAATCCGTTGGCCTCGGCTGCCGTCCTGGCACTGCACATCAGTTGTAGCTGGCTCTCAGGGTTGGAGCTGGACAACGCTGCCTCCCGGTCCTCCGTCGTTGGGTTTGTTTTCCTTCCTAGGTCATGTTTTTCTTGCCACTCCCATACCGTGAGGTAAAATGAGGCCATCCTTCCGCATGATATACAGTGTGTGTCTATGTATTTGGGTACATGCTATAAGCTAGTCCAGCTGGGCTTAGGTATGTGTTCGATTGTAAGAGTCTTAATGATATTTCTCGCTCCCTGGTGAGGCAGGGGTCCGAGGAAGTGCATCATCTTCTCTTAATCCGTGCTGCTGGAGAATGCCTTTGTACCCTGTCACTGGATACAGTGTGGTATTCTCAGAGCGGGAGGGCGCCTGGTGGAGGAATTCGCGGTCTGCGCATGAACGTCTTTGTTCCCTCCGTCGGAGGGATGTCCTCAAGTCCATATGATGGTCGAGAGCGTGCCTGTGTCCTGCGTTGTATGGAGGATGCATGTTTGCCTAGGAGCCCTCTCCTGTGGTTTCGACATGTTTCTCGGGGGCCTGTACTTATATACTTGTTTACATAAGGGGCATCTCGCTGAGATGGCGAACGCCACCGCTGCCTCATCAAGTTGTGTTATATCTGTGTATTTGATAGAGGCTGCACTTAGGAATTTACCCCTTCGATCCGTGTCGAGTAATTGCTCCTTCGATGGGCCCGGCTGCGTATTTTCTTCTTGGGACCTCCAGGTTTCCTGTATAACATTTTGCTCTGGCTAATCTTCTGCTGGTGCTGAACTCGGGGCGCATGTTCCTATAGGAATCGGCAGGGTTGAGATGGCTTGTAAGATGTTTGGGTCGATGTCGCTTCTCTGCAAATGTGTAGGCTGACACTATGCGGAGGTGTTCGAGTACCCGATGGCCGGTTTTACTGTTAGATAACGACGAGATTTGGCCTTGAATGGTTTTGTCTACGGCGTTATAAACTCTTATTTTCATGAGTTTAGTGGTGCTGGCGTTTGCTGGGAGGTCTAGGGGTTTTTTGACCCCCTTCCGCACACTTTTGTCTACTTTTTTCTTTGTCAGTCTTCTTCCAGCTTAGGTGAGGTGCTGAGTACGTTACCCTACTTGCGATGAAGACGTGAACCAGTCTCATTATTCTTGCACCTTGACCACGAATTTCAAGCCCGACACCCGGCTGATCATGCGTGCTACTTTGTCCGTAGTATTGTTTAGCTTCCTGATTATTTCTCCCTCGTCTCCTTTGATTTTTTTAATGAATAGCCTTAGAATCTTGATTCTTTCGACTTATGAGATTTGTTGATTCTCTAGTGGGAGGAAGACTCTAGTCTCTAGTCGAAGTAGGCGCGCAGCTTCGCCAGCGAACGTCCGCGCAGAGCTCTACCGGAATGCGCAAGAAGGTGTCTTTTTTCTACCACTTTTACGCGATGGAACGCCGCCTTTCGGGGAAAATGCTCGTTTCTCTGAGCGAGTTACTGACGTTGCACTTTGTTTGCTTTGAATTCATGATTCAGTTTTTTTTTTTCTACCGGATCAGAAGGAAGTAGATGGCGATGAATCGTGACCTGCGTCGCTGTGGTTAAAACGAGCGGACTGGTTCCCGCCGTCTCACAATAACGGTCACCTCTGCTAGCCTCCGCGTTGTTGCTAAGGTGCCGTAAATTTTTATTTCCTATTTTTTCCCCGTCCTCGGAACGGGGCCGTTACTTATTATTAACCATGCATCGTTGAAGCGACAGCAGGCTGCAGTCTGTGAAAATGGACAGTAATTAGTAGCGAGAAACGAGGATATAGTTATTCCGCTTAAACGACGGCCAGCGGGTATCGCTCGCTGTATACGCACGCGGCGCAGCGCGGTCCTGTTCGGCCCCGGGGATAAGCGGAGCCGCGCCGTAATGTCTCATTAGGGCCCCTCTGGGCGTCCACCCACCGGTCCGGCTAGGGACGTTATCGGCCAGCGGATGCGGCCGCGTTGCAGCTTCGGTGCGCTGCTGCGGATTAATGCCCCAAACCTGGGAGCCGGACTCGAAGCGCCAGCTACACTTAATTTTTTCTTTCCGGCTGTGCTCATTTGATGCCTGCCGCGTATCTCTCACCGTCTGTGCACTCGAACCCGGCCATATATAGCAACTTCCGGTGGGTGAAGACATCGCCCTGAAGTGAATCAAGTGATGTGCTGACGTATGTGCTGAGAGTAGGGCTTATATATGCACCAATTAGGATAGGGCAGAGTTTAAGTCGGGTCCCTCATGAACTTCAGTGTAATGGCGGCCGCGTGTTCCTCTCCTGACCACTGGCGATACACTTAATTCGGGGCAATAGGAAATCACGCCATCTTTCTCAGAAATTCAATTCCGGGGGCGATCGGGGAGGCCAGTGTGACAGCACCCAAGAACGTTTCGTTTCTGCGGCTATTCCTGTTCACGAACCATCTGGAGTGTACTGACTACGGAAGAAACCAACTCATTTGCGTTTCACGGCCAATAAAGAGGTCGCGGTTTCGATCCCGGCAATGGCAATCACATTTCGATGGAGGCGAATGGCGTGAAAGCTTGAGTATTGAAATTTCGCTGCATCTAGGAGATTCCCTTGTGGCCGGAATGATCTGGAGCCCTCCCCCCCCCCCCCCCCTTCCCATTTACACAAGATAGCTGATAGCAGCTCCCTCGCCTTCGGTATGTTAACGTCGATCAGTTGCTATTCAAAACAATATGGAACGCATCCAGCTTTTACCAACGCCTCGATAAGCGGTCACATGGCGGGATACACAGATGCTTATAGGTAGTACAACTTTTCAGTGTTCACTGGCCGTACCGACGAGACACGTGTCTGTAATATAGTATAGGCAAGGACAGAAATTCCCTATGTTGTGTGTTACATCACAGCGGTGGTCGTTTAGCATTCACGATTCATGCAGCAGGGGCTCAATCAACTTGAAACATATCAGGGCTTTTTTTCTTGCGAGCTGCATTGTGTGTGGAAAACGTTTCTAATGAGGCCCGGTTCACAATTCTAGCTGCTATCAAGAGCCTGGATTAGATACTGCGCTGCTCCTGTCACCAGTTGTAGCCCATTCGGCTCCTAGGAAGAGGTGTTTCGGGCGACTTAGCGCATGTGAGTTCGCAGCCTTTCTGCCGCGGCTAATTAGTTGCTGGATAGCGGGTGAGGAAGTTTGGATCACCACTAACCTGACGCGAGCATCGAAGACGCATCACAAAGAGGAGCATTTTGTTGTCGTGGGAAACGCTCAGAAGACATAGAGATAGCGCAATGCGTTTATTGCCTCTTCAAATGCACATTCTTGGCAGTGGCTCACTGCTGTAGTTGTTTTGAAAAACCACCGGCCAACCTTAGTCGCTAAGCCGGAAAATCGCCTTCCTCCCGCTGGACTCGGCAAGGATCAGGCTTAAAGCACCTGCGCAGTCGTCGCACTGTTCCCAATTCCACATCTTCAGGCTCGTGGCCGAAATTTTCCGCGTTCCGCTAGTGTCGCTCTGCTGGCTTGCAGGTTTATATTTTGTGTAAAAATAAAGCAGCCCATTCACTTCAGGGCGCTCACATTCCCTCCGTGGGAAGACCTTGTTTTCCTGACCTCGGCGACTCATCTGCGCGACGTGCCGCGCTGCGAGTGCGGTCAGTGCGGCGCGCGTCATAATGCAGCTGCTGCACTAATTACACGCGACACGGCAGCGCGTTTTTCCTGCAATCGCGGCGCCCGCGCCGTGCGGGTGGCGGCCGTCGCATTCGCGGTCTTGGCGCCGGTGCTTGCACCGTGGCGCGCATTCCGGCTGTCGGATTTACCGATCTCGTGGGCGGCCGGGTTCATTATTCACGAGGCAAGTTGCACCGCCGCCGCTCGCTAATGCCGCCAGCGATTCCGACTATGCGCGAGTCTACTGTGCCGCGCACCGGCGGCGATGAGTGCGTTCTTGACGAGGTCCGCCCTGAGGGGCTTTGTCTCGTCGCTTCCGATCCGGCCGGCTCTGGTTTGTGATTGTGACGATGCAACCTTTCCCCCCCCCCCCCCCCCCCTCCCTGGCTTCCCTTTCACGGCCCACTTCTCGAGCATCCTCAGAGACTCGGTATGCGGAGGAGAGTATCCTCAATTTCCTATCCCGCGTATGCGGGGCCTATCGACTTGCGCGATCAGTCACGACAGTTTAGTGAGTTTCACATGACAAGCTGTGTTCCGCATTTGGGAGTGGTAGATTATGTATGAACAGAGTTTGGCGTAGGTAACTACTCCGATTAGCAGCGCTTCCCTCGCTCGCGTATACGCGCATTCGTAGAAACTATATGACCTGTAGTCATGGTTATAAATAAAACTGCGCATTTTTTTTTTAAATCTAGTGCAACAGCGGGTTTAATTTTTAGAGTAATAACCGGAACGTATATATTTTTGATGCCACCTTCAACAACACAATACCACCTTTCATAAATGTGTCTGGGTTCTGTACTGCTCTTAATAACTGGTATTTGGGTTGAGACTGTTTAGAAAGCAACTGGAATCCTTAAACGGTCATTCCCTTGTTTCGAAACAATGGCTGCGAAGCCTGTTCTTTCCCGGATTAGTGTATGAGAAAGCGAACTAGCGCTGTTTTTTTCCCCTTGAGGCGTGAATGAATAGTGAATTCGAATGTCGAGATGAATTCGAAGCGAATAGAATTCGCCCAATAATTTTGAATCGAATAGCTCGATTACACAAAACCTCACTTAACCTGTGCTGTTGTAAAAAATGAATGTCGCACCAAAATGTTAACTTTAACTGTAAAGCCTGGTTATTAGGCTGATATATTTATTGCAGTATAAATTACAACGTCCACCTTTTCCATATTGTGACGGTTACAATTGCCACACGAAACAGGTAGTCAGAGCCCATCGTTATATAAACGTCATGCTTCGCATAAAGACTAGAAAACAGTCACAAAAGTTAACGCAATTTTACCGAGGCTTGGCACGCATTCTGCTAAAACCTCATTACCAAAGAATGCGATTTTCTCATTTAAACGAAAACACGTTGTTCAATATGTTTTGCGAAAAACAGCTCCCGCTGGTTGCTTATCACACTGCTTGACTGTTGGAAAGGATTTCGCCTACTTTTTGGGTGGCAAGAATTCCAACACACTTCTGGGCAACTTTGGCTAAAACAGGATGCAAGCTGCTAGAGCCGTGCTTCCATCAAACGGTTTCTTTCCTGAGAGGCAGTAAAAAAAAAACAGGCAGCCGGCTACCTTTTCAGCAGCGTCTTGGTGCTCCATCTTGCGTCATGCGCTGGAGGTTAGGTTGAAGACAGATACCAGTTGTACTCTGCCCTGTGCCTGTACTTATAAAATGTGTTGGTCATGATTTTTTTTTTCTATGGCAGCGCGTTTTCTGCTGCTCAAGGTGTGGGCTGAACCATTTTCCCAACTCTCCTCATTTCTTTTGTGTAGCAAATCCCCCTGAATCGCCTTGTCATCGGTGTTCCGTTTTCCGCGCTAGCCGCCATTTTGGCTCCCCTTTTTGGTAACGCGGAGACCGTGTATTGAACATGCTGACACTCAGTCCAGTGATGACTGTTGCGACAATGCCTAAATAGAATAGAAGCATATTAACAGGGACGAATGGATGGATGAGCTTGCACTCTCGCGCTGCCTATTCCTACATCTAAAAGTATTCAGGAATGTCGAAAGATTGGATGTGTTTGGATTGCTGAATTCGGGTCGAAGCGAATGTCGAATAGAAATATTCGGCTGGCCTGTCGAATCTTGCGCCGATTCTCAGACCCCTACTTTTTCGCGTTTTTCATGGCATTCGTAGCGTAACCTCCCCTCCCCTTCACACCTCAGTTTACTTTTCCGACCAGCATAAAGTTTCCGTAACCATTTTAACGCATGTCTATTAGCAGTTAGCACGTATAGTTAGGTGTGGGCGCGTGCCAACTGTTTGTCGAGTGAACTGGTATTGCCGTCGGAATATTTCATCTTCCCTTCGTGAGGCGGTTCTCCCTGAGCACCTTGTACATCAACCGTTCTTGATATACACGACCCTTTCAAGCAGTTATTTTTTTTTTCGTTTATGTGTCGATATCCGCTGCCTCCATTCATCCATTTACAATGACCGTTTTGCTTTGGTGACTTGCCGTCGTCATGTTTGTTCTGGTTGCAAATTGAGCGCTATGCTAAGATACGTTGGCTTTAGGGCGTGTAAACAGAGTGCAGAAGCAAGCGAACATGTTTTATACCTGCGTGAGCGGCTACTTTACTATTCAAACTACCTGAGTATTTTTTTTATTCTCGAGAGCAGGGGCGTGATTGCTATCACTGGTCATGCGTGCCTTTTCTCTAGCTAGTAAGGAATGTTTTCAGTTCCATTTTCGGCAATCTCTTTTCATCATCGTCCCGATATCGCGGCCTAGTTGATACCGAAGCAAACACAGAACCTTCGGTCAGAGATGTATTATTTATAGGGAGAGAAAATCCTCTCGCGCCGAGGTGGATTCGAACTAACGCCAGCGTGGAGCGAGAGGCTGGCCAGCGGTCTCAGTGCACCTGGCCGTCGCCCCAACAGCAGTCACGCGTTTTTGGGACGGTAACAGCGGCAGCATAGACGCACCACTCGCTTCAAGCTATGCGGACGCATTGATAACTAATCAATCATACACCGCTCCTGCAAAGCATTTAGTGCTGACATTTACTCTCGGCGACCAGATAGGCGGTATTTTTTTCTGATTTTTTAACTGTTGCGCTCTCACACATCTCAGGGTGTATGTATACACGCACTTTATAGATGAGCTGTTCAAGATAGGTTCCTGGCAGTAGGCCAGGCACTGGAAGTCGGAAGAGGAAACGAGGGACGAGGGTAGGAACCGCGGAAACCACGCTTGTAGAATGGAGGCCAAGGCGTTCTTCTACTGAGCACGAGGTTCCGGGACTGAATCCCGGCTGCATTTCGATGGAGGCCCAAATTCAAAAGCACCCCTGAGCTGTGCGACATCAGAGTCGAAATTCAGCCTCAGCCTTCCAATACGGCTTCTCGCACAACTCAAGTACACCTTCGGGACGCTAATCCCCTTATCTAGCTGCGCACAGGATATCGGGGCACTTTTTCGTAGTGCCTCGGAAAAGTACGTATAGCACCAGATTAGAGGCGTTCGAGAAGCAGGGCGAACACGAGTGGGAATGACACGCTCACGAGGCGCGGCGTGTAGCAGGAGAGTGCGAGAATGCGCCTAAAAACCGAAAGTCCGTCGTTTGTGAGCGTAAATTGGCGGCAAGTACCAGTGAGTGGTGTCGTCACTCAACGAGCCAGCACTCACCGAGTACTACGCGAGCACGTGTCAGCTCTATAGGCGGAAGGATAACGAGTGAGACAGGAGATAAAACCTTTCGTACAATATTTTTGAAGGAGTCATTGTGCCGAGGCTTTATTACCCGCTCGTGCTTCCTTTAAGACAGCGCGCTCCGAAGGAGGCGTGAATAATGCACCTGTGCCAACATTAGCGATTTTCGGGAGGAGTTGGATTAATTGGGTGAGTCCAGCCGATCTCTTCAGGCTTTCCCATCCGGGCGTCGTAACTTTCAAGCAGCAATTAACCGTCGCTGCGCGAGAAGATTCCTCAGTTCCATCAATGTTATTGATGTCAACTCTGTGCAAATCACTTTCGACAGCGAGCGTATTGTCGTGCGCATACGTGAATGAATGCGTGCATTAATGCGTGCTATGCTTATGGTTTATGGTTTAAGGGGTTTAACGTCCCAAAGCGACTGAGGCTATGAGGAACGCCGTAGTGAAGGGCTCCGGAAGTTTCGACCACCTGGGGTTCTTTAACGTGCAGTGACATCTCACAGCCCACGGGCCTCTAGAATATCGCCTTCATCGAAATTCGACCGCCACGGCCGGGATCGAACCCGCGTCTTTCGGGACAGCAGCCGAGTGCCATAACCACTGAGCCACGGCGACGGCTAGTGCTATGCTTATGTTAACGTCCATATCAGTCCATACTCACGCATAACAAGTCAGAACAATGAAACGTGATTATAAATGTATTCATTCTTCTATTAATGCAGAAGATTTTTGAGTTTCTGTCATCAATCAGAGGTAGCGATAGTTGTGGCTTCCACCGTGTTACAAGAATCTAGTGAAATAAAGTACAGCGTTCGTGTTTTATTAGAATCCACTGGGTTGGGTTCCGTAGTACCATTTAGGTTTGTTCTCTAAATGTTTTTTTGTAAACACTGGCAACCAATGCACCCACCAGATCCATCGCCCGGCTAAATCTCCACATTGAGTATCACTGCAGCTCTCGAGACTACTGCTCAGGGATAATTCTAATCCCTCCCAAGCATTTGAGGCCACCGCCCATCCTGTTGGTTCAATTTGCTCGTGACGGTTCTGGAGCTAGAACTGAAATATTAAATGGGCCGGGATGCCGAAACTCGTGTTGGTAACGAGCAAAACACTATACCGACTGTGGCAGGAGAATATGTTCAGACTAAAAATTTGTGTCAGCTCGCTGCTGGAAATTTGATTCCCACGCTGACCTTGCAAGAATGCTGACTCTCCTCGAGATATGAGGAGCGCTAATCGTCCGGAAATTATTGTTTTAACGCGGATATTAGAATAGCTTTCTTTAATTTGTGGGAATAGGGAATTTGTCTGGCATTTCTTAGAGTGATTATAAATGAGCTCGCACCGTCTATGACTGAACTCATCTCTGAGGCGCATGCGCGAGTAGAACTTTACGCGTTTGATAGGCCATCGCTGTTACCTGCATGTTCATGAACATCCGAAACTTCCGACTCTGAATTAGTCCGGTACGACAGAGCACTGCTGCAACTGTGATGGTCGCTTCATCATTTGTCGTTGTTGACGCTCACAACGTGCGCTTGCCCTGTGCGAAATTACGGTCTTACTATCTCTCTGGCAGCGCGTGAGCGACATATTTTATGGTAGCCACCCGATACGTACACCAAACGAAAACCTCCACCTAAAGCGCCGACGGCGCAGTTTGCGCGCTACCGTGGCAATGGACGAGGACAGCTCGTTATCGACCGCTTGCGAGTACAAACCGTCGCGCGCTCTGCACACATCGTTGGCCGGGTGTCCGTATTCATTTCCATGTGTGGCACGGGAGAGCCCGCCTTTTCTGTCTTACTGTTCGGGAAGTTCCCTCACTCATGCTTCACTGCTGGCGTCCTCAGCCAGCAAATGTAGAAGGAGAGACGGAAGAGAAAAAAAGCAGAAGTCGTTATGAAAAATTGGGACACGACATTATGCGGCACAGTGTCTATGACGGGCATGGCTGTTACCTCTGCGCACGTAGATATGTGCCCAGTGCGCGCTGGCACGGAAATAATCGGCTCAGCGCGGGTGGTTCACGTGTTGCCCATTCTAGGAAAAACTTTGGCGGAAAGCCAGCGCCGCAAAAGCTGGAGCTCGTCTGAATCGATTCGCTTCAGCATAAACGACGCATGTTTTATGCGCAGCTGTTAAAGACTTATTTCTGGCGCATCCGGCGTAGGCCGGCATTGTCGAAGTCTATCGCATGACCAGCGCCGCTCACGTGACTTACGATCTGCGATGTTACGATCAGCATGTAGCTGTTGAAGCGCGCTCCTCGCTTCAAGATCACGTGGCTACTCGATGATTCTGATTGATTGATCTGAGAGCGCACCCACTAAAGTTGGCCCCATTGGTGAAAGGAAAAAAAAGAAGGTCAGGACAGGCATAAAGAGATTCGGGGGACATAACGAACGTCAGGACAACAGCAACGGGCCAGAGCCCCCGACGCAGCGATTCAACAGCAGGATCGCCTGTGCAAGCAGCGGGCGAGAGCCCAGAAACGACAAACACCTTGCACGGCGGCGGCACCAGCGTGCGTTCCAGACAAGCATCAACGAAGCTCTTGCGTGCTGGGCCGCGGAGGAATCGGTGAACGATGTTTAGCTTGAAGTTGAGCTTCACCATCACTGCCCTAGGCATCGGCACAAAATACAAGCGCAACCACACGTGCAAATGAAGGTGTGCTTACTGACAATGCTCAGTGTGTATACGCATGACAACAAAGCACGGCGCAGCATGTATTCATTCCTGCAGGAGGTGTAGTCCAGGCGTAACACTGGTAATACCGTAAATTTTCAATTCAATTCAATTCTTTATTCACCAGAAAACTGGACGGTCTCCAGGGCTAAAATTTACAGCGCAGAAACCCCAGGTGCCCTTTGTTTAGAAAGTTCAGATTATCGCAAATGTTTTCCATGCTTTACTTAGTTATAGCGCTAATCTGAGTACGAGAGTAGCGCAATAACGTAGTCAAGCATGGAGAACCAACCAGGCCCATTAGCAGCTTTACTGACGCAATTGTTAGTTTCTTTTTTTGCCTTGTCCTTAATTCTCCTTTATTAGAGTACCAAAGAAAAAAGCCACATTGCCACTGCATATACACCCTTTGACAAGATAACCTGAAAGCACGGAGCGACGACCAAGTGCTTCCGATGACGCCATGCTGCTACGGGGACATGAATTAGCAACAAGATAAGCGCCGGCCCGAGAGTACAGGCAAGCTCGCTTGGATCAGCATAATCGGAGTTCGGCGAACCGTGGGGTGTACCTTTGTTGCGCCTTTGTTAGGACTGACTGTAAAATTTCTACCGTCAGTCTCTGATCGCTCTTAAATGCCTCAAAACTTGTTTTGCTTCTGTCGCTTAGTCTTGGAGGTGAGGCTTCACAAGCGTTGAAACAGCAGTCATAGCATGCATAAAAAGACGCTCTCGCATTTCGTTCGTGCTGTCATGTCTGCAGGGAGACATGCGTAGTTTCTGGTCGTCGCTGCGTCATTTCAGGTTGGGTTGTCAGCGCTGTAATTACTTCGTATCACTGGTAGTAGCTAGCTATGGTGACAAACTGGCTGTGCTGCTATGTCACTGAGTGCGTGTTCGCGAAATCTATCTGTGCCGCGCGAGTCGCACGTTGATGAAAGCTGGATGAAATTAAAGCCATCGTTAGGGCAACGTAACGCGCAATTCAGTGAGAGCTGGTGTACAACTGTAATGCGGCCAGGGCAGCATTCGGAAAGACCTCTTGCAGGGTAGACTGACAAGCTGATGTTAATTCCTTGAGGTCTTTGCGGAACCACTGGCGGCTTGTGAAACACCTTCATGGCTCCTCTGGTTCTTGCTTGCCTTCGACGCCTCATTGGTTCAGCTTGGCTCGGCAGCGGAAGATGAAATGAGATGCAACAAGTGCTCAGAGACTACGAACGAAGATGGATGAAGTCGAAAGACCGTGGGGGAACCTTTCACTTATCCCGGCAACAACAAATTTCGTTTCGTGAAAGCAGGCTGTCAGCAAACTTTAGAACTTACGGGCACAGTCTTTTTCCATAAAACGAAACGAACGCCTCGCGTAGTCTCCAGGATTAACTTAGCCTTACTTAATACTCTTACTTCAGGTCCAATTCCTGCCTTCTCACGCTTTTCGCGCCTTTCTGTTTTATCCTTTTCTTCAATAGGTGCCTTGAATTCGAGGACGCAAGCACCGAATTCAGTTCTTTTCTTTATTAATAAAATACTGACAGATGTCGAGCAATGACTGTCCTAGACTCGGTCGACCAATGGTCCAAAACTTAGTGTCGAAAAGCAGGTGTGTTTCGGATGGTCAGCCGACTTCTTTTACTCACTATGGCTCCAACGTTTATACGTAGTCGCGGCGGCCGCATATGTGAGTGGGGTGAATACGTAAACCACTATATATATTATTTCCATGTGTTTTCAAGAATCTCAGGTGTTCGGAACATTCTGCTATAAGGCTAGCATCTTCGCACAGGTATAGCTTTCGCACGTAATAAAATACTTAATTATTGATGTACTAAAGCTATTTTTGCATTTGATCTTGACTGTGGCGGATAACATAGGCGCCAATAGCTTCTACAGGGTGGTTTTTTTAACGTTTGCAGCTTTATATTTTAGAACTCCGAAAAATACATCGGTGCAGTCTGTGCAGGCATATTGTACAGCAAGGCCGATATGCACGGGATAGAGCTCAATAATTACAAGAATAATTAACCAAAATTAACCGACCAGCTTTTTTTTTATTTATGACTTTAGGACACAAGATTTCCTTGCGAAATTTAGGGCCCTCAAAAGAGAGGACGAGCCCAGCTTTTAAAGTTTATTAATCGGCAATGGGGTCCGAAATGTCCAACAACAAATATACGCATTTGAAAGCTTTGGAGGTTTGCTTTCGCGCGCTGAATATATTTACAAAATGGCATTGTTGCTCGTAAAATAAGTTAGATTGCTTTCGGCGACAATATATTGTCGCCGAAATTAGGTTAACTTCTTCTGCACCATCAAATACACAAACTTCGTTTCTAGATAGCTTAAAAATGCAAACAAGGCCATTCGATTAATATGCAATGCGGGAAAGCCAGCAGAACAAGCTTTCAAATGCGCATTTTTGTCGCTCGATACTTCTAGCCACATTGGCGACTAAGAAAATTTCAAAACTGGGCTCACCTTCGATATATACGGCCTTCAATTTCGCAATTTGACCTTGCGCCATAAAACAGAAACAAAATTTGATTAGTTAAGTTTGGTTAAATTTACGTCTAATTACTGATCCATATCAAGTATGTAATGTCCGCCCTGCTGTACAATTCCGCTTCTCAGAACCAGCCAATGTATCTCTTATAGCCCTTAAAATAAAAATGTGTAAATTTAACAAAGAACTACCGCGTATATGCGTGCGCTTCTTGCGTTTGAGAGAGAAATTAAATCACCAGGCCATTCTCTATTTATCCATCACTTGGCATCATGTCTACTGCAAAATTGAATTCGAACACCCTGAGATACAAGCAATCGCGTAACCTGGCCAAGAAAACAAGCTCTCGTTTAGCGAGGTGAAAGCTGAACAAAATGTGCCTTTAGCCGTGGTAATCAGCCGTAGCAGAGCAGCGCAAATTGCCCCGCATTTTTAAAATTCGTGCCTAAGCCTCTCATCGAGGCGGTTTTGCTCCCAATGTACCCAATTTGCCCCGTTTTTGCATCGTATCGTACCGCATTTTCCCTAGAAGGAGACTAAATTAACTGAATACGCAGCTTGTATAAGCTATAAATAAAAAAATGAAATACGTGTGTAGACATCACCTGCTTAATTCGCAAGTAAACTGCGGTGCGTGTATACACGGCCGTGTTGACGCGGGTCCCAGAAGCTAGGCTACGCCACGATGCACTTCAAGACTGTCCGCGGAGTCCTTCTCGGTGTAAATGTCACGAATTTTATTTGAGCCGCAATTTTTCTGCAATAAATGTGCATTTTGCTGCCGAACACACATCAACATGCCCAGCAAAAAACACAACCGATTTTTACTAGGAGAAAAAATTGGATGAAGTCTCAGTGTCCCTTGAGCTCCCGTCTATAGGGTCAAGACTGGTACGCTCGAGCCAGTAGAAAATAATTACTGCGAAACGAGAAAAACACTTCCATGTCAATGATGGCGCTTGTGCCTTACAAGAACAAATTTTGTAATCAAACTGTCTGCGTGAATGTAGGTTTTCAGGCTTTTGCTGTTCTTGCTTTGCACTGTTCCAAAATATGCACGCCATATGAATGCCACAGTGATGTAGAAGGAAGGTGTACTGCGTCGACAGGGTGTTCTCGTGTAGTGTGATTCATACCCGCAGATCGCAGTTCAGATGTCCTTCCAAGCTGTTTGTTAAGTGTTATGATGTCACGATTATTAAAAAAATGCTAGGTTATTAAGCAAACGGGGCGCGAAAACGTTTTGACAGGAACTGGAGGAAGAACAACAGGTAATTCTTGTCTCCGCATGATACAAACAGAAGGAAAAAGATCGGGACGTAGAGAAATCTTGAAAGTGGAAGTAAAGTCAGAAATTTTAACGCCTAAAAATATAAATTTTTGTTGCACTTAAGCTTGTCGCTTCATGGTTTGCATTGTGGTTTCGATGCAAAAGATATTCTAAAGAGAAAAAATGGACGCGTACACTTATTAGCTATTTCAGAGCTACCAGCAAATGACATGACGACAAGCTAATGTAGGGCGAATTCACCATCTCCCCCGTTAATTCCACCTGTTCCGTCTTCCTTCTCATTATGACCGTCAAAGCTGTCTAGACGGCGTGGCAAATATTTGATTTTTTAAAGAGCCTGAACGATGGGGTCGAGGTGGGAAAAAAATGAGCTGACGTAATTGCACTTTCAATATGCAAAAGTGTTCGTTAGCATTATGCTCTTTGGTACTGTTCAGATAGTAAATAGCTCCCAATATTTTCGGACAAAGCTTAGAAATAAGGCGCTGGAAAAATTTTTGTCCTGTTTTGCGGTTTTGCTCCTCACGATATACTACCAACTGGCCTACAACCAAGTCCTTCTAAGTCGCAAATTTAGTTTGTT
Source organism: Amblyomma americanum (assembly GCF_052857255.1). Taxonomy (NCBI): domain Eukaryota; kingdom Metazoa; phylum Arthropoda; class Arachnida; order Ixodida; family Ixodidae; genus Amblyomma; species Amblyomma americanum. The sequence continues at coordinate 328,806,291 of NC_135497.1, read as the reverse complement.
TTTGTGACAGTAGGTGTCAGATATGTTTCCTGCTGCCAGGCACTGTCACTGAAGTGTTATGAGTCTTTGCCAGGCCCGAATTTTTGTCTTCTGCACAGGAAAAAAAGACATTCATTATTGTTGTTATTACCGATTCATTGTGCCTAATCATAGAGGGTTTAAGATTGCTTCTTCGCTAACCACTTCGAAATGTATCACTATACTTTGTCCATCGCTTCTATTCCAGACTTCCCCAACTAGTCCATTTCGTTATAAATAAGCTGAGAGAAGCTCATGCAATATGGTGACATAGGTATTTTTGTGATATCATCACGCTGGTTTTCTTCAGCACTTCTGTCCATCTCCACCAAAGCAGCAACATTGATGTCGTACAAAAGGTTCACATTGTTTTCGTCTGTACTTCTTGTTTCGTCTATCAAGAACACACTCAACTTTCTGCTCCTTTCGCGACCAAGAAAAGACGATAAAATTTGATTTGGAATGAAAACAAAAGCAATAAAGAGCGCCCTAATCTCGTTTCTGTTTTCTATTCCATTCTTTCTACCAGGAACTACATCCAAGGCAGAGATTTAGCAGCGCCGCTTTCAATTTTTTTTTCTGCAAGAACAAATAAACCAGCAAGCAAGCGTGGTGGAAGGATAGGCCTTCATGGCTGGCCTTATTTCGGAAGCTTTTATCTACGGGCCTGTAGAAATAGGGAAAAGCGTGAATGCAGCACCTCTCGCGGTGGATCAGTGGCTGTGGCGTTCGGCTGCCGAGCCCTAGGTCACGAGATTCAATTCAATTCAATTCAATTCCATTTATTTTCCAGAAAATTCTGGCGGCTGCCTGGACTAAAAGCTGTAGATATACAGCTTGACGAGGCCCAGGCAGCCGTTACAAGGCATAGAAGCAGACTTTGTTGAGAACATTTACATACACACACAAAAAAACGAACACATAGTCAGGTTACAGTTTTCACAAAAAACAGGACAGCCAGAAAGCACAAAATTATCAATAAATTACAATAGCGAAATACAGAAAACATATTTACATAAGATACAAGGGAGCAGCTGTACTTGGGCGCGAATTATACGTCAGGAATTATTTTTGAAGAAATAATTCACGCAATGCTTTCTTAGTAGGGTTATTTATGTCTTTATATCTATTTAAAATTACTGGAAGATTGTGCTGTAGTGCTTGGAACTTATAGTCAGTGCGAAAATTGGGAACTAACCAAGTGTCTGTGTTGCGAGTATTAACTGTGTGATCGTTCTGTTTCAGTAGCGCAGTGCCTTCTATCATAGACCTAAAGGATGACGACAGATGAAATCAAATCGAATGAGATCGAATTGCAGCCGCGACGGCCGCATTTAGATCTCGGCGAAATGCAAAACAGGACCGTGTGCCGTGCGATGTGAGTGCACGTCCCAGAACCCCATGTAGTCTGAACTGGTACGTTCGCATAATGATCAACCAACTGGCCCCGGTATTTGCTTTGCTGATCAGGAGCCCTCTACTAACGTGTCTCACATAGCCGGCGTGGAGCTTCGGGAAGCTACACCACACATGACTGTACAATACCTGCACTGTACCATGCCATATCATACCGTGCCGTAGCGTATCATACTGTGTAATACAATGCCATGTCGTATACGACAACTTCCGGGCAAAATCCGCTGCTTAATTCTGTACTGAAGCGCAGAGATGTTATATTTGCGTCAGGACGTGGAATAAAATAATGCGTTCGTCAGCAAATATGACTTACACAAATATGTAATTTTAAACGTGGGGCTTATGTGTAATATGAGCCCAACGCCGCCCATCCTCCTCCCCACTTGCCCGGTGCGTTTGAAATTCGAAGAAGTCTGCTGCTATTGCAAATAAAGCAATATCCCTTCGACGCGCTCACATTGAAATGCCATGCAAGAAAGGAACTGAAGGACGCCATAGCAGTTTCATTTCAAGGGAATGGAGCTCAGTGTCGCACATCTTGTAAGTAGCCTTTCATAGATACCAGAAGGAGTCAAGCAGACAGTGGTTAATTGAAGTTCGCAGAAATAATTATGCCTCAAAATACCGACAAAATACTTTCTTGTAGCTTCCGTCCGCGCAGAACTGAAAAAAATAGCGACTGAAGTGGAAACGATAAACAAAATTTTGAAAACACACTTATTAAACGGGGCAAAGCTGGCAGCAGTGTTCGCTCTCATTTGTGTCAAGTTGTTCGGGCCGATGGTAGCGCAGAGCTCGTGAGCTACTTTCATGGTAAGTGCATTTTTGTCAGCCGGTGCAACGAGCCTGGGACGGAGTCTTTCTTGCTGTCCATTCTCCTTTCTTTATTTTGCTGTTCCTTCCTGCCTTTCTTCATTCAATGATTCCTTCTCTCCTTACTTGTTCTTTTGCATTTTTTTCTTCCGTTACTTGACGTTTCCTTACTTCCTTCCCTCCTTCCTTCTTTACTTTCTCTCTTCCTTTCTTTGTCGTTTCTTGCTCGCTACAGTTTTTCTTTGTTTTTCTGTTTCGTTAATACTTTCCTTCCTCCCTTCTTCCCTCCCTCCCTTCCTTCTTTCTTTCCTCTCTCCCTCCCTTCGTTCCTCCCTTTCTCTCTCTCCCTTTCTTTCTTTCTTTCTTTCCCCTTCCTATTTCCGTCCATCATTCTTGCTTCTTTTCTTCCTGCGTCCGTCCATCATTCTTGCTTCTTTTCTTCCTGCTTCCGTCCATCTTTCTTGCTTTTTTTCTTCCTGCTTCCGTCCATCTTTCTTGCTTCTTGTCTTCCTGCTTCAATCCATTTTTCTTGCTTATTTTCTTCCTGCTTCCGTCCATTTTCTTACTTCTTTACTTCCTGCTTCCGTCCATCTTTCTTGTTTGTTTTCTTCCTGCTTCCGTCCATCTTTCTTGCTTCTTTTCTTCCTGCTTCCGTCCATCTTTCTTGCTTCTTGTCTTCCTGCTTCTGCCCATCTTTCTTATTTATTTTCTTCCTGCTTCCATCCATCTCTATTGCTTCTTTACTTCCTGCTTCCGTCCATCTTTCTTGCTTCTTTTCTTCCTGCTTCCGTCCATCTTTCTTGCTTCTTTTCTTCCTGCTTCTGTCCATCTTTCTTGATTATTTTCTTCCTGCTTCCGTCCATTTTTCTTGGTTCTTTTCTTCCTGCTTCCGTCCATCTTTCTTACTTCTTTTCTTTTGCTTCCGTCTATCTTTCTTGCTTCTTTTCTTCCTGCTGTTTTTTTATTGTTTCCTTCATTCCTTATTTCTTTTTCTCTTCTTGCTTCACTGCTGACAGCTTAACGCCGTAGTAACGTTGTTTTTCGCGTTTCCATTATATCTGTCTGTCTCTTTTTCTTCCCATCTTTCTTTGTAACTTTTTTTCCTCTTTTGTTCTTCGGCTGTTCACCTCATTTCACATCACCTTCTCAAAAAATTGGCGAGCGCAGAAATTCATATTCGGCAGTCTTCTCCACTTCCTTTTTAACGTCTGTGCACGGTAAGTTTCTCTCGCACTGCCAAAATCCGGCATTTCCCTTTTTCTTGCACTCATGTTACCTAACCACGAAAAGAGTAATCGTAAGTTATTGGGCACGGTGCGCTCGTTAGTAACTTCCTGTCTTCCACGGTCTTGCACTCGCGCGAGCAAATCAAAACTTATGAGACGAGTGATAGTAAGGCAAGAGAGTGACACCGAGGGCCAGCAGCACCCTTATTTCTTGTCTCGTAGAAAAATATGCACTATTTGTTTCAACAAAGTAGCAGACGCGCGAGAGCATGCCGGCAAACTACAATCCAAGTGCTCGAACTTGTGTAAACAGATTACAAGTTAAATTCGCAGAAATTTCGATCGGCTGTATGGCTAACAGCATCAAAGTATAGCGCCATCTAAACCGTGTCTGCGTCGGCACCGTGATCTTCAGCCCCGTTTATTGCACTGCAAGTTGCAGGCAGTGCTCTATAATTGCCGCTGTCTTGCGCCAAGCCGGGGGTACGCTCCTCACCACTCTACCAGAAAATTTTATACCCTCGAATTTTCCAACGTCACCACTACGCTTGCTTTTGTGGCGCATCCGCTTCTGTTCTCTTTCCACCCACAATTCTCTGTCCCTTATGGCGCTTAACACACCACAGGTTACCTCTCCTGCGCGTTTTGTGTGTCTTGTCAAAGTCTATTTCTCCATAGAAATTTCCGCTATAACATAATAACTCTCTTGCTTTTTCATCCGCATTGCCGTGTTCGTGTGCCATGCCGTAACACCTATCGTTCTTCTTCCCTTCCATCGCTACCCTGTCCTGTGCCTCATTTCAACTATTTCACTGTGCTCCGAATTCCGTCCTCGCGAGGAAGTACTGGCAGGATGCAGTGGTGACATACTTTGATTTCGAATTATATCGATACCCATGTTCTTAACCTGAGAGTGCCGTTACAGTTCCCTGAAACCTTTTCTTGACCTCCTGCTGAATTCTCTCTCATGGTCTGCACATGTCATGACTGCATGGCCTAGATGCATTTCCTCACTACTTCTTGTACCTCACTGCATATTCCAAACTGTTCTTTCCTCGCCAAAATTCCGAACAATACTTTTGTTTTCCTCGTAAAAATTTCTGAGCCTCCGAATACATTTTGCATTCACATGTTGTCTACAATGCGCTGTGTAAGGCATCGTTTTGCAGCTACGGTACGCCTCTAATCATACTCCAACGCTCTGAACGCTTCTTATCGGAGACTTATAGTAAATAAGGCATACATTGTCTCTCTGAGCTTGACAGTCATTCCAGTCGATTTTTTCTAACTCCTCTTTTGAAAGGATCTGATGGCCGTTCAATTTCTACATTTATCTTTTACATATTTATTTATGCTTCTTCTACACTTTGGCTACGCTCTTCCTGCATTCCCGCATTTTTCAATGTCTCCGAAAACCAGATACAAGACTAATTAGAGCAACGGAAACAAGACATAGGACGAGACGGCGGCCGCAAGCGCCCTGTGTCACGTCTATGTTGCGCCTCATTCTAATTAATCATGCAGCATCAACTAGCCAGGCAGCGTACCTTACGCAGGAATTTGTTACTTTCTGCCAATCTTATAGCTCGAGTGATTTCGTGAAACCGCCAATACAAAACCGCCAAGCCGAAAACTTTCGACTTTTTGTCTGTGCCGCCTACATCATCTATGGAGGTGAAATAAATTTGATCTGATTCTTCAATGCTAAAAGTGGAGGTGTTCCTTAATCAGGAAGCAACGATATCTGTGGTTCGTATTAATGTACGATCTCAAATATGATCACTCATTTTTTCCTAAAACAGCTTTGTCTTGAGTTCTCCGCTCTTAAGCTCACTCAAGCGTGGCGCAGCTTCTCCAATGGTTTGTTGAATTTAGTCAACTACAAACGCTTTTCACTGGGCCGAAGTGGGGAACAAGGTGGCGGGAGAGCTACCTATATTTACGATGCAGAATTCTGTAGCGAGCAGTTGGATCTCTTTACAGGCGTTATTCCTGGTTATAAATCTCTGTGTGTCCAGGCTAGTATAGTTACTGTCGTTGATCGACCGTCTTCTGCTACATTTCATTGACGCACTTCTAGAATATGTTATATAAAAGACAGACTTATCTTTGGCGGCTACTTTCTTATTAGCCTAGCACCTGAAATCAGAGTTTCCTACGAACTAGTTCACCGAATGAACGCTTCCGCCTGCCGAAACGTAATGACAAATCACGAAACGTAATCACAGTGCGTGGTTATCAATGGCTACCGGTCCGCTTTCCAAGCAATTCAGTGTGGTGCCCCAGGGGAGCATCTTAGGCTCTTTGTTGTTCAATGTATACGTGAACTACGCCAGGTTTGTTGCAAAACATGCAGGTTTTTTATTATACGGCGATGACACACACGTATTTCTACCATTCGCCAACCCAAATAACCTGTTTGCCTGTACCAATGGTGTTTTGATAAATTACTTGTGTGGTCGCACGTAACGATCTTAAAACCAACACAAAGAAGTCTAAAGGCGTGTTATTCGCACCAAAGAACAAATATGGTGCCACAAATAGTGAACTAAAATTAAGTCAGCACAACCTACATATAATAAAAGAACAAAGTTTTAGACGTCATATTTCCCCCTCGCATGACTTGGGAAAGGCAAGTTGATTTCTCAAGAAACCAGGATTTCTCAAGAAACCAGCAATCCTGTCCCATCGGCGGTTTTAATACATGCCATCATTATTTTCCTTCCAGTGTCAAGCTTAAAAATCTATCATGCACTCTTCCGATAAAATTTGTACTACTGTATGTTAGTCTGGTGCAGGCAGGAGCTTATTGGTTTACATTCTTTTTATGGCAGCTCCACCATATTATATGTATGTTAGTCTAGAGAACAACCCCCAAAAAAGAATTAAGATTGCTGATGTTAGCAAAAACTTTCTCGCGATTTAGCATTGCTAAGCACGAAATGATGTGCGAGAGTAGGTTTTTAGCGGGCGGACACCACCGCCACGTACCTCAAAGCGCTATTGATGTGTCCACTGTCCCAGGGATCGATATATGCGTCTTTCCTTTCCTCAACATCAACGGAGTCTACAACACTGTCAACGCCAACGAACCCAAACAACACCGGCGGCTTATTGCTCTAGTGCCGCTTTTCTTCCAAAACGTTGGGAACGCAAGCGCAAGTAGAGCACATCTCTCTGTGACTACCACACTTATCTCAAAGTGCGATTGAGGTGTCCACTGACTCAGGAAGCCAGTTATGCGCGTTTCCTTTCCTTTCGTGGCTTTTGCACAAAGTTGGAAGTTGATGAAGACGATGACGCGCAATGTACAGTGCGTGCGTGGTGCAGTTTAACACGAGGCGTGGTCGGCGCCGGCGATAGCAAAGTGTTCTCGTGCAATGGCCAGCGAAGCCGATCTGCTCGCGCCGCCGCGGGTTCGAAACCCACTCGCGGCAGTACTTATTTTATATCTGCGGGTATCGGAGAGGTTTCCAATACATCTCGCCTTTTTCATGACTGCTAGATCAATGGTGCTTTCGCGCTAAATTAGCTATTTGTTGTGTTTGAAATGTGCTTTACGTGTTGACAACTGAAGACTTGTTCTTTCATCACAGGATAATTAATATCGAACACGTATGAGAATACCGCTAGCTGTGCCAGCTGCATTGTTCGAACGATAAGTACACGAGACTTCTGCGTGATCTACCAGGTCTCGCACAGCAAAATAATGCATGCCAAACGCGAGGTTCAACGAAGCGTCTAATGCAACGTCATCGAATGATTTAGTTTAGGCAGTCGCTGGCGCGCAAGTAGTAATAGGATATAGTACTTCATTCGGGCGCAAAACTTACGCTCCTGAGACGCCGATGGTCTGCTGCACAAGCAGATGCGGTTTGTCTCCACCTTCAGCTCTCAGCCTGTCCTGCGAGGTCTCGGCAGTGTAGCAGAGGTTGGGAAATAAACCCGATTGCTGTGTGACCGGGCAGGAGAATAAGCAGTGAGAGAGGTTGGCATGAGTGGGAGGACAGTTGGAACATGAAGGATCGCGACAGAATTTTTATTTATATTGTAACGGGGGGTTTGTTACGAGGTACTGGGGCGACGGGAACGGCAACGGCAGCAGTCTGGGATCAGATCGGCAAAAGACACACAAGCGTAGCGCTGGCAAAAACTCTCGAGAACACTGTCACCTCGTCTTCGTCTTTTCAAAATCATCAGACGCATCTTCTTCTTTAGCCTTACAATCACCCCGGGGACAAGAGGAGCCATCCTGGCGACTTAGGATGATGGCAAGACGGCGGGGTCGTAGTAGGGCTTGAGGCGCTGGACATCAACGGTCTCCCGTCCTCGGCGGCGGAGATCAGGAGACGGCGTGAGGGGTTCCACGATATAATTAACCGGAGAGGTGCGCTCCAGCACACGGTAGGGACCATGGTACTTCGCAAGAAATTTTGAGGAGAGACCGGGAGTTCCTGAAGGGATCCAGAGCCACACAAGTGCACCAGAAGTGTAGTTCGGTGGGGTTTGGTCTTGGTCGAGGCGGGAGCGCTGGCGATGCTGGGTGTCAGTGGTGAGTGACCGGGCAATTTGGCGGCAGGCTTCGGCGTGTTGCGCGGCGTCGGAAACAGGCCGATATTCGGATTCATCAGGGCGGTAAGGGAGGATAGTGTCGATAGTAGCAGAGGGTTGGCGGCCGTAAAGTAGGAAGAAAGGAGAGAATCCGGTGGTAGACTGCGTAGCGGTATTGTACGCATAAGTAACGTACGGAAGGACGAGATCCCAATTCGTGTGGTCAGAAGCGGCGTACTTGGAGAGCATGTCTCCGAGTGTGCGGTTAAATCGCTCAGTGAGGCTATTGGTCTGCGGATGATAGGCGGTGGTAGTTCGGTGAATCGTGTTGCACTCTTTGAGAAGCGCCTTCACCACCTCAGATAAGAACACGCGGCCTCGGTCACTGAGCAGTTCACGAGGTGCACCGTGGCGAAGGATGAATCGGTGCAAAATGAAGGAGGCGACGTCCGTCGCTGTGGCAGCCGGAAGGGCAGCAGTTTCGGCATATCGTGTAAGGTGATCCACCGCTACTATAGCCCAACGGTTGCCGTCTGCAGTGTATGGAAGCGGACCGTATAAATCAATGCCAACGCGGTCGAACGGGCGTGGAGGGCATGGTAACGGCTGCAGCTCAGCAGCAGAACGATGGGGAGGTGTCTTGCGACGTTGGCAGGGAATGCATGCGCGCACGTACTTCATGATAAAGGTGTACATTCCGCGCCAGTAGTAGCGCAGCCGTATGCGGGTGTAGGTCTTGAAAACGCCCGCGTGACCGCTGTGGGGGGCAGCATGGAAGTATGCGCATATCTCCGAGCGTAAGTGACGTGGAATAACGAGCAGCCACTTGCGACATTCGGAGTTGTAGTTACGGCGATAAAGTAGGGTGTCACGGATCGCAAAATGGGCAGCTTGGCGGCGGAGCGCACGTGACGGTGAAGCAGCCGTCGGGTTGGCGAGAAAGTCGAGAAGGGAAGCGATCCAGGGATCCATGCGTTGCGCTGAAGGCATGTCGCTGAGGCGAAGCAAGGGCAGAGAAGCGTCGGAGGTGGAAAGGCTGGCGATCTCGGCTAGAAGGGGGCAGCGTGACAGTGCATCGGCGTCTTGATGCTTGCGGCCGGTGCGATACACGACGCGGATATCATATTCTTGCAAGCGAAGGGCCCACCTAGAGAGGCGGCCTGAGGGGTCTTTCAGGTTGCAAAGCCAACAGAGCGCATGGTGGTCGGTCACAACGTCAAAAGGGCGCCCATAAATGTACGGTCGAAACTTCGCGAGGGCCCATACAATCGCCAAACACTCTTTTTCAGTTACGGAGTAGTTGCGTTCTGCTGGTGTGAGTGTGCGGCTAGCATAAGCAACGACGTATTCGTCAAAGCCAGGTTTTCGTTGGGCGAGGACAGCGCCGAGGCCAACACCGCTGGCGTCCGTGTGAACTTCGGTAGGAGCGGCCGAGTCGAAATGACGCAGAATGGGCGGCGCCGTGAGGAGACGGCGCAAGGTGGTGTATGCGTCGTCGCACGCTGGAGACCACAGTGATAAATCCGCACTTCCAGACAGCAGTTGAGTCAAAGGCGCAGCAATGGACGCAAAGTTGCGAATAAACCGGCGGAAATATGAGCACAAACCCAGGAAGCTGCGCAGGTCTTTGATGGAGGTAGGTTTGGGAAAGTCAACCACAGCACGAAGTTTCGCTGGGTCGGGACTGACGCCCTGCTTAGAGACAACATGACCTAAGATGGTTAATTGACGAGCGGCAAAACGGCATTTTTTTAAGTTCAGCTGCAGGCCGGCGTCAGAGAGGCAGGTCAAGACGTGCTTCAAACGGGAGAGGTGGGTGTCAAAGTCCGGGGAAAAGACCACAATGTCGTCGAGGTAGCAAAGGCATGTCTTCCACTTAAGTCCGCGCAAAATGGTGTCCATCATCCTCTCAAAAGTCGCGGGGGCGTTACAAAGCCCGAAGGGCATCACCGTAAATTCATACAAGCCATCCAGTGTCACAAAGGTGGTTTTGGGGCGATCGGCTTCTTTCATAGGAACTTGCCAGTACCCGGAACGCAAATCAAGAGATGAAAAGAGTTCGGCCCCCTGCAAAGAGTCCAGAGCGTCGTCTATGCGCGGGAGGGGATAGACATCTTTGCGCGTAATCTTATTAAGGCGGCGGTAATCTACACAGAAGCGTATGGAGCCATCCTTCTTTTTGACGAGCACCACAGGCGACGCCCATGGGCTGCTTGAGGGCTGAATGACGCCGCTCTGGAGCATCTTGTCGACTTGGTCTTCAATAACTTGGCGCTCGGCGACAGACACACGATAGGGACGTTGTCGCAGCGGTGCGTGGTCACCTGTGTCGATGGCATGGGTGACAGTGGAAGTTTGGCCCAAGGAACTTTGATGTGAGTCAAATGATGAGCGAAACTGATTAAGTAAAGTGAGAAGCTGTGCCCTTTGCGGCGCTGGAAGGTTGTCGTCGATGGAGCGAAGGAATGCTTCGGTTGAGGAGGGATCGGGCGCAGCAGTAGGTGGGCTGAGTGCGGCTATGGAGAGGTGCGGCGCGTCGTCCGTCTCTTCGCGGATGAGCAGAGACGCGAATGGTTGTACCGTGCCGCGACATTCACCTAGGCGCAAGGCGTTGGGGAACGAGAATGGGTTAGACACGAACAGTACGGAGAGGCCAGCGGATATAGTCAGTACAGCGTATGGCAGAGGCAGACACTTGCGGTGCAGAAAGATAGGGGACGGAGTGAAGAGGACAGTGTCGTCGCGAAGAGGGCCGCAAGAGAGGGGTACGAGGACTGAAGAGCAGGGAGGCAGGTCAATGTCTTCGGCAACTAGGGCCTTAACACAGTCACCAGGAGGGGCAGTGTCCAAGACAGCTTCGGGCAGGTGAGAGAACTCGACTTCAGCTCGAGCACAATCGATGATAGCAGCATGGCGCGATAGGAAATCCCAGCCCAGGATAACAGCATGAGAACAGCAGGGCAGTACGACGAATTCGACGGCATAAATGGTCCCCTGGATTACAACGCGAGCGGTACACGCTGCTGACGGCTGGATGTTCTGAGCGCTGGCGGTGCGCAGTGAGAGTCCAGCAATTGGCGTCCTTACTTTTCTTAAAGAACTACACAGCTTTGCGTCCATGACGGAAACGGCAGCACCAGTGTCGACAAGCGCCATGACAGAAGCGCCGTCGACGGAAATTTCAATGAGGTTAGCGGCTGACGGATGAGGCCTTTCGAAGTTCGTTGTGGACGCAGTTCTCGCCTCAGGAACTGCGGCGCCTAGTTTTCCTCCTGGTTAGCGGTGGGGCGACGTCGCATAGGCGAAATAGACCGGCGTCGTGGAGAAGAGGGCCGGCGGCTGGAGAGGGTAGAACGGTCCGGCGAGGAAGTACGACTTTGCGGCGGCGCAGCTGGTACAGAGTACTGACTCGGTGGGGGCCAGTACCCAGGAGCTTGGGGAGGAATTTCCGCGTCCGGGAGACGACGGCGGCAATGCCGAGCTACATGACCTGGGAGACCACAAAAGAAGCAAATCGGCCGATTGTCCGTTGTGCGCCAGGAATCGCTGACCCTTGGAGTAGGTCGTCGGTAAGCCACTGGCCCTCGCAAATGCGCCGGAGGCGCACTATAGATTGGCGGCTGCGGTCTTGCTACGACATCGGCATATGTCACTGGAGCCGCGACAGGAGGCGGTCTCGCGACGGCTTCGGCATATGTGAGCGGAGCCGCCACAGGTTGTGGTCTGGCGACAACGTCAGCGTATGTCAGCGGAACCGTGACAGGTGGTGACGGATGAGCCGGTGGAAGAGCCTCAGCAACTTGCTCTTGAATTGTATGTCGGAGCGCTGGAGTCAGATATGATGGTCGGTCGTGAGCGCTCGGCAGAAAGGAAAGTTGACGTGCCACTTCTTCCCGCACGAAGTCTTTAATCTGCTGTAGCAGCGAGGGGTCAGGAGCAGGCGTGAGCCCAGCGAGCGACTCAACCTGCTGTGGCCGCTGGCGTGTCAGAATCCGCTGCTTGCGCAACTGCTCAAAGCTTTGACACAGCGTGACGACTTCAGCAACGGTACGCAAGTCGCGCGCTAGAAGCATCTGAAAAGCGTCGTCATCGATGCCTTTCAAGATGTGTTGGATCTTGTCGGCTTCCGACATACGAGCGTTGACCCGCTTGCACAAGTCGACGACATCTTCAATGTAGCTAGTGAAGCTTTCACTAGCCTGCTGAGATCGTTCACGCAATCGCTGTTCGGCTCGGAGTTGCCTGACAGCCGGTCGACCAAATACGTCTGCAAATTTAGTCTTAAAAATGGACCAGGTTTGAATATCTGCCTCATGGTTGCGATACCAGAGGTTAGCCACACCGGCGAGATAAAAGATGACGTTGTTTAGCTTCGTCACATCGTCCCATTTGTTGTATACGCTCACCCGCTCGTACGATGTGAGCCAATCTTCCACATCGTTCTCGTCAGTCCCGCTGAAAATGGTTGGGTCCCGTTGACGAAGAGAGCCGGCACAGATGACAGCCTGGCCCACTTGTACGGCCTGGTGTTGGACGTCCTTAGGCATCGTGCGCGCCGGGAGAGCACGACTACGGAGCTCCAGGGCCGATGTTTTTACCCGGCACCTCCACCAAATGTAACGGGGGGTTTGTTACGAGGTACTGGGGCGACGGGAACGGCAACGGCAGCAGTCTGGGATCAGATCGGCAAAAGACACACAAGCGTAGCGCTGGCAAAAACTCTCGAGAACACTGTCACCTCGTCTTCGTCTTTTCAAAATCATCAGACGCATCTTCTTCTTTAGCCTTACAATATATCAAATAAGTTAGGTGCTGCCCGGACTACAGTACGTTGACTCGCGCAAAGCTGCGTGGCATGGTCATCCATAGCCTCATTTAGATAAAACTAGTGGGTCCATGCTCTATGGCAAACGTTGCTGCTGTTCGATTCTGCACCACAATACGCACGTTTCCGCACTGCTTTGTTTCATTTTTCTTCGTAACCTTGCTCCTCACCTCCTTATGCCGACATGCTCAATATGGAAGTGTTGAATATAATGCTAGGCACGAACGTTAACTCATCTGCCGTGTTATGCATTTGTGCACGCGTGGTAAAACTCCTTATCCAGTATTTATTTTTCTTGCACATTCACTTTTGTCGCGCATATCTTCACAAACAGGAGTACAAAACAAGTTTATTACGCGCTTGTAAACACACGCTGTTTCATTGTTTCTTTAAAGTGCTACTTTCCATGCTACTGCTATATAGTATGTTAAAGTTTTGATCATTGAACATTCTTAGCACCTGCTGTTCTGACAGTTGCTGGTGCCCTGGCCTAGTCAAGCTGTTCAAAAAGCTTTTTGACAAGGGCGTCCATCAGCATTGCATATGATTAAAAAAAATTATTGAATTTGAAATTAATCTACCCCCTTGGGCCCCTTTCGAAAAGCAACGAAAGCGCGGTGTCGCTTGGCATCGCCCACCGGCATGGCGAAAGTTTTGCTCTACACGAAAGAGACATGCGGGTGGTTGCGGGCCGAAGGACTTTCCGGCGCGCGTCGCTAGGTGCGCGCTGCTCGCATCGGAGCTGAGGGGGAGGGGGGAAAGCAGAGGGAGAACAAGAGGGGAGCGCATTCTCACTCTTGGCTCGTGGCGCGAAAAGCCCGGGTCCAGGCTCCGTATGGTGGGACCGGGGGGAGGGACGAAGGTTGGGGAGTGGGAGAGGAGGAGGACACGAGCAGCGCTTCTTCCGCGGTCCTCGGTGCCAGTCCGCGTCTCGCGCTGAACCCGGGTTTGCCGGGCTGCCGGCTTCGCTCGCGCGCGCGCGGCCCTGACCGTCAGGCGTCCGTCGCCTCCCTACAGGGACCACTCACACACGCCGCGTCTATACATTCACACCGTTTGCTTGCTTTTTTTCCAGTGCGACGACGCTTCTCTTGTTTCCTCCGCGCACTTAGCGCCTCTCGGTACTACATACCTCGGCGGGACCAGGTGGTGCGAGCAGCCCTTTAGTTCCTGTTCATCGATGTCCCTCCCCACTTCTTAACCACTCACTCGTCTCCGAGCTCCCGCCCGTTGCCGCGACTTTACACCCGCCCCAAACTCAGGACCAGCCGAAACCGCGATACACCTCGTCATTCTCGTCCGCCGTCCGATTCTTCGAAGACTTATCCGCACCGTGACCAGCTTATCTGCGCTGTCAGGCCAGTTCCCATCTTCGTGTTCGCATTCACTGGTGATCGTGTCTTCGTCCGACTGCTTCGTAAACAAGAAGCCCCGTTTTTCGGTGCGCCACTTTTTTTTTCACCTTCTTTTGCGACGTCGAAGAGCTGTCCAGCGGACACAGACCAGTGTCACCGTCATCACTGCGAACCACCGTAGTCAACGCCCAAGTATTTGATCTCAAGTCGCCGCTGAAGTATAGGAACTGACTGTCGTCGCTGGACGCTTTGCGTCGGTTTCCTTTAAGTGCTGGAACCACCGCGATCACAGGAAGTAATGGGCACCATGGATCGCAGCATGTCCCAGGATGGCGTGGGATTAAGGGCCATCGCACGCTCCGAGGAAAGGTGAGAGAGCCCGATCCGCCGCTCTGTAGCTGCAGCCCGCAGCCGCGGTGTTTCATATGCGAGTGAAGCACCGCGGTTACTGACCGCACAGTCAACGCGCACTTCCCGGCGCGTCCCGCTTGTCCTGGGCCGCAGGGATTTGCCTTCTTGAGCTTTCACTCCAGGAACTGCCACAATATGTATGCTCAACATTAATGCGCTGCGACATTTAGTGTATACCGCGAGGGCAAATGAACGCGGTGCCATCTAGGTCAGCTGCAAAGCCGAAGTCACTGGCCCGTTAAAGCTCCGGCGCGTTGGTCATATTTAATCTGCGCAAACGTTTACAGACATTAGTTATTCAAATGAAGCGGTGCCAACAGCTTTTCGAATGGTTATCGTAGGTTTTCTCAGCAAACGAGAGTTAAATGTACGACTTAATATTCTCGCAGTTTGTTTGCATGTGGTCATACTGTTAACCGTTTTAGTAATGTTATAAAGAAACGAGAGATGCGATAGCAAGAGACGATGCCAGCTACGGCGCAATATAGTTTTCTTCTTTATCTTCGTCTGTAGCCGTCCAAACGAGCAGCATCACCCTTCACTGTAAAGGTGGCAGTATCTGAAGCAACATGTTTTTGGCCGCGCTTTGCAAATGAGTGCTTCGGAAATCTTGAAGAAATTACAGGAAAATTCATCTGTGTGCAGCTCAGAAGAATGTGATTTGTGCGCAAACAGCGACTACGACAACCCACAAAGAAACGCACAACGACTAACGAATAATTCCCTCAATACATTCTCATCAGCATGCGCAAAATGGTTTGCACTGAGCCATGTTTTTTCCGGGTGAATAAAGCGCGTATTCAAGCCAGTCATATGGCGAAAAAAAAAGGACAAATATCGGTGCACTCTAACGTTATTGAACACAGCTGCGACTGATGAAAGGATTTCGCTTCGACTGAATTTCAGGCTGATTTATCAGTGAAAGCGATCTGTGGTCCTTCATACAGCAACAACGCAAGCTGCTAGCTTATTTACTCACTCTTACGATGTTTTTCTATAGATAAGATTGGTAGATTCGAAAATCCGTGATTCAGATGTACGGATACGAAGCCAAAAAACTGCAAAGTTTCATGCCTCGATCTGAATTGAAAAACAAAATAAGAGGAAAAAGAGTAATGCTGTGCCTGCCACCTGTTGTGGTTTTTGTTTGACTTCCTCTAATCCCGCGTGGACTGGCTTGTGATTGACATTACTGTCCCCAATGACTGCTCTGCACCACGTGAACAACCACGTGACCAGCCACAGGGCCCCACGGAGTTCAAGGGTTCGAAGTGCCAGCGTAGTGTAGCTCCCGCTACAAAAAAAGCTGCAGTGGGCAACCGAAGCCATTCCATTCAGCATTGTACTGCCGCGGTGAAAACTGTAACGCCACTTCGAGAGAGCAAATTTTATTTCCACGTAATATTAAGCTTCGATGAAGTCCTGGGCAAAGGTCACCAAAGTCAACTGGTCTGTCAGCTGGACCGAGGCTCGTCAAGCCCGTCACGTTGGGGCCGAAGGGTATGGAAAAAGAGGGGGCAAAATGAAAACGGGGCAAGGGAAAAAGAATGGTCCAAATTAGCATGTGATTCGGGACAATTGGGGAATGCGAGGGTGTGTCCGAAACGGTAGAGGGAAGAACGCCCACGAGTAAGGAGTGTATTTTGGTGTTTGCGTCGAAGAATGCGTATTTGGAGGTGGTGAGAGATTTTTACAGGAAGTGTGCAGCATTTCTGTAATGTTGTCATACTGAATATTTATTTCTGCTTTGTAGTAGAGAACAGTGTCCCATGCAAGTGGACACTGGTCGCGGAAGAGGCGATGCTCCACCTCATTGCCTGGGATTCCATCGTAGCCACGAATCAACCTCAGTTTGGAGACGTAGTTTGGGGACAGCTGTTTGTAGGTCATCGAGTAGCTGTGCAGGAATCCAATCCGTATTAACTGCGCGTATAGCTGTATTGAATCGGTGTGTATGGTATATCGGGAGCAGTTAGCGGGTGCCCAGGAGAGGTCCTGAATAATAGTTATTATAGGGAGGGTGTCCAGCGTCGCTTTAGGAGGGCATCAGTGTAAGGAACAGATTGGGTTTCTTGTTCAAATATGTTAAATAAATCATGTTGTTCGCTTCTTTCTTGTACTCACATAAATGTCACTATGTTTATAATGGCACTCTTTGTGGATATTTGCTCTTTTTACAGCATTTTTCTAGTCATTCGTTGCTACTCCTGATGAATTTTGACGTTCAAAAGATTTGTTCATGTATATCTGCCATAAAAGTTCGAATGTCCAGAGTGGCTCCAGATGTTTTCTTTTTTTTCTGCCTGCACATTTTGCTGCATCTGATTTGGGTTCTTTCGCTTGATGTGGAAAGGAAAAAATGTGGTTCATTGGTTCATAAAATCATGAAAATAACTATTATCTTCTTTATCGACTTAGTGACAGGACCTGTGCCCTTTAGCCTCTGATTATTCTTTGTCCTCATAATTGTAATTTGTGCACTACAACGGTCAAAACCCTGTGTTTAAATATAACGAAGCATCTCCGTCTTGAACAAAATCTCTATTAGAAATAACGGCGCTCGAACGATTCTGCGGGGTCGTGTGCTTATCCAGGGGCATGGCAACTGCGCTTTTTTAAATGTAAAGTTTCTGCCCGCAACCTTGGTTTATTGCTATGAGAAATGTTTACATCACTGAAATGTAGCGCATTCAAGCGGCAGTTTTTATTTGGAAATGATTTGCTGTATATTGCTTTTCTTAATTTTGCGTGCGGAGGTCGGACACGCACACGTCCCTATATTGGAAGTGGTTTCATAACGGTATACATACCTCTTTGCTCAAAGTGCAGCTGTAGGCACCTAAAATTTGAACGAGAGATTTTCACATCCAGTGCATCATTATTACGGGAAGAAAAAGGCTGAATAGTGGCTGTATGCTGTTGCGTAAGAGGTCGACTAGAAGCCCGCCAATCATTTCTCCGCTATGCCCCTTCGTAATAAATACAGAAGAAATTCAGGACGGCCCTGTTCGTGCTGATGCATATCCAGGCGGGCTTCTCACTTTCATCGCTCACGTTTAATATGTGGCGGCCATAGTAACGCGCGCTTTGAAAGAAGCGAAATCTTGGGGAACGTTTGGCGGTTCAGAAACAAAATCACAGCGGCCACCACCTGGCGACGAAAACACGCCGCGCTTGGTTGTGTAACGCAAAAAACAGAATCTTCCTTCTGCACGTGGATCGAGCGGCGAAGGCCAAAAGAATCTCGCGAGAAGGTAAAGAAACACAAAAAAAATTGAAATCAATATTCTGAACTTTACAGGATCGAAAAATCGCTTACCGGCGAGCACTCGGGTCGCGAGTGTCCTCAACAACAGATGGCGCACTACCTCTTTTCATAACGCGTCCTTCGCATTGAAAGAAACGATTGGAAGCTAGCTTTCGTTTCTCAATGCACGACCTTTTTCCGAGAATTCGTAGTTCATTTTAAAACAGACAACGAGAACGCGTTGCAATCCACAACAGAGTTTATGCACTTCGAAAATTTTTCTTACGTAACCTCTCATTGGGCGTTCGGAAAGTAAGTTTTAAGGCAACCGGTACAGACCACCTGGCGAGATTGAAGGGGGTGCAGGAAAAGGCTGATGCGGGGTGCGATCGAGCGCTTGTTTTCTTCTTTTCTCCTTCTCTATTCCGACGTGACCTTTTCCAGGAGGCGAAAATGGGAAAGGGTCGTGAATGCTGCGCGAATAGCTGCGTGGCTCCGACAAGATGGAATTTTCGCCCACTTAAGCACTGTCATATTTGTCTGCAAAATTCAAATGGTCGTGCTTGCATAACACTGTGGTTCAAACAGTGATAAAAGAATGGGTGGTGTGTTTGTTTATTTTTTTGTCGTCTTCTACGTATTTTATATCTGCACCACCCAGCGTTCGCACTTCCAAAGCTTATACAGCAGAGCACGGAAACTGGAAATGTCGCGCAGCTAAACTACTAGAGAATGTTCCCGTGACGTGCGTGAGGTTGATGGTTCGATTTGGCCGAGATGATCTCAGTTTGGTTTTGAGGCATGTCACAGGAAAGCGCTGCCGTATTAGCCAAGTTAACCAAGGCCTGGCTCTGTTCACTTGCGGCTACAGGTAGCGATTACCGCTACAAGCAGGCAGGTGTGCGTTCCTTGTTCAGTTGCGAAACTATCCAATTCTGTCTTTCATGCTACTGTCGCGTGCGCACGTGGACTTTCACATGCGTTCACATGCTTTCACCGCCGCTTGAAACTAACGAGACGGCGTAAGACACTTTTAGAGTAAGCTTCTCGAGGTGGGAGCACAAAGAGAGCAGCCCAAGTCCTAGAAAGCCCCGGATAATCTTTGGCCTTCGCTCTGCAAGCTAACGTGGAGAGGATGTCGGCACCACTGCGTCCATCACGAGCCGACGAGCGATAGCTTGAAGACATTTCGACGGAGCCCAGCGCAGCAAACTAGGTTAAGTCACTTTCAGCGTGCCACCGCTGCTTCCTGCATCCTCGCAAGTGTAGCGCAGCCGAGTTCCTCAGCTCAATTACAGAAGAGACACGGCGGCCCTGTTTGCGCTTCGGAAGTGGGAACATCTTGCAACTTCGCACTCAACACTATTCGCAGTGCGCCTATGACGCTCTGTCCGATGTAACGATGTGTCAGAAAGGTAGAGTTTCTACACGTCTTTCTTCGCAGCGTTTCACTTTCATTGCACTCCTCGCGCGTTGGGAACTGAATTTCAATATCCGCTGTCTTGGCTATACGATACCTTGTTCCGGTTTACGCTACTGATGCGAGGATGAGTGAAGAATATGCCACACAGGACAACGCAGATTGGTACTAGATGTTGTGCGCAGTGTCTGATTTGCGATTCCGGAGGTTTGCACAAACCTCGGCCAGTGTGAAGCGAGTAAGCTTTGAACAAAGTGAAACCCCAAACTGCAACGGCCGTGAGCGAATTGAAATAAGCATACAGGGCAAGATTTTTAACAATCCGCGTGAACTCCAAAGTGTATCCCGCATTTTGAGTGGTAGATACATCACAACTAGGACGCGCAATACGCAGGAAGGAAACAGGCAAGATGCGCCTTGTCTGCGCCTCTCTTGCGTCCGCGTAGTGTAAAATGTATTTTAACCAACCAGCTCATCTTTCCATTCTTCCGAAATAAACGGCAATAAAGTAGCGTCGTCCTGTCTGCTCCTTATTCTTGTGAACGCATGCTTTTATGCTTGTTTTTAGCGCGAAAGCACTACTTCACTAGCAATCCTGGAAAAGCCGATGTTTGTCGGATCAAATAAATAAATACTGCCGGGGACTGGGGGTTTCGTCAACCGAACAGATCAGCTTCGCTGGCTACTGCACGAGAGAACTAGGCTATCGCCGCAGCCGATCACGCCTCGTGTTTAACTGCAACACACTCTTGGGCACTGCACATCGCCGTCTTCATCAACTTCCATCTGTGCGCAAGTCACAGAAGGAAAGGAAAAGAGCATAACTGGCTCCGTGGGTCAGTGGAAACCTCAATCGCGTCCGCTGCTCTGCCAACTGAGCTACGGCGACGGCTGTCCAATCTGCTGCTGTCGTGGGTATTTGTTTATTGCGTATAAATGAACCTTGAGAGTGTTCACCAGCGCCACCCTCGTCCATAGCGGCCGATAGTATAGAAAGATAAACGTATTTCGCATGTCAGTTTCGGCTAGTTGTTTCCATCTGTCGTTCAACTCATTCTTTGGTCCCGCGAAGGCCGCATGTCCCCTTCCCTTTCTTCTTTTTTTGTCATTATATGTTTTCTTTTATTTGGACGTTTCTCTGTGCATTTCTTTTTTGCATTTCTGTCAACAAGCCTTTCCATCTGGTCCTCCTATGGGAAGCTCATCTGGTTTTAGCGGCTTGCCTGTCTTCATGTGGAGCCACTTTGGGCAGTCGCAACCTGTGCCTCCTCGTTCGGCGCATGGGGCCACACATACGCCTCCAGAGGGATGCAGACTCCTACAATTGGCGGACACTTCCCTTCTTTTGTTAAGCCCCCACCACGTTTTTCTCTTTGCTTTTGTTTTTCTCTCCTTTTTTTTTGAAATAGCCGCGTGCCCGCCCAGCCCGGCCTCCCACTTTCACCTCGTGTGTGCGTGCGTGTGTGTGTGTGTGTGCATTGAGTTCATGGGTACGCGACGCGGCGCCTTTGCTTCCCTATCATGGCGTCGGTGTCTCTGCTGTGTTCCGCTCTCCCGGACCCTTTTTTTCTTTATTTATCTTTTTCTCTTCTTCTTTAAGCCCTCTGTTTACCAAGTCCCATGCTATAAGAAGACGCGTCCATGCACTGCATGGTCATTCTTGAAAAAGATCGGTCCTCCGATCGAAATATTGAGTACAATAAAAATGTTGCCTTAAAGCGTATACTTCGCTCTCTCTCTCTCTCTCTCTCTCTCTCTCTCTCTCTATATATATATATATATATATATATATATATATATATATATATAATAAAGTCAAGAAGGCACTATGAACCTGACACGTTATACTTATAAAGTGGACTGACACAAATTTAGAAACATAAAAAAAGTTTACTGGCATTTCGACTGCACATAATTTGCGCTTGAAGCACCAATGGCCAGCCCCAAAGGAAAAGGAAGATTAGAACTGGAACGATGATGACAGAGCTCGGGCTTTCTTTCTGGAGCGCTGGCCTACGCAGCAGCAAAATTTGAGTTAAACATTGTGGCCGTCCGCACTGACTGATTCACCTGATTACCATATATATATATATATATATATATATATATATATATATATATATATATATATATATATATATATATATATATATATATATATATATATATATATAGTCTAATGCGGATATATTGTGTAAGACAGTCTCTAGAATGTTCTGCTCCCCATGACAAAACGCGTTCACGGAAGTCACACACACTGGCGGAACTATCGTAGGTGTACCGTTTTCTCCACTTCTGCTGCAGTCTTTTTCCTGAGCGCCTGTAGTGAGACTTGGCAGGGTGATTCCATCTAAGACCTTTCTTTCGTCCATATAATCTCCTTTGCTTTTACATCGAGCTCACTCTCGATCGGAGTCATTCATAATACTGAACCGCTCAGTCTACGCGTACAAGCGTCGACGCAGTCCGCAGATCGAAATTCAAATGTGGTTGCCAGGGTTGAGCTCAAAATACTTCATCCAGGAGAGCCGAGCAAGCCAACCGCCGCCTATGGCAAGTCTCTCGTTTTCAGATGACAACGACTTATGCAAAAACGCTCTCTTATATTCAAACTCGCCGAATGCTTTTGTCAGCCAAAATTTATCTTCGTATGCTCATGTTCTTGCACTTGTCGCTTAAAGCAGAAAAAAATGTGCTGTTTTATTTTTCTGGGTAATGCCCCGCATACTGCCGCATCATGTTTACAGCAAAAGGGTATTGAGGCTCTCTCTTTTCATGAAAAAAATACAAAGTGAAAAATCATTTAGAAGCTTTTTAAAGAGTCGTTTTTGCTTGTGCTAGGTGGAAAGCGCATTTTGTGAGACAAGTCGCTTGCTGATCCTAACACGAACGAAATGCCCGCTATAAACCGCAGCGGAGCATCTGCCGAAGAAAGAAGCGGCAAAAACCTGCGCAACTTGCGGCCATAATTTGTAGCGATTCGTTTGCCGATTCATTCCTTTGTGCATCTACCACAGGTATCCTCTGGCAACAAAGGAATCGTAGCAGGGTATATCGGTGGTCGTCGAGTGTAAGGGTGTTGTGTACGTGTGTGAAAGGGGGAGGGGGACGATATTTTGTGGTGAAAGAGCAGTAGAACTAACACTTATTTTAGTATTGAGAGGATCTTGCTCATAAGGTTGCTTGTCGGGCCCGTTGGTGTAACATGCTGGGGAAGGTAAACCCAGCTAAGCAGCCGCATCAAGAAACTGAGGAGTGCACAGTACAGTAGCTGGCCAGATGTTCAGACGGCGACCAGCTATCCTGCATGGCGCTACCCGGTGTCGTGTTGTGTCTTTAGCTATCCATCTAGCTCATTCTATCTAGCTATCCAGATTGCTGTCCACAAAGCTTGGAACCCAAACACGCCACAGTTGCAGGGGACTATCGTCAGGCGTAGAACGCACTTACATGCCCGCACTCAAAGCCATTGTGACTTGCTGCTGAGATCTTCACGTATACGTCAGGGCATTTCCTTCAATGAGCGGCGTGCTGGTCGTGCGATTTGTTTCAAGAAGTTATGCGCCAACTTTCCCACCATCCAGTCCTATCGAAATTTCAATGAAAGCTTTCAATGTGGGCAAAAAATGAATAAAGAAATGGCTTATAACTGCAGTGTTAATGTAGAGATATGCGCGTTCTGCTTAGAAAACAGGCGTCAGATGTTCTCCTTTTTCTTTTTCTTGTTGACATAAATACGGAGCAGAAGATAAGATGCGGTAAGCTACGTGCAACATGCGACTTGCACATTTCGGAGGGAGTCGATAACAATTTCTTTCGCTGCTGGCACCGAGATAATACGATGAATTAATATTTTGCGGTGTTTTGGCTTACATTTCAGTTTTCGCCAAAAGTGCAAAGCGGTCTGTGCGTGTCTTGATGTTGCGTATAAGGTTTCACTCTTCGGATACGCATTTAAAGGGGTGGGCGCTCCCATCCTCCCTTCTCCCTCCGTCTCCTGGAAGAACCTCCCATAAATCCTCCTCGTCCAGTCTTGGTGTTTATGGCCGAATGCCGCGACAAGCCGCAGTGGAAGCACTGGGCGCAAATTGTCACGGGTTATCTATGATGTGCGCCGGCAGCGGAGGCAGCAGACGAATACGCTTGGCCTTAGCGTCCTTCGTGGCGTGGCTATGCTCTCAGCTTCATAGTCGTAAAAAACAAATAGGCCCGTTGGCTGATGTGTTAAATTACAGCCGACTGGGGATTTACAAATTTTCGGCAAACGGGCTCTTCAAGCTTTAATTAGTCGCACTAGCCAGGCAAGAGGTCATAGTGACATGCCGTAAGCTGGACGCAGACGAACTCTTTTTCGAAGTTGGTTTAGACGCGGAGTTTATCTCTAATGAGCAGATGCATCCTAAAATTTAAAGGCGCTGCCTCGAGAAAGCCTACACAGGCTATCACATGTTAATGTCACTCGCTGTGGGGCGCTAAAAATCACCGCCAAGTTTAATGAGATTTTTTCACACTGCGGCACCGAATATCTTGTGGCTCAGTTGATGTTCGGAGTTTGTCGTTGATTTAACTGTCTGCAGCGCAGTTGAGTTTCGCCGCGTTTGCACTTTTGTTTAATGACTTGGAACCAATCCGATTCGCGTGTCCTCTTTCCTGTGTTATTTGGCTTAACGTCGTTAGAGACGGAATTTATATTTAAATAAATCCACAGGAAAAATCAATTTATGTCTACAATAGATAAAGAAATAATTTCTGAGTGAATTCTGCTAACTCCATTTTTGACATAGTGCCATACTAATATACAGAAAGCGTAGCCGGGAGCGGCTGAAGGTCACGTGGAAAGGTGAGATTAAAAAAACTGCTGGGATGGGATCGGCAAGCTTAATACATGGGTAACTGGAGAGCACCAAACCTTTGTCCTGCAGTAGACGTGGTCCGGCAGATCGCGACCGTGATGCCGCTAAGGGTATTAAATGCGATACAAACGCGCAAAAAACGCATAAAATAGGAACATCAGGTAAAATGCATCACCAGCGCGAAACAAAACAGTAAATGGACGTAAGTGAACGACCATATGTGCCTTTATGCGGTGTTTGGTTTGGTTTAGTCTGTAGGGGTTTAACGTCCCAAAGCAACTCAGGCTATGAGAGACGCCGTAGTGAAGGGCTCCGGAAATTTCGACCACCTGGGGTTCTTTAACGTGCACTGACATCGCACAGTACACGGGCCTCTAGCATTTTGCCTCCATCGAAATTCGACCGCCGCGGCCGGGATCGAACCCGCTTCTTTCGGGCCGGCAGCCGAGCGCCATAACCATTCAGCCACCGCGGCGGCTCTTTATGCGGTGTACCTTAAAATGAGCTACTAGGCAAACGTATAATAACTATCTCCACAATACTCTGCGACAACTGAAGAGGAACTCAGTGGGCCTCAGCAAGTTTTGAGATGCCGGTTAGTGCATCGGTCATACAGCTTTATAATTTTCCCTCTTTAGATCTCTCGCATACAGAATACGTCAAGATATATAGCTACGCTCTTTCGTTTGGGTTCTTGACTGACAGCTCAAAGCCCGCGCCTTCATACCCGGCACCCCCTCTGCGGCCGTATTTATTTGGCTTTGCCCGCGCCAAAAGGTGCCGCCGGCAATAAACACGGCCCTTGTTTAACCCAACTCAAAATAGATCACGACGCGGCTGCAGAAAAGCATCTCTCCGCGCGTATTAGGGCTTATGTTTGTGCATTTTCCTACGCACTTTTTTCCAAAGCTTCGCACCACGTTTCGTGAAGGTGTCAGGTTCACGGTAGGTCTTTGGCGGCGCTCATTGGATTGGTGCTGGTTTAAAAGGCGCCCTTTCTCGGGGATCTCCAGGACCGCGGCCAATGACTTATGCGCAGTAGCGTGCGTTGTGATACCTTGAGTTCAGGCGAGGAGCGAGGTTTAGATGTCTGTAAATTTGTAAGCCAGAAGCTTAGCTATTTCACTTCTTCCCACAAGACGGGGGCAAAAAATACTAGGAATTTTTCCTTCCTTTTTGTTCATTCCTTTACGCATTATGGCTTCGTGAAACGATTGTGCGCACGGAAAAAGGGGGAGGCAATGGATAACACCTAGCAACTATGGAAATGTACCAAACTTCCAATAATTCCTCAACACAAAGCTTCACCTCAGACACGTTAGGCAAGCTTCCGAGCTTTCCGAGCATGAAGCTTGGAGAAACGTGACCGAACACGACTTTATTTTCTTTTTAGTGCGGCAAGTTCATTATACGCTCACTAAGAGGAGCTAAAGCGGGTAAATTGGGTTCACAACAGAAAATTTGAAAGTCAGAACTAAAATATAAAAAGAATAAGCCGACGCCATAGAAGAGGGTCTCGCTGCCGATTAGTTTCATCTGCATGGCCTCGCAAGCCGTTCTATCAACCGCGCTGCATTACAGCGCGCGGAATGTCGTACAAAATCCCGGTCTAAATAACATTGTATACGGTACAGTCGATTTAGAATGCCATTGCTCTTTTTCCTTGTGGAAGACATCTAAAGCATCCATTCAAGGTTGGACACACTCGTCCCCAGCTTAGTTTACTGCGCACTGAGAAATGCGACACGCGGAGCTTAATTTCGTCACGATATTGTAACGCGATTGGCCCAGCGTTAGCTGGCGTGTGATCGCGAAGAATTGGAGACATATCAGAATTCGTGTTCTTGCTTATTTAAGGTAGCAGTAACGGCTTTGTGATTTCTGAAATTCGTTTCTATGAGTTGCGTATATTAAATTTGAGCTCTTTTTTTTCAAAATCATGGGCGATGTGCATTTTCCTGGATGCGGTGACTGCTCCCATCACCTCCAACACCTATGCCGGAGGCGTGGGCTGGGAGGTGGGCTCGGAGGAGCAATTTAGCCGGTGGCTGTCCGACGGTGAGATTGCGGATGCCGACGCTAATGGCGCAAAACTGAAGAAAGAGCTAAGGGCAGCTAACGCTGTAAATGAAAAAAAAATCCAAGGCAGTGATTCGCAATTCTTGTCTTGCGCATACGTAAAACTTGCCTCTGACACACTGTGGCCCACTTGGTCTATTAGTAGAAAGAATGAGTTTGGCGAAACGTGCCCGGTGCACGCTTGAAGTGCACCGTTTGACACTTGTGTGCCACATGCGAAGCTCGGAACGCTGGCCTGCCGTCTCGGCTGACCGAATCTGCAGAGAGGAATCGAACTGCGCTGCAAAAAAGAAAAGTCGTGTTAAAAACAGGGTAGGACGCTGTCGTTTCGACCACTCCCTATACTGTACCTCTTGTTGTACATCTTCTTCCAGTTAAAAATACGTTCATTTTGGTCAGGCAGAACTTTCTTTCGAATAAACAGCTACGTTAAAGAGGGACGTTTCCTTCTAAACACAAGCAGCTCGCGTCTGCAGTGTCAAGTCATTCGATCCTATTCAACCAGGCGCCTTCCCTGAGTCCATCCATCGAGTTGCCGGAACGCTTCGCGAGTAACGCCTTTTATGAAATCTTTGGATTTATCTAATGCAATCAATCTCGTGAGCCCAATATTCATTCTAATTGCGTTTAAGACAAACTGATTTGCGTAATAAACCACGTAACACCATTCGGCTACGCGAATGCAAAGCGCCGCATCTTTGCCGCCGTCGGCGAAAAAAGACGGCCGCTCTCGTGGAGCAGCCGATGAGCGTCGCAAACGACCCTCACTGCATCTTCGCCTGAAAGTGGTGAGCAAAAAGAGGCGAAACTAACGAGCAGAACGCAGAGGAGAGAGGCTGCAACCGGAACGGGGCGCACTCGGGACATTCCTAACCGCTCGGTCGCTTATGCGGCCCGATTAGGGCGGTAACGCATAATTGATCAAAGGCGTTCTCCGCGATGCCAGCGGCGCCGGAGCCGCGCTGTCAGAGTCGAGGCCTCGTTTGAGCGGCTGGACGGAAGAGCACGAGGCGGAAGGCTCCTGCGCCTAATCAGGGCCCGGATGTTGGCCTCGTGATCGCAACGCCCGGCTTCTCTCATCGCACCGCCGTGCATACGTGTGTTGCGTTACCAGGCCGCGGGCTTGCCTTCTGCTGGGGCGCACCTCCGCACGCTTCAGCTGAGTGAAGTTGGTTTTCGGGGGTGTGTATATAGACTCGGTACTCTGCTTTGTTAGGCACTGCCAAACGAGCACCTCTACCGCTGTGCTTTACGCAGGGCCTCCTTTGCTTAGTTCGCTCGGAGGCGGTCAGTAAACACTCGAATTGCTGAAAGCGCACTGTTGTGAGGTTTCATTTCATCGCTGCAAACGAAGAGGAAAGGCGACTGCAGTGATCACTGCAGTCAAAAATGCATGTGCAGGAAACAACGCTGAGGCTAACGAGCTGAGCTGGTGAAATGAAATTATCTTCATATTACAGCAGCCATGCAGCTGCTTCTGTCAAACCGGGAACGTTGGCGTAAAATCGGACGACGTGGCTTGAGCAAGTGAGGAAAAAAAAAAATCTACGCACTCTCTTCTCCATCGAGAAAGCTGTGTTATGTGCTGTAGCACAACGTATCTTTTATTGCCCGGTTTTCTTAAAGGGCTCTGAAACGCCTTCCGAGGAGAGCACATTAACTCACTTAATCACTGCACTGTGTTGCCATGAAAACCGGCGCCAAATAAAACAATTCTACACGCAGCAGAGGACCCACAATCACGCGCGAAAGTTGGCGAGCCCTTCCCGGCGGCTTTTTCATGCTCTCACCCTCCTCCGTCGCTCGCACCTGCGTATACAAGTTCAGAGATGACTAGTGGTTAGATTATTTCAGACGTCAGGCAGCTACCATGGCCGCGGCCAATTAGCCTCGTAGTCCGGCGGGTCGGGAAGCTTCGCACCCCGGAGGTGGGGTCGGCGGAGGAGCGCCGACCTTCCAGCGTGTAAAAAATGACGAGAGAAGAGGGAAAGGCGCAAAGACGCTGAAATTCAAATTTTGACTACATGTAACTCAGCTTCTACAGAGCGCAATTCTTTCTGGACAATATTCGTGAAGCGGCGTCCTTTAACAATTCAGGCATACTGCAACTTTATTAGAGCCCCTTTCAGAGCTCCTTTAAGTAGCATGTACGTACCAGCCGTAAGACACATCGCCAGAAAAAGGTTTTGAATGTTCTAGCAATCATACCCTGTCTCTGTCATTAATTCTCTCTTTTGTGTCTCGGAATTACTGATGTATCGTTATTTATGTTGCCTAAAATTACAATAAAAGAATCGGGGAGACACCAGCTCTACTGATGCTTCCACCCTTCCTGTTGATACCGCGTTAGCTGGGGCTGCGGATATCGTACTAAAGAATGGCTGACACCTACAACATAGCAACTCTTAAACTGCCTAAACTACATAGCGAACGAACTACGCTAAAAGAAGGTAATCTCGGAGTTTCGACCCAGATTACAGAAGTATGTTGCTGGATCACTCGCGGATAAAAGCGGCCATAAAAAGAGCGCAACAACGACGAAAAACAGGCGCAAAAAAGACTTCGTAGTGATGTATGAGCGCTTCTTCGCCTTTAAACGCCCCATGCGCTCCACACGCATGCTGTGCCCCATCTTGTCAGCCTGCACACGGATATTAAACGTCACCGTAAACTCAAAACAAGCTCAGTAAATGTTGCGCGTCTCCGGTGCGGATGAGAAATCAGTCTTCAACAAACCCCTCGCAGTGCGAAAAAAAAAGTGAGGACAAAGCGCCAGTGTAGCACAGTGTTGCCAAGTTCTGAATGATTGAGATTGAGACCGCAATTACGCACAACTAGGTAGCCCAGAAGAACGGCAGTAGCTACGACGCAACGCGCGGCAGGCCTCAGCGTCCTGTATAGAGGATAACCTATAGGAGCGGGACTGGCAGCGAATGCTCCCTGGCGCGTGTAATCTGCGCGAATTATTAGCGACGTCCCCGAGGACAGATTATAGCTGAACCATTTTAAATGTGATTAATTTTTTAATCCCCGGTCCGCGGTGCCGGCCGTATGTTGTCCTTCGTAATTCCATGCGCTTCTTTATTTCAGGTTGAGCGCGCGCCATTTGGATTCTATTGCTTTTCCGTGCCACGAGGGACTTAATTTGGAGAGCTGCGTCTGGACCGAGTGGCGCTGGAAGAGAAAGATAAGAAGTGCCCGGATGTGGGCGCGCTTAGTCGCCCTCGGCGCTCCCGCTACTCTCAGAAGCCCGTCGCGAGGCTGTATCCATCTTCCCGCGGCGTAATTACAGTAAACGAGTAACTCCCAGCAGGAGCGACATACGAACCTGACACTTCGCTTTCCTGAGTAATCAGAGCCTGTCAGCGTCAGCCACGTTACTGCAGCTCTACGCCTTGCGTCAGCGCTTAGGTGGCGAATATTACAGGCTGAACTTCCGGCAGGTTTCGGCGGGTGACCAGTATGCATAGGTTCGTGGTGAGGGGAGGGGGGGGGGACCTTCGAGCGACGCGGGCATGACAATGCCCGAGCGCCAACCCACACGCGGCGTACGTGAGGCCGGCCCAGCCTCACTTTCAAGAATGGAAAGAACGCATGATGCGCCGTGTCCCCGCAGGCGGTTTCTCGTTTCGTCACCACTTGCAGCGGCAGCGCCAAAAAAGCCCACCATGCTACCCAAGCAACCCGGTTGTGTGACAAAGAGGCAGTTTTGGCGAGCGCTTAGCATGGTGCGGGGGGGCAGCAGGTGTGTGCCCTGTGCTTAACTTTCCCATACCGCAGCGTGCCCCCCTATACTGAACACAAACTGCTCGCTTGGACAATCATCGACGCCTGATACCCACGCTTATCCAGAGTTTGTGCTGGGTGTTTCGCAATACGGTATTCGGAAACGGTTGTTTTCTCAATACTCGCGTCGATTCTGTCGTGCTCAAATTTCACCGAGACAGGGAAGGGTGTGCGCGGTGGGTCTCTCTCCGAACTCCTCGTCCGGGGACAGCATGCCCACTCGACTCGCCCGTAATTCGGCACGGACCGATGCGAGGTGCGACGGGACGTCGGTGTCCCTGCATGGGCGTATACACTCTCCTAGACGGGGGCTGCGTCGGATGTTCTTGCGTGTTCTTTCGATCGCGAATGTGCGACGATCGTTGCTAGACAGACGGAGAGCTTGTACGCTGGGAACAGGAAGTGAATGCGGTTGGCGGCGGCCAGTGGCGGCTCGATCATGTCCAACATTTCTGTGTAAAAATTTGGAATAATGGAAAATTGTAAGGTACTGTTATGGAAATATTTATAGTAATGGTCCATTCTTCAGATGTACCAAAAAATCGTTCTTTTTGAGTTTTTCCATCGCTCGCATGAAACTGTTAAGACTGCCATAGAAAATCAATGGGGAAAGCTTTTGGCGATCGGAAAAACGTTAATAGAAAAAAAAAATTCGATCCTGTGGACGGGAGATCTGCGGATATGTGTATTGTTTTAGTGAAATCTTACATATATGTGAAAAAATTGCGCTCATAAACTGTTTCCCGTTCAAAAATACTTTTGTCTAGAATTGTTGCGTATGTATATAGCCTTGCTAAACACAAGAAAAATAACTTAGAAAGATGGTCGTGACAGGCGACGAAAATGCTGGTCGGGAATGAAGACGGCCGTAGTGGAATTAGGAAGACCCGGGCCGGAGCAATAACGATGCCTTCATAATTCAATTTCATTTCTATTCTTTTCGCCTTTTGTCATTGACTCTAGCTGCACCACATGTCCGCTATCGCCAAAACCTGCCGGTGGCGCCGCAGCCGATAAGAACGCAGGCAATAATGAAGGTGAAGCGTCGTTATGTTAAGGCGGTCATGGAGCCAGGGCGCGCCTGTACGAAGCCATCAAAACCCAATTAACCCGAAAGTCGGTATGGAAGTCAGCGATGGGGTTCGTGACATCCTTCGTCAGCAGCTGCGTATCGAGGCAGACCAATGAGATATCCCTGCAAAAGACTGAAGCGAAGAGTGATTGTTTTCTCAGGGAACACAAGACAATATCGTCCATCTATTCGAATAACTGGTGTCGTGTGCTGCCTGCAGAACCTGCAAGTCTGGCAAGTGGGTTTCGCTCGTGACTGGCTGGCTGTAACACCTCCATCTCAAGTGGCCAGCGTGAGAGTCTCGATCACTGCGCGAACCCAGCTCGAGCGCGGGAAACTTTGCGGACGAGGCCGCAAGTCATCTGTATGTTTTGCAGGGACAGCTCTACCGGGTGCTTCACCTGAGATCTTCTGCACTGTTTAAAAATAGGCTTTTTGAGTAAAAAGAGTGCCTTTCTTTCGGCACAGCATTATCAGCGGCGTCAGCGTACTATGAACATTGCATAGAGAAGCTTTCCCCAGTGCCTCTAACAATGGACAGTGTTTTAGGTCCCTTAGCCTGCGCTAGGCAACAGAGACATGGAATGAACTTTTTATTTGCATATTTAAAGGACACTGGACATCTTGAAAAGCTGAAATTTCATCTTGCATGTTATCCTCATACATTCTTCACGCAGTGAACTTTGTTAGCCCATTTGTCGTACTATGAACGTCATCATATCATATGTTACATAATTATTCGCCGATGCACCTTAGTACGCATTTAGTGGCCGCATTTTATGTTCTTCCTCTTTTTTTCTCTTTAATTTAACATTTCCCGTACCGCTCTATATCCGTCTTTGTCTCCCACGTTCCCATCCCCACGCAGAGTAGCATGTTAGCGATTTTTAAACGGCGGCTAAATTCAGTTTTTTTTAAATTACAGAGCTTCTCTCTCTCTCTCGATTGAAAACTAAACATTTTCTCTCATCACAATACAGCTAAGACGTGTTGACTAGTATGCTGGCTAACTAATATTGAGTAGTTTACTTTTAAACTATTACTGTTAGTCTACTTATTGAGGGAGGCGTGTAGCCCACCGTAAGTTGTAATACCCGTATCAGTTTTTAGAATTTCAATAACGCAGTTACCCTCGGCGCTGTGGCCCAATTTTTAAAAATTTAAGAACCCCTTAGGTGAAACGCCCAATATATTCCTATAGCCATGCATTGCGGAGGTAATCGCAGTCGGTTGTACTTTCTCGCCTTTTTTTCTTAACTAAAAAAAAAAAGCTTCGCTTATCGTCCGTATTGGTAAGCCAGAGTAAAACAGAAACCACGAAGCAAGGACCAAGCGCTATTATGTCGTGAATGACAACGGCTTTTTTGTAAGTTACTGGTGAGGCTATAAGAAGGATAAAGTGGGGCTTAAAATACTCCTCGTCGAGTCAGCTGTCGAATACAACCTCAAGCTTGTGTAAAATCTTGAGCGTACGAGAGTAGTGACAAGCAACGTTAATTAAGTTTTATTTTTCTTTCATTAATGAAACCCGGGAATGTTTTCCTTCCTTGCTTCGCGAAGGTTCGGCTAATTGCATGAGTTCGTCTTGTGGCTAATTCCACCGCTTTTAACTTTTGTAATGTTTCTTTCTTCCGCCTGTGGATATTAACTGGCGGTTAAGGCTTTTGTTTCTTTTGCGCATCCTCACTTTTCACTTTCTGAACGCGGATCGCAGAAGCGGCAGGTCAGTTGGTGGCATA
Organism: Amblyomma americanum; assembly: GCF_052857255.1. Lineage (NCBI taxonomy): Eukaryota > Metazoa > Arthropoda > Arachnida > Ixodida > Ixodidae > Amblyomma > Amblyomma americanum. The sequence continues at coordinate 328,773,480 of NC_135497.1, read as the reverse complement.
AAAGGAGGGGCAGCACGCTCTCGCGCTTATATTTTGCTACACGTCGCCGCGAAATGAAGAAAAATGAGGCTCTAGATGAACTAATTCTCGGCTTCCTCGTCCTGATGGTGATCTGCGGTAGACTATCTGGAAAGCCGAATGTCGCATGGTGTTCGGTCCCTCCTATTTGCTCTCCAACGCAGGGATTGTACTAGTATTGAACAAATATCGCGTCGTTATAAACGACGAAGTATCGAAGCAATGCAATGATCGAACAAAAATTGTGACAATACAATATGTTGGGTGAGCTGGTTTTCGGCTCCCTTATCTACAGCACGTTTGACGAAACAGAGAATCAAGAAGAGACGCAACAAAGCGCTGTGCTCTGTTGTGTGTCTTCTTTTTTGTGTCTCCAAATTCGTGTAGTTATGGAAAAATGTCGACGAGGCCCTACTTACGTTTGCGCCATTCATCTTTTTTTTGCACGTTTGGAACGCCATTTCACACGAACCGTACCTAACGTAAAGTTCGAATTTGCAAAAACGTATAACCGTGGCTCTTCGCAAAATTCTTCGCCGCGGGTGCCATGCAGTGTGCCTTTGGGATAGGGGTATTGATCTGTAATCTAACTAAATTTATCGTTCTGGTTGCGTAGTTTTAGTTCACCATCACGCATGCGAATTTCAAGCGTTTAAAACAAATAATGAACCAATATATTATGCGGCAGCTTAAAACCTAGACCCAGGGGGCCAAGCATAACACGATCAGTATTCTGAATATATGCCCACGGTCGGCTGATTTTATCATTCCGTGCGATATTTTTATTGCTTAAAAGCGAAGCCTCCGGGGCGTCGATGACCGCCGTCGTTCGATGTCGCTGCTCTGTTTGTTATTTCTGGAATATATCTTGGACCTAAAATGATTAGGCGTCTGGCCGCGCGCCTACCGCGGTGTCCCTAGGCCCCCGCACGAGGCGCCGGCATGCCTTGCTCGCTCTTATCGATTTATCGACGGCTTCTTTACGTCTCTATGACTACGCTTTATAACGAGAGCGAGAAACTAGGATCTTCAAATTTCCTCTCTTGAACTTGCGTTGATAAACAGTGCTTTGATATTTTTATTTCATTTATTCCTCCTTGAGTCGTTTTTTTTTTTTCGCGCGTTTTGTCCCGGCTGCACACTGTCTTTTGTTTTTACATTCACTGTACGGCATTTAGTCGTGCTTTGCGCTTAAGACCTGATAACATTTCTGAGCTTATCGTTATTGTTCGACTTTGCCCAACTTCAGACTATATACGCTGGGAAAGCGCTCGCTCACGCCTCTTTTCATTTGGTAAGCATTCCTTTCCGCATTTTTTTCCCGGATGAAAGCGGATGCAACCTGGGAAGCTGGTTTATCGGTGTTTCTTCCTCAACGTCGCTTCGCAGTGATGAAATTCTTGGGAGTGTGTGCATCGCAGTACGCTCATTCCTCCTTCTCGTGCCATCAAAAAGTGGGGAATTTTGCAGGTAGGAATCCTGAGTTATTTTTTTTTCTCTATAGATGTGTGTTTCCTGAGTCGGAACGCTTCGCAAAAAGAGACACTTCCGTCAACAAATGTTCAGCCTCATTCTTGATGACTTTATTTCTTCCCTTGCGCAAAGGTTTTCCACAATTTCGACGAATGAACACCGTGGAAAACAGGTGCGCTATACGATAGAGACGGAATTTCAAAAACGGGATAATCTTTTTAAAGCACTGCGATTATAGACTCATCAGTGAAATGCGTTTACAGTGAACACGGCGTCCCTCCTAATGAAAAAAGTGAGTGACAACTCAATCTTCTCGCTTAACAGGCTTTTAGGTATAGCCAGAGTAACCAGGGGAGCAGGTGTATTTTAAATGTGTGTGCACTGACGTTCCGAAATCGACAGCATGCTGGCCAGAACAAGAAGGCGGCTTGTTTATTGCTGGGAGGTATCGTATTTATAGGCATGTGATAGCGCTACAGGCGCACTGCGCATGCAAGACACATTATCCTCAAGTCCCATGTGTACTGGGTAAACCCTCGATGTGTAAGCAGATTTCAACTAGGGACAATAATTACTCATCGATGGATGCACGAAGAGACGGACTGAAAGAGCGTCCCCTTTGAAACGGGGTGGCTCAAGCTGCCACCATGCTCGGCTTTTTTTTTCATTCTTTTTTTATATTCATTTAACTTTGTTACAAATCGGTCTATATATTCGCCATTTGCTTTAAATACATTTTTAATCCTGCACTTTTAACCTTATATCACCTCTCTGCTTTTGAGCCACCAATCTTCCAATACTCATACTCCAATACTCATTCACATGACCATGTGTTATCTATAAACCCTAAAGCCTCAGAGAGAGTGGCTGTTCCTGCATCGGCATCCGGATGGATACCGCCGCATTCGAGAATAAGATGTTTAACTGTTTCTTCCGATTTTCCATACACTGCACAAGTGTCATCTTCTTGGTTAAATTTCTTTGTAGCTGCGAGTTCTTAGCACCCTGATCTAGCTTCAACGAGGAGGGCACTGCCTCTCGAGTTATCACAGAATGATTACCGCCCACCCAAGCGCCGCCATTTGACTAAAACGGGAGGCTGTACAGCTTTCCTTCGTAGCCGTATGGCTTCGCTCAGGTGGGCGCTAATTAATGTAATCACTCTTCATCAAGGCATCACATGGCTCTGATACATCGTGATCACAGAATCCCTGATTTATGCGTTAGCCGTCGAGATATCAGTTGCCTTTCACCGTGGATCAATTATTGTTGTCAGTGCCAAACATTGCGCCTTCAGTGGCATAGTGCTGCTACATTCACTTATTAGAGCCCTTGTACATGCTCACACGGAAGAGGCTAATAGCCATTAACCAAGCTACGCCAACCGTACTGCAAAGACGTCGCCCATATTTCTGCAATTAATCCGGTCTCGTGCCAGCTGCGGCCACCTTATCCTCCTCAGCTTCCTAATATCTCGTCCGTCCATCTGACTCTCTGTTGCCATTCCTTGCTACGTTTGATTTTCCTGGAATCCACTCATTACCCATAACGACCATCGGTTATCTGTTCTCCGCATTGCGAGACCTACCCAAGTTTACTTCCTCTTCTTTATTTCAGCTAGAATAACTGCAACTCGGGTTTGTTCCGTAACTCTCTTGACTTTACACCTATCACTTTCCTTTCCATAGCTCACTCACTGTGTTGTCCATAATTTAAGTACAATCATTTTCGTTAGTCTCCACGTTCCTGCCCCATAGGTGAGCATTCGCAAGATACAGCTGTTACAAACTTTCCTCTTTAGGGATATCGGTAAGCTGCTATCCGTGACCTGCGAGTGCCTGTCAACTATATTCAACCCAGTTCTTATTCTCACGGCCATTCACTATCCTGGTCGAGATCTGCAGTCGCTAGTTGCTCTATATATATACAGGGCGTGTCACCTAAGAGTACCTCTTGCTGGGCTAGTTGGCGTAACATTGTGTAACAAAAGTAAAAACGGCGCTAATTTTTACACAAACAACACAGAAAGACCAGACAGGACGGGCGCTGACTCCAACTATGTTTATTGAAAGCCACATGTTGCATTTATATAGCCCGAGGAAGGTGAACGCATGCACATTTCTTACATGGTAAAAAAGAAAAAAGGAAAAAAAAAGAAAAACAACAAAAAACACATACTCAGACCAAACCTACTCATTATCGCGTATTCTTTCCCAATCTATGCTCACTTTCTCGTAGGGAGATAGAAGTGGTGCTGACGCACATGCCACCTCTCTTTGTTAAAAAGGGTTCTGCCAGTTCCCGAGCTAATCTATCTTTGCTTCTAGCTAGAATCTTAATCTCGCCAAGTCGTGGTTCACAGTTTTTTTTTTTTCGTTTTTATCAATGCAGGAGCGGCAATGGGCGGGTAGGTTTTCGGACGAATTTGATGCGTTGCCTAACGACCTTTTATGTCCTCCTGCACGCTCGTTTACGAAGCGTCCAGTCTGGCCGACATACACCTTGCCACATGCAAGGGGGATATCGCAGACCACTCCCGTGGCGCACCTTACGTAGGGCTTCGAGTGCTTCTTTTCACCGTGACCCAGATGTAGCCTTGGCACCGCTTCTAACCTTGGGGCACATCTTGGCCAATTTGCAGGGGGTGGAAAAGACCATGGGGACTCCGTACTTGCTGCCGACTCGTTTTAAATTGTGGAACACCTTGTGAATGTATAGTATCACCACTGGTTTGGCTTCGCCAAAGACTTCTTTCCGGCATTGCCCCTTTAGCTTACCCTTAAGTTTTTGCAGCAGTGCCTCGGTCACGGCAGCCAAGACGTGGTTAGGGAACCCTGCTGTACGCAGTCAATTCACCTCACCCTGGAAGCTCGCCCGCATCATGTAAGGGCATGGCTTGAGGAGTGCTGATTTCATAGAAAGGGTGGCAATAGCCCTTTTAACAGTTTTTGATTGAGCCGAATCGAACGGCAAAAAAATCCTTCTTTGCCCTAGGAAGGTAAAGCCAGCAAACAGTTCCGTCGCCCAGCTTAATGCTAAGGTCCAACAACTGAAGGCAGTCAGTCCTGTTCAAGAAGCTCAAATGTGAAAGAGAGCCCCTTCCCATGTTGTGCGAAAATTTCTAAAATTTTCATGGCAGTTTCCTCATAGCGGCCTGTGTCATGTCTCTTTAAAATCACTAAAAAATGGGCATAGAATGCTAAAGAATGCGCGATAATGAGTAAGTTTGGTCTGCGTGTGTTTTTTCTGTTGTTTTTTTTTTCTTTTTTTCCTTTTTTTCTTTATCATGTAAGAAATGCGCATGCATTCACCTTCTTCGGGCTATATCCTCCTGAGACCCGGGGTGTATTGGGGTCCGCAATTTTTGCTTAGGCTTTCAAAATAAGCCAGTGGAATTATGAATGAGAAAAGTGTCACATATTTAGCCAATAGCACTTATTGCTCTCGCTCAGCACGATGTCCAATATATTGGACAGTGGGATTCTACCCAGTGGTTTTAGACCCACCTGGCCTGCATTGATGTACTACAGCTATCTTGCTCAAACACCAGTGCAAAAACGTTTTATTATCACGAATGAAAAAGTAGTGACTAAAACACTAAGCAGCCTCCCTCTGCTGAACAGGAATTTCACTCTTGTTAGCTCCTGTGTGCAATTTCTAAACAGGTTCTATCTTTTGTGATGCAGAAGAACAACTAACATTTTGCGGAGAAGAATTTTGTTTTCATATTGCAGCTCCGTAGCCTGCAACGGGCAGCGTGTGGTACGTCTGCAAGCCTTAAAATTTCGGAAGCCTTGAAAGCCAGTGCTGTTATCATTTGCTTCTGCTAGAGGTCACCGAACACGTTTTGATGGAGGATGCAACTCGGCTTCGCTGTCACTCCCTGTTTCATCCTTCTTTTGAGCCATAAGTGTCTCGGCAAGAGAAAGGCGGAAGTCCAAGAGTTTTAGGATTTCGTTCCCCTGTTTCTGCCGCGCTCGCATGTTCTGCGCGTACTGCACTCACGAGTTGCTGAGGGCAATGTCGAACAGTTTCCTGGAGCATTTCGTTGCAAAATTGCATCTGCCGTCTCATCAAACACGCGAGGACGGTTTTCTACAGAAAAAAAAAAGTGGCGCGATTTAGTCTACATGCCATTAAATAATAATATTTCCCGTCTACTGTTCCTAACGAGGCCATCGCGAAAGCACAGTCGTAATAACCGGGTTCAGCCCCGGCGTCCAACGTGTTGGACACACGAAATGAAACGAACCGTTCATAAAAGGAAGCGCGTGTACAGTTTAAAGTTTCAGTTCTGCGCGTTCGCTGTGTAATTAGGGTTCGAATAAAACAAAAGTTACAATCTGAAAGGAGGTAGAAATACTAGAAACAGTACTGACTTCTCCGGCAGCTCCCGTAAAACGCTGCGGCGCTAAATCCCGCCATTTTTGGACAGTTTTGGCGGGAATTTGAATGGTGTACTTTCATTAATCCTGCATAGATGGCACCAGTGGGTGTCCTATATATTGGACAACGTGGTTTTGCGGGATGAATGCATTCGCATTGATGTACTAGCTCAATAATCCCGCAGGGGGGCGCCTGCAGCTTGCAGGCGTCGCGACGGTGAGTGGCGACACCGCGGGTTCCCGAGCATACGCAGGGACATCTCCGCAAGGGGATGATGGTGAACTGTGCATCACCACGGACCCGAGCACCCGCGCCTCGCCGTGCGAGGCATCGCCGTGTCCGGGGAAAAGGGGATCCTGGTGGTTGAGCCGATGCCGAGCGTTTGGACCCTTAAGGCCCCTTGGCGGAAGCAACACACCACTTTGGCCCCAGCTTCCTGCAGACGGCACCTCCGGCCTGACCCGACCGGGGGGAATCGGCAGTCGCCTTTTCCTATCTTCCTCTCCATCTTTCACTTTCCTATCTCTGTCTCACAACTCTCCTATATCCTACTCACTTCTTGGTTTTTCCTGTTTTCCTGGCGGGGAGGGTTAACCTTGTGTGACCAACTACCCCGAGTTGAGTCATATTTGGTTATAGTTAAGGTGTACAGCTGGCGTGGGCAGGACTTGCTTTCAAGTTCCTGTCCCGTCCCCTTGTTGGACTCCGTGGTGGGTGGCTGGCACCATGACCGAAAAACTAAATTTTTTCATGGCTCCACCCTTATCCAAACCTGATCGCTCTCTAAAAAGAGGGCGGAACGAAGCAGCTGATTTTTTCTCAAAAAAGAGACAAACATTTTCAAAGTTCCACGTAATCCACAGTGAAAGTGACGGAATACAGGCAAGAATAATATCCCCATTCCTTGTGTCAAAATGCTTAACCGATACCTTGGGCCCTGGCTACAAGGTCTCAAAAATGTCCAGCGGCGACTTACTTCTTGAGCTGTGCGACAGCATTCAGTGCTCAAAACTCTCCAACATTGCGTCTATAGGGGACATCTCTGTCTCAGTAACCCCCCACCGATCTCTAAACACAGTCCGAGGTGTAATCTCGGAATCAGACTTTATCCATATCACAGAAGCTGAAATGCTTGAAGGGCTTACCGACCAGAATGTAATCGACGTTCACCGAATCAAGATCCGCAGGGATAACAAAGAAATAGATACCAAACACATGGTCCTCACATTTAATACTAGTACCTTGCCCGAAACAATCGAAGTTGGATACTTGAAAGTCAACGTCAGACATTATATACCCAATCCCCGCCGATGTTTCAACTGTCAAAAGTTTGGCCACGGCTCACAAAGTTGCCGCGGCCGCAAAACCTGCGCGAAATGCGCTTCGAAAGACCAGCATTCTGAGGAATGTGACGCAGCACTGCGCTGCGCAAACTGCGAAGGAGACCATGCAGCGTACTCCAGGGCATGTCCGTCCTGGAAAAAAGAAAAGGAAATAATTACCATAAAGACAAAAGAAAACATTTCATTCAATGAAGCAAGGAGGCGTTTTGCGCTTACGAACACATTCTCTTTCACAGCAAAACCCAACTTCGCTGATGTGGTGCGCGGGGGCGTAGCACCACACAGCTCTACGGCACCTGCTGAGGCTGCTTTCACAGAGCCAGTGGCAGGGCCATCCACGCCCCGGGCAGGGACAGCGAAGGCTGCTCTGCCACCCTCAAAGCAGGGAGCGCCGGTCCATGGGTCGGCATCCCGCAGGACCTCCCCCCGTCGGGAGAGGCCTGAAACTAACACAACCGCGGGCCCTCCGCGGTTCTCCAGCACCTCGGTTGAGGTGATGAATACAGCACCCACTCCGCCTCCACTACAGAGGCGGAACAGCTCTCTTGAGCGGAAAAAAGACAGGCCCCTCATAACGGGCCCACCACATAAGTAAATCTCCTTTTATTTTCACTCAAAAACACAAGCATGGCTTTTTTAATTCAATGGAATTGCAGAGGACTTATGCGGAATTATAGTGACATAACACATATTTTAGGGTCAATGTTACCCATAGTTTTATGTCTTCAGGAGACCAATCTTGGTCCACAACATGTACATATCCTGAAACATTATCAAACTTTTAGACGCGATCGCGAGCAGGCAAATCGACTTTCAGGAGGCGTCGCAATTGTCGTCCCAAGCGGCGTCCCTGCTCGAGAAATCAAGCTCAATACAAAACTTGAGGCGGTTGCAGTCAGCATCGTCAGCTATAAAACACTAACAATCTGTTCCGTATACATTCCTCCACATTTTACACTAACAGTCCATGATCTAGAAGAATTGATAGATGAACTTCCAGAGCCATATCTGGTAGTTGGGGATTTTAACGCTCACTCCCCTTTTTGGGGAAGCGAGCGCTGCGACTCTAGGGGGCAAACAATCGAAGATTTTATCCTCTCAAATAGCATCTGTCTTTTAAATACAGGAAAAGCAACTTATTGTTGCCCAAGCTCGGCAAAAATGAGCTTTCTCGATTTAGCTTTCGCATCACCATCGCTTTTTAACGATTTTAAATGGGATGTTTTAAATGACCCCCTGGGAAGGGATCACCTACCTATTATCATCAGCCTCTCATCGTCTACTGCAGTCATCCCCACAAGACCACGGCGCTAGAAACTTCACCTCGCCGACTGGTCACTTTTTACAGCAAGTGCCACACTAGAAAAAGAATTTTGTGAAGATCTCAGCATAGACGAAATTAATGGAAAATTTACTACATGCATAATATCGGCCGCTACACTAGCCATACCACAAACAACAGGACTCGTACACAAAAAACATAAAGTATGGTGGACACAAGGATGCACATTGGCAAAAAAACAACAAAATAAAGCTTGGGGCTCTCTGCGTCGGTATCCCACAGCGGAGAACTTGATTGCCTTTAAGAGGGCCAAGGCCAGAGCGCGATTCGTTCGGAGAAATGCCGAGAAATCCTCGTGGCAGAAATATGTGTCCTCTATAAACAGCTCAATAACCTCAAAAAAAATGTGGGAAAAAGTTCGAAGATTCAGTAGTGACCATACCCCTTTCACACTTCCTCTGTTGACTACACCCGGGACACAAACATCATTAGAAGAACAGGCCAACATACTAGGTGAGCATTTTGCTGAAGTTTACAGTTCGTCCAATTACACAAACACGTTCCAGAAGTACAAAGCAATAGCAGAAAAACAAAAACTTCCATTTGCAGCAGGTATGCACGAGGACTACAATCAACCCATCACACTCCAGGAATTGATCAGGGTATTATCTTCTGGTAAAAAGACAGCACCAGGCCCAGATAATGTGCATTACGCTATGCTCGCCCATCTCTCTGAGGCTGCCGTGCAGGCATTGTTGAACTTCTTTAACAAAATATGGACAACTGGGAATATACCTGAGGAGTGGAAGAAAGCAATAATAGTACCTTTTCTGAAACCCGGAAAACAACCAACAAGTCCTAACAATTACAGACCGATAGCCCTCACCAGCTGCATCGCTAAATCTTTCGAAAGCATAGTAAACATTAGACTGACCTTCACACATGAATCTCGTCGACTCTTAGATTTACATCAATGTGGATTTAAGAAAGCATGCTCGACCACTGATCACCTTGTCCGCCTAGAAAACACCATCCGAGAGGCGTTCATCCACAAACAGCACTGTATCGGTGTCTTCTTCGATTTGGAGAAGGCATATGATACCGCGTGGAAGTTCGGCATCCTCCATGACCTAGCAGATCTAGGGATCCGCGGCAGGATGCTGAACTGCTTGAACGACTTCCTGACTAACCGCACATTCAGAGTCCGTCTGGGAGCAACTCTATCAACGACATTCGCCCAAGAGAATGGCGTACCCCAGGGATGCATTTTAAGTACGACACTCTTTATAGTAAAAATGAATTCCTTGGCCAAAGTAATACCTAAGTCCGTAATGTATTCAGTTTATGTAGATGACATACAGATAGCATACACTTCTTCCAACATACTGTCCTGCGAGAGACAAATACAAATCACACTAAATAAACTGGCTGCTTGGGCAGAGAAAAATGGATTCAAGTTCTCCCCTCAAAAAACAGTAGCTGTTTTATTCTCATTACGACGAGGCCTACAGGTCGATCCCAATCTGTGCTTGAATCAAACCACACTGCCAGTCAAACAGGAACATAAATTTTTAGGCGTCACTTTTGACAAGAAACTTACATTTCTGTCACACATTAACAACCTGAAAAAGAAAGCATCCCAAGCCCTCAATGTATTAAAGGTACTCTCGCGAAAACAGTGGGGGTCCGATAGAGCATGCCTATTGCAAATATATCGCTCTTTGGTGCGCTCCAAGCTGGACTACGGGTGTGTGGTATATGGTTCGGCAAGAGCATCCTACTTGAAACGACTGGACCCTGTTCATAATCTTGGTTTGCGCCTATCAACTGGAGCTTATAGAACATCCCCGGTAAAGAGTCTTTACGTTGAAGCTAATGAGCCCACACTAGAGGATAGAAGAGTCACACTAACATGCACGTACATCCTAAAAACCCGTTCTCTCCCTAAACATCTCTGCTATCCCATTGTTACCAAGTGCCCATCTAGGAGATTATTCAATAATAAACCACATTTTATCAGGCCACTAATAATGCGCTTTGAAGATAAATGTGAAGACTTAGCAGTGCTGGACGCCCTACCTAATATTGCACAAAGACATGAATATCTACCACCATGGTACAGCCTTCCTTCAGTGTGTGACTTCACATTGACACACGTAAACAAAGAGAAAGTACCACACGAGCACATACTGCAAGAGTTTTTTGCACTACAAGAAAAATATGACACTTACACCGAATTTTACACTGATGGCTCAAAAACAGAAAGTCATGTCGGAAGTGCAGTAATTCAAGGAACAAATGAAAAAATGATACGATTGCCACAGTATGCATCGGTATTGACTGCGGAGTGTTATGCCATCTTTGTAGCTGTAGAACAAATAGTAAAACAAAACATAAAAAATAGCATCATTTACACCGATTCGCCCCGCCGCGGTGGCTCAGTGGTTAGGGCGCTCGACTACTGATCCGGAGTTCCCGGGTTCGAACCCGACCGCGGCGGCTGCGTTTTTATGGAGGAAAAACGCTAAGGCGCCCGTGTGCTGTGCGATGTCAGTGCACGTTAAAGATCCCCAGGTGGTCGAAATTATTCCGGAGCCCTCCACTACGGACCTATTTGTTCCTCTCTTCTTTCACTCCCTCCTTTATCCCTTCCCTTACGGCGCGGTTCAGGTGTCCAACGATATATGAGACAGATACTGCGCCATTTCCTTTCCACCAAAAAACCAATTATTATTATTTACACCGATTCACTCAGTATGCTAAAAGCGCTGCATTCTACAAACGCTGCTGAACCCATAATAGGAAAAATCATACATAACATAGTTAAAATTACAAAGTAAAAACATAACATTATATTCTGCTGGGTCCCTAGCCATGTTGGAATTTTAGGTAATGAGAGAGCAGATGCTTGCGCAGCACAAGCTAGAATTGACCATATAAAACAAGTTAACATACCACAGAGGGATTTTTCTAAATTACTGCACAGTAAACTCAGGAATAAGTGGCAGATTGCATGGGACGAACAAACAAACAACAAACTACATTCTATAAAACCTGTTTTGGGAGAATGGAGATCATGTACACATCAGGAGCGTTTCATAGAAGTTATTTTGTGTCGACTACGCATTGGACACACACACCTTACTCACAACTTCTTACTGACAAAAAAAGGCAAACCTCTCTGCGAAATGTGTGGCGATGAACTCACGGTAAACCACATTTTAATTGTATGCAAAAAACTGGAACAACTGAGGAAAAAATATTTCACAACATTGTACAATGAATACATCCCACTACACCCCATGTTACTTTTAGGAGATCAAGCAATGGTTGATTTTTCTAGCATTTTTAAATTTCTCAGAGAAGCCAATGTTTTATACAAACTTTAGATAAAAAAAACGTAACCTTAAACAAAAGCTCTAACCGTGTTTTTGGCGCATCATAGCCTAAGTTGCTTTTGCGCCATTAAAATCAATATAACTAACTAACAGTACTAGCTCAATACGTACTGTCCATTATATTAGACAAATGCTCCAAATACGGGTCTCAGGAGGATATATATGCAACATGTGGCTTTCAATAAACATAGTTGGAGTCAGCGCCCGTCCTGTCTGGTCTTTCTGTGTGGTTTGTGTAAAAGTTAGCGCTGTTTTTACTTTTTTCACACAATGCCACCTAAGAATTTACACAATTTTTAAAAATAGCCTTTTGAGTTAGAGGAACGCTATTTTCGGCATAGCATTGTCAATAGTGTAGTACATCAGAATAAGGTCAAGACGTGCTGACTAGCCGGCCAGTTAACTAATTTTGAATAGTCAAGCTCTTCACTATTACTTTTAGACTCAATTATTAAGAGGAGTGTAGCCCACTGAAATAATATCTATATCAGTTTTTAGAATTTCGGAAACGCGGTTACCCTCGGCGCTATGGCCCAACAAATTCTGGCTACATCGCGCGAGAATACATGCGCTTTAGAGAAGTTTGCAAGCAAAGCAACCTCTGCAGTGCACGTATCTCTTCGAAATAGCCTAAATTTGTTGGGCCACAGCGCCGGATGTAATCGCGTTTTCGAAATTGTAAAAACTGATATCGATGTTAGAGTAGGCTACACGCCTTTAAATAATTAAGGAGCTTAACGGTAATAGTTAGAAAGGTCACTATTCAATATTAGTTAACCAGCCTTTTAGTGAGCACGTCTTGCCTGTATTCGGAAGTAGGGCCATCTTTACTGAAAAAGGCCATCTTTAAAAATTGTGTAAAGTCTTAGGTCAAACTCCCTTTATATTATGATTATACCTCGCTGTCTATCGTAAGCTGCTCTTCCCGTCCAGGACTGTTCCAAATTATTTAAGTCTTCTTCGTACTAATATTTAGTGCCACCGCCTTCTTATAGTTGTTGGTTAACCCCCTCCCTGAGTTAATAATTTCACGAGTCGCAAGTGATCAAAGTCAGTCCAAATCCCTCCACTGCGGCTTGTCTCACACCCAAGGTGCAGATTTTGCGTGTAAGGCTACTTGTTTCTTTTTACGCGAGTCTTTCAACTCGCATACCGGGCCTTGCGTCTTCTCTAAAGGCCCGGAGGTCGAGAAAGGGACTCGCCTGTGCTTTCCTGTGCTTCGCAGCGAGATACGCGCAGAAGGAGCCTCCTTCATGGCCCGAATACAGGCCCGCCTGCATGGTGACGTCAGCGATCGCACTTCCAATGCCACCCGGTACCCGAAGCTGCTCAAAAGAGTATACGTTTGAAATTTCGAGAACCAGTTATTGTGTAGCGTAGTAGTAGTAGTGGTTTATTCAAAATAATAAAAAAATTTCTGACCTCGGCATCTGCTATCGCTACGGGAAGCACGTGAGCTAGGCCAGCGGAAATAAAGGGATAGCAGGCCTACTGGAGAATTAAAATGAAAGAGGTGAGGGGACAACCAGAAAGAATAGGAGGAGGGGGGGGGGGCAGAGATTAGGGACTATATACAAGTATTTACAAAAATTCACTTATGTACAGGTCGGGCGCGCAGGATATCTATAAACGAAAAGGAAAAAGAGCTCACGCGCACGACACACTGTTGCCGCATTGTGTGGCGTGCCAGAGAATGTCCTCAAGAAAGGAATGAAAAAGAGCATTGCCAATGCGTGCGTTGAAATGTTAGCGCTTGCCTTTTTTATTATTTGCGGATTGCTCGAAATTATCGCGAATTGAACGAATATTCTTGCCTTTTTCAATCCGGGAGGGCTGACAGCGTACCCGAGCTGGGGTGGAGGAATGGAGGGAGTGTGGGGCCTTACAACGGCATTTTAATGGGAAGGGCGACTGAACCCAAAACTGAGCCAATCAGCACTGCGCTCCCGCTTAGCTCCTCTCAGAACGCGCTCGTCAAATACCTCTCAGGAGCTAAAAAAACTATTTAAAATCATCTGAGAACCTTTCGAGCGACATCTGAAAGGCCTCGGCCTCGTTGACGACGTACGCTAAAAGAGCACGCGCGCGGAATTATTTCATCCCTCCCTCATGGGGGGAAGTCGCAAAAAAGAAAAATTGGATTTACGCTGAAGGGGGCGCCGCTGCGATTCAGTTATAACGAGCCTTGTTTGGTGTTCCCAAAAGCGGGCCCGTCTGAACTGCTTTTGTATTTTTTTGCTTTTTACACCTCTGCGGCTGATGATCATCATTATCAACTACGCTGTTGGTCCAATGTATAGAGGAATCTCCGAAGGTGGAGAAGAATTGTAATGAGGGAGTAATTACTCGTTAGCATCCACACAAGCGCAGCCTAAAGAATGCAAAAGAAAGCAGTACAGCTTTTTCAGAAACTTCGTGGTTGAAGAAAAACTCGTACTGATCGGGGTTCAAACCCCCGACCACCGCCTCATCAGAACAGTTGCCCTACCAACTGAGCAACCAGGAAGGATATAGCATATGGTAGGGCGAGAGCGAATAACTATTCCCACTTTGAGTTCTTCATCAATTCGCTCTCACCCGACCATATGCTAGCCTTCCTGGTTATCTTAATTGGTAGAGGGACTGTTCCGATGAGACGGTAACCCGGCGTTCGAAACCCGGATCTGTACGAATTTTGTTTCAACGGCGAAGTTTCTCAAAAAGCTGCCCAGCTTTCCCTTGTGGCCGTTAGACTGCGATTGGGTGTATGCTAACGAACTCCCTTATAACAACAATACTGGCGGCTTGCTTGAACGAAATGCTTTCCGAAACAGATTCAGCGGGAGCCAAATGCGACTTATTGTTTTCTTCCAACGATGGCACGTGCTGACGCTACCCGTCACGTCCTTAGCGCTTTTGTGCTCCCTCTTTTTCCTTTGCGTCTATTGCAGTTTCACTCACCACCGCAAATTTCCATGAGAAAACATACCGGGGCCTTGACTCAGTGCCCTAAGGTAGGGGTTTCCGAACAGAAAGAGGCCAATAGAAGTATCAGCTGTGCAAAGAAACACGTTATTTCCTCTTTCCCGCAGCAACTGCGCATGTGGACACGGAGGGATATTTATTGAGTTTGGTTTAATTTATGGGGGTTTAACGTCCCAAATCGACTCAGGCTATGAGGGACGCCGTAGTGAAGGGCTCCGGAAATTTCGACCACCTGGGGTTCTTTAACGTGCACTGACATCGCACAGTACACGTGCCTCTATAATTTCGCCTCCACCGAAATTCAACTGCCGCGGCCGGGATCGAACCCGCGTCTTTCAGGTGAGCAGCCGAGCGCCATAAGCACTGAGCCACTGCGGCGGCTTATATTTATTGAGTGGTCTGGTGTTAAAAACAACAGCTTATCACATAAAGACTGCATAATAGCAGCAGCTATCGAAGCTCGGTGCCACGACGCACTCGTTCATGCCACCGGGCTCCTCGAATCGATTCGCACCCCGTCACATCTGCATGATAATGTTTCAGCAGTATGAACGTTGCGTTACGTCATTCCTTGGCACGCTCTAAACACGAATACGCCTATATGGGAGTAAAAAAGGAGTAAGCTGTCCTCTAGCTCACTCTCTTTTATGAAAGGGTGTGTGTTGAGAGGACAGCTTACTCCCTTTCACTCCTCTCTGTGTAGAGCGTAAAGTGTTATTTTTTCACTAATACGGCCGCACCACATGCGTCTTCGTAAGCTCTAACCGAATGAATATTAAGGGGGACTTGGCTTTAGAGACTTTCGCGAATAGTGTAGCGCGCGAAAATTTGTCCAGCGAACAACTCGCGCATAGAGAGAAATGGGATTTGGATATTCAAACTGCTTTGCTTCGTTTGGCGTCGGACATAATTTCGCACTCACAATCGCAAAGACCAATGCTAAGGTTATCCCGTTACGGCCATGCATTTTCGGCCATTTGCAGGTCTAAACAGATATCAAAAAAATAGGCTGAAGGCTTAGCTTGGTTAAGCCTGGATGATTGCGAAAGCAATGCCCTTGGCTGCGCCTTGGTTCGGCTGATGGTGTGGACATGGTTGCCCTTTGTTAAACTTATGGCTATACATTGTTTTGTTTGGTTTCTGCTATTGATATCCTTGGTACACTTATGACTTATCTGTGTTATGGCTTATCTATGTTATGTCGCTTGGCCGCAGCAGATCGTTCCAGCCTCGCCTTGTACACATCATCCGACATAGCGCAAGGCAGCGCGCCGACCACTGCGAGGAGCCGAGCTGTAGCCCCATTTATCCTCCTAGCGTGACGTCACACCAGCGAGCGCCCTCTCTCGGTAGCGCCGCAGCAGCGGCGCGCAAGGCTTCGCCTCTACCATCGATGCCGCGAGCTGGGGCCCCGTCTCTCGGTCTGGCGTGACGTCACACCAGCGAGCGCCCTCTCTCGGTAGTGTCGCAGCAGCGGCGCGCAAGGCTTCGCCTTCACCATCGATGCCGCGGAGCTAAGGCCCCGTCAGGTTCAGGTTCAGAAAAGTCGTTCTTCTTCCGTCTCCGTAGCTCGCTGATGCTTCCTCTTTGCATTCTGCCGAGCTGCCTTGTTCGTAGGCACCATCGTAACATCTGGCTGTATGACGGCCTTGGCGAAAGGAGCGGAGCTGTTTTATACAGCTGGTGTGACGTCACTCTGACCGTAGCGCCCCTGGTGAGAGGAGCGGGAGTTAGGCCGCCGTTGGTGGCTACCGCCTCGCCTCGCGACGGCGTGAGATGGGGCCCCGTTTTTACACAGCTGGTGTGACGTCACTCTAGGTCGCGTGGTGTGACCTCACGCAGCGAGGTCACGCTAAAGGTCAATGGTGCCTACCACCGCCTCGCCACGGAACGGGCTGAAGTGCGACCTAAAGTAGTATTGCTTCGCAATAAAAAAAAGACAAGATTCGGCGATTATCCGGAGGGCTTTACTAACGCGGTAATGCAATGCCAGCCTTCGGCGCTAAGCTATCTCTTTCCTGCCAGGTCGCGAAATTTAGTGGGAGCAGAATATTTCCGAATAGCTATTTGAAGTAAAATAGCTATAACCTAAGTTCTCACTCACACACACACACACACACACACACACACACAAACACACACACACACACACACACACACACACACACACGCACACACACACACAAAAGAAGTGCTGTTTACACTTTTGAATGATGGCTGAAGCAACGCTCACTACCACTTTTGCCTGTTTTGTGATATAGTGACACAAAAGCATTTCGCTGAGATAGAGCAATTTCACAGTCAGTGTACCGTAAGAACTATAAACATGGTCCGCGTGGGACAAGAAGCGTTTTGATGCAGGTTTGCGCTTCTTTGGAATGCGGTAATCAGTCAACTGCGTCTGTGGCACAGTGTGCTTAAGCGGAAAAGCAAAACGCGTGTTCATGCAAGAGAAAGCGTACCCTGCGCTCCGTTTCAAGTTCATGAATCACCTGTTGTTTCGTACAGGATGTTTCGCCTTAGACTGTTTGTAATTTCTAAACATAGGCTTTTCGAGTTAAGAGTTAAAAACCCATTCGCGACGCATTTCCGGAATGCGACCTGGTAATGACACTCGTGGCGGGCTCTTCGCATTAAAAAAAAATTAGATCCTACCGATGGCGGTTGCTCTTTTGCCGTTGAGCGCCGCGAGCTTGCTACGCCTTGAGAAGCGTAGGCTAAATATTTTCGGGCGCCCCCGTCTGGAGCAGGTGCCTCGAGCGCTGGGGTGAAGCCGACGCTTCTTTCTAGTTGCTGTCGCGCGCCGTCAAGTGTGCAGCGCCCATCCGTCTTGACTGCGTAATTTTGCAAAAAGTCCGTCGTCGCTCGCAAAGTGAAGCAACGAACGTCGTTGCTCTCTCGTCGCCTCTTGGGCCGTTCTGGTGGCGACGAAAGCGCCGTCCATTTTATTAGCTTCTCCGAACGACGCCGGCCTATCTCGGTGTTTGCATGAACGTCAAGTTTTAATGACGTGCTGGCGTGAAGGTGGTTTTGGGATAGAGAACCGGCAGCGCTGACAACAGCGGTGCGTCGGGAATGTGGAATGAGGCGAGAGAAGAAGTACAGGACCCCGTGCGAATTGGGAAACGACGGCAGTTTTGACGCGCGACACGAGTTCCGCGGGCGAGGGTAACGAAGTCTGGCACCCATTACCCGTTGCGGAGGGTAAGCGGACGAACGGGAGGGGCGATAGATGGCGTCACTGGCAGCCGGCTGGTTTGCTCGTCTCGTATGCACGATTTGTCAGCTAGGACAGCAGGTGAAGTGAGAAAATAAATATGCAGATATATGGCTTCGTTGACGTGGCAGGCGCCCCCCCCCCCCCCTTTTTGTTTGCGCGCATTTGTCTCACGAGGGAAGAGCAGGCGGTGACAGAGATGGAGCGTCATGAAAAAGAGGATCTGGCCCACTTTTCACGTACCGTGGACATTGCTGATGGAGCAAAATTATGGGCTTCTTATTTAGGAACGGGCAAGGGCCAATGGTCGCACTGCTCTCGCACCGTCGTCTTTTCTTGTTTTTCGGAAAACAGTGCACATTTGTACAGCGCTCTCTGGCATACATTTCAATTGACGCTAATAACAGGTGGAAAGAAATAAGTAAAACGCTCCTTTATTTGGCGAGTGTGTGTCTGAAAACAGCGAGAATTGTAGGCAAGTACGTGTGGTTATTGTTTTTGTTTCTCTTGTTTTTCCTAAACTTTAACAGGGCCTTGTGAGTATGCGGTCGTCGCTAAGTCGTTCACCTGCAGGCAGAAATACGAGCTGCATTTCATGCAAAACTTTTGCTTTTTTTTTTCTTAACGTTCTGCTCCCTTTTCCACTGGCGTCCCTTCGCAGTGCCGGTTTGCGACAATACGAATTGCGTCACGTGAATCGATACTAGTCACGACTGTACAGCGAAAAGCAAGCACACCGGGACTCCTGCGTCTCCATTCACGCTTTCCTGTTCATGCACGAGCGACAGTTCCCATTTGGTGGTCTCGCATGTCCTCGCTTTTCTGAGCCTTTCATCGGCCATTCGGAGAGGCAGGCCTTGCGGCAAGCAAGCTGTAAAGAGTATCCGCACTGTTATCTATCTCGTGTTGTTACCTGTCCTCATTGGTGCAGCAATGGTCTGATTGCTGAGTCCAAGGAACTGCCACGCGCATCTGCCTGAGGCCGATATTCCGCTCTCCAACGTTGCATTTCTTCACTGTAGTATGCATTCTTCGCTGTTTAGTTAGTGTTGCGGATTTCTCGAAATAGTGTGTGTTTTGCCTTGGGCGCAAAAGAATGCCCCGTGCTGTATATTATTTCCCTCGGCCAACCTGAAATTGAAACTTGATATTCAAAGCACGCGAAAAAAAAAAAAACACTGATATACTCCGCAGCTGCGTGGTACAATACGACTACCACTTAACTACAAGTGTGAACCACAACTAATCGTAAGGCCTCAGCAAATTCGTCTGCACCCTCCCCCCTCCCTTTTTTTTCACGACAAGCTGACTTGGCAAAGACGGCACTTGGGTGGCGTTGGCACCCATCGCGACATGGAGACAACATTGACAAAATAGCGTGTGCGCGCTGTCCCTGTAGCGGCGGTTTAACGATGTCGGTCCCTCCTCAGTGGCGCTTGTGGGCTCGCAAGCCTCGGCGCTAGCACTCATAGCAGCATGCCTCTGGTTACTAAACGCAAGCACACCTCTGAACAACGCCTCTTTCATCGTCGCTTTTCATCCCTCTGGTAGCTGCGTCCGTTCCGAAAGATAACAGCCGTCGAGCTTAACGAACAGTGGTTTAGCACGGGTCTCCTCGAACCGTTTCAAAATGCGTCGAATCTTGCGCGCAACCGTGCCCATCAGGCGGCCCGCATCCAATGCCCTCCGGAAAACACTAAATGTGTGCTTGCTTCGCATACAGTTGCTGATTGTCTTCTCGTTGTGAGCAAGTTTCACCGAAACGCCATCTATATCCTTCAAATGAACGCAAACAACGACAATGCAGTAAAATATATCTATTTTTACCTGTCCAAGACGAGAGGGGGTGCTGCCGGCTGATTTCGGCCACCTGGGCATTGTTAAAGATGCACTAAACATGACCGGTTTTGAATTTCGTCTTCATTGAAATGTGGCTTTTGCGGCAGGAATCGAACCCGCGACAACATGCAGAACACCGCAGCCACTCAGCCACCGGGGCGGGTCGCTGAACGCGAAGAAATGCAAGAACCAGCATGTTGCCTTCTCTGAAGCGTGCACTTACGGACGTATAGCACCAGTAACGCTGGACGGACCAAGCAGTTGGGATGAAAAGAGAAAAAAAATTGTTGCTGTGCTCGAAAAGGACGCCAGGTCGGGTTGTTGCGGCTCGTAACCCGCGACTAACTCTCCGCGTACTTTTCGTCTGCCTAATTATATACGTGCGCTCTACGAGCTCATCGCTGCGTCGTGTCTGGCGGGTGCCACGTATTGTGCGACACTTTTTTCTTTGTCACGTGCACAGCACTACGTTTCACATCACATATGCATGCAGCGGTGCGTGATGCGGACACGCGGCACTGTGTTTAGTATATGCTCGGCGATGTGTGTCTCGGAAGAACTGCAACGCGACGCCAAAAAAAAAAAAAGGTTTGATGCGCACTCAGCTGCATCCTGTCGCCGAGGCAACAGCATGGAGACGAGTAAAACTAAACAGACCGAAAACGCGCCAACACACAGTAAAAAAAAAAAAGCACTAGGCATGCTGAGCGTGTTTCGAGGCATTTAACGCGCTACAACATGCTAACAGCCAAGATGGCTGAAATGGCGCAAGCGCGCCAGCGCGTTTCGCAGCGCGGCTCGCCAAGTGTGAAACGGAGCGTGCTCGGCCTGGCGATGTCGCCGCCGCTCTCCCGTGCATTGCTCTCAGAAGCGGCAAGGCTTCCGCGGCACACAACCGAGACAGTGCCACCTCGCTGGCTGGGGCAGGCCGGGCAGGCACCGTCGCGTGTCCTCATATCAGGGGAGGGTGGTGGGGGAAAGGCTCAGCCACCGGCCCGGCGGGGACCATGGGTGCGCGCGTGCCTGCCAGCCGGGGGCTGTTCTGTTCGCCGCTCTCGGCCGCAGCGGCGCGTGGCATCGCGCCAGAGACGCATCGTCTCTCGAAAAGCAGTTCTCTCTTTCGAGTGCTTCGGCGCACGTTCCCCCTTCCCTGTTTCGTCGGCGTTCAGGTACACGAGGCCCCAGGGAGTCGCTCTTTCCTTGCGTGCACTGGAAGGGCGCTGTTCCCACGCGCAGACGTTGAAGACGCGTTTGAAGGACTGCGTCGTTATCGCACGCAGCACTTATGTCATCACTTTGCTTGCTTTGTCGCGCCTTTCTTTGCGCGAGAGCTCTCCCTATAGCGTTCAGAGAGGCATAGATCGCGGGACACGAAGGAAGTCTCGTCATCGCATGCTTTGTTTTGGCATTATTACGGGATTAAGGAGACGTTTGAGCCTTTATGTCGTTAACACACTCGGTGAGGAGGCGGTTTCTGGGGAAAAGATTGTGGGCCCCCAAATTGTCGCACAAGTGCGGGACAAATAGCGATCTAATCGTGAAATCTAGCACAGAATTGCTAGTCACGACATGAGACAGGCATCGTTTTGGAGTCGAACGTTAAAAAAAAAAAACATGCATGGGTGCCTCTGAATAGGTCACAATACGGGTGTCTATGGGGAGCGACAATGCTAGCGCTTTGTCACGTACACATTATCAGCGATTGACTGTCCCCTTGTGGAGGTAGTTTTTCCTTAATTAAGCAGTAACAAGCATTCGTTGGCTTGCGCTCCGGTGGCTATGTAATTCTTTCGATTTCGAGGGTTGAAGCCCGAAATATTAGTGTGCAGCGTTTAAAGGGCGTCAATTTTATTGAGGTAATGGACCGCCGTGAAGATTAAAGCTGTAAGCAGTTGCTCGAAACTAACTTTAAGCAAAACCTGCATGTGGGCAAATGAAAGAGAAGTGAAATACAGCCTGCAGCCTGCGCTGTTTAAAGACTTTGGCTTCTTAACAGGTTCAGCAAATTTGAAAGAAAGGGACAGAAAAAGAAAAAAAAGAAAGGGACAGACAAAGAAAGGGACAGCCTTACTTGCATGAACCACGATATCGCGCATGGTTTGGAAAAGGCAATACCGCTTTATATTAAACAGCAGCAATACGAGGGTGCGCCAGGGGAGGAGGCGTGTCCATCTCACTCTCGTGCTCTTGTTGATAGCGAGATTTAATGAAAGTGGACGGAACGTGCCTGCTCGCCCGGTGCAGCCTGGTTACCGTAAAGCGCCGCCAATAGCAGCGCTGCTAGAGTTGGCAACGCTGCCGCTGTGGCCATGGTCGCGCTTGCTCCGTATACTTTTGAGAAAGACTCTACATATCCGTGTAATACATAAAGAGAGCGTTGAAAGTGCTCTACTGGCGTACTTCCACTCCGTGACTACGCAAGCACATTCTTTAGTGACAGCTATTTAGGCGCGGACACGCACAAAAAAAAAAATGATCCCAGCACGTTATAGCGAGACCACTCCATAAAGACAAAGGCGCCTCAAAACTGAAATAATTTCTCACCGTCCCGGCTCGGAAGCCTTGTCGGTGTGCACGCTTGGAGTGGCTTGACGTCACCAGTGAAATGATGGGTGTGGAAAAGAAGCCAGGGAGCGAAATCCGGACACGGCATGCCGCGTCCATCGATTCCCTCGAAGCGATGCGACGGCGATGAAAGCGCCACGGGAGACAGCGAAGTCGCTGGCGCGCGCCGGAACAAGCGACCGCTTATCCCGCGTGGAGTTGTTTTTTTTCTTTCCTTGCACTGCTGTCTCCATGTCTCAATGTGCCCGCTGTGTTGACAGCGGTCACAAGTGAAGCTCCACGCGGGCAGAAGAGAGAGCAGACGACACGGCCGTTCTCTTTCGGGTTGCTTTCTCGGCCGTTTGAGTGTGATTGTTCAGAAGTAAACGAGGTTCATAGCGAGAGCAAAACGGAGAGGAAGTCTAGTCCTCCTCTCAGGCTTGCGACAGACAACCCTTCATGAATTTTGACGCCTTTGATGGTGTACGTCTGACGGCCGAATCTCTGAGCACTAAACGAGCGACGAGGAACCAAGACAGTTGCAATATCGCATCTCTTGAGGAGGCAGCCCGCTATAAATTGACTAATTGTACCTTCTAACAAGGAGGACATCGACATCGGTTAGCGGTCAAAGCGACACAGTTGGGGAAGGCAACCGGAATATTCACTTCGGGTTAGTGTTTCCTTTGCCAGTCCATTTGCGCATCCTAACGGGAATTTGCTTCGAGCGTAATAACAATGACTTTGCAGCGTTGCGGCTTTTGAGCTCGTCTCATCACTACCAACCACTTCGCATTCATTTCAGTCTTTAATTCGTACAAAAAAGTTAAAGGGAAGACAAAAGAAATTCATTTCTGTAAACTTAGCCCCCAAGAGGCTGAAGCAGTGATAGAGCAGAAATACTTGCAGAAGACAAGGGCTTCGTTTTAAACAGGATTGAAATTGCTGCAATATACGAGTGTGCTTCAATACATCAACATGCGCTGTACAGACAATACTCTGGAAAAAAATTTCTAAAGTTAAAAACGTTGCACATTATTTTCGAACAAATAACGGTGACTAATTTATGACCCTATTATAGGAGACGATTGAAAGTCGCAATAAATATTTCGGGCCATCACCTACCCGAGTTAAGACGTAGTTCCAAATTTTCCAGTGTTCAGTTCCGCTTGTATGATATGGCGCGTCGTTTAGAGGCATGGACGTTACACCCTCGATAAGAGCATTAGGCGTTTTGTGCTCAAATTACAATCGGGACACAAACTATGCACCAATACACTTCCTGTACTCTGTGTACATGATAACGTATTAAGGAGCTTTGCTACAGACACTGAATATAGTACGTTCGCTTTTTCTCGCTAAACTTTTCGTGCATATTTAACGCCATGATATATTCAGCTTCACAACAGAGGCACACATAGCTGGGCTAGTTGCAAGTAATGTGTCACTTGAGAAGAATTCGCAGGAACACAGAACAGGCTTGTCGTGCGGGGTCACTTCCAGGACTGTGGTGCACGTTTCGCTTTCCGCGGAATCTTTCAAAAATTTCCTCGTTAGTTAATCATAATATTAACGCCGAATAATTTAAGATGATGCGGATGGGAGACCATTAGCTTCACTGGCTGAAGGAGAAAGTTGTGGTGACGGTATGATATGCCGCTTGCGCCGCGAGGCAGATTAACTCACAGACTGGACTATTTTCCTGCGTTCCGTGGCATCCGGTCGCTGCCGAAAACAGAAAAGACGCTAATCGCGTTCACCACTTGTTGCTTTACCATAGCGCTATCCTGCATTGGAAGCAAATATCATTTACACCGGCGGTATATGACGTCCGTGACTTGAAAGTGAATATCTGCGAGTGATACCTTCCTACTTGTCGAAAAAAAAAAGAGCAGGGCACAGCAAACCAATTCCACTGAGGTTTTTAAGGCGTTATAAAACCTTCACTTACATCGCTGGGGAAGCAGGAAACGTCCTGTAAACCTTGTTCGGGTTGACTGCTATTTTGTTCCTCTTCAACGAGAGTCTATGTAACTGACTTTCGGTATGCCAGGCAGAGGACCCGTTTCCAAGGGGCGGAGCACATAAAAGAATCTCACGCTATTCTTGTGTAGAGTACTCCTACGGGGCCTCCACTTACATAGAAACAGTCCAAATGGAACGCGCTAAAGGTTTGAAAACCTCGAGCACGGAGCCCCTGATGTGCATATTATAAGCTTATGCTGCTTTTAGAGGAAGTGGTACGAGGTTTGTTTGTTTGAAACGCAAAATATTAGAGGCAGCCATTTCAAGTAACGGGGTCGGTGGATACGACAAATATCAATGCACACACGAGCAAAATCGTAATGACACGTATGGTAAAAAAATACCACAACGGTGTACTTAGAGCTATATAGACAAAGAACTCCGTTCAATGATTACCATGGCCAGTGCGTATAGCAGAAAAAAAAAGCAGCTTGCAGTCTCAAGACTGCACGTGAAGGCACTCTGATAAAATCTGCTGATAGAACTTCAGGTCGATACTACATACCGTGCCACACATTTTACAGGAAAGCAATATCCTGCTTCTCTGCGCGATACCAACACAATAGGTTGCAGGTTACAAAGCAGTGATTCGTAATCAAAGAAATGTCGCCTACTAACGTATCGGTCATAAACTACACGAACTAGTTTATGTTGGACTCGCTCTATTATCTGCGACGTTGCAGCCGAGTATAATTATAAATTAATGGAGCAAATTCAATGCGCGGTCTCACCAGGCGTCGAAACAAGTCCACTATGTAGCCGTAATACCTGTTCTTTTCTGTAAAGCTTGAAAAAGCACCAGGCACAACCAATTACGGGGCCACAATAGAGGAAACATGGGCACAAAAGTCCATTTGGTGGGCAAATGTGACGCCAATATGGTGAACTCATGACACTCGGTTGATTGCATCCGAGGCAAGGAGATAAAAAAGTTTTTAAGAAAAATAATCTAAAAGTCTTCTCTCGCAAGCTGTGCTCTGCGAAACTAAGTGGGCGCGTTCAGCACGAAAGAGGCATGATAGGTCTCCTCGCCATCTGCCGGCACCGTGACGAAACATATATTTCTGCGCGAACGACGAGCATGTTGGGGAAAAGTGTTCGAAAAGTCCATCGTGAAGAAATATTTAATTAAGGCTCAGACTCAAACAATGGCGACGTAGCAGAGGGCGGCGATTATAAGCGCCTGCGTTAAGTATTACGCTTGTTCGTAAATGAAGGCAATAAAAATTCACAGTAAAAGCTGCAACGTGCATAAAATGTGTCTTGTCGTAGACCCGCGAGCGCAAGAAATTAAAACCGGTCTTTGTCGAAAACTGAGAAGTTTCATGAAAAAAAAAAAGAAAACCAATGCCAACAGCTCGGTGCTATTCATGAGTGTTTTGGCCGTGCGATCACTTCTGCTTTTAATTAGACCACGTCGTTTTCATTCCTTCTTTTAATCGTGTATAAAATTAATTTTGCCCTTACGTTTCGCTCGTCTGCATTCGTACCGTTATTCTTTTCGTGATGGCCCATCTTAGAGTGCTGCCTGCAGAAAATATTGAGCCTTGCTCTGTCACGATAGGAAAAAAAATCCTACAATGCAGCTCCTGAACGATTATTGCCGTGCGTCAATATTTCCGGCATTTGAAATTCGGACTTTGAGCGATTTGTGCTAACTGCTAGTGCTTAACAGAAAGCGATTTCAGGCCCTGGCGCAAATAAAGCAATCACTCCCGCGTTTGTTTCCACCTTCAGTTAAAGAATAAATTGCACAGCGGCTGTTCCACCCACTCGTGGACTATGTCGTTCTCCCTCAATAGCCATCTGTGACCCTTATTTCATCTCCACCAGTCATCCATCCCGCGAAATCCTGTGCTTAAATGGCACGTTGCACCATTCTGGGGAATTTACCTGCAATTTTACAATCATTACGCAGTCTGGTGCGGTTATGTGGCTGCGGATGCCGTCACTACGTTGTAACTCTTCCGTTTTTCACAATATTTACACTGTCAGTGATGAGCAAATCAGAAGTCGATCTGTCCTAACTTGTGATTGCACGAAATCAATATCGTGCATATGGAAGAGGTAAAAAAATGTCGCATTGCCTGTAGTAACTTTTTTTTCTTGAAATAAGAAGCGCTATTAACTGCTCGCTGGACGCCCTTGTATATATTAGTAGGAAAACACAACACGCCTCACAATCTCACCACCGCTTGAAAAGAGCAGTGCTTCGCACATGTAGAATTCCGTAACAAAAGTTTTTGAAAAAGAGCGCCCCCCTTTTAAATATCGCACCTAATTAGTCAACGCCTGTTGACCGGCACCTTCCGGTTTCATTTCTTATTAGTTTCTCGTAGTTTCATTGTTTTCAATTCCTTAAGCACGATCGCGACGGGCGCAGAATTAACCTCATGGATAAAGCGATGTGTGCTCTGCCGTACTTAATTCAGAATTACTTCCCGCTCCAAACTTTTCCCCTTTGTTTGCGCAAGGAGGCTCGGGGTGCCGGCGATTAATGTTCCTCGAAATGGGCGAAATTCTCATTACGGGACAAGAGATAAAAAGGCGCAGTGCCTTCAAACGTGCCCAGAAACATGCAGTCTCTCCGCTCCTATCCGAGCTACGAGATATCCACGCCTCTCGCGTTTGGTCACGGCCTCTGTTTAGCGAAGGAGGAGGTCAAAAATAAAACAACTTCGCCAGGTTTTTAGAGGATAACGCGCAGGAATGGTGAGTATAAAATGGTAATTATACGCTCTCGTGACGCGAAAATAATTTCTGATTTGTTTGTACGTTCAGCAAAACGAGTGGTCAAGGTGATCACGCTACTGTGAAGGAACGTGCGGTTTGCATAACACAGAGGTGTCGTGTAAGGCCCACATTATACACTTCGTTATCACTATTCATGCGAATGCATGTATAATTGCGTACGGACGCTAACGTAGTGTGCGCGGTGGCGTGATACGAATGCGCATACTCTGTACTGTAGGGTTGAATTGGGAGATAAATGCGTTCTCCCACATTTAACCGTGGCTGACACAGTTCAGATCTGCCAGACCCCACCCCGTGATCGTGTACGCTACCGAGCGCACGTCGACCACGGCGGGCCTTGCTTTGAGGAACAAAAGAACGACACACTGGCTGACATAAAGGCATTTATTGCTACAGCAGCAATAACGCCAGCTAGCAACAAAACACGCTTAGCAATCGAGGTCGTACGACTCACCAGCAAGGTTACGAGCGAATGTTCGCCCGCTCTAGGGCAAGGGATACTCCGTGGCCGGACGGGACGATATACGAGAGCGAGTCTCCCCGCCACTTCCTCGCCCCGCTGGCGAAGAGCGGAGCTACGAGCGATACGTCCGCTCGCGCCGACGATGCCAGCCGAAGAGCCTGCCCTCTCCCACGCGCGAGCTTCAAGCAGTCTCTCGCGCTGCGACGCTGGCGCCCTCTCTTGTTAGTTAAAGTAACTAACCAGGGAATGTACCCCTCCTCGAGGCGAGGCTGCTAGGTGCATCGCGGAAAAGCAAACCACAAAGGGAAACTTCGGGGCTGATTCCCCACAGTACCCGCTCTTTCAAAATTTCAGAATCTCACGAAATGCACTGCACTAAAGCGATGTCGTGTCCCACTCATTAAGCAGAAGCTAATCCCCTGTCTGCAGAAAGCGTTAATGGTACATCTCAACAATACTGACATGTTACGTACAAGAAAAGTTTGGGTCAAAATTCTCTGGAAGTTTTTGAAGTCTGTGTCATCGTTTTGTCGTGTAATGGAACTAAACATCTACATGTGACGCGGGCCCCGTAGTAAAGAAATGTCCACGCTCAAGACAGTGTCATTTCTCGTGCCCTCGTGGCCTGAGTATTGGTCGCACTAAGTAAACATTTGCAAAGGGCAGAAGCTGCCTCTTTTCAGTTCTTATTGCTTCTTTTAAATTCAGCACGAACCTTAGCTCTGTCGTCTTAAAATATAGTAATGGTAACTGCGCTTTTACGAACATTTCTTGCACGCTACCGGTTAATCCAGGTTAAAGAAAAAATTTCGAACCTTTCCTTCAGCAAAAAAAAAAAACGATGAAAACTACAAATATGGGGCATGACTGGAAACGAGCGTTGGAGCGACATGCTTTTAATAAGCTGGAACATCATTGCAAATATTGACACTGTAAATTGGATATTTTTTTTCTTGTGGTTGCCCTATGTGATCATGTTCTGCAGGCTCGTCAGCGAAGATAAGAGAGGAACAGCCTACGCGCATTATTTCCAGAGCCTTTATTTCTACAACATCCGAACGAAGGGATAAGACGGATTGGGTAATCAAAACGGAAACCCCGTTACTAGAATTAAAAGTTTATTCTGTTGGCGTGCCTTTTTTTTCTTTTTTCTTCTTCAGCGTTACCCCTGGAAGCACTGGCTGGGCAAATACTTCCGTAGTTGTCCAGCCGGATGTACACCGCCGTATTATTTTTTGTGATTTAGGTTTCCTGTGTCGGCAGCGGTTTTATAAGTAGAGGAGGAGTAAAGATACTGCCGGCGCTGAAGAAATTATGTTCACAAAAATTCCGATCTCACACGGAATAATTGAAAGAAAACTCGATCAAAATTTAAGAAGCGTCTTCGCTCAGTAAACGCACAGGCATGCCTCACGGGACTAAGTGGCGCAGACGCGATATGGAAGAAGGCGGGAAAATTGGATCCTTGACAACACAAAACAAAGTGAACAAGAGTTGAAGGCGGAGTCTAAGTCTGCTAGCCAACGTTTCGACAAGAGGACTTGTCTTCGTCTTCTTACGCAGAGCACGTTTATGCGGTGGCCCGATGCTTAACAATAATGTTGGGACTGTGAACTTCCAAGCGCAAGCGACAGTAACGCAGAACTTTGCAGCAGCGCTCTAGTAAGGAGCGGGAAGAAAAGAGAAGCGGCAGCGCCTGATGAAATTCAGCATCCCATCTTAAAGACAAATGTGCAGGAGCAGCTCGCGTTTGTGAACTCACCAGGTTTTGATCTGCTTTGGCTACCGGACGGATGCATGTACCCAAACAGTTTTCACCATCGTTTCTGCTTCCGGTTAGCATAGTGTTCG
Organism: Amblyomma americanum; assembly: GCF_052857255.1. Classification (NCBI taxonomy): domain Eukaryota; kingdom Metazoa; phylum Arthropoda; class Arachnida; order Ixodida; family Ixodidae; genus Amblyomma; species Amblyomma americanum. The sequence continues at coordinate 328,743,923 of NC_135497.1, read as the reverse complement.
CCGTAACTGTGGCTATACGGCAAGAAATGGGCGTGGTCCTGCGATACACATGCTGCCAAGCTGTATCGAGAACTGCTGCAGAAAGTGACAAAATTTAAAAAAAAATCTGTGAATGCAGTCTATGCACGTGGAAGGAAAGCAATATGTGGCCTTTCTTCAGACTGTCCATCAAAGTCTCCCGAGCGATGTTTGCACAATCGACAGGCGCACTCGTGTACTATGAAGCTGTTTCCTGCTTCGCGTTATCTGTTCGACAGCAAAAATGCTTCTAGCGCACAGCTTTGTGGGCTGAGTTCTTTTCCTTTTTTTTCGAAATATCTTTTCGCAAACAAATCTTCGCTACTTTTTTTTTCTCTGTCGACATGGACGCTTTGTGACAACTCTCTCGCTCAAAAGTTCGACATATCGTGTGGCGGGTGAGCGCGTGCATTTCTCACATTCAGTAACCAGAGAAAGTGTGAGAGCTACTTGTTCCAAAGGGTGGCTGAGTCGACAACGTTTTAGAGAACATCTTAAAGAGAAGCGAGTTTGTTTTTTTTTTTCTTCCGTTCTGTCATTATGTGCACGTTCCCGTTCATCCCGAAGATAATATTTTAGTTTAGTTTATGGGGGTTTAACGTCCCAAAGCAACTCAGGCTGTGGGAGACGCCGTTGTGAAGGGCTCCGGAAATATCAGCCACCTGGGGTTCTTTAACGTGCACTGACATCGCACAGCACACGGGCCTGTAGAATTTCGCCTCCATCGAAATTCGACCGCCGCGGCCGGGATCGAACCCGCGTCTTTCGGGCCAGCATCCAAGCGCCATAACCACTCAGCCACCGCGGCGGCTCCGAAGATAATCATTAGTATTCCCGTGAAAAATAAAAATAAGCGAGCTAGTGTTCAGAACAGTAAAGCAAGCACCCCGAGAAAGAAAAAAAAGAAATTATCCGTCCCGAAATGAGTGGACAACGCTGTTGCCCAGTCTAGCCGACTTACTGATGAGGTTTTGAACCTTTAGACCAATTTTCCATAATTTCTCGCTTCAGATTGTCTCCCTTTGATCTCGCCTGATTAAAAAAAAAACTATACGTACGAAACACTCGAAAAGCTCCGACGATACCGCAAGTTGTGCGCATTTACGCTTCAGCTATTCCTACTTCAAATCCCCGTGACAATGGCAGTGGAGCAAAAAATAGAAAGAAAGGACGAAGGTTCACCCTAACTTACTAATATTTAATAAAAAAAATGCTAGCCAAGGCTGTCACCCTCAAGAGCGTAATCTACTTTTTATGTACGCGACTATTTCTACTTCCAACTCTTCCCCTTTTTTATTTTCCTCTTTATATTTACCCGCACATCTTGCGGCCGCCTACGCTGTCACGTAACCATCGAGCCAGATAACGCTGCCTGCCGCGCTACACAATCCCCAGACAGAGGCTCCGTATGGCCGTAATGCGCGGAACGGAGCGGAAGCATTAATCCCCGCCGCCTCGGTGCAAGGCTAACGACGGGAAGAAGAGCAGCCCTGCATCACTGGGCAGCTTCTCTCGGACTTTCCAAATCTAACACAATGCTTCGCGTGGGAGGTTGACAGAAAAGTTAGAAAGGGAACAGCAGAGAAAAAAATAATAAAATCCAGCCGCAGTCGCCGTGCTCTCATGATTTCCCATGAGGCACTAAAAGGGTGTAAGGTGCGGACAAAAAAGAGGGATTCGGCGAGGACCGTGAAGCGAGGGGCGCGTGCTGCAATGCCAGCAGCGTTATTTTTTGACACGAGGTGCGGTTTCGTTTGCACGAGCAGCTTGAATGATTCGGCCCGAGCTTTACGCATGCTGCATTTTATATCCGACAGCAGAACGCTGACCTAGAAGGGATCCGCTGCCACTGTGAAAAGTCTTTTTCTTGTACTCGTGCGTTGCGCATTAAATTATGAAGAAAAGAAGTGCAAGGAATGCGCTGGAATAAGGCTCAACAAATAATGAAGGAAGCGACAAGTATACGGACGAGATTCCGTGCGTCACAGCCAATACCTACAGAACTATAGAGTCTGCTGTTTCGTTGGCGTGAGCTATACTAAGATATGCGCACCTTGGTGGTGGTACATCAGACGATGACTGCAACTTTGGGACCAAAATGGGGGAAGGGGAGGCTTTGAATAGAAATGCAGCGTGTACGACGGCGTTGAAATTTGCATTAGTTTCGTGCATAAATGGATGTTCACATGCCTCCAATTTTTGAGTCTATACGAACGTTTCCGCACGGCTTTGCACACACGAGGCACGTCCTTCAGTGGAATTGAGTTCATCACTGAATAGATAGGGATTATCTGCGTCCAGGGCAATATTAGTAATGCACATAACTTTTGTTGACGTATAGTGCGGCTTTGAATCTTTCAGCCTTCCATTTGACGTGCGACCATTGTTGTTTTGCTGACAAAATTATTCGATGAATTAAAAATATCTTTCGTGGTCACCAATTTTACGTGCAAAAAAAAGGAAAATAATAAGTTCTTCCTAGTTTCTTTTTAACTGGGTGCCGCAGCACCCGGTCTCCTTTAGCGCTGTCATAGCATGACTTTCATCCCTACTTCCCACGTCACTCCCAATCGATATGGAAGAGTGGATGATATGCTTGCTCATAGACGTCTAAATCGAACCCAACAGTCATGCGACCAGCTGCAGGATGCTGTCGGCGTGGTGCATAACCGTTTGCTCCGTTACGGCATAGACCTTTCTCCACGAGGACTAAAAGTTGGGCGAGTTGGTTAGAATTCATACTGTAGCGTCGCGAAGGACGGAGACAAATAACGAGGCAAGGCAAACACGGCGCTGTTATACCGGTTTTTGTGTCCTTCACACGAATGCAGTAATGCAGTCTTTCACTTCTAGCCCATTTTTTAATGTTCTGCTCGTCAACTAATGGTGTCGAGCTGCGCCGCGGTGGCCAAGGCTCTCGGAAACACTGGCTAGGCTTCAAACACGATAAGTATAGCTCCCTGTACCTTGCTGGAATTTGGGTCGCTTTGGGACGTTAAACCCCCATAAGCCATAAATCAACATTGCTGGAATTTCGCGCACATCATTAAACTTCGGGATCGAAAATAAACGTACTGACAAGATGTCACAGCCCCATTTTCTGATAAATTCCCCAGCCTCCCTTTTACGATTTCTAACTACGCCCATTGGCGCACGTGGTACTTCTGCTGCCCCGTGTGGCAGGTCGCGCAATGAAACAGTGTTGATTCAAACAGTAAAAAAAATGTTGCTTTACTAGATTCAATAGGGCATCAAACAAACCCACACACTGTCGCGAATGAAATATGGGAACACGGATGCTTGTCATTGATGTCCATAGAGCCACATGCGTTAGACAGCAGTCGCTGTAGGGGACGCTGGATATTGCGAGAACGTCTGTATGAATGCATAAGTCAGGATTTCCGCTTCGCAAAACGCGACGCTTATTCAGGGGTTGTCATACGATGTGAAACATTAATTTCAAACAAGAAATAAATATGCATGTTTTGTGCATAACATGGCGACTGACTCCCTTTATTCAGTCAAGCGTTCAAGCCCTAACGAGGAGAAAAACAGCGGAGTTTATAATGACGAACAAAGGACACGATAACGCGGAAAAATACATATTATGAGCTTACTACTCATCTCTATATTAAAACAATGAGGACCGTTTACCCTGCTATGTTTCGCCTCACCGTCTTGAGCAGACTCAGAGATAATTTTAAGAGGTCTAAATCGATGTGAAAGCAGGAAGTAACCGCTCAAGTATAGCCGCACGAACTAAACTATAATACGGATTGAATGAACGTGCATGAACGAATGGAGAGTTCGAGTTTTAGCTACCCCGGTCTCTATATAGATACAGATACAGATACCACTCATCAATTGTGCTGCTTATTGCAGCTTCGCTCAGCCTTAATTATTATGTTTAAACCATTCATAATTTTTGCTCTTTTTCTGGTTCGCCCTTTGTAACTCTGCCTAAGAACTGGAAGGGACTAAAAAAGGATTCAAAAGGACTAGAAAAGTGGTGCAGTCAAATAAAGTGCATTTCACACCTTTTTGGTGCGTGCCGGTCCGCCCACCATTGAGTCAGACACGAAGACAACGAAGGTGCGGTTGCTCTCCGCGCGCTGCTGCCTTGATGCGGACGGCGCGATGTCTCGGCAGAGGAGGCACCGCTTTGCGTTGACACTTCAGTCGATCTTCGAGGAAAGCACATTCAGTGACGGCGCTCAAAGCAGCGCCCAGCAATGAAGTGTTAAGAGTGCGAACAAGCAGGGCGCTCTTCTTGCTCAATAGAGTTGTACATCGCAGGAAGTATAGGCATATATTGTTGCCTCGAGGCGCTGACATCGCTACCTGCCGACCGCTGTCTGGCATAAGCAGCATGGAAGCATTGATTGTGCGCTCTTTTTTTTTTCTTTTACATTGTTTTTGTCGTTGTTTCTAAACGTTGTAGGCTCAAACGACGCGAAGTAGTGGACACCCACATCGCTGCAACGGTGCTCTATCTGCGGTGCCTCATATGTGATGGTGTAATGACCGTTCGGTGAAGTAGTGGGTGTTTTAGCTCTCACAAAATGCTCTTGATGAAAAGCCGCGGCATTTAAATTTTGTCACGTGGAATCAAATTTTGATGCAAGAAAAGCTTAGTTTGGGCTAGTTGGTTTGAATTTCTTGGAAACAGCCCAAGAAAGACAAGGACGAACACAACACACGGAAACGGCGCTGTTGTGTTGTGTTTCTTACGATATGTTTTAAAGAAAGAGAATTTTATCGCTTTTTTGTCCCCTTGTGAAGCTCACGCGCTCATACAAATTAATGAGATTATTTTGTTTTATAGTGGGCGAAGATTATATGTTGTGAAGCAATTTTGTCCTGAAAAAAAAAATTATGGGAGAAAACAAGGCAAATGTGCGTTCTGTTCCCTAAATAAACTGTCGCCGAAAGAAACTTCGCCCCACTAGACCGGACTCATGTGTGCGCGTTGTGCGTGCGCTGTCTCCTAATGGCAAAACACCCCTTTCTCACATGATCTTGTTTTATTAACTCACTGAAGAGCGGCGTGCAAGAATGGGTCAGTAAGGCGTGCTGTACTTCGAGCGTCATGGCGACTGCATCAACGTTTTTGCAGTGACTACTTTTGTAAAATCAGGGGTCCAAGTTCATGAAGCTAATCTCGTTGTACGTCGCCGTATACGTAGTGCGCATGGGACCTGCTGGCGCCCTGGATTTCTTCTTGGCGATGATCACGGTCGACTGGCAAGTTTGTGCCGGCCAATCACGAACGTACCAAAACGTATGAACAGCCTCGTTAGTTTGGCCCCAGAAACTCCGGCAAGCACAGTATCAGTTTCATCCCTGCCACACGTTAAGTCCAAGCGCTGCCGCGGAATCGCCGCGTTTGAAAACGTCCACAGGTGGAAGGACGTGAGCCACCGGACATTCCTTACGAAGCGGTGAGCAAGTCGCGAAACGCGCAGTGGTCTGTATACCCGTAATGAGTTTTAGACGATGACATGGCAGCTCGCAGCGAGCCTGCTCGAGGTGAATTCTGGCAAACATGACGAATATGCTTTTGTGCGGTTAGCTTCAAGACGAGCTAACTTCAGCACGAACATCGTCAGAAGGTATCAATCTCTCGTAGCACTCCTGCACTCTTTTACGAAAGGAAAAAAAATAATAAATCTGGGAGTGCCTGGGGGATCCGACGAAGAAGGCCGTGCGCAATGTTTGCAGGAGATTTGACATGGATTTTTCGCCATCTACTTTTCTTCCCAAACTAGGCCTCACTACTCTTGCCGTACGTCGTCGTCTTGAATGCCTCAAAATCACGAGAGATTTTAGTCAATTCACCTCGCTTTTGTTCTATAGATATTAATCCGACATTTTCAAACCTTCATCTACAAGGAGCCACCACGTACCAAACATTTCGCCCTTTTATGCCTGCACTAACTTCTTTAAGCACAGCTTTTTCTTCCATACAATTGGAGTTTGGAATTCCTTAGCAGGTAGCATCCATTCATTATATTTAGCAGAATTCTTACAAACCAGTTCCTAACGTTCTGTTATTGCTTTCTTTGTTTCTTTGCATTGTTGTTAATTGTATCTTACCCCTCTCCTGCAATAGCCTCGCCGAGACGGCAGTGTGTGTAAATAAATAAATAAATACCATACCATACCATGCCAGGCCACACCATAACTCTCATCGCTTCTGCCACCTATGTTCTATTCATTTAATTAATGCATACCCTCAGTGTGACACAACATCTGAAAATCGTGCAAAGCCTTCTCTGAACAACCGCTACCTCCCCGGACACCCAAGCAAGCGACGACCCCCCCCCCCCTTTTTTTTTCCTGCCCGACGGAATTGGAATCTTTCTTTGTGACCACCCAAGCATGACACGATGTTGACGACAGTGTCTTGCTTGGGTGGTCACAGCAAACCATGTTCGATTTTGGAATAGGCTCGGTGCACAAGTCTTTCATCCGTTATTTGGCCGCTTATTTTTTATAGTTTTTGCTAAGAAAAGATGTATATATTAGCTGATTAATACAGTTTATTTTTGCTTAGTTTCGGTTCATAATCTGGCGCATTTAGAAAAAAGAAAACTCCTTTATTTCTTTCTTTTTTTCTTTGTAGCACGTTGTTGTATTTTCTTCTTTTCAAATGCTCAGTTAAACCGCAGGTTGCTCTGTAGAACAGCTAGAGTTGAAGCCTTATAGTATGAGTAAATGAACGGGTTAATCAAATTAAAATCCAGCCGTACCAAACAAACGGTTGAGGTTCAGGTAATCGTGAGTTGCAGGTGGCATTAGCCTTGGATTATTTTCCCGGAAATTGCTTCACCACAGTACTGACGCTTTAATAAAAACTGAAGACGAGAGTTTGCGGCGCAGCTCTGCGACGTAACAGGTATCTTATCACCACGCACACAAGCAGACATAAGAGTCTTCAACACTATAGTGGTCACCATATGAATACCAGTTCAATGTCCTCAAAGAGTTTTAGAATAAGCTGGGAAGAATCGCTCCTAATAGTGCAGTTCCCCAGCGGGTGAACTATAAACGCTTCACGGGTGGCACAGCGCTCCTCCATTAAATATGTGTTCTTTTGTCGGCCGATTTTTTTTTTCGGGCCAGTTTCGTGATAGTATAGATGCATTTACAACATTAGAAGCGCACCAGGACCACACGTCAGGAGCCCCAGTGCGTGACTCACAGACCTCCCTGTATGATTACAAGCAGCCCGGGAACGCTTTAGAAGCACACTGCGTGGCTTTGGCGGCATCCACGTGACAATGGTCGCTTGAGGCTTCCGCTGTGGAGACCCGAAAACAAGAGAGGCAAACACCGCTCGATATGCTCGCGGCCTACAGAGCGCTGGGCATCTTCCCGGACTCGCTCGAGACGCTCCTGTGGCCGCAAGGCAGTGCGCGCACCCGCGAGCGAACCTTGGTGAGCCTGTGTGTATTTCTCGAACAGGCGGGCTTGACGTCCCGCCTGTTCTGCGCCAGGTAGTACAGTGCTGTGACTGAACGCTTCGTGTGGGCTACCTCGGACGCTCTAACAGCTGGGCGCCCCACACCAGCTGTTGTGTGCAAAGTGCGGCGCGCGTGTGACCATTGACTGCCGAGTTTCCCGTCATCAGCACACGCGCGCCGCGAAGACAACTGACTTTTTGACTGTTTGTGTAAATAATGTATATAGTATATTTATTTTGCATTTATAGTGTTCACTTTTAATGTTTTTATGCAGTGTATATTTATTTTATGTAGTGTACTATTTACCTCCCCCCATGTCTTTCTTCTGTCCCCTCACCTCTTTTATTTCATTTCTCCCACCTGCCTGCTATCCTTTCTTTCCGCTGCCCCAGCTCAGGTGCCACCGCACGTGATGGCAGATGCCGGGGCTAGCAAAAATCTTTTACCTTCCTTTTATGTTATTTTAAATAAACCACTACTACTACTACTACTACACCGCTGCTGCCCAGCTGCGCACAGCAGCCTGGCTCAACGCAGCCAGGATACGAAGGGGGAAGGGAAGGTTGGGGGAGAGGAATTTGGCTGCCATGCATCGTGTCCGGGGTCTGTCTTCTCCCCGTCCGTAGCGTGCTGGGCTTTCTCCGAGGCGCATTCTTCGCGTTACCGCCGAGGATCAGTTCCACCGTCTCCTCGCGGACGCCGCTGCTCGCCGTTTGAATAAGTAACGCCGCGGCTTTGTTCCCCGCTTCCTCGACAAAGGGCCCCGCGTCTTGCTGCTCTCCTCCTGCCGCTACCGGAGAGGCCGCGTATGCTCGGCGAAAGGCCGCCGATAGCGCAGTGCCTCTGCCCGGAAGGACGGCGGGCGCGGGGGGATAAAGAAAGATGTGACGGCTGGCAGACCTTTCTCTCCGCACCCGGGCGGCCGTGCGTGTTTGCGTGGGCCCGCATTTGTGCGTCTTTGTGCGTGCGAACCTGTTTGGGCAGCTTATGCGCACTGGACGCGTTTTTCTGTCCTCATGTGCTGCACTTTCTTCGGAAGTCATCAAGTCTCGTCTCGCCTCGTTGTCGTGGTTTGCTGCTGATTCTCGCTTTACGAGGGTCTTCCTCACCCTGCGCACACAAAGCCCAATTACGATAGGTCCTTCAAAGGAAAAGGAGGGAGAACGAGAGGAGGGGGCATTCAGTCTGCGAGATTGTGGTGAAGAGAACCCTTAGCGCGGTTATCTTGAGTAGTCTCGCTTCACTTGTAGGCTTTACGAAGCATCTAGCGCGTTATGGTTTCTTTAGGTCCTCTTGCGGCGCTCTTAATTATAGTTGATCCGTACTGCGCTCCCTCTTATTACACGACGCTTGTTTGTGGTCCTAAGCACGAGTGAAGAGACTAAATTGTGCGACTTGTTCACATCGAATGCGTTGAGTTCGACATCACAATAATACAATTTCTCAGATTTGTCTGCCGAGGACTGCGTGCTACTCTGCTCATTAATAAATGCGGCTAGAGAAGTAAATGCGAGAATATTAGCCGGCCGTGTCGTGTGGGCCGAGCCGTAAAATAAGCACTCCTACGAATTCCAAGCAATAAGAAGGCATCCTCACTTCTTCACAATTTTTGTGGCGTATTTCGAATGTGTTTAGCTTAATAATTTTTGTCATTATTATTCGCAGCTTAGTGGTGTCCTCTGCAGGCACGGTATGATCAATTTTCAGTCATCTCGAATAATATTTTCCAGCGACAACAGCGGCAACCTATATGCCCGCTAATTTCTCGTAGTGTGTTACAACTCAAGAACGAGGCGGAAAATTTGCCTTAAATAATCCCTTCTAGCCATTGGCGTCGATCTATTGTCAAGACATCGCGGTCATCACTCTTGCACCCGTAAGCTGCACCTGCTAGCTGGCAAGCGGCTATAGCAAGTGAATGCGATCAACCGCGATGTCGTTACGCCATTGGTTGAAAGGTATTCTTTGAGATGAATTTCCCGCCTCAATCTTGAGTTGTATTCGGCTATCCCTCCCTAGTCAAATGATTTTTAGCCACTGGCGACAATTTTTCGGTGTCGTGGCTAAAGTGGTTTTATTCTGCATGCTCGGGGGGAGTTAAATACCTGTGTGCCCAGGAATTTTCACCCCTGAGAAGCCAAGAGCCAGGTCAGCCAGACAAAGCTTGTGCCCACTTTAAGGTCATTGCGTGCCCGGCGGCGCAAGGGTATTTCCGCTTCATGAGGGGCTCATTCCTTGGGCTGCTGCAGATTTGACGACACCGGTATCACTCGTCATCGTAATTACAGGTGACGGAGTGAACGAAATTTTCACACCGTGATTGAGGTTGCGTATAGATATCTGCATGCGGCGTATTGTCCGCACAACCATGTCACGGCGTCCTCTGGGCAATATGGGCAACATCGCGTCCTTCTCGCTCCGTAATATTTACGTATTGACTCAATACTGCACTTTTATGGCACTTCTGCATGTGGCCCGATGTCATTAACCGCAACGCACTCACGACGCGCTCAGGGATTGGCTACACTGGTTTCGTTTTTTCTCTCCTTTATTCAAAAGAAATGGTCGCGTTGACCACTCAACGTTACATGAGTAGCGAAGAACTTATTATAGGGTAGCGTGCTCGCAAAGAAGTTGCTAACGCGATGAGCTTGAACGGCAACGACAAAGACGCGGAAGAGAGCAAACGCTATCGAAAAGCGCTTAGGACCGCATGAGGGGAGCTGTGTAGCTTTTCCTGCTATAGTACGGCTTTCGTAAAAAAAAAAAAAAGATGATGTATATAGAAAACCCTCGCCTTTGTAGCTTGGGAGCCTTGAAATATGGACCATGAAACGAATCTGCAGCAAGGCCTTGTTCCTTCTTCTGGCGAGGAACCTGGCATCGCTCGCAGCGTTCTGCCGGGCATGAGCGCTCTCAGAACACATCGCCGCAAAAGCAGCCTGCGTCTCGGCGTGCGCGCAAAGGTGGAATGGAGGCGATTGCGCCCTCCACCCGCAATCAATAAGTATCGCAGCACGAAGCTGGGGCACCATAAATCGCTCCGTAGGGAGTCGTGCAGGTATACAGAAACAGCCACGAGGGCACAGTGCCGAACATCGGCACCTCGGAAGCTGCAACCAAACCTCTTCGCAATCCCGGGCTGCGCACATCTGCGTGCGCAACGCACGCTCTGATGTCGTTTCCTTAATTTATTGATTTACCCCATTACTCATAGAGCTGGCACTTCAGGGGGGGGGGGGGGGGGGGCTAGTCGTTTCGCCCAGTTTTCTTGTTCTACTGGTGTTGTCTTTCTTCGTATTAATTGGTTTATTACGCTTGTGGAAATCTCTGGTTTCAATGCTGACTGTGTCCCCGCGACGATAAGTGCCCAGTGAAGCTCAAACAACTGCGTCGCTCACTGTTTTATGAGAGCCAGCGCATCTGCATACACTCGCATGAGACGCGGGCTCGGTGGAGAAAAATGCAGCTCTCGAGTGCGTAACGTAGGATTTATGTAAATGGTGGAATGGTATTTAGGTAAAATTTAGATAAATTTAGATTACTCATGCCGCAATCGTTGATTACATGAATGAGCAAAGGTTTTGCGTTGTTCAGTTTGTCGCCTTCTCCTTAGTCCTTATATTTTCTCAGAAACCTCGGCTCGGGTGTTGTTAGCGACCGCGACCAGAGAATGGAGGAGCCTTTTTCGACTACGCTTGGCACCTGCGCACGCAAAAGAACCTGCACAGCGCCGCCTTCGATGGCCGCGGGAACTGCGCAGCTGCCGGTGCGTGTCCGCTGTCGGACTTGTCAGCAGACCGAAACGGAGCGAGCGCGGCTGTGTCCCGTGGGACAGAGAACACGATGCGTGGGGCCGAGTCCCGTTTCTCGTATTCTTGCTCTTCCTCTTTAGTTGGTGTTGCGTGTTTACACGTCGTACTTCACCTTTGTTGGAAGCAATGCAGGCTTTGAAGGCATATAAAGAGGCACCTGAGAAGCCCAAGAGAGAAACAGCACCGCTGTGGCCTACATTTCGTTGCACATTTATGCGGTACATTTTTGTTTCCTTCTAACACGGAGGCGCTGCTGGTTCTTCGGTTTTGTTTCTTTTCTGCGCTCACTTGAAAGATACGGACTACTTGCATGTGCATGCTGCATTGGTCTTGGTAATCTTCGTCGTGGATCAGTGTTACGAAAGGGTGCGTACATTTAGCAAGCCTCTTGTATGGAGAAAGGAATGCTGCCAATTTTTTCCGCGGGTTATATATGCTGTAAGAGACTGTGCTCACTTCTGTTTTATGTAATGAAAGAATACGCCAAGCAGGTGGCTCTAACCTAGCATTTGTTCTGCTGTATTTTAGTAAGCATTAGACAGTAACATCATGGACCACGTTCAAGGGCCGAGGAGTGGCGGTGTTTATTTTGATTTTAGAATTTAAGCCATTGGGGATTAACTTCGATTGAGGACGTTAAGCGGTGGCCCTGACACGCGAACCGCAGAATCAGCCCACCTTTTTTCATTTATTTAAGCATCTTACTCATCTCTCACTTCATAGTTTTTATGCCCTGAGGCAATAAACATCGCTACAAAAAAAAAATTCGGGAAAAAACGCGACGATTTATATTTTGCTGCTTCTTGGTTCCTGAACATGCTGCTTTTTACTATCTCTGGTGTTGGCGTCATTTCTCCAGTTTGCAGAAAAGTAAGCCCATGATAAAAAAAAAACAACTTCATGTTTTCTCGTCAAGATCTTTTGGTAAAACACAGTGTACTTTTCGAGAGCATTCCAAGCCTGTTAAAGCAACATTGCGGATATTAATTTAGTTTGATTAAAAATTTAGGAAGCCAGCAATTATCCAACGGAGTCTGAAGAATTATAAGAGGGGAAAACAAGCTTAAAGAAAACATTCCACATAACATCGTTACTGAAACCACCTCTAAAGCGTGAAATGTTTCTCTCTTTATGGTCGGGCACTCGCTAGTTGACCATAGCCGATAAGTTGTCAGGTTACTGGCTTCCGGCCTTGGCGATAATCATCTAGGAACGCTGTTTAATTTTTTATGTAAATCAGTTCAAGCAAGAGTCGTTCACCTCATCATTTTCTAGGAAAAAAGTGTATATCCCCTGTATCCTGTCAGTAGTGGCCTTTAGTGTAGAAACTTGCAGGCAAGAAATCAGAAAGGCAGGAAATGAGGAAAACGAAAGCGCAGAGAGCTACAAATATTGGAAACGGTAAGGTTCACTTTTAGGCAGACAGGATTAGAGGACAGAAACGTGGCTAAAATGAATTGGAGGGGGGGGGGGGGGGGACTACCAAAATAGATTACGGGTAATCTATTAGTGTATTAATTGGGTATGCAGGTAGGAAAGGGAAATGTCGCCGAGGCAGCAGAGAGGCCAGGTTGGCAGAAGAGATAAAAATTTACTAAATTAAGGCGGCCGTGATTGGATAACACGGATGATTAGAAATAAAAAGGATAAGGTGATCCCCAGTGGATCGTTTGAATACGTTAGCAGCCAAATGTTCGTTATATTCCATGTTGATACACTAAAGCTTGTTATATCCGAGGTCAACACACCAACAAAAACAGAACTGTGCGAATAAGATAGGATAAAAGTCATAGAAACAAAAATGATAGCACGTGTGCAGACTTCCAACTTAGTGCTGAGTGAAAGCGCATGCTATATATAAGCACAAATCCGAGGCGCGCAAGCACTTTTGTCGCGTAGCGCAAAGCGCAATTGAGGTGTCCACTGACCCAGGGAGCGAGCTAGGCGCCTTTCCTTCCCTTTCGTTTCATGACTCTCTCAGAAGCTTCACGCGAGCATTGGGATTTCGCAGGGTAGGAAGCTAATCTTGGTTTCGTACTAAAAGTTTCCTTACAGCGAGTTTCTGCCCGCACAACGTGTACGCAGGAGGAGGAGAACTCTAAATCGTACTGAATTCTTAATTCGCATTTTCGATACAATATATAATCAAATAAAGGATACGGGTAAGCAATGGTGAACATTGCTCCCAGTTAACAAATTCAATTTCGATTGATTATGCGCATCTTCTTCGGCCACATAAAATTTCTCTCGGCTCTGTCAGCTAAAAATGCCCAAACATTTTTTTTCCGCGTTAATTCCTAGTTTTCCATACAGCAGGTGCGTTATACCAAACTTGAAGCTCTCACATTATAAAGTTTTCTTGGCTGAAAGAAGGTAAAGAAAAGCAAGCTTTCAGTTAACTTGCCTTTACCCATCCGCCCATCAATCTCCGGAAATTAATTTTCTTTTCTGAGAATGCAACGAGCTTCATCTTTGTCAGCGGGCCGTTCTCTAACGAGTGTTTTTCTGTCCCTCCGTGCGTGCGCCTATATGGCAGATGAGGAACTGAAGCGTGCTCGTGAGACAGAGGTATAGTGAAGCCGGCCTGCTCTTCCCACTCATTTAGCTCTCTCAGCGGCTTGAGGGATAGCTCTCCATTAAAAAAAAGAAGGCAGGAATAATTTCTATGCTCTCCTTTCGCATGTTAAATAGAGAGCTCCTCTAACAATTACATACTTCTTTGTCAATATTTATGCTCACTGCCTTGCTAAACCTGAACCTCTTTTCGAAAACAGCTCACGCCAGAACTGAATCTCTACCCGAGAGTAATGGCTCAATTACATTTTCTGACAGGAAGCGGTTTTGAAAGCAGTTTCTTTGGCCCTTTTTTAACTTTATTTTAAATGTCTTGAGGTATTATGAAGTATTAGAACAAACAAATTATTTAGCCTTGAGAGTCGCTGCTTGCTGCCTGCTTTGCCCAGCAACTAAGGACATGGTCTCGTATAGAAAAGCTTGGTCACTTGTCCGCCGTTATTCGTAGCTTCATTACTTTCTTGTCTCAGTAAATTCAGCTCCTTCGAATCAAGCGAGGACAGTTATAGAGCGCAGCTCTCAGGCGCCCGTTCAGATTTCGCGTTACCGGCTACCGTAACTGTCTGTCAATTCTTTCTACTCTATCGTGCAACTGTTCGCTGCATATGAATACAGCCTGCAATTACCGTCACCGCTCATCTAAATGTGCCATTCTTTAAATAGTGTCCCTTGAATACTGGCCTACGTGGATCGATTCCCCGCGACAGCGTGCGTTCAAGATGTAATGTGCGCCGTACAGCCTTCGCCATAAACGATTAGAGCCCGGGGCTCATTGCTTCTAAGCCGTGTAGTGGAAATCTTGTAGCATCCGCGGAATTCCTTACCTTCGGAGGGGGCAGCAACAGAGTAGGCCTTTTACCTTCAAGCGATTTGGAACACCGGGGTTGCATGGCGAACTAGACGGCGTGGCGCAAAAGCGAACCACCTTGGTTTGGGCCGCCGTAGTGGCTCAGTGGTTATGGCGCTCGGCTGCTGACCCGGAAGACGTGGGTTCGATTTGGATGGAGGCGAAATTCTAGGGGCCCGAGTACTGTGCGATGTCAGAGCGCTATAAAGAACCCCAAGTGGTCGAAATTTCTGGAGTCCTTCACTACGGCGCCCCCATAGCCTGAGTTGCTTCAGGACGTTAAACCCACACAAGTCATAAAACAAGACAGGATATTATTGTCACATGGTGATGACAACGTCGTGGACAATGGGTGAGCAGAGTGGCGCAGAATTCGAACTATTTATTGCTGCAGACTTGCGCTCACAAAGAATTGCACAGCTCGGCGGCGGCAATCATAGAACAGAATCCCCGCCACTTTCGGCACAGCTCAACTTAAAGCTGGCTAAGAACCTTCGATATAAAGCGCCAAAAAGCAGCTACAACAAACCTCTAATAATGTGGCAACAGTCGCGTTTGGCTGCGATCATTCGAGAAAAACCTTCTCACGGCTTTATCTTTGAGCGTCTCCTTGGAAGCACTCTCATACGCCATACATATTTTTCAGTGTGATGAAAAATCTGCGGCGTCTCTACAGAGGCAGCTGATGAGTACGCGGGGAACGCTGTGGTTCGGGGAAGCGGTGGAGGCGAGAGCTAGTACTGGGCTCCTATTCTCTTCTTAGGCAATCCGACTAAAAGTGAGGAATCTGAAATAGTCGCTGTTTTCGAGACTGCGTTTGCGCCGTTGCCTATAGGGCAATGCGCCGCAGTGCTGGAGCAATGCACGGATATGGGAACCTCAGAGCTCTCATGTTAATGTCTTGACGCCTGGCTTTGCCAATGTTCGCATCACATCTGTGAAGCCCAAATGCATCTTAATTTTTGTTGTCCGCTTTCAGAAAACGGCGTGGGTATTTTTTGTTGTTTTTCTGTTTGTTGTTTTAGAGTGTTTGGCTGCGCTGAGTGTGGTTGCATAGCCTCCTTTTTTCGAAGGTGGTTCAAGAGTTTTCTTTTTATTTCTTCATTGAGTTTGTCTCTAGCGTGCCTGAAGTTCAAAACATTTTCCTGATGTCCTGCGCCTTTACCTGTTCCTTAATGTTTCTGAACAGGACGCAGTTGCTTCGCCCGAAGCTCTTTTCCGAGCTGATCCCCTGCTTCGTCCCACCGCTAGGGCGGGAGGAGAATTCGAGGGCGCAGGTAGAAAGAGGAGGAAGCAGTGCAAGACGTGGAGGATGCTGCGAACCACGGCAAAGATGTGAAGCGCAAAACAAAAGAAAAAGGAAAGCTTATATCTTGCCGGCCGCGCGCTCTTTTCCTTTCTTTCTTCGGATTTCCTTCCAACTAAGCCTAGGAGGTGTGCTTTGTCGATCGGTAAAAACAATAAAAGAATAAAGAAGGGCGGAAAGAGTTGGAGGTATTAGACCACCCGTCATGACGGAAGAGCATTAAGGGTTTGAAAAATGATCCGCGAATAATGTTTCGTTCCCGGACCGGAACATAACAGCTGCGCGGCGCGAAAATGAAAAAAAAAAAGATGTTGAATTTGTTCCTTCCTCCAGCGATTACCCACACCATTCCTTTTTTTATTTTTCTGAGAGGGTTTTTATTTTATTTTCACACGTACCAGAAGAGGATATAACGTCCCTTGACAATGTGCGCTCATTCCTCTGGCTTCCTTTATATATATCATCGTTCGTCGAAATGCCGAATTTCGCACCCGTGCGGAATCTCTGCTCGCATAAAATACGGCCAGAAGATTTTTAGTGAGTTTACGTACCTCGTAATTTTAAGGCTGATGCGACGGAAGCGTGATGGCTCGCACATAGAGCGGGAAATGCGAAAATGTGCCTTTTATTTCGGCGGCAGGAACTGTCGGCTGAACGCTTCCGCTCGGACTGTGGCCAAGCGCTGTGAGACGATTCATTGCATTTCTGGATTTTTATGCCACGTTATTTATGATCGTATTTATGAAAAACAACGACTTAGGCGCAATGAAATACGACTAGGTAAAGGAATGCGTCCTGTAATCTGGTCTGCGTACTTTGTTGTTCTTGTATTTGAAGCAACAAGTCAATCTTGATAAGCCGCCTCGGTGGCTCAATGGTTATGGTGCTCGGCTGCTGACCCGATAGACGCGGGTTCGATCCCGGCCGTGATGGTCGAATTTCGCTGGAGGCAAAATTCTAGAGGCCCGTGTGCTGTGCGATGTCAGTGCACGTTAAAGAACCACAGGTGGTCGAAATTTTCGGAGCCCTTCACTACGACGTCCTTCGGAGCCTGAGTCGCTTTGGGACGTTAAACCCCATAAAACTAAACCAAAGCGTCAATATTGGATATAGCGGATGGTGGTCGGTATTCGCCCTGCGGTGCGCCCTTGGTGTTATCGTAATCACTTAAGGCGGATGCTTCCGTTAATTTGTCTTGTCTAGTCGGGAAGCTGCGGCATGGCGTCTTTAAAACCGCGTTAAAAAAACTCAGTAGCGACGGAATTATATTAATTGGTCGTTTTTCTTTTTCGTTCACAAAGTTTACAAGGGCGCAGAAAAGAACGGAAATAAACGAGGAAAGGCAAAAATTTAAAAAAAAAACGCGCATTGCTTCCAAGCCAACGTATCTCATGTTGTAAGTAAAACACTGCACTCTATATATATTCTCATCTTTATTTCATTAAGATCATTTTTACATTTCGTTTACTTCTCGCTAGTGTTTACTTTCACATCCTGAAAAATTCTGTGCGACTATCAAGTTCCCAGCTTATACTCGGCACAAGCTGAATGCAGCCTGAAGTAGGCGGCTATGTGAGACATATTTGTCTTCAGTATCTCCACAAAATTCAGAGAGGCTTATGCTCACGTCTGAAATTCATTTTACAGCGTTTTCTATCACGCCCTTGAAAACACGTTCAAGCTTCAATGTCGACATATCTCCTCGCAACGGGAGACATAACGTTAATATTTGCGTGGAGGATATATTTCTTTTTTTTGTGATCGATTGCACCTCAGCTGACAATTTTTGTCAAATAAAACAGTGCACTCAGAACACAAATACGCCATATGGGAGTAAAAAAGGGGAGTAAGTTGTCTTATAGCACACTCCCTTTTATAAACGGCAGTGCACTATAGGGACAGCTTACTCCCTTGTTACTCCTTTCTGTGTAGAGTGTAGCTACGAAATTCGTGAGCGGAACACTTGAATCGACCGACGTGCGCTGCAGTATCCAAAAAGAAGGGCGAAGCACTGAGGCGACTAACAACCTCAATGCTTCAAAGATGCGTACCCTCGTTCAATGCTTCAAGCATTGCAGAATGCGACATGAGCTTCTGTTATAGCGTAGACGGATCACTCAAGCTCACTTGGCAGCAACCAAACAACCACCAGTAGTCACGGACGGCCCGTTTAAAGCCCGAATAAGTGCCCGTTTAATCGTCCGTCATGCGCCCATCTCTAAGGGTCCATTAACGATAGGCAAGCTAACGTACTGAGGATTTCCGAGACTTCCTTATCAACGGTGAGGCAGAAGTCACACTCTCTCGCGGCTGCGCGCACCTAATAGTCCGGCAGTAGCGATCGTCCCCACGTAGGTCTCCCAGCTTCACCGCGAAGACCACTAGTTCATAACGTGAAGCCCGGGCAAACCGTTCCGCAGATACCCAGATTGCAGGATTACGGGGCTAAGCGGGCCACCGCGGCCTTGCGGCGAGGAATTATGTGGCCCGGCTGTGTACGAGTCGATCTCGAACGCCTTGCCCAACGGGGTGGGTGCGGGCGCTGCCCGCGCCCGAGAACTGCGCTCTGTGCTGGCATCCTAAGCAGTAGCTGCCGCAGTATAGTTGATGGCTGTTCTCCGGACAATTTTCGCAACTCCCGTTTGCGTCGCCTCGGTCGTTCCTTGCTGCAGCTGCCGAGGTTTTTTTCTTCCTTGCTTTTTTTTTTTACGTGTGCAAATGTGTAAGCCTGATCTCGCTCGAGACACGGGCCGGGTTGATTAGTGCTCGGGTCATTTCCTATCTCGCTATCATGCTCGAACTGCGCCCAAATCTTTTTTCCCAGATCTCACGGCGTCGGTGATTGCTTTTTTTTCGGTGGGGGGGGGGGGGGGGGGGGGGTGCTTTCCACTCGCATGTTTCGCGCCGCGGACCAAAGGGCGTATATGGGCAGGCTGGATTTGCAGATGACAAATGGAGCTCCCCCCCGTTAAGCCTTTCAATTTCCCCGGCCCTTCCATGTCGCAGAAACTTGGCCTTGCGTCACGCGTACTTAATAAGGTCGACCGGCCGCTGTACTGAAGGACGTAGTGATGAAAAGGGGCAATCGGAGGCAACTGCATTATTCGATGACTGGGCCGCTTCGTACACAGGGAATACAGGCGGCGTCCGCTCGGCTCCAATCGGTCTCTGCAGAAAAATGAGTGCGCTCTTTTAATAGTTCGTTATTGCCAGCTGGCGAGTCCGTATCAGCCGAGAATATCACTGCGGCGCTTGTCTCGAACGCAAAGAAGAAAAAAGGCCCAAGGAATGGAAACATTCTTACGAACTTATCACATACGAATTTTTCTCCTCTTTCTTCAGACTTCACCAGCGTCGAAACAGGCAAAAGCTTCTCTGCTTACGCCGATACTTGCTGAATGGAGCCCCTGAGTGCCGTGTGCATTTTGTGGGGTCTCATTTGCGTGGCACAGTCTCAGTATTTCAGCAGTCTTTTGGTGCCACTCGGTAAGAAGATGAAATGAAAATCAGCAATATTTGTTATTCCATGGTTTCACATTGCATTCTTTATAAAGGAGGGACCTAAAAACTCGGTGCGGGAGTTGTCTCAGCGGGTCTTAAAGTAATCAAGGTTGGTACATCAGCAGTGATCCTTTAAGATGCAAATCATCACTAAAAAGATTGTAGAAGAAGTGAGAACAATAAAAAGAACAAAAATATGGGTGCAAATTTTATTACTTTTTGTTATTCTACTAAGGTCAAATTTTTTTCCTTGCTTCTTCTTATGAACAAAGCGTCATATCTGACGTAACAGCTCGGGGTAACTTATTCCACAGCTTTGTTGCAGGTAACAAAAATGAGAACGATCCTTCATTTGTTCGAATGACTGGCACGGCTAGCGTTTCGGATGAAGCTGGGCGGAGTGTAGGTATTTGTGGGTAATTTGTGAGCGTTTTCAAGGGAATGCTTCAGTGTGACGAATCAGTTTGTAAGTTAAGACTAGACCGGAATTATCGAACATGGCATATCTTATATGGAATTAAAACATGAGCAACCTCATGAAAGGTCGCTGTTAAGGCACCATATGGACCATATGATCAAGCCCTGAAACAAAAATCAAATTCGGTCTTTTACTCCTGGAGCTTCTTCGGTCGAAATGAGCTGCGTCCTCCCGAGACCCCGGCGTATGACGCTCTAGCCTTCAATCTTTAGACGTACGGTTGTACACGGGCACAGATATCTTTTCCTTTCACCAGCGGTCACCGGCTCCCGATTGGTTCCGGGCGTGCGATCTTCAACAAATTAAGATTCGGTGCGCTTCATTGTTTCAAGCGCTCAGAGAAGCGCTACTTAGTGCAGGCAGAAAATGACAATACGTTGACAATTATATCACAATAAACCGGCAATACGTTCACAATAAATCTACCACATGTTCACATGACCTATTTGAAAATGGAAATGAGAAAACGCCAGCTTATACTCAAATTTAGGTGGAGGTTTAAAAAGCGCAGGTGTTCAAGATTAATTCGAAGCCTTCCACTATACGCTGTGCCTAGCTCAGAGCATTGAGTTTTGTTTTGACACGCGAAAGCACTGCAAATCATAATTATTGTTTGTTCATACACTTGATGCATATGTGATGCGGATAAGACACACATCATGTACGAAGAAGGGCTGCTAAGAAAGCAGAAGCCTAAGGAATAAAGTGAAATCATCCTCAAAGAATAAAACTTGAAGGCATGCCGCCAACGCAGACATGCAGCATAATTATTGGCGCCACAACTCACACGATGAGTGCCGCGTAGTGATAAAAACAGGGTTAATGACTGCGTGAGAAAGCAATCAGCCATTATTCCGAAACAGGCATCATTTCAACCCTGGCGAGCGCGGGCAGCGCACTGATCACATCGAACGCAACGCCACTGCGTAATACTACTGCGTGAATACTTAGCTGTGAAGCGTGTGCACGTTCGGCAAAAAGCGCATGTAGTGAACAGGTGCTGTGTGTTCAATTATCAAACGCTCTAACCTGCGCAGGAGTCCTGATCATCCGGTACCACACTCGCACGCACGTAGCAGTTACTTCAGGGACTCCCGGATGGTGTCCACCGCCGTCTTATCTGATACCTGATTTAATATCTGCTGCGGGTCCTTGGACCCAAGATATTAAACTTATCTTTAGAATAAGGCAAAGTGCTTAGCTTGAAGCACTCCGGCACGGGTTGGCCCGGTATTGCACTGGCTCCGGTATCGGCCCGGGTTATATTTGCGCGGCGCGTCTTTTCTTTTACTCCTTGCACTCCTATCCATTGACTCTCCTACTTTCAGCGCGTGGCAGGGGTTGTGGTTCGGCTTGAGCCAGTAGGCATGCCCGTGCACTTTCCTTTTCTTTCTTCCTATCAACAACAGCAGCAGTTACTTCACCAAGTGAATTTTGCCACTTCCGTTTTCTTCATTCTTCCTGTCCCTTCTCCTTCTATGGGAAGGCAGGCGTCGTGCTGTATTCAAAGAATCAACTATAGTCCCTGCTGGGGGAGATTAAAGGGGTACACGCTAAGAGGGGTAGGCTGTAATTGGTTTTTCTTGAACACAATGCGACGTTAAAGACGGCGCCAAGCAAGGTGGCGAAATCAGGAGCTCTGTGTACCGCTGGGGAGCTTTCGCAAGAACTTCCCTTTGACCAGGACTAGTCGCCCGCGACTTCCGCGTGGCTTCCGTCAACATTGTCAAACTCAACATGGCAGCAAAGCTCCCGCATGAAGAGAAGAGTTTTTTTTTTATTGAATAGGGATCTGGTACCAAGTGGAGGTCATGTTTTGTGAACTTAACGACTCCAGTGGTCTTCTAGGCCACAATCCAATGAATGACATGCACTAACTTGAGGGTTGAGGTGTCCTTGCGCTGGAATCAGTGTTTTTATTTGGGATTACAAAGCATCTATAGTAATTCTGGACTGTGCGTTTTTTTCTTTTGCATTTTATAGTGCTAGCAGCTGAAATATGTTTATTTTCAATTTTAAACCAATTTTTTCAATGACTGAAACATTCGAGCACAGTTCTTTTTTGCGGACCGTTTCCGACTGGAACTGTCTTCCGGGGGCCATTTTACAGTCCTCTAGTTTTGGTAAAGCTCTTTAATAGCATTTGTTTGAGTGACTGAGTGTTGTATTTTGTTTTGTTTCATTGACCGCAGCCTCGTGAACTGCCTTTTCTAGTGCCATTCTTTGTTTCCTTTCTTTGCATTAGCCCTCCTGCATGTGCCAAAAATGTTGGCCTGCGGTATTTTTAAATAAAAAAATAAATTTCTCAACTTCTACTCTGTATCCGCCTTTAGGTTGATACTGTAAATTAATAAATGTAACGCCTATCATGGCCACGAATCTACCGCCATTATAAATGAATTGATGTGCAGGCGTACTAAAATACCGAACGCTTATGAAAAGAAATCAAAAACGTATACGGTTATCCTGGTAACATATCCTCACATTAGAAATTCGTTTCGTGTCCTTCCTAAACATAATTGTCAGGATGCGCTCCAGGTGATCGCCCGAGGCTTTCAAGGGTAAAAGACGCAATCTGCCTTTCAAGGAGGCTTGTGGAACAAATAATCCGTGCGTACAGTTGCTTCAAAAGCAGTCGGGACAAGCACGCGATGAAGCGTATTGCGCATATTCTTTCACTGCCTTCCGCAGCTACACTGACGATACTGTTGAGCTTGTCTGCAGGAGAACCACCGCTGCACCGCACTCAAAAGCTACATTTAAGGCGTGCTTTCTTTGTTTAACACGTTATCTCAGGCAAATATGAAGCAAATGGATACTAAAAAAATAAACGCTGCGTCCTCGCTCACCACGTAGTCCTAACGCCGCGGACACGCTATCGAAAGGATCACGAGAAGTGACATAAGCGCCGGTGCTTTACGAACGCCGTAGACTCTAGGACTATGTAGCGCTACGAAAGACACGGAATCGTTGCTTCTTATCTAGGATCCTCGAACGGAGCTTCATATTTTTTTATTTGAACTCAAATGGGCACTCAGGGCAAAGCAGCTTCCTCTGTGGGCTTGATGTCCAAACGCAGATCGCTTTTGGCCTGCGGGCAAGAGATAGCCGCGCATCGCGAAAGCTTCGGCAGCCTTTCTTCTAGCAGCGCGAATGGGGAGAGGCTCGACTGCCAAATCCCGCAAAATGCCTCGTCCTTGGCTGCATTCACAGTCATCGTGGAGGGCTCATGATGTCGCCTCGTTTCTGGCTTATCAACAGACACACGTACCCCATGCTTTTTATGAGGCAGTAAGTCAACTGTTTTCTTTCTTTCTTTTTTCTTCGCCTGAAGTCTTAACACTGTACCTCGTTCACGGACTATTAAGTTTCGTAGTCAGCTTTCTCGGGTGAACTTTTCTCATTCCCATTGCGCAATAGCAGTTATTATTTCGTGTTTTTTTTTCTGGAAAAAAAAGGGGGGGGGGGGGGGGGGGGCTTCTGTGGTACTAACGAACACGCAAAAAAAAAAGAATGAAAAAGAATAAGCCAGTCGTTTCATTTGATTTTTTTAGCACCGTGCATGTTATTCGACGATCGCCTTTGTCCGTTCAGCATCGTTCCCATTCTCAGGCAACTAGAAATAGGGACATCATGCTAATTTTCTTTTCTGTAAATTTGCTCACTTCCGTCAGGTTTCGTTTTTCTTCGTTTTTTACTTTTGTCTTATTTGACGAATCC
Source organism: Amblyomma americanum (assembly GCF_052857255.1). NCBI lineage: Eukaryota > Metazoa > Arthropoda > Arachnida > Ixodida > Ixodidae > Amblyomma > Amblyomma americanum. The sequence goes on along the minus strand of NC_135497.1, from coordinate 328,720,198 downwards.
TTTTTCTATCAGTTGGACTCGATTCTGGGGCCATCGGCGGCATCCCATTTTTTTTTTTAATTTCTCGCCTGCCCCGTGTACATGATGTTGCAGTCCTCGTTCGCTCCACGCATGGTGCACCCATTTTGGGCGAGAAACAGACAGTATCCACTAGCAACTCTCGAATGCAAGCAGATGTTTGTGACTCTGATAAACGCAGCGCGAAAGGCAAGACGATGGACGGAAAAACGAGACAACCGCAAGCACCGACTTTATTACAGTACTTGATCACGAGTGGTTTATAGGGTGTCCGAGGCGAATTCTATCAGCGACGCATGCGCAAAAAAAAAAAAGGAAAACTGCTTTTCACATAACGCGATGAAAGTCGAGCTCACGCAGTCAGCACCGAATCTAGCGATATGGGACATAGTCCTTGCTTTTTCTAATCATAGCAGTGCTAGCATAATGTGTTTGTCTAGTCTTTCAATCCCTCGTATTGTAGCTTGCAGCGGTAGCTGTTGAGGCAAAGGGTCCCGGCCTGTCCTTAGCTGTAGTGGTCACCGTCAACATCAAACGTCCGGACACGTGCCAAGGGATGCACATGTGAAAGCGAGAGGTGGAAGTGCGAGGAGGTGCGGAGAGGAAAGCGCGCCGCTTATGGAGAGAGTGAGTCATTTTGCACGCCTGCGCAGTAGCTGCCTCCGCAGCCACGGTAAAGCGGCATGCGGCCACATGCGCGTTACAGGAGGGCCATGGGTGCAACCGAGGCGGAGTGTCGTGCTGTGAACGCTGCACGTGCAAAGCCACAAACTTACGGCGGATCAACAACATTGCTGCAGGCAGAATTCTAGGTTGTCGCTTTTACGTAGCACTGCTTTCGTTATATCTGCCACATTTCTGAATGCAAAAAAAAACAATGAGAAAAAGCAGGAAAAAGAAAACTTGGGAAACCGCAAGATGCACCAATGCGGAGCTCGTTGGAACAATATGACCGCCACTCTGACTGCTTGTTGTAAAATAAAGAATAACCAAGAAAACGGTCTGCACTCAGCTCCATTTGGTTTCTTGTTTTTTGTTTCTTTTTTAACTCACGGGCTTGTGTACAGCTTTCTTTTTCATGGATCGTTCAGATGTGGCTTTCAGAAAGCATTTACTCTCGAGCTGAAACTTCAATTTTTCACCGCCTTCATTAGCCTGCGCCGCCAGCGCTTTCTCGCCCCTTTACGAATTTTTTATATCTTCTTTTTTTTTTCTCCAGTGCTTCCTGCTCTCACATCTGCCGCGCATTTTCTTCTCAGAGCGAAGGCCGAAAGCGCGAAAACGACCGATGCAGCGGCCCTTTGAAATTTTGATGTTTGTTCTTGGTAAACAAACATTCTTTGTAGTTGAAGCGTATATGGCGGTTATTTCTGGCCACGTATGTAACCCTACTTTCCTGCCTCCGAGGAGCAATCGCCCCGGGCGTTTTCGTTTCCTTTTTCTCATGCTGCATTTGTTTGTTTCTTTGCCCAGTATTCGTTCTGTGAAAAGAGGGGTCTGATAATCAACGTCTTTTATTCTAGAAAAACAAAAACCTTTTATTTGCGTGGATCATTCTCCGCTCTGAGCCCGCATGACAAATTACTGGTTCCAGTGGTCCGGCGCTGTCGCAGGGTCGCGGCGGCGGAGTTTCCATTAAATGGAGATAAGAAAGCCCCTGAAAAAAAAAAGCATGAAATGAATAGAAACGAGTGCCAACCTCGCAGGCAAAACTGTTTTAATAATTCACGAACGCTTGCCATGCGTCCCAGTCGTGTCTTCTGGGGAGAAAAGAAGCTAAGTAAATAACAGCTAATAAAAAATGGTCTCAAAGTGGGCTATATTCTAAGCTTTGCAGAATGCCAGGCACTATAGAGTCACTATAGCGCCGTGTCTTTGTGCGTTCTTTTTCTATCCTCGCGCATTTGCGCTGCGTATTTCATGTTCTGAACTACGCTAACACGCCCATGTATGTACTCTTTCGAAGTGTATACAGTCCACGCGTTTATAATTCAAGCCTTGAAGTCCTTACGAAAATATTAATGTTCACTAAACAAACCCCGAGAGGGGCTAATTGAACGGTATTTATTTTCCAGAAAGACGGCGCTCATTACATTTTTTTTTCTCGCACTGCTTTCACGGCTTCTCTATTTTTCACGTGCGATAAAGACGAGCCCTACTTCTGCTAGACCGATTCCTTCGTACTGCAATGTGTCACAATACTTCGAAGCTCACCTCTGAGAACACCGTGGCGATGTTCAAACGGCACCGAGCGCGAAACGCAAAAGTGCCTCTCCGTGAATTTTTGTGATGATTGCTAGAACGTCCGTCCCGTGTGAGCCCGCATTCTGAAGCAGACGAGCAGAAAAGTTGTTCACCCTTTCGTGAACAGTGCATTGAACTAGCTACAATGGCGGAGCGGCTGCAGATGTTCGCTCACCGTCCAATCTGACGAGTAGATCTTCACGCTTCCATTGTTGCAGGCATTCTCTGCCTCTTTTTGTTTATATACAATTGGTTGCTGAGAGCTGCGCTCCGCAGAAATTGGTTAGTGCTCGGCTTGGCTCTTCTCGTACAGTTTGGGGACGATCATTCGCGCTGCACACACACGCTGCGGTCTCCTCGCTTTCCCTGTTGTTTTTAGTTTCTATGTGTTTTAAATTCGTTTCCGGTACGTGGCGAATATTTTCGTTCGCAATGCGTTCAACGCTGCGGATGGGAGTCTCACAGGCTATACCACAGCCAAAGTGACAGACTTGACACTATTTTGTTTTTCACGTACTTGTGACCAAATCTCTTGCTCCCCACTCTCTCCAGTCTTGCAAGGTTGGTCGGGAGGCGAACTACCACGAATTCATGCTCGGCGATTCGGGATCATTGCCGCGCATCACTATACTGCGGATAGACCACAGAGTAAAATAGAAGCGTCGACTTGAGCGCACCGCTATGCATTTGGCACACGCCGGTAATGCCGCGTTGACCCCTGATTTCTTCCTCCGTTCCCTTTCTTTTACCGACTAGCCTTTGTGCACACTCTTTCTCTTGTACTCCCCCTTCTCAGTCACAGAGCTCACACGCCACCTGTAGACATAACCAGGAAACAAAACACTGGCGTGAGCAACAGGCGACATGCGTGCGACAGCATCTCAACAGGAGTTTCATGACGCGTCCGACATGTGGCGTCGCGATTTAATCAATGGCCCTGGTAAAACGCCCCCAGCCCGCCGAGCGCGTTCCGGCTAGATCAGTTGAGTCGGCTGTACTGTGTATTTCACTCCGAGCTTCGGACCTTCCGCGTCTTTCGCTTCTATCTCCTAGCCAGTTTAGAGGTCGCGGGCTGCAATCCGAATCCAAGTGCCGGAAAAGAAGAGTTGCGAGGTGATTGTCCTTCGCAGGTTCCTTGGTGTACTAAAATGCATCTTGCCACCTTGATACTGAGCGCCACATTGGCCGTCGCTGCGCAAGGTCTTTCGCTTCCTTCAGCACGCACCTTCGGATCGTCGCACGACGAGCACACGGTTCCTGATCATCACCACGGCTTTCATCACCAATCCGCTGTTCCCGACCACGACCATTCCAGCCAGCATGAGGCCTCCATCGGCGGCGATCTTTCAGGGTCCGCGCTTGTATGCCAGGTTGTCGAGATTCCTGTTATCCGACCTGCTGGACTTCCTGCCGTACCAACGCATGTCGACTAAGCTGCCGCAAGTCCAGGGCTTCCGGCGAACGTAGCGTCATCTGTAATCTCCACTTCGCAGCAGGCGCTGTCCACGCTGAACTCTCGAGTTCGAACCTCTGCCGACAGCATACATCGCCCCGTGGTTTCTGCTCTTGAAAATGCGTCTCAGTGGCTGAACAGCACATTGCAGGCTCAAATGAACCGCCATCCGCACCAGCAACAGCACGGACCCCATGTCTCGGTGCACCACCACCCTCACCAGCAGCCGCACCACCTCGTTCACAACGCCTTGGCGCACCAACACTCTCACCAGCAGCCGCACCACCCTATACACCAACATCAGTCCAACCAGCACATGCACGCCACTCCAATGCAGTCACTCAAGGCCTGCACTTAGACTGCACGCTCCCGCAAAATGCAATTCCAATGACGGTGGTCTCGCTTCCTGTCCTGGTTCCTGCTGTGAACGCTGGCTCTGGTCTGCCTTTCGCCAGCCTTTGAAACGCCGCTCGTGGATTTCAACTTACGGACCCTTCAACCGCCTTCCAGCAATCAGCCACTGAAGAGGTGCCCAACTTTACTTCCTCGGCTCTATCCGCAGCGGAACCAAGCACTGCGGGATTCTCTTTGTCTACCCTTGCTACCAGTGATGGTTCTGACTTCCCGGATGGCACAACTACGCCCTTCTAGGGACTACCTCGGCTTAACAAGTCCGTATCTCTGCGGCGCTCACAGAAGCGCATTGCATGCCGCACGACACGTAGCCTTCGACTAAGATTGCGACATCGCACAGACCCCGCCAGCATCAGCGTAAATTTATGCCCTATTCGCTCTGATGTTCGCAACGGCAAAATACTTTTACTCGAACACGTTTGCATGTGTATAGTTTCCATGATCGCGGTTGCATATATACGCATTCCATGCGCCATATACTCCAGCGTGCTAATTCTTCTTGCTGTGCGCAATTTTTTTAGTCTCTAATAAACTACCGGCAGTTATAAAAAAAGCGCTTGTGTTGTTTGGTCTTCCCTGTCCGTTGTCCAGAGTGCGCTTCATATATTTTTCAAGATGCAATACCAACTAGCTCCAATGTCGATTCTACTTCAGTGCTATACCATGCGGACGATGGCGGTTATAGCGAGTGAGTGGACAGTCGCCTCCTGGCGGCCGTGCTGGCACCCAGCTGACGGAAGTGCGCAGTGTGTGTGGCGCCCTCTGAGTTGGCTTTTTGCCGACAAAAAGAAGAACGATGACGACGGCGCATGCGCGCTGAGACCTAAATGGCCAACTCGTTCATCACTCCGGGCTCTCCTTGTGACAAGGGCCTGGATTCAGCGCACCGACGCGTGAGATGAGCAAGCTCCGCCACATGGCCTGCCTTAAAGCTTTCGGTCTATTTCTCTAAGCCGTTGCCTTGTTTTGACTACATTTGGCTAGTCCTGGTAACTTTTTTTGACGCCTTCTGTTTGTGTGCCACACAGAAGCATTCACCGGTTTGTATACCGTCTGCACTTTTTCCCGCTCTTGTCACTTTTCGATCCTGACTAGACTGCAGACAAGGAAAAGGTAAGGAACAGCTGTCATCCACAGCAGCCTCGGCGGCGCATGGCAGCAGTTTTTTTTTTTGTTGCTTCGTCCTCTCTGTAACAGCTTGTTCAAGAAGCGCTCGCTTATTTTCGGTGCATGGCGGCACCGTTTCATTTTAATGCTGGTTCCTGTCACGGTCGTGATGCGGCTCCAAACTGTCTCTCTGACTGGCGGCAATAATCCTTCGGTGGTAAAAGGCGTCGTCTACATTTTTTTTCGCGGCTTCTCTGTACCGCGGGAGGAAGTGATCGATGTTTTTCATGTGGCATGTGCTTTGAACTAAAACCGTTTTTTTTCTTCCTCTTTCTGTTTACTCGGATATAGTGTCTTCAGCTGTTACTATCGGCCGCTGTCGTATTTAAGCCATGGTTATGCGGCACACGCGCTATCGTTTGTTTCATTCACCCGTGTCATGCTTCTAGCTGACGAAAATAGCGCGTTCCGGAGGGGTTAAAAAGCAAGGAATAAATAGAGCCATATTTTTCATGTCTGTCGGGGCTGCATGACAGCTTATTTAGTTTGGTTTTATGGGGGGTTTAACGTCCCAAAGCAACTGAGGCTATGGAGACGCCGTAGTGAAGGGCTCCGGAAATTTCGGCCACCTGGGGTTCTTTAACGTGCACTGGCATCGCACAGTACACGGGCCTCTGAAATTTCGCCTCCATCGAAAACAGCTTATTTTGTGTACTACATGCTGGTGACGATGAGCCAGAAAAAATAATATGCCCCAAGGAAAAAAATCGCTGCCCAAGTCAAAATCTTTCAAGCAAAAATAAATTCGAGTGACAGGTGTGGCACTCCATCAAAGCGCTCAGGGAAGGTGGAAATTAAAACGGTCGCATAGTAAAAGGGAACTAAGCCGGTGTATGGTAAAAGGAACGCGCTTAACGCGGGGCGAGACTTAAACTTGCATTCAATGATAATCTGCATTTGCATCATGTGGCCATGAAGTAGTGGCCAGGAACACTCCTATGGGAGCTCATTCATGCTAAAGAGAAAGCAACTAATTTTTCGGAGAATGCGATAAGAATATGCGCGGTCTCATTAGGAATATATTAGCAAAAAAATATTGGTGGGGGTTCAGCTCTGGTTAAACCTGGAGTGACGCGAAAGCTACAGCTGGCCGAGTGGAACTTGCTCTGTTGAATTGCAAAGTCAGTTTTCGCCGCTCCGTTTCGCTGGGCGTTCCTTCTTCATCTTCGTCCCACTTGACACAGCGCCGCGACCACGTGGCTGGTCACGTGACCAACCAGGTGACGAACCACGTGATCAGCCACGGCGCCGCGCCGCCAGCAGCTGCTCCGCACCACGTGACAGCGTGGCGACTCAGCCACAGGGTGGAAGTGCCGGCACGCTGAAGGCTCGAAATGCTACCGTAATGTAGCTATCGCTACAAAACACTGGTATCATGCCTTTTTTTAGAATACTTCCCTCTGTGCACACGTCCATTCTGCACGTATCTGACGCCCATTTGTAAACAGCTGCACTTTGCAATCCCAGTGTGTATGACTGTGTCATCATTAATATAATCAAATACAACAGTCACAATAGATTTAATACCAAACTTGCTTCAATGTGGGCAAAATATAAAGATATCCCTGTGCTTCGCGATGTCAGCGCACATTAAAGAACCCTAGAGAGAGAGAGAGAATGAAGGAAACGCAGGGAGGTTAACCAGATGTGTCTCCGGTTTGCTACCCTACACTGGGGATGGGGGATATGGGTTAGAAAGATGACAGAGAGGAAAACGCAAAAAAAAGGAACGTGCACACATGTAGACACACACACACACACACAAGGCGTTCCAGTTAAAGTCTTTCACACAGGCCGGTAGATTGTAAGAAGCGCAAAAGCGCTTGCACGGCCTTCTTCTGTTGTAGAATTCTTTTTTTCAGATAGCGGTTGGTCGTCCAGTTGGTCAAATTCGTGGCTAAGGCATGCCCTCTGTGGACTGTACTGCAGGCAGGAGCACAATATATGGCCAATTGATTCTTCATGGCCGCAGTGGTCGCAGGTTGCGGTGTCGATCATCCCTATGCGGAAGGCATAGGCTTTAGTAAAGGCAACACCCAACCAAAGTCGATATAAAAGCGTGGCGTGTCTACGCCGAAGCTGTGATGGCGCTCGAAGACTTAATGTTGGAGAGAGTTTAAATTAATCCGAAGCCCTCCACTATGGTGTCCCTCACAGCCCATGTCTCTCTTCGGGACGTTAAACCCCACAATTTACTCTTTTTCTTCCGGTAGCCCGCCGTCTTCCCAGGGGCTATTCCCCACCAAGCCTTCCCACATAAACGGCACTCGCGTGCGTTCCCGTGTACAGAAAACAGTGTTAATGGCACGTTACCGTCTGCGCTGCATCTATTCACGTACTCCCCACACTGACATAATGACGTATTTTCAGGCAAGCGGTAGCCCACAGTCTCAGCCAGTTCAGAATGGCAGTGTTGCGTTGATGGATTCGGCGTACCTTCCATAACACAAGCATAAAACTGTATTTCTCCGCATGCTTCTTAGCAGATCTACATGCAGCAGGAATGAATGGAAAGCTAAGCCCAATGTTTAAACATATTTTTATTCTAAAATGTACTTTTTTGTGAAGAACACGCTTATACTGTGCGTCGGCAGGCGATTCGTATTGGACCCGCCGCGGTGGCTCAGTAGTTACGGCGCTCGGCTGCTGACCCGAAAGACGCGGGTTCGACCCCGGCCGCGGCGGCGGAATTTCTATGAAGGCGAAATTCTAGAGGCCCGTGTACTGTGCGATGTCAGTTCACGTTCAAAAATTCCAGGTGGTCGAAATTTCCGGAGCCCTTCACTGCGGCGTCCCTCATAGCCTGAGTCGCTTCGGGACGTTGAACCCTAATAAACCAAATCAAGCGATTCGTATTGTTCGAGCGCCGCGAAGACCACACACGCAAAGAACAATATACAGAAACAATCGCAGCGCTATAAACTAAACAGTTTTATTAAACACACAAAATATATAAAAAAGGTACAAAACAGACTAAACCATATCGCGAAAAGCAAAAAGTGAAACTACCAGCAGAATCGCTTGTAGAATCGACAGATCAACCGAACGCACAATGCATTTTTTGTGAGATAGGCAAGCTCTGCTTCTAGCAGTGACAACGATAGCGTGGTCTGTTATTTGGTATGCCTCCAGTGGCTCGCGCGCTGTCTGGTCTTTGTTTTTCCACGGAACACGCGTTTCAGGAAACAAAGGTCCACAGTTATGGCTTTTGATGTGGGCACAAAAGTGCGACCTCCGGCCGCCATCAGGTGAATTCTCGGGCTCCCTGAAACGCCCATTTAGACAGCGTCCCACCTGTCCCGTGTGATTATGCCCGCAAGACGCAGGGATATCATATACTGCCCGCAAACACAGGCCACATACTGAGGGGAGTGGGTCACACCCCGCCCGTCCTTTCCTCTGCGGGCCGTGTCCGCTCTTTCATTCAGCGGCGTACCATCGCAATTTGTTATTTGCCAAAAACACAACATGAGCGTCATGTTCCTGAACGATCGATCGTACACATTTTGTTTAATAAAATCGTTTAATTTTCAGTGAACTCCTGGTCCTGTCTTTTCTTTTCTTCGCATGCCGTTCTCATGGTGCTCGAACAATATGAATGTCTGCAAACTCACCCAGATTTCCACCCTTCTAAGGAAGGTAATTACTAGGGAAGAGGGAAGTTTTCTGAAGGATTGTTCTTTTTCTCCGTGTCACAGGGTCGCGTATTGTACCTAAAGGATGCAATATTAAAAGTTGAGAATGTGACCCGACAATCTCATCTTTAGTGGAGCCGTCTACACGACTAGAACTCTACTGGAGCTTTTTGTACCTATTACCATGTTCTATGCAACGTTTTCTAGTTTTCTATATTTTCTAGTCAGATTATTTGCTTGTAACGTCACGTGAAGCGCTGAAGATTGAGTCTCATATCCGAATAGGCATAGCTGAGGTGCTATGCCCGTCGCTTTTTGTGTGTTCACAGCGAGTGCACTGTTTATGGAAATTTTTTGTGGAACATGAGGTGTTTCGAATCAATTTGGACACCGAGTAAGGGAAAACGAGTGCACTTAAGGTTTCGTGGTGCCTTTCGTCAGCAGCCTCAATGTTATCCATTTCTTCATCTTTGTTTTTCTCGTTTTCGTCCGTAGCTATCGGTACGCAGTTATCGGTACGCAGGGCGCAACGCATCAGCTATGACAGATTAAGCCTAATCGAATTTCTTGCTAAGGGGAGCGCTAAAGATACGAGTGTAATAAGTGGCTTAAACTGTCGCCACATACGTAATTTGATTCGCAGTTTCCGGTCGCAGCCACTGCGGGCCGTTCGAAGTAGGTCGGGCATTTAATGCGTAGGGCTCGCCGGCTTCCATAATTAACCGGCTGTACCTCTGGCGGTTCTTTGTAGCATGAGCCTAAGACGCAGAGGAGGCAGGGGTGAGGGTTCGGGAGGAGCATTCGCGTGGACGGCTTATATAAATAGAAGGCGCCCCACTGCCTGACGCCAGCGCATGCCAACAGTCGTTAATTCTACTCAGCGGAGCCCTGCGCGCTTTGTGATGTGGGGCTGCCGAAAGGGACGGGCGGATATATTACCGCATCGTAAGCAGCTGACCGTTCCTGCTCTGTATGCGCGCGGCAGACATTCATGGGGACGGCTCGACGAAAGCAATTTACTGCAAACCCTCTTTTTCATTCTATACTTGACTTCAGAGTAGAGAAAGAATGATTAAAATCTGCGTAGTTTATCACGCATTTAGGCAAAAATAGCTGTCGGCACGTAAGCGCGGACAGTGGGTGCACAGCCTCCAAGCTTGTTTGTGTAAAGGAAAAGGGTGCGCGCTTGAGCGTCTTGCATGTGGGAAATTTTACAAAGTTTCAAGCGGAAGTTAAGCCGTATGATTTCAACGAGAGGAAACTGTAAGGAAGTGAGATCAGGGAAATCCATTTGGAGCCACCGTCCGCTGAAACGGCATGTTTATTTACGATTTACAGACTGTGTGCTCAACCAAAAATATTCATTGGGCACACTTCGTCGCGACGCAACGCATTCTGGTCACGGCCGCTTCGTGTTCCGTGGCGCTCGACGCCGCAGCAAATTCCTGCGGCAGTTTCCTGAATCTGATTTAGGGATTTGGGGCAATGATGGCGGCCGGTGGTTGCATTTCACTTAAAAAAAGCGAGCCAAGTATCGCGGCGTCATCCCCGTCATTACCGAGCACGGTCCTAATCTCGACTCGAATGGCGGCGGTGCCTCACCAAGGAACACGCGCTGTAAGAGCGCAACGACGTTAAGCCTTCCACTGCTCGACTCTATTTTACGATCAATACTGGCCGCGGCAACCAGATTACTTGTTGTCGTTGATGTTGAACGGCGTGCCATGGAAGGAATGAAATGGCCATCAAGGAGCTTTTTTTTTATTCCTTGGTGTTCACAGCAAAGTGGTAAACTGTGTGAGTTGATTAATGGTCTGCGGGAAGTGTGTGCGCGAATGCGACACGCGTAACGTGAAAACCATGAGATCCATGATAACAGCGAGACAATACTTTCTTCGTGGCTTCGTCTCCGCCTGAGATTGCAGGAAGGACGCGTCGGCGCCCGCACCATCTTATACGCTCGACAACAAGGTGGTGAACCTCGCCCGTCACTTATTGTTAGCGTCAGTGGCTGTCAGACATTCCCTAAATCCTTCCTCGGAAAAGACAAGAAGTGGAAGTTGCTGTCGTGGTTCTGATTGAGTAGTAATGAAACGCTGGCGCGCCACACAACAGAGGTTTTTCTTCACAAATGTTTCCGGTCTGTTGTGGGATTTGAAACAGTGTTTTCTCTTTCTTTTTAAACAAAAAAAAAGGTAGCTCACGGTGGTCTATCTGAACCCCGGAAGCGGAAACTTTTATTTCTGCTCAAAACTAAACTTTACTCAAATCTTTTTCTCTCTCTCTCTCTCTTTGGACCTTTGAAGTGCGTGCTCCAATGATGTCTCTTGGAGCTGTCGACTGTTCTTTTATTCCATAGTTCAAACACTTTGACAAGTAAGGACGTTGTGGTAATCATGTCATAGAAAAATAGCAACTTATCTTTCTGGATATTTGGGTTAAAAATTCTCGACGAAATTAGCCAGCATTTTTTATGAACTTTCCCAGCTGCACATTGGGCACCTAATGTGTTAGGCATTGCAGCACTTCTATACCACGATTTCTGTGCCTCCCGAATTAAGGGACTAGACTTGAATGCGGCGATGTAGTGTGTGAGCACATGAACTGCACTTCCAGGGTTATACATTACGAGTACATGGACTCTGTAAGGTAGAGCTCTAGGCCTGGGGACAACAACATCTAGCAAACTAGTCCTTCAGTGTGAAAGATGCACATCAGGAAGATTTTGATCTGGGCATTTGTTTCAGAAGAAAAATGACCAGCTGTGTGAGCAAACAGCATGCCAGAGAAAAAAGAGGAACCTAATATGGCATGATAGTATACAAGGAAAGACAGAATTCACAGAAAAAAAAGAGAAAAGACATCAACGCATGAGAGAGGACAACGAAAAAGGGACGAGAAGAAGGAGGTATGCAAAGACAAAAAAAAAGAGTATCAAAAAGAAAATGCAATGCACAACTCTGTAGCTTAGATGCGGGGCAGAGGAAAAGGAATCTAATTGTTACATCGCTCTCTGCCGGTGGGCAGCAGATGATAATCAGTCCCGGATGTCTCGTTCAGTCGGCTGCCTAATCTTCGCTCCGTTGTCGCCATAGCAACCGTGTAATCCACGTATGCCTCGCTGCAAGAGCACGATGATCGAAGAGATGGAGGCCGCCACTTTCGTCGCTACAGACTCGTCGAGAAAGCCGAGCGAACAAAGGAACGGGGCTTGCTTCGCCGTGCGCTTTGTCCAACTTGGACCTTTCTTTGGAACAGGCTTGGGGCCGTTCTTCGAGGTAACACGCTATACGGAGTTCACTCTCAGTACTCGAACACGTCACAGAGGGTTGTTGCTCGGACTGCGTGCTGTTACTTCGCACAACGGCATGCCCACTTGGCGTCCAGGAAGGCAAAACTGCGCACGTCGACAGGCATGAGGCTGAGGGGGAGGCCGTGTAAGGGGCTGGCAATTCCGCTATCCGGTAAACGCCACCGGTACGCTGAGTCCCCCGCACCGGAAGGGCTCGCGTGCCCCACTCGGTATAACGCAATCGCGCGCACCCCTCTTTCGGCTCGTCGCATATTGGAGGCAATCTTGTTTCCGTGGGATAGGATGCACCCGGCACTTACAGAAGATTGCTCTGACATCTTGAGTGTCCTCAGCGCTGCCCATCCGGGGACAGCAGGGTGTCGTCACAGTGAGCCACCGGGTCTTCGCAGGTCGCCTGGGTCCCCGTTGTGCTACCCACTACCCAGGACGGGCGGCGGTGACAAACGTGGGAGCGGTTTGGGGCTAGCGGTGACAAAATTTTGCTTTCAGCTTAAGATGGAGAGAAATGAGTTGCCCTAAAAAAACAACATACTTCGTGTGCGTCGCGAAATACGAAGAAAAATGAAAGCGGTTTCATTGTAAAACAGGAAACACTCACCCGAGCAGTCTTACAAAAGGCTCGAGGTTACGCATTAGCTTCTGCGGCTCGACTCGTCGGTCCACTCCAAGTGCGTTTGAGTTATCGTCAGGCGCATAATGTGCCCTTGGTTATTGAAAAGTGAGAGTTGAGTATGAAGTTTATTCTAAACATTTGTACAAAATTGATGGTCTCCCTGGTAAGAAAGCGGTCAACACAGCTTGGTCTGAAACTCAATCGAAGCGTTGTCATCCTATTTCTCTTTTCATAACAATAGTTGTACCACACTGGCGTACCCTGAATTTACGGTGTCGTCGTTGCACGCCTGTCGTAGAAAAACTCAATGACATCACCACTCGAGGATCATGCGGTGGTCTCTTCGTGACCGATGAAAATGGCGCATTTTCAACCACAAGTGCTAGTCGCTGAGAATTGTCCACCTGTAGCCATGTCATCCAATCCACTTTCTTGTGAGGTGGAAGTGGGCTCCTTCAGAGAGGGTAGGGGAAGGGTGAGCTACTGTGTCCGTTTCCCCTCAGCTGAAAGGTGGCTGGTGCCTAAAAACATGCGGACGTGCGCATTCTCAGGTTTCACTAACTCGTGTGTAATACGCGCAGCGCACGTCTATTTGTTAGAGGTGTAATTAATATATAGTTTTGTAAGTTTGGCTCATTGAATCTTGAGCTGTTCGCTCTATGCAAGACATTTTGTGATCTGTCCTGGAAAGCTTGATTTTGTCAAGAGGTTGGGTTCATTGCACACTGCAGACTGTTTAATGTTAAGCCTTGACACAACACATGCGTCCATATCACTCTACTTCTTTTTCCTTAACCTAAACCGGCGCTCGCTTCGGCAGAGGTTGATTTTTACAATCAATTCTGACGAAAATTGAAAAAAGAAAAGCGCTAGCAGGCCACTGAAAGGCGGTTAATTTTAAAGAGTGAGTAATCTGTGCGTTAAGGTAGTTGAGCAATTGTTTTTCTTTGCTCTGGCAATATTTTGAAAATACAATCGCTGGGTTCGTCAGGAGCGCTTCTTTAGCCCTGAGCTGAAGAGGAAGGGAGGAATTTTCGACCTAATTTGTCTTAAGCACGCCGCTGCTCCCCGGGTCTTTTCAAGGCAAATGAAAGTCGTTAAAAGAAAAACGACTGAGGCGGGGCGAGCTTTGTGAAAAAGCGTTAGCCACTACGCATAGAATGGTGGTGAATTTCGCCGTTTAACGTCACGATGACGCTCGGCGCGTATTGTCGGCAACGTAATGGATGGCCACTTCGGTAAATGTTGATTAATTGCCAGCGTTAAGCAACTCACATGGAGATAAGGGGCTGACGATAGACGGCGCACAATGAAATATTATGCTGCTCGCCGAGAGTGAGAGAGTCCAGCGATTTCGCCGGCGGAAAGTAAATAATGGCAAAATGGTGAGGGGTCTGCGAGAAACCATCTCCGCGAAAAGGAGAGGCTATGAGATGGAACAACTGCAGTTCGGTAAGAGCTGAATACGTAAGCTAGGCTGGGAACATGGCGTGCTGTTTGAAAACCGAAATACTCGCGTTTCGAAAGCGTCAACGTCCGCGCGCGTATGCGCGTGAATTGTGCGCTTTCTTTGTGTTAAAACAAGGACCTCAGAAATCTAGGGGTAGGTTCCAGCTTCTCATCGGGGGTTCCTGGCCAATGTTGGCCGTGCAAGAAGCTTTGTGAGTTGAATGCGGCTGCTTTCTGATGCGGCAAAGCACTTCCAGGCCCGCAGGATGTGCTGAGATCGCTGCGAAAATGGCTCAGGAGAGAGAGAGAGGACGTTTTGATTAGCATTCTCTAATACATGATTAAAGATTCCTGTACCTTTTACGGAACATTTCGAAATGTCCCTTTTATTGGTTTCTGCAGCACTGAAACTAAAGGAAATTTCATCCTAATCTACGAGCTAAAAATATCTCGAATAAGATAAGTGTTGGATAATTTACGCAATAAAACATTTTTTCCTGAGGGTATATGGAAATCACGTTCAGAGTCACGTCAATTTACGAGGTAGTCTCAAAGTTACAGTGATCGTCAGAGTAAAAATAACAAAGGAAGACTTAGGGAGCACTAGTACTCACCTGCAAAGTTAACATTTTTCGTTATGTTACTTCTTTTTCTTCACAAAATTAAGCACAAGATTATCCTAAAACCACCTAATGGACGTTGTGCGGAGACGTTAAAAAAAGCAACAATACACCCGGCATCCCATACGAGCGTGCATAGATATATCCGAGGTTTCGTAATTTTTTAGTATTTTCACAAAAAGTTTGTAAACGCTCGTTCGGGGAGACGGCGCGAGGAAAAAAATAGGAGTTCCACTTCATCAAGCTTTCATGCACGTTCTGACACAGTAAAATTAGAGTGAGTGGAAGCAAATATACAAAACTTGAACTAAAAATATACCCATCCGTATTTGATGGCGCAGAAGCTTGACAGGTGATTCTACTAACAATTTAACCTGTGTTCATTATCTCAAGCCATACCTAATACACATCAAGCCAGAAAATGAGCAATTAGCAAGTCATTCAGTTCAAAAAAAAAAGAAAAGGGGCCAAACTGTTGTTTTGATTAGGGCATGAAGGGACTGCACTAAAGTTGGCGGAAGGCGGAAAATATCAACTTTTGAGAAACATCAAATTAGCCCGATATGTCCAGCGAAAGGCAATATTTACGCCGCCGGCGGAACAAGATTTCGCGTCAGAAATCGGCCCTCGAAAAACCATGGACGGACAAGTAAACAGAGAGCATATATAGTATAATATATCACCACCGTTCTTTTATATCTCGCGTGCCCGAGTTATCGAGTCCCTTTTGCATCTCAGAGTGAGCGCGTTGTAAAAACAAAAGGAACGCTTGAAATAACTCCGGCATTTCGTAATCTTCATTCCGCCGCGTACACATCTCATCTGACTGCGCTTAGGCTTTGCTGTTTGCTTTCCACTGCATCACTTACGGGTTTGCGGCCGCGGCTGCGCCTTCGGAATTCCGCCGTCTCTGGGGCTTCCGCTGTTCTTGCTTTAAGTGCTTCGGCCACCGACTTCGCTGCGCTGAGTCAGTCCGAGCTTTTTATCCAAGTCTCGGCCGTGATGCGATGTTATATGGAATCGCTTAGCTGCCGTTTTAGGGCCTAAGTGCAGTGGCAGTCTGCACTATAATTAGGGCTGAAAGCCCTAGGTAACCTTCTTCGGGTACGAACACGAGGCGGGTAAAACAATCTGTCTGGCTCTTTCTTTTATAGCGTACACCTTCCAGAAAAAGGGAAGACAGCGAAAAATTTGAAGACGTGAAATTGCAGGCCGAAAAGTGCACCTCATCTAGACGAATCCAACTTCTAGAAAGGGCTTCAGAGCAAGCAACTGGGTTCTTAATGGGTGGGTTTTCATTCTTCAAGACAGATCTCTCATACACCAAGAATGAGCTTGGGGTGATTTTATCTCTCGGTTGTCGATGTTTTGGCTGCGTGAAGAAAAAAAATATTTATTTCAGTGCCTCTCGGTCAGAAAGAAATCCGACCCCGACCGCCAGCTCCACCATTTCGCCGAAACGTGGAAAGATAACAGTATAGTACCCGTTTCGAAGCCGCCGCAGAAGGCCTTAGCCAAAGAAGGCCAACATTCTTCATCGAACAATCCGTAGAAGAAAATAAGGTTGCATCGCCGGAATTCGTCAGCATAGAATCTTTCATTCGCTTTCACTGCGTCTAAGCTCCACCAATAGTTCCAAAATACTACAATAAAATGGCCACTAAAACTTCGTATGCATTTCCCTCTGGATTCTGTTGACTTGGCTTTTGACTTTGCTTCGTTTTACTAGAAAACTGCGCCCCCGTTTTTGATGACTTGGCAATATGCATTGTTATATTTTCTAACTGTTATACCGAACACTGCGCCAAACATCCGCGACACAAGACTGTTAGTGTCTGCAACACTCGCGCACTAAAAAAAAAAAAAAAAGAGGGCTTCGCCTTTGGTTAATAGTTACGAAGGCAGAGCATGCTTTACAGGCGAAAAGGTGAACGTGAGGTGGTATCGCATGAGCTGTTCGGGGTGCCATCAATATATGCATGTAAGGTTCGGTCAACGCGTGACGAATACAGGCTTAAAAAAAACCGGTTGCTCTTCGCTTGAAGCTTTCCGGGAGTTCTGGCAACGTTATGCTGGGGCTCAGTGACGCGAAACCGAGTGTGCTGTGGAGCTCATTGTTACACTGTGCTCCAAAGGTTTAGGATGGGCTGCTCAGTATTGCAGGTGCACAAGAACCGACTTCAAATCAATGGCCGATTTGAACCAATACGCAGCTTTAATATTTTTGAATTGTTTTCATTATTAAGCCACTGATACCGCTGAAATGTAGCCAAATAGTCCGAATTTCTTGAGCCGCCCTATTCCCCCCTATAATGAAAAGATGCCACAGTGTCGTTTTCTCTATCTTTTTCAAGTGTAGTTTCTATTAAGTTGCTTGCTGCCTCAAATTAGTTCGTCAACATCGTGTCCTGAATCTTAGCATGAGCTATTTTTCACGTTGGTTGCTGACCCAGCAAGAATATTCTGGGGGTATAAGGCAACGGGGACGAATTTTGACTCGTTGATTAAGCTTAGCGCATATCGTGTACAAGTATAAGTTTTAATAAAATTTAATGAGCCCATGGCTCTCAGTTTTATTCTTAGAAAAACACCTGCCGTGTTACTATGCCTTTCGCTAATTTTCTACGCTTATAATGGATTCGCTTTACCTTAATTTATAGAGATTAGCGTTCCGAGGCGACTCAAACTGTGAGGGAAGCCCTAGTGGAGGGCTTCGGCTAATTTCGAACACTTGGGGTAATTTCGTCCGCCATCGAAATGCGACCGCCACGGTCGGGAATGGACCCGCATCTTTCGGGTCAGCAGCCGAACACCATAACCATTCAGCCACCGCTGTGGCTTTTAGAATGAATTCTTAAGGTCTTTTTGCAACTATATTTTTGTCCTGTTTGGGGTGAATCTCGGTGTCAACCTGACCCGCCGCGTTTTATAAAGCATACGCACTGTGCGCGCACGCTCTGGTTACAGATTCCTCCAATTCAGCGTCGCCGGCAAGGAACGTACAGGATCTTTAGTATTCGAAACCAAAATACTGAAAGACGCACTCGACAATCAGCTCAAGACTTAGGCGTGTGTCGTAGAGAATAAGCGTTGCTCTGTAACAAACAGCGAGCTTCGCATCACATGAATAGCACAGGAACGAAGAAGCAATAGGCAATCCATGAAAAATTGTGTCTTTTGGGCGTTGGGGGCCCATCAGAAACAGAACTTTAATTAAACCAGGCCCGGCGACCCCCTTTCACCATGCAGTGGAGGGCGGGAAAGAAAAAAGGGAGCCAATCAATATGATCACTTGTTTTACGTCACGATACCTAACGTTGCCATAAATTTCGTTCGGAAAGGCCGTGCCGAAGGGGAAAGCGTGAATCTCCCGCATTCATCAAAGCGGCCTAACGGCAGAGTACCTTGTAGACAAGACAGCAGATGGTCATATTTCCTGTTTCCGGTGCTCTCATGGAAGAACCTGTTGGATAAAGTGGCGGCGACCAAGCGCACGAAGACTCGGTGCCAGGGGTGCCATAACTTTCAGAAACGCGCTGCTTCGGATTTCGGTCTCGCACAGGCGCTGACAGGAGACAGCCTGTTTCCCACAGCAAGACGGCCTTCGCCCTCCCCTCGCCTGCAAACATTCGATACATAGCGTGCAGGCGAACGCGAGGGAGAAGAAACGTTATTTCCTCTTCCTGCGCAACGTTCCTGTTCACTTCCACTCCCTTTTCTCCGTTGTCCCCGTGGCGCCGATGGTAAGCAGCGCACTGCACCCGACTGACGCAGGCAGAAACAAAACAAGCGCTCAGTTTGCTGGAAAAGTGAGCGGGATGCCGAAATAAGTGAAGCACGGGCAAGCCTGTGCTCTTGTCGCTTTGTTTCCGGGCCATTCGCGCGCGTTTCCTCTGGTCTTCGCATCGCCCTCCTTCCCGGACCCTTTCTCGCTGCAGCTGGCGCTTTACGGCAGTGACGATTGGCAGCTGTTTTGGCTCGCTTGAAGCAACTTCATATGTGACTTCCGTTCTTTGTTGCACGAAGAATAATGGGGCTCTTTTCGCACTTAATGGATCAGACTGTCGAAAATCAAAGCCAAAATAGCGTTTGGACCCCTTTGTTTGAGTACAATTTAATAATACGAAAAAGAGAAAAAGAGTGTGAGGGAAGGTTCAAGCAAGGCAATTCACTGTATATAAGGTTATAGGTGTGAGTTTCTGGTTAAGCCTTTCAGCTTCTTTGCTGGACCGGTAATCAAAATTTCACTCTGTAAAACGCGCTAAGAGTGAACGCGAAATATTTACATGCTTGGATAAGGGCAGGTTGTGTAGACTTGCGCTGTGAGCCTTATGGTGGTTGAAGCACAATCTGAAAGACGTCGCAGTTTGATCGCAGCTAGCAGAAAGAACATTCTAGTAGATAAATTACGTTTCCACTGTCGCAAGTGAAGTTGCCTTTAATTCTTACACTGCAGCAGGAAGCAGTGCTAACAGCTGCATGTGACGTCATCTGTAGGCAGATTGCGCTTTAGCAAAAAATAAGGCTCACAGCGCAAGTCTACCAGACCTGCCGTTATCTAATTGTGCAAATGTTTGGCGTCACTTATTTTATAAATTAAATGCCACCCTCTTGAAATCTGGGTTTCCATCACACTGCGACCGAGAAGTCTGAGAATCATTTTTATTTCACAAGTTCAAAGTCATCTTGAGAGGTACAAAGCAAAGCGCAGGTATGCTACTTGCCTATCCTAATCGCCCCATTTTTCTGACCAATTTCTAGAGAGCAGCAGGGACGTGACTGGTATCTTTTATTCCGCTTATAAAATCCGTTATACGTGACTGTACAAGACGTCTGTATTATGCTTGCTTGCCAATGTGAGTCATTGCCCTTTCGCGGGGTTTATTCATTTTATTGGACGTGTACACTTCGCAAGCCACGTATTATCATCCAGAATGCAGATTCGCCTCTGTTTATCACGCGCAGCATTGTTCGCGGAATAAGAGAATATTTTCATTCCCCCAAAAAATACCCTTAATTCTTTTGTGACTGCAATTACCAATTCAGTGACCTTTAATGCTTTTCTACATGGAGGGCTAAAGTACCCCATTTCTTTTCGTAGAGCTATTTGAAGCATTCCTTCAGAAAGCCCGTATTGGGTGCGTGTTTCGTTTTTTTTAACTTGCAGTAAAAAATCTCTACAAAAATCGTCGCAATTTTTATTTTTTTGCGTGCCCCAACTGCGGCGCATTTTATAACAGTCGGTCCAGTTGTTGTCAAAAGCGTTATTCATGCGTTCCAGAGTACCAGGGTGAAAGAGTGTAGAAGCTTCCTTTCTTGTCGCCGTAAAATTAAATTTTTACCTCTTCCCTTAAAAGATCTGGTAATGGCGAAGGAGCTGCGCGGGATCAGAGGCCTGGAACATTGCTATATTGTTACATATTGCCCGCCACAACGTATCAAAAAAGTTTTTACGTTGTTCTGAAGCACTGGATGCGGCCAGTGCCAACGCACAAATAAAATCAGGAATTAATGCGTGTTGCCCGCGCCATAAGCAGTTTGCACGCACGTCATTTAGTAAACAATCCGCTATAAAATATAAAACAGAATGTTGACCTTTCTTTTTCAATTCGAGGCTATTAGGTTGCGGGAAGATTTAATTAGGAACAGAAGCACAGTACCGTCATTCATGAGCAAAATATCGTGGGCAGATGATTTATCTCGGGGCTATAAACCCTCATGCTCCTAAAGGATATTTCCGAAGTTAATATCATCCTCTATAACACCGCTTCTCTTCGTTGCGGTTCGCGCCTCTATAGTGTGAGTCAGAACAGAATGCAGCCGCAAATTGGCATTTAACAGCTCGTTGTGCTTGTAAAAGCAAGGAAGCATCCACGATGTTCTGCGGCGGTGTGCCATGAACCCATAGTGCGCATACTAGGTCCAGGAGTTATGGCAGCAATTATAAAAACAGCGCGTAGACTCAGGCGCGTTCATTTGTTCTTCTTTCTATTCAAAGTAAACTTGTACTCTGGAAGCGAATGCTCGGTATAGACACAAAGCAGCACGTACGTATTCTCTCCGCACATGCACGCCGTGGCAAAGTAATTTTTGCAATCTGAATCTGAAAATCTTAAATGAATCTGAATCACTGCTCGATTCTGAATGAATGGTTGCTGTGAGTCAATAATATATATTTATTTTTGCAAGTGAACGAGACCGTCTCTCGCATTTTAAGGTTCTCTGACAGTGCGCGCTTATAGCGTGAGATTGGGATGGAGGCATACGAGGCCTTATTGAAAGTTATTCTCAGGTAGGACGGCTCGAGGTTTTATTACTGCTGCCCAACTTTCGCCCTATGAAAAGGTAGTTGGCTTAATAAAAGTGAGAAGAACAAGATAGATTTTTTTATAGTTTTCGACGGGCCTTGCATCCTCAGGTGTCGCCTCAGTGTGTGCACTGCCCAATGGGAATCTTTTCGGCGGCGTCATTTTTGTTTGCTTTTACATTGCTTGAGTTCCCGCAGGAGATCGTCGACTGACCACGAAAACAATCAGACTGATCGGGCCAGCGAGTCATTGCTAAGTTTGATCAACGCTCTCTGATTGCATGCCTTTTGTTCTAAAACGAAACTTTACCTCAAAAGATAGTCATCCGCGATCCCTCTTGGAGCTTCGTATTCCCTGTCCAACCTCTAACCCTTTCTCGTGCATCTCGCCTCTATGAATACCGTTTAGTCGCACATGCGCAACTTAGCGAAAGGCACGACGGGACGCTTCTGCTGTCGAGTGCACATGAACACGAACGATGCGTGATGTCACAGTGCGGCTGTGGTCCCCGTGTAAGTGCTACAATCAGTGCTGTGGGCCGCTTCAAATGTCTTGTACTGAATGCCGAGTCAGTCATTTTTGCAAAGATAACGGCTTGGCGTATGATGCCTACTTTCACATCATGCACTGTTTACTAATGTATGTTTGCACTGCAGTGCCGTGCAGTGCCCAATGCATTGCTTTGCAGAGGCATTGAGAACAGCACAGACCAGCAATATAGTAGCGCTTTCAGGGCCTGAGAACATTACTAGCAAGCGGAGATTCTCAAACGCTCTCGCGACTTCCTCATCTGGCTCTTCCCAAAATATTTATTTGCGCCCATAAAAGCGGGCGAAGCAGTGTTTCAGCGCGGCTTCATTGTTGAATGAGATCGTGCAATATATATTTTTAAAGCCTCCCACAATTTGGCCGCCGTCCTAAATGCGCGACCGTAAAACGGTGAGAATGTCGTATATGCATGGTTTACGACTATCATCGTTTTCCGCGCTTGCATGCATGGAAATCAAAGCAGCTGCTGCGCAGCCTTCCGTCGCGAACCCGTAGCGCGTTCATTTTTTTTTTTAGCCCCGTGAACGTGACACGTGTCGTGGACGTGAATGTCAATTTTGGCTTCCTAAACGGCGCAGCGCGCTTCCGGCATCCAAACAATGCGCTGTGTTTGGCGAACAAAGCTCTTGCTCTTAGCCGCAATAAACGCGCCAAAAGCAAGCAAAACTGAGCTTACATGCCTATATATGCTTCGTTGCTTGGGTCAGCGGCTAGCAAGCTGTTGGGGTGCGTCGCATTCCTGAGCGTGAAAAAGAGCTGAACAGTGAAATTCTTTCGCGATAAAACCACTTTGCTGTTTGTTTGTTTTTTGAAGCAGTGAAATCTCTTGAAAAAGCTGCGGCATTATACAGTCACCACCTTTTGGCAAGTTGGTGCGAGGTCTCTCTGATCTTTTCTTGGCGCGCATCATGAAAAAAAAAATGTTTTGGTTTATTTATTTATTTTTTCTCTTTTTCTCTTTTCGTTAACGCAGTTGTGGGCGATGCATGCGAGGGCGAAGATACGCATGCATGGTTTTACGCGTTGCGTTCGAATTTTATCTGCACTTCAGAATTATGCATTCGTAGCTTGAACGTCCTGCGAAAACGTGTACTTGAAAGCTCCGTTCGCTAGGCAGTTAAGAATTGTAGAGGCTGTGCCGTTCCTCAGCGCTGTTTCAATCCGTTTTTTTTTTACATTCTGCGAGTATTTATCGTTGGGACGCAGTGCGAGCCCAACTAAGAGACCTGTACGTGCCTACCATTATCCGCTTGTTTTGTAATAGATAGTAAAGGAGCCACAGATATTTTGTGGATATAAGAAAACTGTGTGCACGCACAGACACGCAGTCAAAATGAACGACACTGTCGCAGCAAGAGGCAGTGAAATTCGGTGCGCCGTGAGTGCCCACTGAAAGCCATCCCAGCGTTTGTCCTTCGAACTATTTATTCTTGCATGCCAACGCCTATCGGTGGGAAACTGAGAATTTCTATTGCAACAACAGCAGTAATTGAGGGGAACTGGCGGCGAGAGCTGTACCGTGGCGTCTCTGCAGACCGCGACCACACCTCTTCGCAAGTGGCAGAGTGACTTAGCAGCTCAGGGCTGCTGATATTATGTGACGGCCGCCTGCACTTGTTTCCTGTGTTTTTATGCAGAGGAACGCATGTTTGGTGTGCGTATGTGTGTTCTTGAGTGCGCGCGCGTGTGTGTGTGGGCGCACCCCCGCACTCGTGCGTTCGCAACGTTTCAGTCGCGCGCGTTCGTGCGCACGCGACTGAAAAATTGTATTCTTCATTGTTACTTAGCATTCTCTGACAAAAGAATTGAAATGTAGGTTAGTGTGTTTTTTTAAGAGCGTGAGCTCTTGCTCATCACGTTTCGAAATTTCGTGTGGTCTGCTACGACCCTGAGATCACAGCACCATCTGTGGCAGCAACTAGAAAACAGCACATCTCGCATTGAGACTTGTGGCGCCATTTACAATAGCATTGTAGAAACAACCACCTGCCGCGTGCCAATGAGGACGTCACGGTTCAATATGGGGGATAGAGGTGGATGGATGGACAAAATTTTATTGACGACAAATTTCAAATGTTCTTGACCCTTACGGATCACTGGGCGCCGTGGTCGATCCTCGGTCCAGAATGCCTCACTTGACAGCTGCCAGCGTGGCTCGGCGTAGGAGAAATCTTTGCGCTTCCTCGTCCCGGCTGGCCAGCAAGTGCTCCCATTACGTCACACTATTTTAGGCTCTAAGTCTGCCTTAGGGCAGGTCAATGTGACATGATCTAGTGTACGTTTACCCTGGAACCACGGACATTTGTCTGCATATTGTGTATAAAAAATCTTTTGTAGTTTTTTGCAGGTGCGGGTAGGTACCGGTTTGTAGTCTGCGCTAGTCTACCGCCTCCTCTTTGGATAGCCTTTTGTGTGGGGCTGGGTAGCGTTTCCGCTGACCCCTGTAATGATCGTGTATGTCTGAGTACGCGAGGGTAACAAGGTCAAAGGTGCCCATGGTGCAAAAGTGTTGAGTCTGCTCGGTTGACGTACCGTCGAGCTAATTCGTCTGCTGCCACGTTGCCCCTCATCCCCTCATGTCCCGGAACCCCATAATATATTATGTTTAGTGTTTATGTGTCATCTAGTCGTGTGTAGAGTATGATTGGCGATGCTGTCGATCCTGCCTCTGGTGTAGTTTCTGCAAGCTTGTTTAGAGTCCGTCACTATAGTGAGGTTCTGTCCTGTTGCGTTGCCGTGCGATATTGCCAGAGCAATGGCGGCCTCTTCAGCTACCTGTATGCTTAGGTTGTTTATCGTTGCGTTGGCAATCGTTTGCTTTGGTATCGGTACTTTGCTGCGTCCATTTAGACCACGCCGGGATTGTAGCTGAATTCCCTGCTGTGTGCTCGCACTCTGGCTTGTCGTCTTTCATGGTGTATATTGGGGTCCATGTGTCTGGGTATGAGTCTTACCCGGATGTTGTTTCTGTCTTCATTATTAATCTGCTCCTTGTCTTTTTGCGCGCCCAGGGGTAGCCCTAATTTTTCCCTTAGGTGTCTTCCCGTTCTGATTTGAGTGAGCCTGTCTAGTTGCGCACTGCTTGCGCTTCTCGTAGTTCGTCGAACGGGTTTGATACCCCCAGAGCCATTAGCTTTTCGGTTGGTGTTGATGGTGTCGATTTGTAGAGTATCTTGCTTGTTTAGTTCGTGGTAGGGGAGACTGTACGTTACCCTGCTCGTGATGAGATTGTCTGTGAGTCTTAGGGTATCCTGTTCTCTCATCCCCTTGTTTTTACTGCTGACTCTTCGCACGATGCTGGCGACTTGCTCCGTTGTATTCTTAAGAGAGCGATGGTTTTGCTACGTCGTCCCGCGTTTTGCAGCCACATTCCAAGCACTCTGACTTCCGTTTCCTCAGGTATCGTCTCGTTTCAGAGTTTCGGGATGATTTGGGAGTCGTATTTCGGTGTACCTTTTTTTATTCTTACGTGTTCTGATTTTTCCGCTGAGCACGATAGTTATCTGGTCCTAGCGTATTGTTCAATATGGTGGATCGCTCTGTGTAGCTGCTCTTCTTTTGCTGCTAGAGAGTCTGTGGTTGTCCATATCGTTATGTCATCTGCATACATTGCGTAGCTGATGTTTTCTATTTCATTGAGTGCTTTCGTGAGTCCTATTTTCGCTACGTTGAATAGTAGTGATGACATTACTGAGCCTTGGAACTATGTGAGTATGATGTCAGGGGACGAAACGGCGCCATAGTTTCGGTTTCTCGAATCCATTATGGCGGCTATTAAAATTGGTTGTGCCCTTCCTTCTCTTCCCTCTTATTCCCATCCTCCCTTAAAACGTCAGGGATGAATTGTCAGCACAGTTTCTTGTATTTATACCTGTTGCGATGTTGTTTTTTGTGGCACTATATTTTTCTACTCTCGATACATCATAATTTTGCTCTACATGGAGAGAAAATACCCTTGTCCTGATCTTGTGGCTAGTTTTGTCGACATACGCATCTGTGTAGCGTTTCTGACCCTTTTGTTTGTTTCGCAACATGCACATAATTTTTATGTTAGTTGTGCGTGACTGCCTCAACATAACCGTGCACAGTTGACGTAATTTTAAAAATAAACATCTTGAATCTGATGAAACTAAAGAAAGCGACCAGCGGCTAGGCAAGATAACCGCTAGACCTTAAGAGCAACGGAGTGGATTCCAAGCGAAGGCAAGCGTAGCAGGGGGCGGCAGAAAGTTAGGTGATGATACGGAGGCCGCAGCTGGCAAAGGAAGAGACCTTTGCCCTGCAGTGGGCGTAGTTAGGCTGATGATGACAATGATATATATATGTGTGTATATATATATATATATATATATATATATATATATATATATATATATATATATAGAGAGAGAGAGAGAGAGAGAGAGAGAAAGAGATAAATGTATTTGGTTTGCTAGAGGCAAAATGCAAAGTTGTGAACCGCTTCATTAATCCATAGATCTATTTTGAGTGGACGTTTCGGACAGAGCCTGTCCATTCTGAAGACTGTCCTTTCTCACGTCGACTCATATATATATATATATATATATATATATATATTTTACCCGCATTGAAAGCCACTGAAGGTGATCCAAAGCAAGAACAAATATGGCTGAAATCTACTTCGACTTATGCCCTACCCGATAGTTAAGAAATGCAACGAAATGAGCAGTGCGGGCATATCTGGGCCTGAAAAGATGCCTAAAATGTAATGACAGTTGTGTATTGCCGGACTTTACTAAAATGCGTGTGATTGGCTCCATTTCCTTCACAAAGTGGCATATTTCGTGATGCTGCTGGTGAAATACTCAACTCTAGCTGGCGCCGGCAACGTCCCAACGGTCTTCCATGTTCAGAAAGCCTTACAGTTCGTGAAAAGTATTTCGTTAAACGTTTAGAAGAAGGCTCCAGCTTGCGATTGAAAAAATTGTTTTCGTGGAAGAAGAAGACTCGCCCACAGCGTGCGCACGCTAAATAGGCTGCCGACAAAACGAATAAAAACACTGGCGAAAGTGGAAAGAAAACTGAACTCTAATTATGCGCAGTACGCGGGCAGCACGCTTCTACCGCACGAGAAGGCGGTGGTGGCATTACAATTAGTTGCAATGGCCAGGTGGCTCCAAGCACTGCGAGATGAATTCTCTCCTTCGTGAGTGCCGCTGGACTTCTGACACCGGCGCTTGTGTCTTAATTACCCTGTGTCTCTCTCTCTCTCTCTCTGTCTGCCCGTACGTTCGCATTGTACCTTCGGAGATGCTTTACTCAGAAAATGAAGTAACGACAACGCCGAAAGAGTTCCTAGAGGAGAAGATAATCTCAGCAGGAATAAGCATACCCGGCGTGTCTGCCTGCGCTTATCGCCCACTCCCGCGGACAAGGAAAATAAGAGGAAGTCGGGGCACAAAAGAAAATAAAAAGCTCGTACGGGAGGTCCTAAGCAAGGAAGGCGTGCAGATTCGCGTGTCGAATGCATGTTTAATGAAACACGAGCCGCGACAGCACTCGCAGCCCGCTCGTCCTGGGTCGCGTTCTAACACGGCGTGGCGATGTGTGATTAAACATTCAAGCAAGAACGGGCCCCTCGCTGCGTCTGATAGCTCCTCCTAGCCTTCCCTTAAGCCTTGTCATTTTCATCCGCTCAGTTTAATCATTCGCTCGGAGAAAGTAAGCAGAGAGATTAAAAAGTGTTGGAAGGGAAATAAAATGGCCTCGTGGGGCTCCCTCCGGAACAAGGGCTCCTTGCTTCACCTCGTTTTGTGCGCCGTACAAAAAGATAGGTTTGGAAACAGAACGGGGCAGGTGCCCATTTGGGCTCTTGAACAGGGACTGACCCAGAGCATGCCTTGTGTATAGGATCCTCCCGGAGGACTTCGGCGTGATGGCTATTCTGTACTGCCCACGTTTATATTGCCTATCTTTGTAGAAATGCTCACTGATTGTAGCCTTTGTCCCATCAGAAATGGTGTCGGTTTCCCCTCTTTTTTCGGATGTATTAGAACCCTCACGTCGACAAGATCTGTCCGTCCTTCTGCCTGTCTGTAGCCTTGATTGGCAGGTAGCAGAGTGTATATAATTATAATTGGTTTTTAGGGAAAGGAAATGGCGCAGTATCTGTCGCATATATCGTTGGACACCTGAACCGCGCCGTAAGGGAAGGGATAAGAGAGGGAGTGAAAGAAGAAAGGAAGAATTAGGTGCCGTAGTGGAGGGCTCCGGAATAATTTCGACCACCTGGGGATCTTTAACGTGCACTGACATCGCACAGCACACGTGCGCCTTAGCGTTTTTCCTCCATAAAAACGCAGCCGCCGCGGTCGGGTTCGAACCCGGGAACTCCGGATCAGTAGTCGAGCGCCCTAACCACTGAGCCACCGCGGCGGGCAGGTAGCAGAGTGGAGAAGGAGAATTCCCGTTCTCCACTTTCAGGGGAGGAGCCGCCGCGGTGGCTGAGTGGTTATGGCGCTCGGCTGCTGGCCCGAAAGATGCGGGTTCGATCCCTGCCGAGGCGGTCGAATTTCGATGGAGGCGAAATTCTAGAGGCCTGTGTACTGTGCGATGTCAGTGCACGTTAAAGAACCCCAGGTGGTCGAAATTTCCGGAGCCCTTCACTACGGCGTCTCTCATAGCCTGAGTCGCTTCGGGACGTTAAACCACATTAAAACGAAAACATCAAAACGAAACTTTCAGGGGAGGGAGAGAGAGAGAGGGAAGCGGGGAGAGAGAAGACGAAAAGAGGGGTGGGAGACCGCTCGCACCCGTCAGCAGCAGAGGCTGCTCCGTCTGGGAGAAGCACTAAACCTAGCGCATGCTCTTCCGTATCAATCGCATTGATTGTCTTTAACTTAACTAATCTAATTAAATTTAATACAACTGAAATAAATCAAAATTGTCATCTGCCAAAGTTGGAAGGTGACAAATTACAGAGAAATCCAGCTCTCTACATATAGGGAAAAGGAGTTCGAGGGAAAAGAGAGAGGGGGTGGCAGGCGACGGGTGAGCAGATCAGATTTCGATGTAAGACATGATGTTGGGTTAGTCGGTTCATAGATTCAGCAAATGTAAAACTGCACGAAGAAGACAGGACGAGAGGCGACGCAAAGACGCTTTGTGTATGCGTCTTTCTGTCTCCTCCCGTCCTGCCTTCTTCGCGCAGTTTTACAATTTCACATTTCGATGATTCGCATTAGCACAGCTAGGCTTTCTCTTACCGCTGACGATGCAGATTCCACGGCCAAATGCAGGACGATAACCCTAAACTAAAGAGCTGCAACAGCTTTCGCTGATTAATGCGCTAAGCAAGTAAGCTTAGCTCTAAATATTTTTTTTTACTAGCACCGAATTACAGATGATGGCGACGCGACCACCACCGAAACCCTTCGCTGCGCGAAGTAAACATAACATGCATAACTCGCTTTCGCCCGCTGTTCACTCCTTTGGCCTGGCCGTCTTCGCACGCGTTTCACGCCAGGCGTTTTGCAGATACAAGACGGGTGGCTGTAATGAATACAGGGTGTTGGACACTCACTCGAATGTGGCACTGTGTCAGCGGTTGTGCTCGCGGCAGTTTTCGAAGCGGAGAGTCCCGTCTGCAATCTACATGCCCACGAGGAAGAAATAACAGCCCCGAGAGTGAGTGAAATGTCTGACGGCCTATATATGGGAAGCACCAGGGCCGGGAGCCAGCCTTTCGTCGCGTCGGGCGAAAGGCCGGGAAATTGAATTCCGCCTCGAGCCCTTCGGGCGTATCGGGTGTCGGAATCCGGTGACACAACTTTTCGTCAAAAGGGACTACGCAGTGTCTGGAGCCTGCATGCACTTTCTTACACTTTTTTTTTGGCGGTGGTGGTTGGGGGAGGAGGATCTTGAGAGTCGATACGAACGCCAGAATCGGCTTTCCCGCTTGAACGATGCCATAACAAACATACGCACCTTGAAGTTATGAAGCAGTCCTTGCTGACTTCTGAAAAAGGAGACGCGGCATGCAGCAGTGCAGCTTCGGGACACGAAAGTCCTGCAAGTATACTGAATTCCGCCACGTGACTCCATTTCGGAAAGACATTGGTTGCCACCTGTTTCGCACGTCACAAACAATGTACTAATAGGCTATACATTGTCAGCAAGGCCGTCTGCCGACTTTTTTTAATGCGAAAGCGTTATGTGGCTCATAAGTCGAAAAATCCGGCGTTGTTGTGTCCACGCCAGATGGTTCGAAAACCCACGTAAACTCATCAGGAAATAAAAAAAAAAGTTTCTTCTCCCTAAGTGGGTTTTGAACCCAGGCCGACACGAACAGATAATCTTCGCTGGTCACTTCATTAGAGCACTGCGTAATCACAGTTTTTTTTTAAACTTGGTACATATTACAGTGAAACAATGTTTATGTACATGAACTATGTACAAACCATGAAGAAAAAAATCGCAAATCAACACAATGCATGATACGACACCTAAACCAAGTACGGGAAAAGACGCAACACAGGGTACATCATTACTACATCATAATACGACACTCCTAAGCAACGACGCACTATAAAAAGAGCAATGAAGAGCACAGCACTATATTTAAGTGGTTACCACTCCGGTTCATACTCAGTCTGGGCATGCCATTCCTTTAGATTAACAATCATTCTGCAGAAGTCGTCCGAGACTTAATTTGACACCGCTTTCTGTATACGATATCTCAATGTATTGCCATTTGTTGATGAGCCCTTAGACATGTTCTTCCTGATTGGACTGCACAGCCTCTGTAAAACGCGCATGATTGACCGACATTGTGAGTTTGTTGTTTCTACTGCGCCATCGCCGCCGAACTTCCTGCGCTCTAAACTGCCAGTCTCTCGTGCTGCGCTTGGGTATCTTCGTCTTCATGAAGATCCATTCGGGCGGCGCGAAGAGATCAGCTTCGCTGGCCGCTGCATTACAGTAGTGCGCTATTACAACAATACAATAATACGCTACGGTGTACAATAGTACCCCGCGCGCATGCTTTTGCATTCACAGCACGTAAGCCGTCTAAAGTGCCCTCCGTAATTTTATTTTTGCTTTTCCTCCGCGTGATTTCGGCGCCTACAATACATGCCGTTTTGGTGAACAGCTGAGACCACTTTATCTGTTTCATTATGCTGTCACGTGGCTCGCGAAAGCGAGAGGCCCGCCAGGATGAACGGCAGAAATAAGAAAGATGCCCCCAGTTTCCACTTCCGAGTATTACAACGCCGAACATGAAAGGCGCGTTCACAAAAGGGCCGCTCATGAAGGGAATTCCCTCCTAATTGGCTGGAAATCCTCGATGCCGCACACGTGTGTGCACCACGAAAAGCTTGCTCCGCGCTTTCGGTGGATCGATTATCCGCGACATAATTCCACAACGAAGCTCTCATCTCAAAAATTCAGGGGGCCACTTTGTTGACCTGAAGTGCGGTGAGGCTAAAGTCTTTAGCAGCGGTATTGTTGTTTGTGTCACTGATGTGTGGTTAAGATGTTGATTAAGCACACAATTGTTTGTGAATCTTAAATGCTGGAGACACAGGAGGGCGTTTGGGAGGCATCCGTCTGATTCGACGCCTTTCTGCAAACTCTCTCCAGCGCCCTTGACAAGAACTGTATATCAGTTGGCAGGAAGTAGCGTAGTCATTGGCACGCTCGGCTGCGGAACGGAAGGATGGTGGTTCGAATCCCATCGTGCACAAAGGTCTTCTTACCGAGTTGCTGAAGAGCATAACGGAAGGACGCACGGACGGACACGGTCGCGAGCATGAGCCATTAAAGGCTTTCGCCTTAATATGTGCGTGGGCGCAGAATGCGCGACTCTTGCGGAACGTGTATTATCGTGCCCTCGCCATCGCACTAAGAACACAGAATGAAATCGCGAGATGCTGTCACGCAGTCCGAGGGAAGAGATGAGAGAAACAGGGGCGCGCGCAGACGCCGCGTTACACGCTAGGGAGACTGACACAGCGAGTCGACCACGGACGAACTGAGAGGCGGGTGGATCGAAAGATATCGAGATGCCAAAGCCTCGCCCTCCCTCATTTCCGCCTCCTTTTTTTTTTCTGGAGGTACAAGGAAGGGGAACGTCGGCTCCGCTTGTTCTGATCCGTCTGACAAGGTTTCGCCCGGGAGCGCTCGACGAGAAGCCCAATAAATCAATCACAACGCGAAACGCCCAGGCCAAAGGTCTGCCGCCTCTTCCAGCGCTGGGAAGAAACGCGTAGAAACGTTAAACGCAAACATAAAGAAATGAGGCGGCACTGGCGATCCCTGTTCTCGGTGTTCTTCGGAAGATTTCTTTTCAATTGAATCCATTCCCCTTCTCGCCATTCAATCCCGTCTTTCTATCTTGCGTTTCGTCATCCTTATGTGTCTGTTGTCGGATGTGTGGTGTGTGTTGTCGCGGGACACTGTATAGGAGAGCGGTCTTATTTACTTGTCCCTGGCTCTCTGTGACGTCGTCTAAGCAGCCTACAGAGCTTGGAGAAAGAAGCGGGGGTGTGTTATGAGCGAGCGTTCTCGTCTGTCCCTCCCCACAGGAGACACGAGCGGCGCGTGAGGAATGAGTTCAGCGAGAAAACGGAGGGAGTCGTGAACGCGCAACCTTTTACTTCGCATCAGTGGGCGTGCAGAAAGTCAAGATGCCGCCAGCACGTCGAGGGCGCATCCGCCCAAAATGCAAGAGGCGGCTTCTTACAGAAGAAAATAAAGCGAGTCATTGTATAAAGAAAAAGAGTAGCGTTGGCTAAAGGAAGCAGCAGTTTTCAAGGAAGCTCACACACAGCAATCGCTTACTGTACGGATCAAATATAAGAGTTTAGGACTAGCTCGTAATAAGCATTCAAGCAACCATGATTGAGACTACAGCTTTAATCACGCCGGTGATTGCGTTACTGCGCGTAAGCGTATTTCGTGTTTGCACCTCCAGTACCTCCAGTGCATGTTTGCAACGCATCTCGATGTGAGGCACGCTTGTACGCACATTCGATCAGTAGAGATAGTTATCAGGAGCGTATTACTAAAAAAGGAGGAGGTCGAGACAGCGGCATGATGCGCTTTCAGTTTATCGGGTCAAGGACGCAATTCGCCTGTCTTTGGCGTCTAACAGGCATTTATAGGGCACTAACTATGCTCCAAGACGAAATTTAAACCAATGTGAAAGCTTGTTTAAATTGTTTTATAGTCGCTCACTGCCAGATAACGAATCAAGTTTGCCGCTTCTCTTAACCCCTCTCGCCTGCCCTTTCTTTATGAGACTTGCCGTGGTGCCTAACGCCTTTTTCTAACTAGGTCAGTCCGGCATTACCCACTAATTTCACTTATTTAAATGAAAACGTTGCAGTTGAGCCCAAGGTAAAGCTCTTTCTAGCTCAATGCCTGGCTGTCAGATCAATGCTTCTCGTTTTCCATCGCAACCCGTGTCCCAGTGGCTCCATGCATTAGACTGCTATTTTTCCCTGCTATACTTTTCAAATTTTTTTGTGGAATAACGATCGCGCTGCAAATTGAACATTTTTTATTGACTGCATGCAATTAGGGCCCTTCTTTTCGTGGCGAAAGCCAGATTGTACCCGATTCTACCGCCCCGAGTTGATTTTTCGAAAATCGGATTAAACTCGATTTCAAGGCTAGAATGCGCCTTCTTGAGAACGTAATATTCCATAACTCAAAGCTGAGGGCATCGCACGAAAATTAGCGGATATCTTATGTGCTTATTAAAGAGAGGTGTTTTCAGTTGACTTGATTTTTAAGCTTTTTCAGCGCTTGTTATGCATGACGCAGCTTAATTTGAGGATAAGTTCAGAAAGCTCGTTTTAGAAGGCCGAGGCCAAACGCTAGGGTACCGACTATACGCGTCTGCTATCCATGCAAATAACTTTCTGCGCTAAGGCTCTTAAGCGTTTAAAATGATTTCTGGGATCGTGAATGAACGCCTCCGCAGGGCATAAACGAAGGCAGATAGGTGTCCACGAACACAGAAATACTGCGTAGGAAATGTTGATATATGCGAAAAAATAAAAGTGATAAAGGGGAAGAAATAACTGCATGGCTGCCTTGGTAAGCGGTTTTTTTTTTTGCGGCATATTTCATTTCAACTCTGTTTACAAAAATATTCATAAAACATTCGCGCATTTTATCTCCCGCGCAAAAACGAGCGCTAATAGCCAAATAAATTTGGCTGAAGAAGAAAAAAAAACAGCCCAAAAAATCAAAATATGGAACTTCTAGCAGAATAACCCGATTTGTACCTGAATTTCACCTCAAAAAACATCACCCGATTTTCGCCCCTAGAATTCAGGAGAAAAATAAAACGTGAAAACGAAGGGTCATTAATATATTCAGCGTAATTTCACACTGGCGGTTTCTCCGTGAGCAAAATAAATTTGTGAATTTAATATATTGATCCTCACGTTTGCGACAGCTACGCAGAACGCGCATAAGTGTTTTGAAAAGTCCGGCAGTCGGGCTGTAACAGCTCAAGGCCAGCCAAATAGCCACAAAAAAAGAAAGAAATGTAAGCGTAAAAAGCTGTACCTGAATCTGCGCAACATAATTCAATTCCACAGCCTTCCAGCGTTTATGCACATATATAAGTAGCGAAAGAAAAACTTTGCTCTGCATAATAAAGTATTTTCCTATTCAACTGAAGCCCAACTGGCACCCGGGATATGCAAGGGCACTTTGAACCGCATTACTGAGAGGGAATCTGCTCAACAATTTATTTTTATCACCTGCTGTTCCCCAATATTTTTAAAACATTTAACTCAATTTTCGGCCGGCATCAGTTTCAGTGATCCAATAATGCTAACGGAATTGCAAAACATTCGATGCACCACGATATCAGCGAGGAAAAAAGTACGGAACTGAATAACACTTACGGCTCCGTTGGTGCACTGCGTCTAGAAGGTATTCTGCCGCGATGCACTGCGCACATGAGGAGCGCGAATTACCAGAGGTTATCTGGCACATCACATGCTGCTCGTAAGGCATATATCTCAACACTAGATAAAAAAATGATCGTTGATGATCTAAACATCTTCAAACCCGTGTTTTCAACAGATTTACGGTAGCATTCAGGGCATGTGTGATCATAGTTTTTATTTAAATTAAATAAAAACTATGATCACACATGCCCTGAATGCTACCGTAAATCTGTTGAAAACACGGGTTTGAAGATGTTTAGATCATCAACGATCATTTTTTTTTATCTAGTGTTGAGATATATGCCTTACGAGCAGCATGTGATGTGCCAGATAACCTCTGGTAATTCGCGCTCCTCATGTGCGCAGTGCATCGCGGCAGAATACCTTCCAGACGCAGTGCACCAACGGAGCCGTAAGTGTTATTCAGTTCCTTACTTCCTGTCGCCATTACGGTCCAGGGTATGAGCATTCCGATCAAGAAAGAGATCAAGATCCTGGGAGCCATCATACCCAGCGGCAACACTAACACCACTACAATCAGACAGCTCCAAGCCTCTTTCGAGCAAGTCTCTAGAATGCTACGCCGGGTAATCAAGAAAAGAAATGGGCTAAGAGGGAAGGAGGTCCTAAGATTAGTTCAAGCTTTCATTCTCTCCAAACTAACATACGCCACCCCGTACTTACGGCTTAGCAAAAAGGAGAAAGACCAACTAGATGTTATTATTCGAAAGGCAGTTAAGACGGCGCTGGGACTCCCTTTATGCACATCCACTAAGCGCTTATTACAGCTGGGGATCCATAACACCATCGACGAACTAATAGAGGCCCACCGTGTAAATCAAATTTTCAGGCTCTCAACATCTAAGCCTATCAGGAAAATATTACAGAAGCTGAGAATCAGTCCACCCCGGGAAGTCGCTGACAAGATCGACATGCCCATGCAGATGAGATCACACATCACGACTCACCCCATACCAAAACGCATGGATGAGGAATACAACAGAGGACGGAGACTAGCCAGAGCTAGGCACCTCTCTAAGCGCTGGGATGAAAACAGGGACACGATCTACGTCGATGCGGCTGGACCCGTTAACGGAGTCGCGGCAATTGCAGCAGTTTCACCCCGGGGGGTTATCATTGCAAGCAGCCTTATCCAAGTGGTGGATACCACATCGGCTGAAGAAGCAGCTATCGCGCTAGCGATATCAGAGAACAGCGAGGCAACGGTTATGTCCGACTCACAAGCAGCGGTACGCAATTACCTCAGAGGCCGTGTTGGCGCTCCGTATTGGGAAATTTTGGAAAAGTCTAATCCTTCCAACATCCAGATCTTCTGGACGCCAGGGCACCTCTCAACAGCTGCTCGAGCTCTCCTCCTCCGAGCATCTTGCACGCAGCCTCTCTCTGACATAGTTGACAACCCCTCACCCTTACTAAGCTACGCAGAAATTACGGAGTACTATAATATCACAAAAAGGAAATATCCTCTTCCTCACAAAACCATAAGTAAATATGAAGAGCACATAATCAGGCGACTACAAACTAATACTCTGCCAAATCCTTACCTAATGAGTAAATGGTACCCAGACCCCTACGATTCGTCCTGCCCCTTCTGTGGAGCAGTTGGCACACTCTTTCACGCGGTTTGGGAATGTCAAGAAAACCCAGACTTGGACAGCAATCCCGATCCGACTTATGAGCGCTGGAAGGCAACCCTTCATAGCCACAGCCCCCTCGACCAGAAACCGCTGGTTGAGAGGGGCCGGATTATGATGGCGACCAATGGGTTCTCGTACTGAACCCACCCAGTTTTTATGCTCTGAATAAATGTTTTTCCTCCTCCTCCTTACTTAAATAGCCTTCCACGCCTGTAATGACCTTTCGATGGAGGCGAAATTCTAGAGTCCCGTGTACTGCGCGACGTCTGTGCACGTTAAAGAACCACAGGTGGTCGAAATTTTCGGAGACCTTCACTACGGCGTCCCTTATAGCCTGAGTCGCTTTTGGAAGTTAAGCCCCCATAGACCCAAACCGTAATGACCAGCAAGCAAGATTCGAGAGCACATGAATACTTAAAGCATAGTAGTATTCGCTTCGCTAAATGAATTTTGGTACCTGCATTCACTGACGGTGCAAAACCGCGAGCAATCAAAGCTCGCACTTAAGTGCCTCGAGTTAGACGTATATAGAGATAATGGGAAGTCACTGACACATTATTTTTTTTCAAGATTAATGAATAAGTGACAATAAATTTGCGGGGCCACTGCTGCTGCTTTTTGTTATGAGTAAAGTTGGTTAAAGCATGTCAGACATTGCCTCTACTATTTTTTTATTTTGCTTCATCAAGATAACTCGGCTCATGTGCCGGTCATCTCAGGGAAGACTTGTTTTTTATTACTAACCTTTTTTTATCCCAAATGATGAAACTATATATTCTTCGCTTTTTAGGTCTAAATTAAAATCGTGCTTCAATTCGTCTTGACATACGATCGCAGCTAGTGATAAACTGCTATTAAGCAACGAAATGGTGAGCTAATGCTTATTTCCAATCGTGATTGCTTTACGCGACACACCTGAAATGTGTAGTGGGTATGCGGAAACAGCAGCTATTGACAATCGCTAAGCGCCACAGCTAATGCGTTGAGAGACATTATTAAGGTTTTTGTATTATGCATATTCCACCCTCTCTCTTTAAAGACTGAGGTGTTAAAAGATTTTTTTTTATTTACACAACCACAGATTACTTCACCGTATTGTTCGCATCTTTCGTACGCGCATTCTGCGCATACGAAAACCGCGCCATTATCCGGAGAGAGCTCTGTATTAATAATTTTATCTTTGAGAGAGAGAGTGCGTAAATGTTTCCAAGTTCGATGAATTCTGAGAAATTCAGAATGCTCCAGTTCGGGCCACTGAAACGCTGCAGGCAGTGCTCCTCACAATTAGTGTAGAGGTTCAAGTTGCAGCCGCATCGTGGCAATTTACCCTCGCCGGCGTCCGGTCCAGCGCACTTCAGTAATAATAAAAAACTGGAAAATAGTAGCTGCAGTCTAAACAAAGGTCAGCTTCACCCCTATTTGACCCTTTAAAGCGACGTGAGCTTGGACCAGCAGCAGTCTGAAAAAAAAAAGACAGGCATGGGCAATGCTCTCATTAATAGGGCCCAAGAACGGAACACCCCGCAACTTGAATGCTCTTTTCTAGTGATCGAACCATGGAGCTCATTTTCCCCAGCACTGTTTTCGCCTTTCATGTCATCGTTAATTTTGGATCTTGAAAAAAAAAAACGGAAGATTGACGTCACGTTTCACGGCGGCTTAACAGCAGCCTAGCAGCTTCTTTCACGTCTTGCAGAGCCCAGCCTTCACTGCTGAAAGCAAACTCTTTTCATGGGCTCATCTTTTCAGTTCACTTCTCGCCAATAATCGGACGAATTCTCGCAAGATTAATAGCGCGGAAATAGCTCCACGAGCAAATCGAATGGCCCACGCTTTCGTTTATATTCGCGTTAATATAGAAACGCGCTGACGCGTATACGATGAAAAGTACGACTTTTTTTATGGCTTCAATAGCTGAATTGCTCGGTTAATGGAGGAGTAAAGAAAGGAGCTTTGGACAAATTACTTTTTTACAAATGCAAGGAGTGGCTTGCGAGGCTGGCGCTTTAAATTATGCGCCGTACAGCGGCTCAGCTGGCAGCCACATGCGGAGTAGCGATCGCGCATAATTCAGAGCACGCGCAGCAGCTACACAGCAGCCTGCCTAAGCTCCTGTGCATAGGATCGCTGTTGCAATTCCCGAGACGATTTCATCAGCGCCGGGTCAGCGTAAGAAGCATCA
Source organism: Amblyomma americanum (assembly GCF_052857255.1). NCBI lineage: Eukaryota > Metazoa > Arthropoda > Arachnida > Ixodida > Ixodidae > Amblyomma > Amblyomma americanum. Next base: position 328,681,643 of record NC_135497.1, on the reverse strand, counting down.
ATATATATATATAGATCGCCCCAAATTTTTGGTTGTCATAACAGTACCTTGCATATTGCACTTCCCACTAGCTGAGCCTAGACGGGTAAATAAGGCTTCTTAAATCTTCTAACTTTTTACGAGGAGCAGGGCGCAAGTTGCGACACAGTGCGGTTGGTTGCAGCAAGTCTCTAAGAGCAGGTTGCGTTTATTGAGGCGGCGCGAAGTGGCGGCAAAAATTACGCCCTTTCTTGGACAGGTTTGTGACCTTTCAAAGCTTCGCTGAATGCTCACTGCCATGCGAAATTGCGACGCTTGAGCAGAACGTTTGCCTGCGGGCGCGCGCAAGTTAAAGTGCTCTAGCTGCGAGCAACTTCGCCCTCGTCCATTTTAATATAGGGGTGCGCAACGAAGAAAAATACCGGGCGTTCGTTTATTACGGGACCTTATTTAAGACGGATGACGCGTGTATTAAGCCGAGAAATATTACGCAAATTCATGTAATGAGCGTGTTTTGCTGCTGAACGTGCTGACATAGGGTAATGAAGAAATGCGGCTGTTTTCGCGCGACATAAAAAAAACGCATTAGCGTTCTGTTTCACCGTCTCTTCTAATCATACCCGAACCTGCCGTCCCTATAGTCTTCATGAGAAAATAGCCCCTTTTCCACTGCAACGGGATAATCTATCGATGCAGGAAAACTTCAGTTCGTTCTTGGTACGCTTTTACGTTAAAGCAGTTGCCTCGTTTTACCCATAAACGTGGGAAGGCCGACCCGTGGTATAAATCGCCGAAGGGCTTGCACAGAGAAACACTGAGTAGAAAAATTAATGAGTTAATGTATTTAGAAAAAAAAAGGGTTGGGATGATAAAGGGAAAGGGGGACAAACAGGAATTGAAAACCGCAATTCGGCGCCCGCAAGAAGTATTCCCGAACAGCGCACGCGAATCAGCCGCCGAACAACGAGTGCATAGTTCGAGGAGCATCTTGCATCCACCTCGCCCCGTTTGTTACCAGGCTTGGGCGCTGGTAGGTCAGTGGTACAAATAACGAGCGCGTGTAGAGAAGGGGGCAAACGAATGCCCCTTTTCTCCGTGCGCATTCTCATTATAAGCTCGAGTAGTGGTTGTATACGTACGCACTAATTAATCGCTTGATTCGGCAGCAGCTTGCCGCGGCTGTTTCCACGCGCCACTCATGCCGTCGCCCGTATATCGCTTACTCGCTTTGTTCGCCACTCCCACGCACGCGGGCGGCTGGCTGTTCGCACAAAAACTACTCAAGCCGGGCTGCCGCAGCGTTCGCCAGTTTCCGTCGATTCCGCGGTTTTTTTTTTTTTTTGCTCTCCAAAAAATCTCTCTGTTGTCTCACCCTCGCGCATCGTCATCGAAAAAAAGCCCCTGTTCTAGCCCCTTTGTCGCGATGCGGATTCAGGAAACACGGAGTCCTCCGCTGCCGTACGAGCAGCTCCTAATTGGCGCCTGCTTCAGATACGGCTCTCGTTCTTCGCTGCTGGGAGGCGCTCAAACGAGCCTGGTCGGCGTAGCGGATTCACGTGCACGCTCGAATCCTCTCAGGCACCCCCTCTACCCCATCGCGCACTCCATCCTACGTGCCCGTCTCGTCCCCTCCGTGATGCAGTGTGCGGCGCCCAAGGCTGCCGCTTTGACTGATGAAGCCATCAGGGGAAAGAAGGGGAGGCAGCCGAACGGCAGTGTTCTCTGCTCGGTCGCTTACGGGAGCGCCCGTGCAGCGGGCAAAAATTGTTAGGTAGGCGGGCGTGAGTGAGAGACGGGAATTTCGGCTTCACTTTTTTTCTCTCGTTCTCTTTTCTTTCTTCGTAAAATGGAGGCTGGCTCAGACGGAAGCGAGTATTGTTGTCCGAAGTGAACGATGTGGTTTTGATGGAAATCTGCGGCTTTCGCGTTTCAACGCTTTCGCGTGGTGGAAGGGGAATGTTGCTACGCTGCGCATCGGAAGCGCTTAATGTCTTCTAATTAGCGCCGTGATGATGACTGAGCGGCGGCTTCCTCGAGTTTAGCAGCTGCGAGGCTTCAAGTTTCCCACTTCGTGGCTACCGCGGCACGGATGCGGAGATGGTATTTTTCGCCTCTTTACGGGCCTGTGCACCCCTTGAGCGGCATCTGTCATTATTATTAAATACGCGCTGAGATCCCTCAGCCTTAACGTCGTGCAAGTTGTATACACTAAAGACGGCGTATTATCTAACATTCCGCAGCTAGTTCCCTGTATTTATTTTCTTCTGTGCTTGGCATGGCTTTCACAAATTAAGTTCATCGCTCGAGCTCAGTTCATAAGTTGAGACATGGTGGTGGTGCTTCTAGTGGGCTCAAACGTGGTGACTTGCAACTTTTAAACCTGAAAACTGTCGGAAGCAAGCCCTTCAGATGCGTTTGAAGCTCATATAGGCAAGCACAGGGCACGGTTAGGTGCATGGGCCATTTTAAAATGCTATTTTTTTTCTTTTGTTCTAGCTTGCTTTTCCCAGATGGTCTGTACACACATCCAATGTGACCAAGTAGAACGTTCTTGCGGGCTAGTTGGTTCATTGCAGAAAAAAAGGTTAGTACTGCGCGAATGAGACACGACAGGAGCACGAGGAACAAAAACGACAACGCAGGCGCGTTTTTGTTCCTCGTGGTCCTGTCGTGCCTCATTCGCGCAGTACTATACTTTTTTCTACACATCCAATGTTTGAACTTGTGCATACATGCACAGCGTAGAGTTGTTGTGGTCGTTGCCTTAGTCCCACCTTTTGAATGCCTCTACTTTATCATCTGCTCGGCGTTAACAGCCGTTCTAAATGCAGGACATTTGCTTATTGTTTTCAGAATTTCTACAGTTTTTCTACAGTTATCTACAGTTATCTTACAGTTTATCTACAAACTCAGCGTAAATGAGTTTGGGGACGTGCTCAGCTATAGAGTATAATGCGAATGGTATGCCTTTTTCCGGGCTAAACGAAGGTTAATGTCAGGCGCGAGTGTAGGCGCCGTACCGTGCTGCGATTGCCCAAGTTCTGGATTCATTACGTTCCTTCTTTGACATTGATGAACACCGCCCATGATATCAGAGCTGGCAGTGAACATTCCAACATACTGGCCAACCTTTCCTTATCGAAGAAAAGACCGGCCAAAACTACGCCCATATCGGGAACACCACTTGGCGCTGTGTTTTGGGACACAAAGTAATTTATCTTGGTCCTCCTCTTTCTCTCCCTTGGTGCACTGCGACTGTGGCAGCGTTGAAGACCGGCATCCGCGATTCCAGATGGGCTGTGCGATGTCAGGGCACTTTTTAAAGACCTCCCCAGGTGGTCGAAATTATTCCGGAGCCCTCCTCTACGGCACCTCTCTCTCTCTTTTCTTTCACTCCCACCTTCCTCCCTCTCTCACGGCGCGGTTGAGATGCCCACTGACAAGTGAGACAGTTATTCCCTTTCCTTTCTTCAGAACGAATTTTCATTTTCATCCGCGATTCCGCACCGCAACTGCACATCGCGGCTTCCAAAAACCAATGATGTACTTGTGAGGTGTAACAGCTCGGTACATCGATCCCACAAGATTACTGCATTGAGAACCGCCCCTTGGCTGCACGCGAAGGTGGCAATATAGCGTTCCGGTATTACTCTGCTGTATATCGCTACCGTCAAGCGCGAGCAGCGCACCTCAAATCGCGCATCACCTTCTCGTCTACCCATGCATCGCCGCTCAAGCGCCTTCGTGAACCTGGATCCGGCGAATCAGCGCTGCGCCAGGCTTCGTCCTGTCGCGTGAGGCTGCTGTCAAGAGCGAGCACGCAGAACCGCCGCGCTCATCACGGCGACCCGCGTCACCGATGTCCCCCACCCGGGCGGCTGATGCGGAGGAAGCCGCACGCCGAAAAGAGAGGGGCGGAGGAGATAGCTGGTGCCGGCCGGCGAGCGCTCGCGAGAGCCCCTAATGCCCAGGCTCGTGAAAATTGCTCTCCGCCGAATGTGTTCGTGCCAGCCTTCCGACTAATGGGCGGAAAACTCGCGCGCGCCTACCACGTCGCTGCACGAGCAGTTTTTAAAGGGTGGGCCGGAGGGCGAGGGAGTGAGAAAAGAGAGAGGGAGAGCTGCGTTGCCGACTCCGGGCCCCGGGAGCCCGCCTGCGAAAGTTGCGTAAATGGTAGGCGCTCGTTAGCATCCGCGACCGAGTGGCACTCGCACCTCTCGTGTGCCGCCGACTAGTTGTCACGTGGGGCGATTGTCGGCAGTAGGTTATTTCTTCCCCCGGCGAAATTTAATTAAAATTAATGGCACGTAAATTACTTTTTTTTTTGCTACGAGCGCAACTTCTTGTGCCGCCAGGTTTCAACAATTGTCCAAGTTGCACAGAATGATCGACCGCCGCGCTGCGGACCAACGAGACGAAATGTCGCCGTAACTTACGGTTCGCAGAAAGAACGCTAACCCATAAATAAAGGTCGAGTGTACGTGCCTGCCTCGAACTTGGGCAGCCGCATGCCGTCAGGTGCGCAGCGCACTTTGCGAGCATTCTACACAAGCCGGGAAAAATTTCATAACCGTGGTGCTATCGAATAAACGAGTTAAGGGGCGAAGCGTGTGCGAATGTTTCGATCAGTAAAACGGTGCGAAAACTACGCGGATTCAGGCGTCGCTTCAATAATCTCTCGCATTCAAATAGTATACGTGTTTGTACACGCCACTGCTCTATACCAGCATGCAAATAGAACAACGATTGGTACATGGCAAATGTAGGCTTCAATGCAAATCTGCGAGTGTAGCGCATACTTTGTGACGGCGGCCTAATGTTCCGCTCTGTGATAAAATGCATTCGCGGGTGGCATGCTTAGCGTGAAACTTGCCCAAGTTAACTGTCTTGCTTGCTCTCGCCTCTTCCGCTTCGCGTATCGGCTTTTTAACGTGTCAGATAGACAACCAGGCATTTTCCGGTCGCTGAAAAAGCGAGAGTAGAGAAATTAACTCGCATTTAATCTAGGCGCTGCCTTTTTCTACACGAAGCCCAAGTTTATGCAAGATAAGCCTTTAAATGTCCGACGATTTAGAGCATCGCGTAATAGGCGAGGATATCTTAGTGCAAGCATTTTCTGTCCGTAAAGATGTACGATAATGGGACAGTGCTGGTGCTCGAAGTTATTTCTCCATCTTAATATTGCTGGCAAACTAAGAAGGGAAAAAAAACGAGGAAAGAAAAAAATTCGTTGTTTTATTCAAATGTGCGAATTATTGACGTTCATCGTTCAGTATCTAGCGCCCCATATGTGGTGCGTGTCAGGGGCTACGCTCTACATATTGCATCCCTGTAGCTTGCATAACGCAGGTAATATATGCGAAGTGGCTGCGCACGAGCGGCAACATACTGTCCCCCCCCCCCCCCCTTCGTCTCTGACAGCTTCCATAACGCGTGATATTGCAATCGAGCGAAATGAAGAACGGGAAAATAGAGGAAGGCCTTAAGGTTCACGAACCTACATGCATACGAGCCTCGACCCTCAATGTTGAATGGATGTCCAATATCGCTGGGAGGTCGGGTGCACGGCGGCCAGGTAACACGAGGGAAAGAAGCCAGCTATGGATGCCATCGCCTCTAGCCCTCCGACTTCGATACGTTGATCACCCAAATCTTGACATTTTTTCTCGCCAGCTTCCGCCGCTTGTTTTATTTCACCTCGGGAATGCAATATCCCGAGCACGCCCGCGGTCGGTCCCAAATCGTTCTTGAAGCGAGTGATCGCGTTAGCAGGCGCAGGTGCACCACGTAGGTAGCAGCGAAGCTTGCTCGGGGCGGACAGTGCTCGCTGGGGCTGCAGGAAAATAGCACCCTTGCAATATTTGAGGCCTTGTTGATTCTAGTTACCGGGAAGAAGGGCGGGCATCGAAAATTTCAATAGCGCGCACAGTCAGGGCATTTCGATTAATGCATGCTTTGCCTTCGGTCTTCCTGTGTTCTGTCGTGCGCTGTATGTCCTGTTCGAGATGCCTGCAATATAACCATAATTTCGCATGGGTTACCGGGAGGCTTTGAACTTTGGCTTCCTAGCATTCTTTAGATAGGAGTTCCCTGTCTGTTTAATCGCGGCTAAAGTGCGTAAAATTTGGTAGAAACGATCGGCGAATGGGAGATTTTGCTGTAATGCTCTTTGGAAGCTGATCTCTGCTTCCTTCTGTACAAAAAAAAAAGAAACGACGGCCTAAACAAGGGTTTTTCTTATATGGCGGGTATGCACACTGTACAGCAGTAACAAAGAAAATTTTCGCGCGTAACCTTAACTATTCATTACAACCGTTAATAGTAAATGGTGAAATGTTTAAGGGAATCCCCCAAGCTGGAGATAATTTGTAATATGGGAGTAATTACTCATTGGCATCCACCCAAGCGCAGCCATACGGCTACAGAGGAAAGCTATGCAGCTTTCTCAGAAACATCGTAGTAAGAAAAATTTGTCCTAGACCGGGGTTCGAACCCGGGGCCACCGCTTCACCGGAGCAGTCACTCTACCAACCGAACTAACCGGGACGGCAAGCTTATGTTAAGGCGAGAGCGAAATGATCAATAACTCGAAGTGGGAACAGTGTTGGTGAAATGTTTAGGGGAATCCCCCAAGGTGGAGAGAATTTGTAATAAGGGAGTAAGGTAACCATCGCCACCCATTCAAGCGCAGCCATACGGCTACAAATGAAAGCTATACAGCTTTCTCAGAAACTTCGTGGTTAAAGAAAAATTCGTCCTGTCCGGGGTTCGAACCCGGGACCACCGCTTCACCGGAGCAGTCGCTCTACCAACTGATCTAACCGGGACAGCAAGCTTGTGGTAGGGTGAGAGCGAATTGATCAATAACTCGAAGTGGGAACACTGTTGGTGAAATGTTTAGGGGAATCCCCCAACATTTCGGGTTCGAACCCCGGACCAGGATGAATTTTTCTTTACTACGAAAGTTCTGAGAAAGCTGTATAACTTTCTTTTGTAGCCGTATGACTGCGCTTGGCTGGATGCAAATGAGTAATTATTCCCTTATTACGTTAATAATAAGTGTGCTAAAGCATATAATTCGGACCTTTTCTACGCTACTGCTTTTTTTTTTCAAATAAGCTGCGTCAACTCAAACAGGAATAGAAAGACGGCACTCAACGACAGGCGCTGACTTTCATCTAAAATTTTTATTGCTTGAACACTGGAAATAAATATGAATTCGTGTGTGTCATTTGCCTCATCATCGGCTAAAAAAAAAGAAATAGAACGGACCTGGAGGCGTGAGATAGCCGAATAAAAACAAGTTCCACCACCAAACTACGCTGAAGTGCAGCACCCTCGGGAATACACAAAAGGAAATATACTGAAAGTGGTTTCATGTTCAACATTCTTGGACAAAAATTTTGAATATTGGAAAATTGTAATTTACTGATATGGAAATATTGAAGTTCATGGTCATTCTTTCGATTCGTAGCAAAATCTTTCTTTTATAGTTTTTCCACCTCTCGCATCGTGTAGTTTATACTGCTGTAGAAAACAAATGGGGAACGCTTTTGGCGGTAGCAAAAACGTTAATAGCAAAAATAACCGCAGCGGTGGCCTAGCGGTTTGAGCATCCGCCTCGCATGCAAGAGGTGCGAGGTTCGATTCCCATCTCTGCCGGCTGTCCAACGGTGATACAGCGGGTACAACCTTAACCTTACCTAGTGCTCGGCTTCTTTAGGGTGAAATGCTTGGGAAATGGGTCTCTGATCCCACCTTGGAGAAGAAGAAAAAATCTTGTGACATCGCGCTCTTTGGCCGCAGGTGCCTTTGAGCCATAAAAATTATTCATAACGGCAAAAAAAGAAACGTTAGCCTGCCGACGGGTGATTTGCGGATATATTGATTGTTATAGCGAAATCTTAAAATAAATGAACAAATTGCGTTCATAAATTCTTTCCCGTTCAAAGATGCTTTTGTCCAGAATTGTTGGGTGTGACAAAGGCACACTCCTTCGTCTTGCTTTCTTTGAAACGCGTTCTCACAGAGGTGCACTGCATGAGAGCCGTTGAATTCAGTCGTCAGGACGCCGCCTTCTCTTGCAGAAAAAAAAAATCTCAGCTTATCTTCCTATTCGAAGTAGAATGAGTACTCTTCCTTTCTTCCTCGTGCTTAGAAGGTGCAGGTGAGGAAGCCAAATTCGAATATGGCTCTCACTCCTTTCTTCGTTCGCTTGTTCCAGGAGAAAATGACTACGTTTATTTTTCTTTCCCTTTCAATGCAGATAAAACACTTTGGATTCCGCACCCCTGTCTGATCTGCTTAGGGCTTCATTAGCAGCTCGCAAGGAAGCGTGCAAAAACCTGGAGAGCACTAGGGGCTGAACTGCAGCATTACGTTGACTGTTCTCGAGAATACTATATAAAGCGGAATTTTAAACCCGTACCCATGGCAGCCTTTACTTTTGTTATTTCAAACCTTAAGCCGGACTGTTCGACCGTCCCTATTTGGGCTCCTTATTTGGGACATCTCTTGGCATATTGTTTTTCTTCGAGCGTTTTAGCCCGTCTTAAATAAGGCGCCAATTTTCGGAACTAAGCAGGCTGGTTTTGCCCGTCTCTCGCACTTTATTGCTGCCAGCTGCTCCTCGACAGGGAAGTGCTAATTCCTGCCCTAAAGCCTTGATCTGTTTTATTTTTCTTTTAATTCTTTTGTCTTCAGTTTTACGCGTCGGTGGATAAGCTCTAGAGCGTTTCTGCGTCTGATTTTAGAAAAAAGAAAACTCAGTTCAGGGCAGGGTTCAGACGCCCTAGACTTAATTCTGACCGCTAAATTATTGGAGGAAGCTAAGACAGAGGAACATTCTCTTACCAAGGGGCTTTTTTAAACTTCAATTCGTCGTAGTAACGCGTACTTACATGCCACTTGCAATTTGTTTTTATCTCGTGAGAAATTCGCGAGCAGTGGCAGTAAACACACTTTCAGCACTGACGGCACAGAAATATAGGTCGCATACGATTTTTCGCTGGTCACAAACTCGAACCAAAATGATAGCGTTGGGTATGCACTGAATCTTCGTCATAATCACCAACCTGACTAAGCCCATTGCAGAGCAAAGGCCTCTCCCATATCTCTCCAATTGAACCCTGCTCCCGCATAAGGTGCGAATGAGAACTGGAGCAGTTGCACCACCCTAAACGCGTGAATGAAAAGGAAGCAAAACCCACCCCACACTCTGTTGCTTTTCTAAAAATAGGACTTTCCCCATGGCTAAGTGGTTTTTCACGGCCGGCACAGAGTAATGTGGAAAAACACTGAAACTAATCTGACTAGCGCCACTGTGCGCACGGGGATGGGGGGGGGGGGGGGGGGGTTATTGGGTTATGCTAATGCGTGCCGGCTACTTGGATGCTGTCACGATCTTAGAAACTACGCAGTACGCCCAAAAATTATTCATGGTTTTAAAGAGCTGTTTAGTGGGAGTTCTGTAGTTAGGAACTGAACTTGTTTTTATATATTATTGTCAATATGCCTTCGTCGCACTCGCCGCTACGGTGGCTAGACGACGGCTGTTGCAACGCCATCTTTATTGCACCATCTCTCGGCCTCAATAACGATGGTCACCGACGGAATTTCGTCTAATGGGTCTAATAAGGCTTTCGTCTGAAAAAAAAATTGAAGACAGATGGCCTGTGAACTTAAGAACACGGCTTCGTCTGCGCGCTTCTTCGAAAATCCTTATGGGGCAATTTTTTTTATTAATTTAGTGACACCTGCCGCCTGCAGTCAGCATCCAAAACTAAGAATTCCCCATGCAGAGTCAATTTCCGCTTGATTTTTGTGCCTTGTTGGGTGCAATTCTGTCCCTAACGTCTTGTCTTGTAGTGCAGTGAACACCCGTTTTCATGGAAGCCGAAACCATCGTTTCAAAGCCAAATAACGAATAATACAATACGAAGGAAACAGTTAAGCATTCCTTCAAGGGCATTCAGATCGGCGATTTTTTCTTCGAAGCTAGTTGCATAATATGGGCAATTTGGCAACTTCATCTGTGATTTTATTTCATGTCTGGTATTTTGTTTACAATTCTGGCAATGTTGGTGTGGGCATATTTAAGAAAGTCAGGGCGGAACTTTTCTATTTCTATTTTGCTCTTGCTACTTCTTAGAATTCTCAGCACTTCAATTTATACCTCTGCTGACTTCACGGTGCAGGTTAGTGAATCCCAGGTATACACTGCAAATTATTCCGGAGTCCTCTATAACGGCTTGTTTCACAGCCCATCGTGCTGTTTCGGCTCTTAAAAATCCATAAACTGTGACCACTACGAATGAAAGAAGTGTCTGGAGAAGAGCCGCCGGCATGATTACTCACGAACTGTTCTAACCCACGCCACCGCCGGCGACTCGAAGGCCGATGTGCGAAGCAAGCACAACACGCAAGTTCGAATACGTTGATACTATTACAGCTGGGAAAAGGTTCGCAAAACATGCGCTGTCCCGATGTGCTGGCACGGTTTTGTATCGATTGGTGTCTTTCAGCTTCGACCGCTTGCCTCCCGTGTCGTTCGGTAGCTCTCGCACAAATTTATTTCGCTTCGCTATGAAATTTCAGTCGTCATAGACTAGCGTGCGCGTTGTCGCTACTCGTTGATGCCGCGTGTCTTCTAGCACAGTGTAACAGGACTGCCGCTTACACCGTTGAATCCCTTGCGTAGTTTGAAATTTCCTCGCTTGATTAATCTGCGTGGTGACCGATGGGTATTTCATGGAGATCGCAATGGCGTGCCGAAATGGCTTACCGCAAGAGCCCCGCCTACGTGCGTCGATGCCGACGCGGAAGCCTTTTCCACCGCACGCACTCCCGCCTGGTCGATGTGGGCGCCGCTGTCAGCGCGCGTCGCACACAGTCTGTTTGTCAAAGAAAATCCCGCGAGAGGCAATTGGCTCCCTCGACTCCTGGTGAGGTGTATTTGTTGCTAGCTATTGGATTCCTCGCAGTAAGTCGGTAGGACTTCCGGCCAAGACTTTCAATCAAGTCCTCTGGAGGCTTACGCCGGCGCCAGAGACATGCGACACGATTTTGGGCCTTTTTCTATAATCATTGTTCTGCGTCGCTGAAGGCACCTGAAACAAAAAAAAGCCCTTTACCGTGTGTTTTTTAAGGGAAATTTATTGCCCAGGACATCAATGATGGGTGAAGGTGTGAAGAAAGATGTAGTAGTGATTAAATGAATGGAAAAGGATAGCTGATTTGATGAAGTCCAGTAGAGAACGATGGTACGGTCCCTGCGTCCAGGCAATGTATGAAGTAGGGTTGCTTGGTGAAAGACCCGCTACCTTCATGTGCTGGATCCTTATAGGCTTGAGAGCTGGGCAGTCCCACAGTAAGTGATGAATGTCGGCTTCAATGTTATCGTGTTTACATATCGGACACCCTGGCCGAGGAAACAAATCTCGGTACTGAGGCCACTTCCGAGTGATGGCAGGCGTGAGGGTAACCCCGACCCGGATCCTCCTAAGCGCAACCTCCTCTGCACGGGTAAGTCCGCGGGGGAGGATTACCGCACACGGGGGGATGAGAGCGCGTGTCCGGCGCCGGAGGAGTCCCTTTCTTGATGAAAGGAGGGTGAAGTGGTCCAAATGAAGGAGCCGAGGCAGTGATGAGTTTGCATTCGCAAGGCGGGTCGCTAAATCTGCCTGGCTTTGAGAGGTGAGCAGATCCCGTCGGACCCACTCAACACGTACGGGCTGCGAGATGCGTGCCGCGAGCCGGTGGATGTCCTGACATATCGTTGGACAGCGGCTAACACGCCGTAGCAACTGGACAACTTGAAGGGCGTCGGTGCAGATGACAACGCGGGTCTCAGGGAGCATAGTTATGGTGGCCACGGAGCAGAGTGCTTCTTGAAATGCAACGAGCTCAGCACAAAAGGACGAAGGGGGTTCCGTAATCTGAAACCTAGAGGTTTGATTCAGGGCAGGTCTGCACAGGCAGTAGATTGCTGTTGTTGCTTCGCAGGCTTGTATGTTTGTGTCTACGTAGACAACAATAGACCCTTCAGGCAGGCAAGCCTCTTGTTCCTCAAATTTCTGTCGAAGCAACGATGCCTAATTACAGATGTTAATCGGCGATTATCTGTTGGCTTGTTGTCGCTGAGCTGTACGAACTTCCATGGGGGAAGAACTGGCGTTGGCGGCTGAAGAATGGAGTGTGACGTTGCATAAGTGCTCAGTGCATGCGTGGATTGCAATAGACTGGCCTTAAGGCTGCACGCATCACGGCGCTGCTGCACCAGCTCATCAACGGTATTGAGCTGCGCCATCTCTTGTAAAGCTATGACCAGTGTGATGCGTGGAAGGCACGTAATGGTCCTCATAGCCTCTCGGTTCACGGCTTCAAGACGATCCCATTGGGCAATTGTAAGATGTTGAAACTGGGCTTGATAAACAATACGTGGATGCAGAACTGCCCTCACCAATTGCTGTGCAACGAATGAGCCTGCGCCACCAGTTTTGGGAGCAATTCTTCTAATGAAACCCAAAGTCTAGACAGCTTGCCTTTTTTCCTGAGAAAGCCATGCAGTCGCTGATCCTGATTGGTGAATCATTAAGCCAAGGATTTTTACACTCGAACTTTCCTGTAGTGGGGTGCCTGATAGACAAAGACGGATTGGACTTGCAGCAAGTTTACGGCGTCCCCAGCGGTTGGCGACTGACGTGTATGTTGTTTTATGCACGGATAGCTGAAGTCCGATGGATTATGCGTAATTAGAGGTAACATCCAAGGCAGATTGAAGGGCAGCCTCCTGAGTGCGGAGATCTTTGTGAGTACTCCATACCGCGATGTACCGTGTTTTTTTTTTTTTACTTTCACCCAACCAACCAGCCGGTTAGTATTTACGCTCAAGCCAGGTTAGGACTCATTCGTGGGGATTTTATTTATATTTTCTGTCAAAAGGTCCACGCTGCCACCACCGTCTGTGAACGGGTTATTTGTGAATGTTGCAAAATTATACCGGCTTTTCAGCGAAGTTCCAAAGATTTTCAAAAATGGCTTTTTGGGGGTAAAATAATGGCTTTTGCGGCATAGTATTACCAGTGTTGGCGGACGGCCGAAAACCAGTGAGTCTTCTTAGTCACCTGGTTAACTAATTTTTGTTAATTGACTTTTTAACTATTGCAGATAGGCAACTGGTTGCAATTAGAGATTTATAGCCGGTCGTTAGTAGTAGCCATATCAGGTTTTAGAATTTCGAAAACGTGATTAGTCTTGGCTCTGTGGCTCCACAAAATTTGATGACTTTTTCGGCTAGCTACATGCACGGCAGGGGTTTCTTTACCTGCATGCTTTCGAAAGCGCATGTATTTTCGTACGATGCTGCCATATTTTGTCCAGCCACAGTGGCGAGGGTATTCGTGCTTTCGAAATTATAAAAACTGATATGACTATTACTAACGACCGGCTACAAATCTATATTTGCAACAAGTTGCCTATCTGTCATAATTTAAAAGTTAGTTTTTAGAAATTAGTTAACCAACTTACTACTTAAGACAATTCACCTTTTTCCGGTATTCGCCAACACCGGTAATACTATGCCGGAAAAAGCCATATTTTTACCCCAAAAAGCCTAATTTTGAAAGTTTTTAAAGTCTTTCCTGAAGCATCTGGTTCATATCCTTCTACTGTCAGGTACTAAACCTTAATAAGCTGGGAAACTACCGTTACCAAACCTTTTTCTCAGATTTGCCAGTTAATGCAGCACTTACAAAAAGTTTTCGGTATTTATTTTGCGCTATTTCTAGATTCATATCGGTACCTGCTGGTAATTCTGAACATTCGGCTCGCACTTCCGATTTGCTTGTTTTTGTGTGTACGTATATGCAGTTTTTGTTCGCCTGGGGTCTTAAGGTTACCTGTGCTGTTCATGTTGGCCACTGTTTACGCCTGCAAAGCTGAGTTAAGTCTTAGAATGCCGCGTAGCCGCAGACATTTTGCCGAACGTACTATTCATACTGTCTTGAGTCGTGACTACAAGGAGGTGTGTATCCAGTATAGCCAATGAGAGTTTGCGAGAAGAAATTCTTTGCGTTAATTTCTTCAGGCATGCCAGGTTTACTGTTGGATTGTTCTAAGGGCTTCATTGCAATACATATTTTTCACCCATCATTTTACATTTTAACGTTGCCGAGAGACCGGCGACGTTAGTAGTCATTGTTTCCAACCACTTTAAAATTAATGAATTCGTCCAGTCAGCGTCCTTCTTAGGCTTCTTCCATTCACCCCAAGTCTGAAAACAGGGATACTTGGCACCCGACCACGCAGTCGATCGCTTTTTTCCGCATGGGGCGACAAATAGCGAAAAGAGCCGATGTGGGGATGAAGGAGGAGAGGGGGAGGGGGGAGGGGGAGGGGAGGGCGTTCTCGGTAAAGAGGCGTTCAACCAAAACGGTGCAGCACTGAGAGGCAGTACCGTTCAGGAAAAAACAAAACAAACAAGTAGCTGAGAGGTTTGTTACACGGCTCCATGCAGTTTGAGGTGCAACTGACACAACCATTAGGTTCTGGTTGTGTTTGCTGCTGTATGCATCCGGGGGCTGCAGGGACATTCATCATCTCATTTTTACCCTTTGTGAAACCAGTTTTAGAAAACCGCTCAAACGACATGTAGCAAGATTTCCGCGAGATAAAATAAAACGCTATTCGAACAAAAGCGACCGCCAGGAAGTGCGTGTCGGTGATGAATAGCGGGGCTGAAGATGGAGATAAAAACAAAAAAGCTTCAATTCGAATTTCTGTCCGGATGATGCCATTGCGGCGCTGCACGCTCATTCAAATAAAAATAAATTCCTCTCTGTGGTCAACTCGACTCCAAATAACGACTCCTTTGGGAACCCCGCGCACGTGCCTGGCTCGGTAAAGTTAATGTTCGTTTTTTAAGTGCCTTTATTTCCTCAGCTCATAAGACCATGCATACAAGCTAGCTGCGCTATCCAGGGTGTATACGCACGGTAACACACGGAATGTGCGCTTGTTAAGCCAAACATTGCGTTTACCAACGAGACTCCGACGAATTACCCTAAATGACTCCCCACCGCTAAAAGCAAACTGCCCCCGAGAGAAAGGCCTAGAATCGGGGAGTTAAAAGATAAAGCTCAACTTAGAACCGGCGTTCTACCGTCACCCAGCGAAAACAACACACCCACCTGCCTACGCGCGCAAAAGCACGGGCGCCAAAAACACCGGAGTGTGACCGTCCACTGAGGAAAGGGGAAGCAGGCGCGCGGCGCGCTCCGCATGCCTGCCTGCGCCGGCGCTTCCGCAGCGCTAACCGCCCCGAGGCTCACTGCGAAAGGGCTTCCATGGAGTCCTACTCACCATCCGTGGCGTGCACGTAGCGCCTCGCTGACGATGTGCAACCTTGCACACGCTCCACTCGTCGCTCTGACCGGTTGTATACTAACTGCAAAAATTAGCCCCGTTCACTTCCCTCTAGCGCAGTGCTAGTTTGCTGGTGCTCTTTGTTTTTTTTGCGCGCGTTTATAGAGTGTTCTAGCGTTTTTATTTTCTGCAGACCGGCTCGGTGAGTAAGAATGTACTGTATTCGTTTGGCCGGCTTCTGCTGTAATTCGTGCTGCATTTGTTAGGATTTCGTTTCTCGTTGCGTTTTTCGTTACAAAATCGCCAATTTGCAATTGGCAGGAGTGGTTTCGTCGGAAGTCGTTATATTTATCTTCTTTTTTCGAGAGACATGAGGCATGGAAGCACGCGAGCACGCGCAATGCCCAAACACAACGCATGAGAGAGAGAGAGAGAAAATAAACTTTATTTGTAGAGAAGTGAAGACCTCGCAGGGAGGGCGGCTCAGTCCAAGAGCCCTCTGGCGTTTCCCTTCAGCCTTGCCTGCTCAATAAGGTTGATCTGTACACCCGCTAGTGCAGCCAGAAAGGCGGTCGCGATGATGTAGGGAGTCATTCACTCTGGAAAGGTGACAAAGCAAAAAAGTTGTTCCAACTGCCTCTGTCAGCAAAATGGCATCGTGTCGTGCGTTTCTGCCACACCGGAATAGAGGAGTTGAGGGTAGGAAAGCAGCCAACAGCCCGTCATGTCACGGAAGGAATAAAGGATTGTTACTTTTCTTACTGCTTCTTTTAGTGTGGCTTTTGCGGATGACTGAAAAGTAATTACTGAATTAGTTTTAGATACCAGATACTTCACAAGAAAGTAGAAGAAAAGACAACCACATGCCGCCAGTGAGATCCGAACCCACGACGTCCGCGGGTCGCGTACGATGCTCTTCTAACTCAACTACCAGGCACGGTCTGTCAGGTTAATCTCAATGGTGGCGGCTTTAATAAATCGCTAGATCGCCTTCTTTTTTCCCCAAGCCACGCAAAACCGCTGAAGGCAAGCACAATGTTGAAACGCGTCTAAGTACCCATCTCAGTCGGCAGCCTCTCTTCGCCGCGATATACTTCTCAGCGCTTTGTATAAACACTTGAGCCTCAATCCGCGCTTGTGCCGGTCTGACGATGCAAAATAGCTCTCTTCATTCTCTTTTTCTCCCTTCCTTGATTTCCTTTTTTTTTCCTTTTATTTTTACTCGTCTCTCGCCCCGTGCTATGTATTCCTTCTCAAATCAGCCAGCCTTTCGCGTTGAATATTCGTCTGAGACGCGCGAAGCAGAGCTGACAGACGCCTCGCGAATAAATAAGGCCGCTGTCATTTTCTTTATTCCGCTAGAGAACAAAACAGATAAAGATGTACGCATGAAGCTACAGTTTGTTGCTTCACCCTTTTTATCGTCACGACGGCAGGTGAGCAGGTGAAGCCTGTTTTCCATTCCCGCGACAGAAAAAAAAACTAAACACCAGAATGAGTGTGAAACTCCTCTGCCTAACGTTCGACGCTGCTCGTTTCCACGGCTTTTTTTTTCTTTCTCAATATCCGCGAGGGCTGCGTAGTTCCCCGGGCGAAATCAATTCTGTTGTGCCAAACCACTCCCGCTGATCGCTTGTCTAGCGTGGGCGAAGAAAAACAACCCCCAGAAGAAAAAAAAAGAAGAGCAGAGCGAATTCTCGCGCTCACCCCATTTGCGCGCTGAATTCAGATCCGCTAGCTGCTCTTATATGTCTGCTTACGTTTACCTTGCTCCGCCTGTGCGTGGCTATTCATTCGCGCGTTCTTATTTTCTACCCGTTTCTCCTTCGACGCCTTGAGCTGCACTCTCCTCCGTTCGTTTTATAAGTTTTTTTTTTCAAAAATATTTCTTTGTTTTCGAAATGCTCGGAGCCCGCCATCGAGCGCGCGCGCGCGCGCAAACTTTCTCCCTAGAAATTGGGACGAGAAGGGCGTGGCTCCGACTGCGGAGGCGAATACCTTTCGCTGCGCTCAGCTCCGGTAGCCTGAACCTTTTCGGGATTCGGCACGGCGGAGAAGACGAAATAGGGAAAATTTGGAAAGATTGGATAGGTTTATTGGCATTTTTTTTTCCTGGAAAAGTGGATTTTGAAGCGCGGGGCCCATCTCGCAAAAAAAAAGGAGAAGCGTTTTGCTCACGCCGAGTCAGGCTCGGGAAAAAATAAACAAGGAAAAGACCGAAAAGAAAAGCAAGAGGGAGCGGTAAAATTAGAGCGTGCGAGAAAAGAAACCACGAAAAAGAATTTTAATGTACTAACTTATCATTTTGGGAGCGAAGTTGGCAAGCATTGAAAAAGGAAAAAAAAAGGAAATCACTTATGATGCGTGCCAATGAGCAAACTATGACAAATAGACGGGCTGCGGGACGACGACGTAATGTGCGTGCTTCCTGAAAACTCGCCTTTAAATTATGCCTCGTCGGAAGAAGAGGCACCGCGAGCGATGTTGAACGCGCTTCGAGCACATGCGCGCAGCGCGATCTCCAGTTTTCGTGCGGTGGTTCCCTCTGCCGGGCTTCGGAGCAGACAACGCGAGCCGCATCTCCGCTCAGAAGGGCGTAGGCCGCTGCGCAGGGATTGTCTTTGGCTCTGCAGGAACGCCACCTAATAATCCTTGTGTTTACTCTTTTCTCTCGTCCTCGTCAGAGGAGGGGAAAGAGGATAACCTAGTGAACAGCGAACGCGAGATGGCTGAACTACAAGTGTAAGGAAACAAGGAAACGAAGAAGCAGACACAGCAGTTCCACCGGAAAGAAGCGCCAAGCTGTGGTAAAGAGCTACAAAGCAGAAACAGACGGCAACAGAAACCTGGGCGCCCTTGGAGACACCCGAAAGGCGGCACCCCGAAGAGAGCGGACAAAAGACCACCAACAGCACGGCACCTTTAATTGGCAGCAACTTAGGGGAGTGCCGCGCGGTCGGCGACAGACGGCGCTTCAGCTATACACGCCTGCAAGCGGTCTCCTTCCCGAATGAACTCCAGATGTCAAACACGGCGCAAGTGTAGGGGTGGGTACGCGACCACCAAACCATGTGCACGTGCGGGAAAGAGAGAAAAAGTGCCTCGTGGACATTGAGCGTGAAAAAGCGTGCGGACGGGGCCAGTGCAAAAAGAAGAGTCGTCGGAAGAAGACGTGTGTAATGCCTCTTGAATATAGACTATGTTTTTGTTATCGTTGAACAGTTTTTTTTCCCGTGTGACTTATCCGCTATTATTCGAATCCCAAAATGTTTAAAGTTCAAAGTTGTAGCATTATCGCTATATTCAAAAGAAGCTACTATATACATTACAACAAGGTTGGAAGGGTTAAAATATTTCTAACTTCGTATTTGGCCGTGGGCTGCAGCAAAGGCTAGCGCGTGCTGGTAGTGGTCGTCAGATCGCTGGTTCGATTGCTGCCAATAAACGGTGCCTAATTTCAAAGGGCGTACATTAACGGATACGAAACGTTCTTATGCGCAGATCATGACGCCCGCCCAAGAATCCCTCAGCATGGTGCAGTCGAGCGCGATCTGAAAAGTGTGGCGGTGTCTTCGGCTGGACAGAAGACATAAACATTTCCTAGTGTTACGGTTACTTACTCTCGAATCAAAATAGTGGTGCAGGATAGAGGATTGAATGGGCTTACTGAGCTTGTGCATTTCGTTCACCATTCATGAAAATGTGATGCTCCTTTAGTCTGAGTAGGGTAAATTTGAAGCGATTTCAATGAAATCGCGCCACTCTGTACATGATGCCTCCTCCCCCTGCCGCTGTTTTGCAGATTCGCACACATACAGAACATTCTGTACATTGCGTTTGTTATTTTGTATTTCTCAATGTTTATCATTGTTTTGTCTGCGTTGCGTATTCATTTGTCGAACAGCGTTCTGAGCCCAGAGAACAAAAATATCTTTCGGCGCTCAAATGCACATTTGGTCGAAAGGGGGGACTTACTTTTTGTCTCTCCGAAGACAATATTATATAATTATTAACGAGCCTCCGTTTTCGAATGGTGCGGTATGAAATGCTCATGGACATGTCGCCATTCACACAGAATTTTATATTCGTGTTTCTTTTTAGAAACGTTTATTATTGTACGCTATCATCACATATTTCTCCATGCACCGCATCATAATTATCACCTCTGTGGTCACAAATATTAGCTCACTCTGCAGTGTCTTATTAGACCTTCAAATTATTGCCAGAAAACTCTCCACGTCGTTTTGTTTACGCTATTGTGGTCTAGATGGCCAGGGCTGGTGTAGACAATGTTCATTTTGTTCTAATTTGCTTTTTTTATGCGTGTTTAACGTCCCAAAGCGACTCAGGCTATGAGGGACGTCGTAGTGAAGGGCTCCGCAAATTTCGACCAGCTGGGGTTCTTTAACGTGCACAGACATCGCACAGTACCCGGTACTCTGGCATTTCGCCTCCATCGAAATGCGACCTCCGCGGCCGGGATCGAACCCGCGTCTTTCGGATCAGCAGCGGAGCGCCACAACCACTGAGCCACCGCGGCGGCTGTGATTTGCTTTAATTATTCATCGTATCCATTGATATAGGAGGTCTTCAAAAATCGCAGAGGTCAACTATGCAACCCGCAATCGACGCGTTGGGCGCATGCGACGTGCACGACGTTGCGGAGCGAGCGGGAAGCATCGCCGGTGAGCCGCCAGATGTGGCATATATGCAGTACGACGTGTGGCCAGAATTTCGATTTGTTCCCACGAAGAAACGCCATATATTTACAAATCTAGGTTCTCTCGTTAATTAATTTCGAATGTGGACTAAACGAAGCGCGTGTAGCTTATTGATATTCTTTTGGTAGTATACAGTACCCATATAGTCGCTTCGCGAATAGTAATTCCACTTTCTGTCAGCCCAATAAGGTATCCATTTCGCGCGGCTGGTAAGGAAGGTAGCGCAGCAGGAACTAACGACACAGTTCGTATACTCAAGAAAAATGTCATCACGGGATGACGGGTGACATTTTTCATAGTTGGTCGCTGTCCTGGTGTCAAGCCGCAGTCA
Organism: Amblyomma americanum; assembly: GCF_052857255.1. Lineage (NCBI taxonomy): Eukaryota > Metazoa > Arthropoda > Arachnida > Ixodida > Ixodidae > Amblyomma > Amblyomma americanum. The sequence goes on along the minus strand of NC_135497.1, from coordinate 328,661,249 downwards.
GGCGGGATGTTTAACAGCTTCACAGCGAAATATGTGCAAGCCACCCGGAGCCTACCATCGGCTTCGCAGGGCACTGCTTTGCGCTTGGCATTTATTTTTTGTCTAAACTCTGCTTCCTACACATAAACGAAGGGATGCCGAAGCATCGCAGCATTGCTTTGTTGCTCAGCTTCATCTGGTTTTAACGGCAGTCAGTGCTGCCTCTCTGTCTAAACGCTTTGTGCCACAGGGAGCTCAATCACTCTCAAAGTGAGCATAGAGATCCCCTCGTTCTTTAACTATTTAGGAAGATCTTATTATCGATCAGACGCCTAGAAAAAGGTCTGCTAGACAGCGCACCGTTCTTGTAGGCCCCAACAGGAGCACTGCGACAGCTATTCTTCGATGCACGTAATCGATGTGTTGGTCCTTGTTCCGTTCTAAGAAAGAGAATGAGCAGTGGGCTAAAAGAAATGCACAGGAAAACCGTGTAATCTTTCGCGGGGTTTAAAACTGGTGCGAGGGGTTTACTGTGAAGGGAAAAAGTGAAGACAGGGAGGTTCTATATTTTCTTATCTGCAGAGTTCGACGATTCGATGATGCGAGAAAGAAATGTAGCTTATCCGGACGTATCTCCTTAATTTGATGTTTTTCGGGTTTTTACAAACCAGCTATTGAGAATAAGTTGGATTTTTTTTTAATTCTTCCAACTCGCTCTTTACTTTTTTTTAAATCAGAGATTTTCTGGGTGCGGTGCATGTTAGACCTGCCCTTATGAGTACTCAAGCCTGAAAACGTTCTTTCCATGTTGCAGCGTCCATTCGGCATGCGCTTCAACTTTAAGGCAGCGTTGGCTAGAGCGACTTAGCGTTTGATAATGTGATATCACTAAAATATCAGGTCCGCACTTTTTCTCTGGGACAGAAAGAATATTCTCTATCTTCATTCCCGGAGAATTCAAAAAGTATATAAAGATCAACAAATGACTGGAAGCGCCTTTCGTCGAGGTCTCATCACATGTTTTGGCTAGCCGCCAGTTTCCTCATTGGGCGTTTAGCTGTTTCCACTGGCAAGCTTCATTCAGCGCAAGCGGCTTGTCGGATAGAAATCGGATTTGTCTTACCCGTATGAAACTCGGTCGCGGTGCGATAATTGGGTTTTACCCGGAAATGAAGGGTGCCGTATATGTTGAGGGGAGGCTGGGTTGATTATCCAGGGGAGGGGGGGGGGGATGATTAAGGCATGAGGAAGATAAAAGCTGCGGAGAAAACGTTGATGCACACAGAATAGGCACGCCACGGGCATTGATACTCACACTTTGAAGTCAACGAATATTCGCTTTGCGATTAAAGGAAAATGACAGTAAGCTTTAGCGGTCGATTTCCGTACGCCGACAGACGGACGTATTTAGGGTAATAGCTTTGCAGATGATATACCATGGGCGCAAAAAATTATCCGCATCAGACAGCATCACATCTCTGAGACATTTCAAGAAGTTTATGGCTCCGTGACCCGGCACGGTCGACCCTCTATAGAATAAGCTATGGAGTTGACCCTACTTATATTTACAGTTTTATAGCGCAGGAATAAACTCTTGTGATAAAGGAATCAGTCACGCTGGGTTTGTGTTCCCAAATAAAGATTCAGTTCTAAGAGTCCAGTTACTTTCGCCTTCTGCATTATTTCTTAACCTGACACGTCGGGCTCGCACAGATAAGTCACGGCATCAGTGGGGCGCGCAAGATGGCATCACTCACACCGGTTCTTACGACCCACTCGCAGTGCTGCTGCTAGGTGAGGCTGTTAGCTCCTGTCTACTTCTTTTTTGTTCGCTCACCTTTCATTGGCGGCAAAGCAGGTGAAAGCTGTAATATAAATCATCACCTATGCGAGAAGAAGATTCATAGGGGTCTTTTTACTTATTTTTTTTTCTTGAAGAAGCAGAAAGCGACGATAAGCGCCAGAGTAAAAAACGCGGTGTCAGACTTAATGACGCAAGGAGGCGAAGCAAAACGGTGCTACGTGCTACGTTCGACGATTCGATGGTGCGAGAAAGAAACGCAACTTATCCGGACGTATGTTAATTTATTTGACGGAAGCGTTGTAGTTACCTACCAATTTCCCTTCGGAAACTTCACTGCATTAAGCGTCCCAATAAGTGACCCCGAAGTGTGTTCAAAAAGCGACTGCTGGTTACACAGTTCTCCGGTTTGTGATTCTGTGGATCCGAATTTTCACCTCACTGGAAAGCGGCGTGTTTCCTTTTCTTATTTTTGTAGAATGCGTTCAGAACGGGGCGCGTATATGAAGAGCTTAGGAATAATAACAATATCTGCCGGTTTGAAAGGTCCTAGTGAGAACCGCTGACCATTAAGCAAAATGGTGAAGGAAAAAAAAACGTTTTATGGCTAGCTTTGCGAGAACTTCACTTGAAGACAGGCTTTTTGACCTTGCTGCAAAGTAATAAAGAAGTGAACTGAGAAGCCATAAAAATTAAACAAAACAGAAGAAGATCGGTAGCCTCGGTAAAAGCTTGCATCCAAGTTCAGCCGCGCTGCCCTGCCCTTCTTCCGCAACCCCGGTAAGGCCACTTCCGGCGGAAGCAAAGTCACCGCTGCAACCTACTACTGCTGTTGCTGTCGGTATCGACCGAGTGCGAACAGGCTTGGTGTAGGCAGCACCGGCCACCTCTCATTAGGGTGAGGAAGAAAACGAGTGAAGGGAAGGCACAGAAAGAGGGGGGGGGGGGGGGGCACAACTACCCGAAATCTAGCGGAGCTGTTTCCCCTAGCCGTTCCCGCTGTCAGAATTCGCCCGATAGAGCTGCGGCAACGTTGGCCGGGCGCCGCGGTTATTATGGCCGTGTGTCTCGTGGCATTCCGCGCACCAAGCGTGACATGCGTGTTGAGCAACGGTGTATATAGTACACGGAGCTCTAGCAGAAACATTATACACATGATTAATGCGCGTGCCTCAAGCCGGAGGTAAACAGGGGCCTCGATGTGGCTTCAGCCAGTGGTGAAGAACAGGGCTTCGTCCGAAAGGAGAAAGAAGGAATTGTCCCGTTTGGGAAATGTGTGTGTGTGACTTAAGCATTTCCCTGAAAGTCAGAATCGTCATACGGTCGGTGCGAGTGGGGCCATTTCCTTTTGACGAAGACTAAATGAAACGTATACGATCATGAAAGCTTGTTAATTCCGCCTTTTGCGTATTTGCATGCACTGTCCACTGAGTCTCCGCTCAACAGTAGAGAGCTAGCCGCATGGCAGTGATGTAACTTGGGAGGAAGGAAGCTGCACACGTGGTGCGTTTGCCATTTGGGTAACGGAACTGTGGGACGGTTGTGCTACTGTTTAGTTGGTCAGTGGGTAACCCTAAGTCAACGTAGTGCAACTAACGCATGAAAAATAATCAGCAGCTGTCCATGCCGCCCATATACTGCACAGTACTCGTTCCTTTCGGTGAAACAAATACTGTTAGCATAATACCGCTCACAATATATTGTGGCCATCTGCTTAAGCCTTGCGCCGGGCATGGCGTATAGACGGCTAAGAATCTAGCGTTTTCTATCAGGCATTTCCTGCTATAAAACTCTACGTGACACACTGACGTAGAGAGTACCGCTGCAGGTGATTCTTCGGGAACCTCAGAGTGAAATGGAGAGTGCCTTAATTCCAATACGCCGAAGGAGCACTATTGCGCGAAAATTGTTTTCGCGCGTAGATGAGGAAACAGCAACAGAACTGGGCACCCCGTGAGTTCCTGCACAGTGCAAGCGCGAGCCATCTCAATGGGAGCCGACATGACCAACACGATTACAGGCATTATCTGTATCCACCTGAGTATCCAAACAACATGGTTGCGGCGGGCGTATTCTTCGACGGAGAGCAGGAGCCTGGACAAAATCACTCGGTAGCGCTCCTAGCTGCATCAACAAAAGAGGAATAAAATAAAGACTATGAGCGATGTGCACTCGTTTCGTCGTGACTATACGACGGTTTCTCTTGCACTTTAAGCTCAGGGAGGCTCCCAAGGCGCTTAAAGCGCACCTACGTAACAGGCCGCTGCAAGCTTAAAAAGAGGAGCAAAGGTGCTTCAAATTTAACGGGCGTTGTGCGTGACAAGAAGATGCGGCCATTTTTCAGTCTCGCTTTTTTTTCTTTTTCCTTGCAGCAGCCGGTGATTCTGCGGAAACCAAGGGTACAATCTGTCGCTCTCTGGATGGGGCCTGCCCTTTTATTACTGCCCGCGCACGTGCCGCAAGGCTCCTCTCAGTTCCTTCCTCGGCTGACAAGACGCCTACGTTCTATCGTTTGCTCGCCAGCATTTTTTTTTCCTCTCCACTCTGAGTGCTGCCCCTTGCCCAGTATTGTCTGCAGTTGCTGTGAAGACCGCACTTCTTTGCAGCTTTGTGGCATGGAATGACCTCGGTTTCCACAATACTTTGTCATCTGTGTGCAAGGCTATAAGGACTAGTGCAATCTAATTAGAGTGAGCAAGTCACAAATGCCAAGTAGGCAGCGGCTGCTCGAGAGTTTTATTGTGCTCAGGATATGTCCCTGGGATTGCCTTAACTAGCTAGACAGCGCAGTATTTTAAGGGCGCTGTAGTGTCGGCTAAATATATATATATATATATATATATATATATATATATATATATATATATATATATATATATATATATATATATATATATATATATATATATATATATATATATATATATATATATATATATATATATATAGCGTAGCTTAGTTGGTAGAGCACCGGACGCGATATTCGGAGGTCGTGGGTTCGGATCCCACCGGCGGCATGGTTGTTTATTCTGCTGCTTTATAAGTAATTTTCTTTAAGCGATAGATTAATCGAAGTATTATTATCCGACTGATCAGCACTACACATTAAAGAAAATTTAGCATTCCCCTATGCACCTTGGTTTCGGTGACTGTTGTCTCCCTTCATAAGTTTATCAAACAAGCTTCTCATTTTCTTATATATATATATATATATATATATATAGACAGTCTGGGTTGTGTACGAACAAGGGTTGACAACGCTGCGCCCCGTCTTGACAAAAGCTCAATGATAAACAGATGGCTGGCGGCAAACAGCTTAGACTCGTACGCCGCGGAACCAGGTTTCAGATAACTACGAAGACTCTGCTATTTTGCTATAGCTCTTGACTGGTCTCAAAGATGTGCGAATACCAAGAATCACAGAGCCCGGAATACAGAGTTTCAAACACAGTGACAACTGTTCCAAATACGCAGATTTCTTTGCAGAAAAATGGCAAAACATGCTGATTGGCGCAGTCGCTGGATGTGATTAGAGGATCTGCCATATGATAAGAAAATTTATGCGCAAAACGGTTGGCGGGAAAATTTCTCGCTTCGGTGATTATCCATTTAGTTAATATTTCACAAATTTGATTCTTATCGCACATTCAAGCCGACAGAATGAAATTCATATCCAGTGGTCGAAGCGGCACCTATTGGCGTTTTCTTTGAATCTGGGCAGTCCGCCTAGCTGCTACCAAGGTGTAACACCTTGAAAACGCGACTTACTGGCTGGTTCAAACAAGCGAACGCTGACCGAACAGTTCGACCCACCCATAAAGCTAGTGAGAGAAAGAAGGAGCGGCTTCCTCCACAGCTGCCACCTCATGGTTCTGCGATGCCCCAATGGAATCATGCCCGCAACTCTGGAGTATATACAGCATACTCAGCGCCCGGCTATCCCGGCCGACTTTCTCCGGTGGATTGTCTTTCCCTTCTGCCGTTTTCATTTGCAACTGTTTCCCTTTTCCTCCGAGGCCAATTCGGCAGAGCGGGCGTCCCAGCCGCTCTCTTCCTTACCCCTGGCTGACTCGAAACAACGCTCGGAAAGGGTTGGGGCGTAGGCGTCCATTAGCTGCGGCCAAATTGGCCCGCGCATGCAGTGCCGTCGCCCGCCCTCCCTGCGCGCCAGGGCCAGCGCGAAGAAGACTCCGGAAGAAGCAATGGCAGTTTGCCGCCGCCGCACGCACCATTCGCATGTCCCTTATAGACGGCCGGCTGGCCTTAATCCACAGCATGCGATCCCCTTTCCCATCCAGAACCCTTCCACAATGAGCGCGCACTCGAAGTGCACGGGTACGTGCTCCACGCTTTTCGGAGATGCGGTCTGGCGTGGTTTTACCTACGACAGCAGCGGTTCAGTGCGTCGTTGGGCTCCCGGTCGATGCCGATACCCGAGTACAAGACGACGGGTCGTGCATGGACACTGGACGAAAGGCGTCTTTTTTCCCCCTCTGTCTCTATCGACTGGCTCGGCCATGGCTTTCCGCGTGATTGACCAGACCGGACTCCGTTCACCGTTGCCGCAGAAACAACTTGCAGTTAAAGAGACTCGAGGGAGAGACCTGAGACACGTATGCCTACGGCAACGCACGTCTCTACTCCACGGCGCTTACTTCGCGCACTGCCGAATAAGACAACGCCTATTGGAGCAAGTTCGCCGTAAAAGGGAGGCAACGACACCCATGGGTCGAGTTAGCAGCGAGTATTTCTTGCGCATAGCCGGTACAATGTATTGCTTCAAAACAAAACGGTCCGCGTTCCAGCGCCGTGAGTACTTGGAGGAGTGCGTGGAGGCTCACCACGATGTCCTCTTCTAATCACTCTGCTACCCTCTCCTGTGTAGGGGTCGTTCTGAGCCGAGATACGAGCTGAGCGAATATATGCACCATGCTGTTTTCAGTTTGGGTTCCTTCCGAAAGATTTTTCAGAGGCAATGGACGTGAACGAAAATCTTTCGTGCTCCTTTACACTACGTCTCCTATACAGCTGCGTTTGCTCAAAACTTTGCGTTGTGATCGATCAGATTCTACTATGGCTTCGTTATAGCGTTCACTTAAACCAAGCTCAGTATATGTGCACTTCACCTGGAACCTTTAGGCAGGCCGAGCTGCTTTGCTCGTTGAACTTCAAGGTCAACTCGTGTTATTCAAGTTGCAGGCCGATATATCTAATTTTGCACTGAGTGAAGCGCAGCAAACGGCAAACATTAGCGAAGGGATAGAACGACGAAGGAATTAGGACAGTTCAAATATTAGGCTCTCTTGGTTTCTCGTCCATTTTGTTCACACTATTTCACGCGACAGTTGCCTTCCCAACGCCGAACTGTGGCTCATAACGTGCTGCCTTGCGAGCCGCGTAAGCGGGATATCTGTCTAGGGCGGAAATATGCCCTGTTTTGTTAGTGCAGGGGCAAGAGCTAAAGAAAAAAATGAACTAAAACAGCATAAACTTTACGTCTCTTAAGGTGAAAGGCAAAACCAAAGGACCAATATCCTCGTTAAAAAAGATGAAGCCGTTTGTCACTGACCCACAAACTCATTGCTTCACCGCGGGAACATGCTTGTCCTCATAAACAAAACAAAAAAAGCATAGGCACATGGACCAGATTGACGAGGTCGTGTACACGAAGTCTGCTGCGGCGGTAAGTCTGTGGCAACAACCCTCAGCTTTATTCGAGAAGAAAAGAATTTTTATAACTCTCCTATCTGCCAAACCCACAAGCTTAACGAGCGCCATAGATAACGGCGGCGCTGTGTATGATGGTGACCTGGCTCTGCACCTTTTATGGCTTACTGTACCACTTCTGATTTGGTTCACATCTCTAGCCTTTCCTTTCTCGCTTTTTTACGACAGGCTGCGTAGAAATTTTCTGCTTCTCCGCAGATTTAATTTAACGATTGCTCTTGTTGTCGCTTTTGCGGACGGTTGCACACAGTGGACTGGTTATTACGGTGCCCGGGAGCATTCTTTGCACCGGCAGTGCTGCGTTTTAATGAAAAAGAAACTAGGCCGATGTTTAATCAATGCAGCTCAGAACAACCGGAAAACACGCTTGGTTTAACTAGGTTAATGAACTGTGACGCCGCGTGGCCTCAAAAAGGAGACTTCAATTGGCGTTGGCCGATGGTTTGGTGAGAACAAGCCCATAACAGACACCTGCCTTCTGAAAGCAGGTTCGAAAGAACAGAGAACAACCCCGGCTTGAAACGACCCAGAGCCCGAGATTTCGTCATAAATCCCGCTGAACAAGGCGGCAATAGAAAAGGAAAAGGAAAAAAATCAATCAAGAAAATGCAACAACTTCGGGCGTTATCTACGCTCGGGAACGCCAATTCATGGAATGTGTGGAGCAAGGCTATGGCCCATCTTGATTTTATTTATTTATTTTTGCATTATGTAGACGGGAGCTGGCCAGCACAAAAACCAGAGGTTCAAATCAGTCGCGAGTACATAACGGAGCGAGAGGCATAGGCAACCAAGCTCAGGAGTTCTGGCAGCTTTCTCATCGCCTGCGATGAAAAATTGAGCTCTGCCGGCGCATATTGCAGCAGCCTCCAACTGCGCATATTTACCGCGCCATCACAGAGCAGTCTAGGTCTGGTTTAAAAGCCAGCGTTGCTGTATCACCCATTCCCTCGGAGCCTCGCTGTTTTGAACATTACTCCTCGTCGCCCATGCAGTTACGCGGCTGTTTCCGCGGTTAGCACGGCTTAAAACGAGATCTATGCCGCGTCCCTGCAAAGCGCTCACTTGGCGGGCACCCCAGCCTGGACGTAGTGCAAGCTTCGCTTCTGCTCGCCGTCTATTCTCTTTATCGCCGTATCTCTTCCGGCCACGCAAGTTTAGCGTATTATTTTGCTTCACCAGAGACTCGCTAGCGAGTTGGTTCTCCCACATAGCTGCACGCACCTTCCTGTCTCTCTCACTTCTGAGCCCCATGCTTTCTGCCGGATAGCTCTTCCGCGGGAGCTTTTCAGTCGGGCTGTAAGCGTGCTGTGTGCCGGCCTCCTGGCACTGCGGGAGAGCCGGAACAATCAATTTGTGTTCCCTCCTTAGTTGCATACATACTCCATCCTGCGCACCATACCGGTCGAACTTTTGGGGGAAGTTGCGAAACTCCGAAACTATGACGATATTGATGCTTTTGTGACGCCTTAGCCTTTGTGTTCAGCCGAAATTTTCGCAGTCCAATATTGCCTTGGCTGTGGCACAGAACATCAAAGGAGGATTGCCAGACTATGCATGTCGCTATACTTCGGTTGCAACTGCAACGAAATAGCGGGGGAATATTCAGTGCAAATACGCAGAAAGTCGGCTGGGAAGCAACCAGGCAATAAGTTGAATGAAACCATATAAACGCTAGCGCATGTTATAAGGGAGGGGAGATATGGCGCACACCTACGCACCGAAAAATTGAGCCTAGGACCAACAAAAAGAATGCCGCAATTTGGGACTTGTTTTGTTTTTCTAAAACCGATAACCGGGCGTTTACTCCAACCGCAGCAAGTAGAGCATAAATCACGAAACACCATTTAACTGAGAGAGTAGTGCTGCGTTTGACTTTTCGTCGTTGAATTTTTTTCTTGCGTTATGATTATGACATAGTACCGATTCCCATTTGTGTGCATGACTGTGTTGCATCATATCCGCGAAGGTGGTTAACTTAAATTTGATTAAAATAATGAACTTCACATATCAAAACCGAACGAGCGTCTTTGAGGCTGCCTTTGAGGAGGCCTCCGAATTAGGTTCTACCGCGCATAGTTCTATAACGTGCGCCGAAATAACACGCGAGGTTTTCTGCATTTCTATCGAAAAACAGCCGTCGTGGACGTGGTCGAACCCGAGACCTCGCGTTCAGTTACAGGGCGCCACAGGGGCCGGTTAACTCACTGTCGTCAGTATAATCCTTGTGCATGCCGGAGTGCCGGAATTGTCGTGGCACGAACATTTTGCCCGGCCTCCATGCGACTGCGTGAGAACAGAATATTCAACCTTACGTGAAACAGAGGGCAAAAGAGGAAAATAAGCTCAGTACTCTGAAGTTTCGAGTCAATAAAACAAATAGTATCGTCAGAATGACGATTTTTTTCACTCCCTTCAGAAAAGAAGAGTCTGTGGTATGGTGGAGCTGGCGTTCTATGCAGCCGTAATTGTATTGGAACAATGACAAGCTGAGAAATCAACGGAGAGAAAGAGAGACAAAAGAAAAAGTGCCGCTCTGAAACAAACACAGTTTGTCCATTTGTCATTGGTTATCAGGAGTCGTTAAATGTTTCTGGCGGGGACCGTAGGACAGCGTGGGCGAAGGCAGGCAAGGATAGAGGCAAGGAGGAAATCGGGAAAAGAAGTAAGATTAACAAGACATGTGGACAAAAATATTACGTGCTAGCCCTCCTTCTTGGCTCAGTTTCAACTAAAAGTTCAACTGCACGCCGAGATTTCCCTCTCGCCGAAGGCGTGTCCGCTTTGGCTGATTTTATTAATCGCGGGAAACGTCGCTAGTTTCACGCAGTGATTCGCTCGCAAATCTTGTATCGCATGAAGACTCGGTAGATAATTATTTCAGACGACTGTTTGCTCTACGACAAAAGCGTAGCCGTGCGCTGCAATTAACGACATCTCTAATCAGCTGAATAGCTTAGGGCTGATGTGCTAATGGCTCTCCGTAAAACTGACCAGCTCTGGTAGCAACGTAGGCTCTCCGCTACTTACCGAATTCTCGAGGGTTATACTTTTTCTCTTTCTTCATTAATAATGCCTGCCCTTTAAATGAAAATAGAAACAATAGAATATTAGTCCATTCATTAATTCATAACACTGGAACTACTATGCTCCTCGCACTGACGACCGATGACAATTATGACATCTACACGCATAGCAATAGTGGGAATTAAGCCCCAAGCTATATAAAGAATATCACAATCTAAGTATCGTAAGCTGTATGGCTGGAATGAGATATAAGTGGCTGGTAATCGTCAGGTCTCACATCCCAGTGTTCGAACAGAACACACACCGCACGCTGTCAAGTAGGAGTGTGCGAACAGTATTTCCCAAAACCGAATCGAATACGAATACTGTAGATTTGCTACCGAATTGAATACGAATGGTTTAGCCTAAAACAGAATCGAATACGAACCGAATATTTTTAAGAATATTCGCTACTTGCTCGAATGTTCAATGAGTAATCGAATCGTGAGAAACAGCGAAGCGCTATTTTCGCAGTTATAGCTGTATCTGTTAAAAGACGCAACACCGATCCCTGTTTGGGCGTCACAACACGAAGTCAGGGTATTAAATTTATCATTGTCACGTTATGCGAACAGGAAAAGTTCCTCTTGCTGATGAAAACGAAAGACAATGAATTAGCGCCACATCTCAGTCCATGAGATGGGCGAGAGTTACGTATGAGACATATGTACTATACGAGTTCAGGCGTAAAGACCGGGTTTGCTGAACGCAGCTGCCTGTGGTCTGCCGCGTAGTCCAGCCTCTGAGGCCATGTAGGAGGATTGTGAACACCACCACGCGAATGGGCCGCCCCACGGCGCTGAACCCTCCATCCCGCGCATACTAATAGCGTCAGCATGATACGTGGCGTATATACGGTCTCTGTTTTTAAAACAGCTGCGGAAGAAACACGGGAAAACTTATTCGAAATTCACGCTAATTATTCGAAAAGTATTCGAAAACTTAAGGACATATTCGATTCGTTTCGAATAATTTTTAACACAAGCTATTTGATTCGTTCGAATAATCGAAAAGAGGATATTTGATTCGGTACTGTATATTTTATCGAATATTAGCACACCCCTACTATAGAGATTATGAAGGTGAGACGGGGATACGTTAGGGACGCACTGTTGCGCTAAACAGATGTGGCATGTTCATGAAAAGTTTGACGGGAGTGAGAAAGAACAGAATGGCCCCTCTCCGGATATGGTATTAGAAGTTCTTGGTCGATATTTATAGTTACACTCCGAACGAGCGACAACGAAGTTGAGCGCCTTTCTCGAGAAGCGAACGTGGAACGCATTACTCAGGTCGGCAGGGATGGCCCGCTACGTTACGATGACAAGCAGTAGAAAAGAACCAGGCAGTCCTGCGACGACGGCAAAGCTAGAAAAAAAAAACTGCTTACACGCGAACGTCTCCGTATAAGAGTCTTAAGGTATACAGGAACTGTCTTCAACGCGTGTAAGATCGCGAGTCTAGAAGCAAGCCGGCGGCTATGCGCATTCAAACGTGAATACGACCGTCGCGCCACCGTCGTTATTCTAACTGAGCTGCACGCCAGAGATAAAAGTTGGGAACACACGAAGTCCGCTTTTTCGCCTGGGGATTATGGTTCGACGCACAGAAAAAACAAAAAACGACTATTACTATTTACAACTTTTCACTACTGGCTAAACCAGAAAACTAGAAAGTTGTGCAGTCTGGCCGTGCCACACAATTTTATTCATAGCAGACTATACGCGCACATTTATAACAGAATACACACGCACATTTATAACAGACTAAAGAGTTCTAACCAAATGAAGGGCCGGAGGCTGTCGGGGCCAAAAAAACTGGTCTTCCCAATGCTTTCTTTGAGAAAAAAAAAACGTCATAAATGGAGAAAAAAACTACCGAAAATACTCATATTGTGCGTCGCCCTTAATTCGCTGTCAGCAAAGATTATAAGTAAGCTTCACGCAAGAGTGGTGGTGCGTGGGAGGAGCTTCCCGTTTGCGCCGCATCGCGTCGCACTGCGTTTCTTGCTGATCACTCGCTTCCCTTTCTGAGCAAGACAGATTAGCAGAAGCCCGGGAGAGAGAAGCGGAGCGACAGTTCTTGTAAAATGATATGACGTGCGGAAGGCCGGTCTGAAGTGCAGCTCCTGGCTCCAGCTAGTGCGCGTTGAAATGCTGCCCGAGAAGGGTGAGCACGCATATAGGCGCCGGCATTAAACTATTCTCAGTTTGCTTTCTTCCGGCAGTGCCCCTTCTCACGCGCGTCAGCAGCGTCGTTTCTCCTGGGGCGCGCAGTGAAGGTAATTTTGATTAACCGCGTTGAAACTCCGACAGCGTGATTAGAGATCGGGGGAAGGCCAGAGCTTCCGTGGCGCGCTTCTCGGCCACCCTTATAACGGTGTTTGCAAAGCTGCCGCTAATGCAGCTTCGGTGCTTCTGTTAGCCACGCGAAGAAAGATCACTAAAAAGCTACAACATTAAAAAGTGGCCCGAACTTTCCTTAATGGTGATTTGTTCCAGCAGGATCTTATTCCCAAGACTGCGGCGAACAGAGGCGTACGCGTATTATTACTTTCAGTGTTCTCGCTGCTCGTGCTTTTTTTTTTCTAAGGGGAGTTTTTGCTTCCTTTTTTCTTCCCCTCTGTTCCCGTCTAGGTGACCCGTTGTTGAACTTGTGTGTTAATATGAAATGAAAATTAAGTACCCGCTTCCCATTTTTTCAAACCCTTGCGAGACTCTAACTGTCCTTCAAATTCCCCTTTCATTATTGCACACTTTCTGCACTGCTGGAGTTTTGTGCGTTCTGACAGAGCAAAGTCCTCAAAGGCTGTCCACGCAGGTTTTCTTGTGCAACTGTTATTGCTGTTTCGTGCATTATAGATACATGTTTCGTTACTAAATTTATATAACTAATGTCATTTTGTCGTGCTGTTGTTTCCTGCAGCTACGGCTCAGCTAGCACGCTGTCTGTCTCCTAAAATCACGCAGAGAAGAAAAATATAAAGGACAACCATGACAAGAGCTCCGGTTCTTGTCATGGTCAAGCATGAATTATCAATTAGCCTGAGCAGTCGCTTTTCCAAGCCTTCGAACTGAATCGTTAACATTTAATAGGAACGAAATTTTTCATGAAATTGATGCTTAGGAAGCTTTAAGTAAACACTGTCATTTGTCTGTGAGGAAAGGAGATACTATATGAATATTACAACGGCGTGGCTCAATAAACGCTAAAGAAAAATTTTGAAGTGCGAAAAATTTTTTCTAGGCTTACAAAAGCACTCGAGCCATTAAATTTCAAAGAATTTAGCTTTGCCTAAGTAAGCTGTCCAAAGAACTTGTGCTATCTAGAGCAAGTTTTGTCTATTACAGGTAACAGAGATAAATTGTGGAACAAGATAAGTGCTATTTATTGGCCGGAAAGAAACTGTTAAGCAAATGAAGGACTTGCATAAATGGCTTTGAAAAAGCTGGACGCGACGTGGTTTATGCTTTTAATCATTATTCGGCCCAAAGAAACCTTCTACACGTTGCACACTCGCTGGCAATTCTTTTGCCTTTCAACTAAAACACATTTTTGTACAGCCATGAAATGCTGCAGAAGTTTGTTCAATCCTCCATCAATTTATTAACACGTGCAGTTGCGATGCTCACGGCATGCAGGCACGACCAACCAAAAGTGTAATTCATGGTATAGCTCCCATTTTAACGCACAATTATGCATTTCTACACCAACCTTTCCTGTTCTAATTAAAACTGCAATAGTTGCAGGCCTACACCAGATTGCGAACAAATTAAGGATTCGAAATTAGTGCCCAATCTCAATTCTAATATTTTCCAAAGGTTCTGAAAAACTTTTCGTAAATTCCTTTTTATTTATAATGCATTATTCGCCTCGATACAGTATTACATTTGGCATGGGGCACGACATGGCATAGGGCACCACAACAAACTGTAACTTTTGCAAAAAAAAAATCTTACGCATTATTGAAAACTTGCCGTGCACAGAGCACACAGGACCAGTCTGACAAAATATAATCTGCCTAAAATCGAGCATAGACATACATAAGAACTATTAAAATAATTTTATCTCATTTATTGAAGACATTACAAGGCATTAATTGAAGTACAGAAGTAAGAACAATATAAAACTGCATGACTTACTAATTACACCGAAGTGTGTGTAGTTTCCCGGTTCCGAACTTAATTACGATGGCGGCTCTGAATGTTTCCAGTGCACGTAAAAGAGTTTACCTTCTGTAGCTCCTTCTGCCCTCCTCACCGAAGCCTCGCTTGCTTTGAAAAACTACTCCGTGCCGTGTTCAGGCCTCAGTGAGCATCCACTTGAAAGAGTGAAGCGTTAGATGAAGTTCCTTAGCCTCGCGCGCGATCGTCTGCTTGCTTTTTGTGTATCAGAATGTTTCTGGGCATGGGCGCACATGCATCCCTAAATAGATGCAAGCTGACCTAACATTACGCACTGTATGCGGCTGGCATCTGCCGGCATTTGCCGCGCCTTAACCGCTCCTCAACATAAACCGACGCCTCGTGTCACGTCCGGTCTGCCAAACCAATGCAGCTTCGCGAAATCGAGGAAAAGGAGCAAGACCTTCAGCTCAACATTGTTGGAGCTTCTGGGCGTTGACATCTGCGGTAGCTCACAAGCTCTCCACAATCCGAAGGTATACCATAGCAGCGAATATATGAGCGAGACCTTCAGAGTCACCGGGTGTCTCTGACCCAAGGTCGAAAGGTACTCGGTGATCGAGTACCACATGCCACGCGCAGCGCTGGACCACCAGCCCGGACCTAACTTGCGCCATTCTTAGCCCGACAACTAACTGGGCGCTCTCGTTTGCACCCGCTCGAAAAGACAAAAGCGGCCTTGGGCTGCGCCGGAAGCCAGAGTTCTTTCCTCCGAGGCTAAGCGCGGAGGTGCAGCCGTCGACTCGCGCCGCAGCGGAGGAGCCTGCTGGGAGGCCATTTGCATCCGTGCTCGCGTGCGAGGACCCCAGGGCGGCAAACATAAGCGGCGCTCCCTGCTTTGCTGCGCCGTTCGCATGTACGCTGTTTAGTGCGGCCAAACGAACGCGTCGAGACGTCGAGCAGGAGCCCTTTAATAACGGCGCCCCTGGCGCAAGACGCCGCGCTTGTTCCCCCACGCTGGCTCGTTTGAATAATTCGCACGCCGGAAGATCGCGCCCTCGTTTGACCGCTAAGCGATCGCAGTTCTTCGAAAAGGCTCGGTCCGCGTTTTAATTGTGTGCTCTGGGTTCATTTACATAATTAAATTGAATTGAGTGCAAAAAGTAAAAAAGAAACGAACGCCTGGGTGGTCGCGCGCGCTGCAAAGTCAACTCGTTCTTTTTATCTTTCGCTCCTTGTTTGAAGCGTTCTCTCCTCCTACGTTTATATATATATATATATATATATATATATATATATATATATATATATATATATATATATATATATATATATATATATATATATATATATATATATATATATATATATTCGAAGTACAAGCAGGCGTGTGCGCAGTGCGTCGCCGCCAAGGCGTGGAATGCGAGGCACGCGTACACACACAGACCCCGCCGCCACCCGGCGCCGTCCATCTGACCGCGACAGGAATTTTGAGCCGCTATAACCTCGGAACGGGCGCCTGATGGGCGGCCGAGCGCGCAAAGGGAGCGCCCAGAGTCGGGCAGAAACGAGGCGCGCCGCGGCTGGCTTGGTGGCCGCCAAAGCGCACAAGACGAGGATGCCGCGGAAGAAGTGCTGCAGACCGCGCCGATCAATTTAAGGCGCATTGAATGGCCGCATTTAATTTGCATTAGAATGAGAAGGAAAAACAAAACAGAAACGGATCTGCCTAACATAGCCCGAGTCCCTGCTGCAAGAAGGATATAGAGAATGGCGAGTTGTGAACTTTGCAATGGGATTAAGTGCTCCTCGAAGAGTGGCAGCTGCGAATTCGAAGGCTGTAGCAAAATGCAAATGCACCGCACTTTTAAGTGATGCCAGGCTACCGGGCTGGCCGCTTGAGCGTGTCGCGCAGTTTTAGTGGCACTATTGGAACTCGAGGGAGCGGAATTGGAGGAGCGAATTTCTCTTCTGTTTCTCTATCAATTTAGAAAGCTGCCGAAGCTATAGCAGCTTCACTACTGGTGGCCCAAACGCTGGCGGGGTGGTCTGAGGACTTTTGAAAACACGATGAATTTATAGCCGAATTGTTTCCGAAATACCATGAAAGTTATTACGCACCGAATTATCCGTATTACGCACTCATTAACCTTGGAGCAAGCTTGCTTGAGTTCATAGAGTACGTCGTTCAAATTCGGACCTCTGCTAGCAATCGTAACTGCGCTGATGCTTGCAAAACAGCCTCAGTTTTAGTTTCGGTTTTAAAAGGGCGCTTGGATTTTGTCTCCCGAAGGGTTCACACTTGTGTAAACAGCTCTCCCGGCTTTTCCACGGCGCCTTTCCTCTTTCGCTTGCATCTGTTAAGCTCAGCTGTTCGGGAAAAAACTCTTAGGCGATCCTCGGTGGATTCTTTGAATGCGTTAACAGCCAACGTTCGTTATATCCAAAGTTGACTCGTTATATCCGAAGTGGCATACTTAGATTCGTTATATGCGAGCTTAGCACACTAATGGTCGTTATAATTGCGATGGAAAACTAAGTTTCGTTATATACGAGGTAGTATACTAAAGTTCGTTATACCCGACGCGTCACACGTGACGGCGGCCGCCATTTCCTCTTGCACAAACCCTTCTAATTCTAAAGCATTAATAAAGTATGCTGCGCTTTAATACTTCTTACCGAACTCAGTTAGGTTTTGTACCGCTCGGTGTGCCACATTTTGAACTTTCGCACAGCATGAAGACTTTTGCTTCACAATCACACTCAGCGCAATCAGCTCAGCCATAAATTCAACATTAGAAAAAGGAACAGAAGAGAAACGCTGTTAATCTAAGCCAGCCAAGTGAAGGCAAAAATATAAATTTAGCGCAGAAAATAGGTCACTTTTATTTGCTCACGGACAGTAGTAGGTCGGAGAAAAAAGTGTGTGCACTTGACTTCCACTATAATATATCGTCTTAGTCTCGACATGACAAAGAAGTTCGAGTTATGACGAAATTCGGTTTAGCGAACGAAATCCTTAAACTGGCACCAAGTAATGATTCGCAGCTAGCCTTACAATACTTACATTCATTGTGAAGTTTTTTCGGCATCCTCTTAGCTGGCAACTGTTTTACTCTAGGCAAGGTGTAGCCTCTAGAAAATCTCATTTCGGTCGTGGGTTTGGGCACCGCTGTCGTTACGGCCTCTTAGCTTCATAACGTCGTGCCAGTTGAAGCCTGCGTCATCTAGTCGCGAACAGGGCTCACAAACTCGTTCTGGCGCGAGTTTTGATGCACGAGGGGTGGTCAGAGCTGGTGGTGCGCTGACCAAGTATTTCAACGACCGACCTGTCGAAAAAGGTTGTCACATGGCGCTGACAACTTTCTTTGGGTCGATTGTATCTGCCCCCTGGCTGGCTAACGTTACTTCCACGTATCTGTACGGTTTTTCTGGGGAAGAAATTGAGCAACTTCATCATCAGCAACCCACCCATCCGGCCCTTCTGACTCTTCCCTCAACTCTCTGCATTTTCAACTACGCACGTGTCGCTTTTTCGTTTTGATTGGTCCCCGGGTGCGGTACTTGGGTTGGTGCTTGGAACACGTCCAGTTTATACGGAAAGTGTCTTTGCAGAAGAATCTTCGTCGCTGTCGCTCTAACAAGGAATTGTCGGTACGGGATGTAATCTACCCGTCGGCAAGCTTATCTAGATCAAATTTTCCGACGTATGGAGTTAATAGCTCTAAATAACTACGTTTATTTCTTTCTCTCCCGTATAAAAACATGGGCGCCTACAGAGACGTTTAAATGTGTTCAGATTAAACAAACCCCAGGAGGAACTGACCAATCGCGAATTAATGGGAATCAACTCGGCAGGGAAGAAGCTTCCACTCACACGTGAAGCGGCGCAAGAGCCTGTAATCCGCTGGAGTGACAGGCGGAAGGGGCACTCGCACTCGACCTTATCCACGCCGCAGCACGGAGGCAAGATGACGATATAAGTGAAAGAGCGAAGTTCGCCAGAGAAGGGAAAGCAAAGGGGGGAAAAAAATCAACGCCGGCTTTTATCTCCGAGCACGGAAAAGGAGGGAGAGTATAAAATCGGGAATTCCAGGCGCCAAGGCCAGACCGCAGACGTAATAGAAAGGAGTGCCGGGGGTAAGAGCACGGAAGAAGAGACGGAGAGAAAAACACCAAGGGGGTCCTCTTTTCGTTTTAGGTGTCTCCTCTTCTTTTATACACCCCCGAAAAAAAAAGAGCAGCGCAAGGGAAGGTACTGCGTAGGCTATCGACAATGACGCTCGCGGAGAGAGAAGAGTGAGGATGAAGGTGGGCAATATGTGCGGGTGAGAGAGGGATGAAGGAAGAGGCGGTCAGGGGGGGGGGGGGGGGGGGGAAGGAGGGGGGTGCTCTTGTAGTGCGCGTTCTGGTCGCCGGGAAAGCGCTCGTATGTGATGCGGCGCGCGCCCGCTCGCTCGGGAAGTGCAGGACGCACTATACGCAGCCTCGTCCCGGGCGGCTGCCTGGCGTGTTCCCCACCACTGCTGCGCGCGACCTTAATTTTCGTGGGCTCTCGTAACGACTCTGTCGTCGCCCTTGTCGTCCGGCCGACGCCTCCACACGTTCCGCGGTTGCCTGGGCGACCGGCTTTCTTTTCCTTCCTCCGTTTCCTCTCTTTTGGTCGCCACCCTCTTCCTGCTGGTTTCGCGCCCGCCATCCCACTCACCCTCAGATGCGGGCGAGAGGAGAGTCCTCTGCGACGCTAGGCTTCCTTCGTCATTTTGCCCGCCCTGTTTCTTCAACGTTGTCTTGCGCTTACCGCTCACTACCCACTATATGGTCCCATCGGCACGCAGTCCCCTTCTTCTTCCGGCTTCCTCGGGAGGACAGATGGTAAACAGAGCGCAGGGTGCACTGCAGGTGCCTTGCACCTACTGCAGCCTCCCCCAGATGTCTCGCATTTCTCTTTCATCCTGCGCATCACAGCGCGAAAGGACGCGAGGCCTGTTTGCTCCGCGGACTATAAGCATCCTCCTCCTCCTCATCCGGCTGCGGCAGTATCTCTCACCGTCTTGACGTCGTCAAAAAGTCAACAATAATAGCAATAGAATTAGCCACTCAGAAACATTCACTGACACTCGGTAATTTCATAGGTTTAGCTTTAGCATTCGTTTTTATCACCTTGTTTCGGATGCTCGTGTTCTCTTCCCCGCGGAGGAGCTGCCCATGGGGACAAATAAGCCCTGCTTGTTACCGGCGCTGCTTCCTTCCGTTCCTGCTCCCCGCTCTTGGCACCTAGTTTTCCCCAGCGTGGTAGCCATCTTGCCCCTCCCGTTCCCTCCTGCGCGTGGCCGTCTTCGTGAGGTCGCGGTTTCTCTTCTGCCACCAGTGTGCCTGCTGCAGCTTCCTGGCGCAACTCGCCCGCTAACGCTGCTTTGCTTGCTTGCTCAAATGGAAGAATTCTGCTAAGGCTCTCCTTAGCTCCTCTTCTGCTAAGAAATTTGCTAAAAGAAAAAAGAATGTACAACCCTTCGGTCAGTGAAGTTTGGGCTGCGAGTATAGCGTGCGTCCCGTTCCCTCTCTCTCTCCGTGTTTGTGCTATGCTGTAGTAAACAGGTGTGAGTCAGAATTCTGTCCGCTTTTTGGCAGCGGCCAGTGTGCACAGCCTAGCTAAAAGACAAAGCGCCCCTGGGAAAGTCTGCACTGCGTTTGCTTAAAGTTTTCTTTTTGCGGTAACACTCGCACCTTTTTCCTTCTACGCATTCCTTTCTTATTTTTTGGCTTGATAGAAAGCCTGAGGAACTCCAATAACACAATAAAAAACAAGCCTATCTTGGGCTGTTTGCTGAAAAATGAAGGAATTTTAAACGTGGAAAGTTTTAACTTATTTCTTGAAAACACGAAGCTTGTCGTATTTTTTTTTCACCCGATTTCTTTCACCGTACTTGAAATTCCTGAGTGATGCGATGAGCAGAAATTGAAAGGATGTGAAATCAGAGCAAGCTGTATATCCTTAGTTGGCTGGGTCCAGGCTCGCGCACATCGATCACAGCGAAGTAAGGAACGCAAAGAGCAAATGGTTGACAGAAACGTGGTAGCCAGTGTTTCCTATAGACAGCACTATAGTTCTTTCAAGTGGAAGAACTACAATTCTTCTAAGTAGAGGCAAGAGAAATACGTTGCGTAAGCTCACTTCGCCATCTTTTTTTTTTTTTGCTTCCATGTTCTCAAATCCGGACGGTGGAATATCAAATCAATCATGCACCTTTAGTATCTTCTCCGCCTTCTAATCGGTGGTGAAGATTCTCATTGTGTAGGATTATGGCAGAAGACGTAGTGAGGTACACCTGGAAAGCGAGAAGACGCGGAAAACTAATAGGCCAGCAAAAACGTGTAATGCACTTTTTGCGCCACCACTCTTCGAAATAAACTCCTTGCTCGCCTGTGCTTGGTCTTGCTTATTCCTTCAGTAAAACAAAATACGTATGACCGGGCTTCCGTGCACACGCAACATTCGCCTGGCACAATGCCGAATGCTCGGGTTTTCAATTTTTCTTCTTTTTGCAAAACGCATATGTCATTCTTTCAAAAGAGAGGCATATCCCGAAAAACGTTCCAGCTGAGAGAACTTGGAGAAGGGAAGTTTGCTAAATAAACATGATTGATTGATTGATTGATTGATTGGTTGATTGATTGATTGATTGATTGATTGATTGATTGATTGATTGAGCGGCCTGTGATGCCAGGCTTGGGTGTAGCACTGTTTCATCGTCGGTTAGAATAGCTACGCCTGACTACAAGAAACACGCGTCCTTGAAAGGTTTGGAAACCACACACATCAGCTCCTTCAGTGCATGTCGGTATTCGCTTTAAGGCAGTCTAACTTTCAGCACAGCTTTTCGATAATAATAATAATAATAATAGCTTTATTTCCATCAAAACGATGGAGGGGCCGTGGGTAAAAGCTGCTGAACAGCTTGACTAGAGCCCACGGTCCCCTCTACAAGGCAGTACAGGAGCATACATGAAACATACAGGAATACAAACATGCAGAAACGCAAAATTGATTCGATTTAATGTATCACAAGGAAATCAATATTAGAATTGTTCAAAAACATGACATATCACGTGGCGCAGTGCACGGCGGTGCATAAAACGGCGGTGCATAAAACGCGACCACATGGAAGGAAAGTACATCGCAAACAAAAACGTTTATTTTATTTCTAACACCAATCCGCAGTAAAATTTTTTATGTAAAAATTTCTAGAGGCCCCGAAAACTATTGATTTAGTCCGTTATTTGCGTGATCCAGGGCAACTCGTGTCCCGAACACTAAAGCGAAAACAATCTGTTTTTGTTCGTTTATGTCCCCTTATTTTAGCATGACATGGCCACACTACTAGACACGAGTTACACCGCAGGACCCGCATGTTTCTGCTTCTAACTCTCACTGACATGCAGCCGTCGCGATTGCCATCTGCACTAGCCAATTTGTGCCTAGGAGCAGAACACCATAGTCAGCGAGCCAACGCAGTATTTATTGAAAAAGTACGTGGGTATCAGCGTTGCACAAGTTTAAACGACCTCGCTATATGTCACTTGTCCTGGCAGGAAGAAATTTGTTTGTACATTAATCGTGTTTTATTCATTCGCAACGCCTACCGTGCGCGAGAAATGCCCCCATATACGAGGCAAAATGTGAGTATACAGACGTGGCCAGAGATGAGGCGGGCAGTATTTTCCAGAATCTTGTGACTGCTTTCTTTCATTTTCCGTGCATAACCTGACATTAGTTTAACTGTTAAAAACACGAGGTTATTACGGGAACACTGCCAATGCAAAGAAAAACGCGCTGTTCGCGAGGCAATTTCAAGAGAGGAAAAAGGAACGTTATTGGAACAAAAATGACCGAGTCGGAAACGCAAAACAATAAAGCCCACTTTCTAGTATTTGTCAAAAAGCGCTGGAGAACCGCGATAACCGTTGCTCGAAGAATGTCAGGCCTAAGAGGTGAAGAAGGAGCAGTGACAAATGATTTCCGCCGCCCGCTCCAGCTTCGCCGGCCGCGGCCCCGTCGAGTGTTTCAACAGACCAGTGGGTGCACCGGCGGAGGTTGGGGCTCTCGCTTCCAAGAGCCGACCGATAATTTCCTCGAAACTCGGTCAGAGAGCTCTTAATGTTTGCACTCTTAGTAGCGAGATATGCAATGGCTGGTCAGCTACTTCTTCGCTTGTTCCTGCGTTAAAAGGGAAAAGAAGCGTGCATCTTGAGCGACCATATATAATTTCAGGGGTAAGAGTAGCATGTCTCCTTTCGGCTGTTAATTAATGCTTTATATGTATTACTCTGGACACTCGATATTCTTTATTCAACGAATATTTTAGCTAACAGTGCTAATTTTGCCCTCTGTGCGCACAGATTACGTGAAACACCGAAGGCGCATACCCACTGCACCCACGCGAAATGTACGCGCTCGCCACAGCGGTTGCATTAAATACAGTGTGTGCACAGCACGGAGCTGGATTTACGATGCAGGCTCTCATGCTGCGGACACTTCAATTTTTGCAGTCGTCCTCAACGTTTCTGGCCCGCTTTGAATATCGCTGCCGTTACAAAGATTACTCTGCGAGAAGTTTCTCTCTGGTTCGGTTTTTTTTTTTTTAACGCGATGGTAGCGTGCAGCTTTCTGATCTAAAATTTTCGCGCTTCCTCAAAAACTGCAAATTTAACTGCGTGACGTCAAGGACAATTACAAAGTCAATTAGGGAATGAAAAATATTTGTATCGCAAGAAATACCGTTTCACTGTCGTTCGCGCATAATATGGCCCTCTCTTTGAACTAGTTTGTTCAGAATTAACAGAGCGTATACTCCTGAAACGATATGAGCGCACACGCATGCACAAACGCGTGCAGTGACATGTGCCCTACTTTTGCATTTATTGTATAAACGAATGAATGCAGCAAATAGAAGTAAGAGGAGCACGCTGCGAGCTTTGACTGAATTCATTCGTTTCGTGGGCCACACTGGATCGAATCACAGGTTAGTGGGTGCATATGCGACACTACTGTCGTTTGATGGGGTTGCGCATGAATGCGGTGTGCGACGCCTAAATTTATATGGGTGGGGACAGCCGAGGAGGGAGTCAGAACAGCCCAACAAGTGCAGTTTTTCTCCGGCCGTACATAATCTACTCTGTACCTTAGACGCACGCGCTCAAAAAAAAAAAAAAATTTGAAGCTTCATTCAAAAATACCCTGCTTCTTTACAGGATTAAGCTGTGCGCAGCCGTTTAATATAAGATAAGGATCAACCCTTCGGCCTTGTAAAACATCACATTGTTTCACGTTCCACTGTTCTGTCAGGTGGAGTGTTATTTTACCTCTCTTATTTGCTCTTGTTTTCTTTATGACGCCCTGGCACGTGTCACAGAGCAATGTGTTTTCCTTTTTTTTTTTTTCCTCTGGCAGCCGCGGAAGCACTACTTTCGTAAGTTGGCTGTTCCGCGTAGCAGGCGCGGGGGTGATTTGAAGCCGACTGCTGTGAAAGGAAAAGTACCCTCCTCGCTAAAGAAAACAGGGGGGGGGGGGGGGGGGGAGCGTGGTCACTAAACAAAGAAACGGAGCATAGGGCATACAGCGGCACACGTTGTATAGCCTGCGATAAGATGCCGCCGGTTATGCAGCCGGTTTCGCCTAGGATGCGTTCATGATAAGTTTCCGGCTTTAATCGGTGAGAGCGCTGAGATAAACTTGCTCGCCTTGTTCCTGCACAAGACCCTCGAAAGTAGTGTCCGATACACCTTACTTCTTACAGACAAGATGATACCGGCAATTCGAATATAAAGCGATAACTTCTCACGCAGCTTGTGGTCAGGTTCCCCTCCCTCAATTGCGCCAGCGTGGGTGTTCCTCGCGTCGCTTATCAGTTCGTATCAGCTCTCGTGCGACGTCCGGTTCCGCTAGCGAGATTGTCGAGGGTCATGCATTTCGTTTTCTGTGACACTTGCACGGAGCTGAGGCGTGCGTTCCACACTGGGAACGAACAACGCGCGGTTCCCCGTTATATGTAGCGACTATAGGGCGCAAACAAGCGTCCTGCCGGGCGCACGTTCAATGAGCGCCCTATGGCAGGCGCTTAGTTTGTGCGTCGCTCCTGTGCGCCGGGAAGCAGGCTTCATGTGAGTCGAGGTTGTGCCATTTTCGTTGGGTATTCGATCATCTAGATGGACGAGACGCTTGTGCGTGCGTGCGTGCGTGTGTGCATGTCGCTTCATAGTTATATGACGCCTCATACGAAAACATCGTGGCTGCAGTGTTGTTTACAGCAGCAGCGAAACAGCCGCCAGAAACTGCAAGGCACGCTGGGCAGCGAGGTTAGAAATGGGAGGGAACAGCAGAGGCTTTCCTTTGCTACTTGCTACGAATACGTGTAGCCCACGACTGCGACGCCCAGACAGGCGGACAGAACAAATATGGTCCGCGTACATGGAAGGAGCAATGCCATTGTAGCGCAGGAGTTCGTAGAGGCACTTCACATCCCGAAGAAAGTATTCGATTGCGCCAGTACCGCATTGGTGAATCTCTACACTGTAGTCGTATACAACTTAAGTCTGCAGTGAAGCTCCGCCCACATTCACGACCGCCGCGCAGAATTCCGCCACGACAAAAAACTACCCCGTTGTTAAAACTTATCTTGTTGCCTAAACAAAAAAACTAATCACAAGGAAAAAATATAGGAGCTGGAATTTTGGTAGCTGGTTTGTTTATTATAGTCAAATATTAAAAACTTGATTTCGTTTACTTTTGCGATGGACCAGCAGAGTAACACAGTATGACGCGGACCGTGGCCCAGTGTTAACTGCTGTTTTTTCTTTTTTTGAAATTGTACCCTACTAAAGCAAGCATGGTTTTTTTAGACATCGTGCTAAAATACATGTACTTTCGAAAAGTATGCCGGCAAAGCAACCCCTCCAGTGCACGTAACTAGTCGAAATAGCCAAATTTCATTCGTGCCACAGCGGCGAGAGTAATGGCGGTTTCGAAATTCTAATAACTGATATGGCTATTACTAACGGCCGGCTACAAATCTCCAATTGCAATCAGGTGCCTATTGGTAATAGTTAAAAAGTTAACGCTTAGAATTTAGTTAACCACTTAGCTAGTTAAGATGATTCGCCTGTTTTTTGACGTCCGCCAACACTCATATTACTATGCAGCAAATTGCTTCTTGTTACCTCAAAAACTTTATTTTTTAAAAATTAGTGATTACCTTCCCTGAAACACCTGGTATATCAAATATTGTTTCACTTTTTTTTTGCATTCTCATTAGCACGAATGTCTGCTGTTTTATTTACTTATTGGACATATGAAAACTGTATAGAAGTGTGTGTGCGAGCGGGCCATCAATAATTAAAGGTGAGAGCAGCGCTGGTCCTGTCCCTTTATCTCGTCGCATCTGTC
Organism: Amblyomma americanum; assembly: GCF_052857255.1. NCBI lineage: Eukaryota > Metazoa > Arthropoda > Arachnida > Ixodida > Ixodidae > Amblyomma > Amblyomma americanum. Next base: position 328,635,109 of record NC_135497.1, on the reverse strand, counting down.
GTGCGCTGTACATTCATTCGTACTAGGCAGCACAAACCAACTATCCCAGCTGGGAGTGTTATTGCGCTTAAGTTCGCACTTTAAAAAATCGAAAAACTGATCTATCCTGGCCTTTTTACTAACAAAGCAAGCGTCTCACTCGGCGTACGACCCATAAGGCATGCGACTTTAGAAAAACCAGCCGCACCCGGAACGCTGCCTTTAAACCGTGCGCTCGCGGTTTTATGCTTCGCATTTCTTTTCCTTACCCCGAGGTCTGCTTCCTTCTTATTTCGCTCCTCTTCTGTCTCAGCCGTCTGCCTTTCTCGAAAGGAGTGCTCGCGCGTGAAGGCGGCGCTCGATAAGCCGCCGAAGGTCTATATGCAAAGAAAGTTGTCACATCGCGCTCGACGCCAGAGCTAGTCGGCTACGCCAGCGACGATATTGGCTTCCATAGGCCCGCCCCTGACAGGGAGAAAGCGAACGAATCCCTGTCGTGATTGAACTCGCAGGCCGGCGCGAACGGAAACACGCGGGCCCACGCTAGGCCAGGCAGGGAACGTGTTCGAAGTCGGAGCGAGAACACGGGCTGCTCCCACGAGAGTTCGCTCCTCGCGATGCGCGGAGGAAGAAAGGGAGAGCCCGCCTGTTCTCTCGGACAGCGGAAGCGACTTCATCAGCTGTAGCATACTTTGTGCCCATGAATCCGAATCGGGAAGAATAAGGAAAGCACACCGTCGATCCTCGCAGCTTCGGTTCCCTCAACCTGGCGGAGATGGAGGAAGAAGCGTCAGAAGAGAACACCACGGAGAAGAAAAAATGAAACCCCTTAAGCGCGCATCGGAAACAAGCGAGAGCAGGCAAGCATTGAAGGAGGAGCAGCAAATGCCTGGGAACATCTCATTCCGCAAACAGCGAAGCGTAGGAAAAAAAGATAGAAAGGGAGCGGAAGGCTCGACGGGACGGGGCATGCACGTATACAGTTGAGTACCCCGAGAGAGATGCCTGCGGATCCAGCGTAGAAGCGTGGAGGGGAGTAATGGGACAAATGGGAGTGAGCCCCAACCGGACGCCGCCAGCTTTTCTCTGGAAAAGAGGAAGACCAGTTCTTCGAGGATAGCGCGATGCCGCTGGGAGACGCTGTTGGGGTGCGCTCCGCGGAAAGAGGAGACAAAGAACGGGTTATCCTGAATGTGGACGGCGATTTTTCGTCATTGCCGCAGAGCTCGTAAGAGTAGCGAATGCTTGACAAGAACACAACCCAAGTATGCAAACTAATTTCGAAAAAATAGTTAGATGGGCACAGCTTGATAAAACTCGCTATACACATCGACGCGCTACGTATAACGTTCAAGAAATCAGCATTAACGCGCATCTATCTTTAGGCGGTGCACAAAGCTTCGCCTTCGAAAATGCCAATCTGTGCTCTTGATCAGACCAAGCTGGGTAATTTCAGTGATCACCCAGTGTGTCACCGGCGTTTCCATACCTTTCTTGTCTTTTATCCGGGCAAAAAACACTCAGCTACATTGAATGCATAGAACGACACAAGTGGAGGGCCGTCCTTTTTATTTAGCCCTTCCAGCAACAATAAGGCTGGAACACGAGGCACCCCGCAAGCCTTACTCGGAAACGGAAACTCAACCAGGAGAGCCCTTGAGGTCCATAACTTAGTCGGTGCTATAATTGTGTGCGTACATGTGAGGGGATCGCTTTAATGTGCGCTTAACGTTCACGTTCCTCGGAGAAATCTACGTATGTGCTGACGTTGATTATACACACAGACACGCACGTGCGTAAAGAAGCGAGGCGGCGTTATGCGGACGCACTCGGCATCTACAGAGGTTGGGGCATCCACGGTGCGTGCCTGCTGCTCCTCCTGCGGCCTTTGCGACGAACACCGAGCACTCCGCATCCCGCACATTCCGATGTATAAGAAAGAAAGGATTCCCCGCCGAGCTAGATTCGCTCAAACTCCGTTTGGAGATAAGGGTCCCGGCGGAATTGTGTTCCCTGCCTTTTGCACGGATGGAAATTAAGGGACAAAAAGAGCGGACAAGAATGTCCGAGGAAAACCGGAAAACGAAGCTCCGCGTGAGGAGAGGCAGAACAGGAACTTCAATCGAAGCAGCCAAGCAGGTTTATAGGCAGCACGGGGGGGGGACAGGAACCGTCTCGTCGTTCTTTTACTTTTCTTTTCTTTCGTCTAGTCTTCTTTCTTTCTTCCTCTTGTTTTAGGATGCGTTTTGAAGGTTGTGGCCCGTTGCCACTCCGATTTACGGCGGTGGATTTCACCTTGCCTTCAGGCGGCTGCCACATCCCTTTATCATGCGTCTTTTTTGCTTTTGTTCCGTTTCTTTCTGTCTTTTTTTTTCTCGAGCAGACGTAGGGAATGCAGCAGTCGTACACCGCCATTCCCGAGACGTGCGCGCTTTAAAGAGGTCTCGCGCACTCTCGCTTCCTGTTGGCGTCCTCTTCGGTTCCGTCACAAGCATCGGTTCCTACGCTTGTGCGCTTGGGAATTTGCCCCGAACCATTTTTGAGAAGCTTCTTCGGTATCGTCTCGATGGAGTATTTTATGTGTTCTTGTTCAGAGTTGTCTTCTCAGCTCTGAAAACTGCCGCCGAAATGTCCGTACGCTGCTTTCGTTCAAACGAATGGTAAAAGAAGGAAAGTTTAGGAGAGAAATGGGAGCACGAAGGAACTAATCGAAGGGTATCGCGCTTGATGTTGGCGCCAATGAAAGGTAGGAAAGAAGAAATGAGAAACCTGATATTCTCAGTAGTGAATCGACTTTGCCAGGTGCATTCGTGCTCGCAGGGACGCTAAGGGGAGTCACACCGCCGGAGAAGCACTGATCTTGCGCGTCAGCAAGCTCCCCATTCCAGCAGGTGCTCAGGGTCGCACAAAAACCGCTCAATGTCTGCGCTGCATGCGTGTGTTTAGCTTTTCTTGTCCATGTCTGCTTTGCACGTGTATGCCACGCAGCATCTACATGGACCACGCGCGAGAGAGTTCGTCGAACAAACAGCAAGGAATAATAATAATAATAATAATAATAATTGGTTTTTTGGGGAAAGGAAATGGCGCAGTATCTATCTCATATATCGTTGGACACCTGAACCGCGCCGTAAGGGAAGGGATAAAGGAGGGAGTGAAAGAAGAAAGGAAGAAAAGGTGCCGTAGTGGAGGGCTCCGGAATAATTTCGACCACCTGGGGATCTTTAACGTGCACTGACATCGCACAGCACACGGGCGCCTTTGCGTCTTTCCTCCATAAAAACGCAGCCGCCGCGGTCGGGTTCGAACCCGGGAACTCCGGATCAGTAGTCGAGCGCCCTAACCACTGAGCCACCGCGGCGGGCTCCAACAGCAAGGAATGTCTGTTTTGATGCGGCGTGCCGTTTGAAATATTGTTTACAAAATAAATACCCACGAAAACTGCGGTAAACATCGTGCATCGGAGCTATTTTCTGCTGTGCTCCGTGGTTCATTTCCTAAAGCGTCAGGTTGCCTCCTTTTTTTTTTCACCCTTTGCGTAGGTCGTTCCTCTGAGCAATGGCAGTGTCACCTACTAGGCTGCAACACTCAACGGGCCACAAACCCAGGATGAAACGAGCTTTTGTGCATTTCGCAAAGCCGAACTGCTCGAAACTGAACTCCACGTGCCTCGTCCTGCCCTCCTAAAAATCAGAGTTTTCGTTTAACGATACGAAATGAAAAGAGCGGAGCTTCACTCTCAGTCGTGGGCGTTTGGGAAGTGATAAAGATAGCATAATAAGAGCCGTTCGGACCGTTCGATATCTGACGTTCGGAAAATACAAGTATGATCCGGGACCCGATGGGAAATATCGTACTCGCTGAATTGATTTTAACCGCACGGCATTCTAAGCCTCATATCAAGACGCTGATGATCGCCACGAAACACTTGGCACCTGCTTCGGGCAGCGGCTGTTTTTTCCGGGCCTGCAGTAGAAGGCCGCTCCCTCTGGACTTTTCACACTGAGCGCGCTTGTGGTGCTTGCTTGTCACCTGTCATTCACGTCGGCACTTCTTTCTCGAATGCAGCCGACGTTTTGGCGGCGCTGCATTTGGTCGCCAGTCTAAACAGTGGTTCTCCCGAGCCCTTTACTCATGGTGAAGTTATTCCGCGCACATAGTTAAGCTACGAGGCGAGTGTAGTTGCGAAATTTTTAGAGCAGCCCATGGAATACCGAAGTGTCAGTGTTGGCAGTTTGCAATGGTAAACAGTGCATGCTACGACTGCGCATCGAATAATTTAGCCCTGTTAATTGAGTATTAGGTCATATGATTGGCTGAAGAGATTTTCATGCGCGACGTCTAAAAACCAACAATACCATTCAATATTTATAATGACTTTAAACAACAGCATAACAGTGTGCCAGGAAATGCTGAACTTTTCCCCTTTACTTTGCGAAGAAAAAAAGCTAGCTGATTAATTTGGCGCCTATCACGGATACTCGAAGCACGGAAACGCTGTCGAGGACATCTCTTTGCAAGTAGTGCAGATGAGAAACTTGCACGGCATTGTTGAACAACGGCGCCACGAAAGAAGGAAGACAAGAAACTTCTTGTTTTCTTACAAAATGAAGTCGCATCCAAGCATTAAATTGAAGGGCCCTTGTCATCAATGCTAAGCAAACCAGCGGAGAATTGTGAGCGTAATAGCGAGCTTATTTTAAGTAGCGCTGATTGTGTATCTATTAGGCGCTTTAGAGAAACTGTCTAATTGCTGTCCTGAGCAGCAGAAAATGGTCAAGGTTTCAACTCCTTGCCTGTTCATTTTGTGTGTGTGTGTGTGCTTTTGTGTGCTGGTTTCTTCCTTCGTGCAGAAACCGCGAAATAACTTTGTGCCTTTCTAAACGAGAGTAGAGGACAGCAACAATTCAGAGCTTCCTGAGAAAAAAAAAAAGCTGATGGCACGAAGCGGCGTTCTCGCTCAACTTTCCTGTACCTGTGTACTTTGCTCTCCAAACCGCTGGTAGACTATTGTGTGTCTTGAAGAAGATAAACGAGCTGCTAACTGTTCGTATTTTCGTTTATTTCTTCACAGGGTTCGGGTAGAGTTCTACGTGAACGAGAACACACTAAAGGAGCGGCTTCACCTCTATTTTATCAAGAACCAGCGATCAAGTGAGTCTTTACAGTTTGCGCTTGCTTGCTTTCGTGTTCTGTTTTTTTTTTCATCCCAATCTCACTTTGTTTGTAGAATATTTTATTGCAGAGCCTAAGCCATCCTTTTCCTTTCTCTTCACCCTCACAACTGGCCTTGTTAAAGATTGGTCTTACGCCGGTTACTTCGTTTGAGCTGTGAAGAAAATATGCCAGCTAAGAGCAGGTCTGGGCGGTGTGAATAAGGCAGTTGGAGGAATGAACGTGCTGTGCACGACATAGGGCCTGAAGCGCAACATCAGAAGGGCATGCTTTCTGGCTAGTTGGTGTTGCATAATTAGCGTAAATAGATTAGCTCAAAAATAGGGACAAAGGACAATGGAGGAAACATATATGGAGGAGACGTTGTTAATCGTCATATGTGTGTCCTCTCTTGCCCTTTGTTTCTCTTTTTTGTTGTAATTTGTTTGCATAAACGCAACTTGATGCAGTAAATTATGTCCGACTTACTTTTTATAGCACGCTCGGTATGGCCGTGGCGCATTGTTTTCTGCGAGGCATAGATGGCTGGTGCGAGTACTGAGGGCAGGTCAAACAAGCAGCAGACGAGCTTCTATGAGCTCAAACATGTCAAGCACGTTTTCCGTCGCAAATCTTGCCCGTCCGTAGCAAGGCGAAACCACGTGCCAGCAGTGAACGGAGGCGCATTCTGATGCTAGCAAGAGCCAATTTTTTGTTCGCGTAAGGAGCTTCAGCGAAGCTCCTGTCGTACTATAATAGCGAAATTTAAATGATGGTCATATTATTACCGTCAAGGTAACTCAGTGATGGTCCTGGTCCTAAAAATATATTAGTAGAGCATTACTGAACAGAAAAAAAAGATAGGAAAGCAGCCAAAAGTTTTTTCTTTGAATGCCTAGTCGCACTGCAGTTTCACATTCTGGTTCCACATAATCGCCTCGCACTACCACTGCTATGTAGACGTCCTTTCGTTACCGCCATCGCGTTCATACACGATTGCTGTCATTGGGTTAGTTCATTCTGAAGCCCCGTAGAACTGCACGCTTTTCCGCTCGAGCAACATCTATTCGAGCACACGCATGCGGGTAGTTCACTACCCACGCGGTCCAGTGCTGGACTTAGCAACTGAATGTTAGCAGGACACCAGGCTGAGAATATGGACCGGATATATCGCTGTCTGACCGAAATGTGTGATGCAGATACATCCGGACCAAAAAATGGCCATGCTAGAAACCTTCCTGAATGCCCGATTGCGAGATGGGTGTATGCATGGAGTATAAAGGCAACAAAAGCTGTATCATGGGGTGCTCGCAAGCAAAACGCATTCGTAAGCTCTTGCGTCTAGCGTCCACAGCCGCTTGTGCACAGTAAGTTTCGCCAAAGAGCACTGCTGCATACCGTAGCAGTGCCCTATGGCATTGAAACATATTAATGAGGATCAGTCATGTTTCGACGGCACGCTTGTGCAACGTGCACTTTGTGCAGTAGGCACCCGAGTGCGCAGGAGGCTTTCGGGGCATCTTGTCACGTGGGACGTCGCAAGGCTAGCTAGTCTCACCAGCAATTTGCAACTGCAGCAGCCTCAACCGTAACCTTAGCCTCTGTGCTCATACTAGTGGGTGAGCACAATCCAGTGGGTAACAGCCCCGAGCAAAATCGTCCGTTGTCTGTTCCATAGTCTGTTCGCAGCTGGCCTAGCGCGAGAGCATCCGTCCCGCGGCACTGCACGCTCATCGCCCTCTTCTACGTAGCCAAAATCCGCGCTTTCGCACTGATTTCAATGTAGTAAACATTCTCTGCAGTTTATTTAGAGCCACAGCTCCACTCCTCCGATTGCAACGTCCGATTTCGATGTGGATGAGACAATGACCTTCAATGCCTCACAAGGTCAAACCGACCTTAACTGCATGGTTACGGCTCAAGCTAAGGCTGTATCGTGATCATATGACTATGACCATTTGGTACCTGATCTTAATCCTTGACCCTGACATTTTATTTGGGACAGTGGGCACCACAACGACAGTGACCTTCAATGCCTAACAAGGTCAAACTGAACTTAACTGCGTGATGGTATGGCCCAAGCTATGGTAGTATGACCACGTCATCATGTGCCTATGACCATTGGGTACCTGATCTTGACCTCGACCCTTGATCTTGACATTTTATTTGAGGCAACGGAGACTATGCTTCACAGAGCTTTCGCTCCTATAACTAGGTTCAAGCCACGTTGAGCGCCAGCCATTTTTTATTCGCGGTACTCGCGATGGCGACTCCTGCTGCCAGCGCTTAGCGTGGCTCCATATCCGTCAGCAACGTAAAGTTACTGAGGCTTCTTATACTTGCGTCTAAGCCTCCGTGTCTGCTTACTAACGGTCAGGAGGAACCCATCCGTACTAGCCCCAACGCAAACCGCACCATAGTAAAATTATAAGAGTACGCTTTCGTTAGCTTTAGGAGCACGTACCGCAGCATCCCCTGATAAACTCGGTCCGAGGAACGCGAGACACGAAATTCATCATTACATATAAGGTGTCTGCGGTGTTTTCCCGGAAAGCTGCACCCTATTCATGACATCCTATCACTGGAGGAACTCAGGTGTATTATAAAAGCGCGATTGCCAGCCCTCTCTTTTCCCATGTGCACGGCTTGCGAAAGTCTGCTTTCTGCGCATTTTTGCGCACGAGTTCCCATCGGTAGTGCGGCCTTTCGCCACTGGCTTTCAGACCGCCCTTTCAAAGAGCCCTTTCAGAAGGTCGTTTCAGTGAGACACGTCCCGATATAGACGCGACTGCGCCTGCTAATGATCCATACAGAACGGTAGCAAGTTGCCACGCTAATGCGGGCTGACAAGCATCGACTTCTTCGCATTGGTGTGCCTCGCCGTGGATGAGCTCCCTGCGTATCAGGAATCCGGCACCGGATTACGCACGGCAGTTCCCTCCTGTAGGCCGCAGTAGGCTTAGCGAAAGAAAAATCGCTGCGGGGATTATGTTTCGCGTTGAATGTATGGTTTTTCAAGGGATTGGATGGCCCTGCCTCCGTATGATCCCTGAGGTTCTTGCCACTGTACTTTATCTTTTTCCCCTTATTGCGTGAGTTGTTATCCTTCTTTGAGCCGTACTCGCTTGGATGCTGTTGCTAAGCATGACAACATTTAGTTGCTCCCTAGCCGCGAAGGAACCGAGTAAGGGGAAGGGTGTTTGCGAGGTGCATGGGAGGGGTAATGCGAAGGCTCCAGGGGGGCAAGACTGCGGATAGCGCTGAATAACCCTCCTAAGGTAACAGTTTTTTAACGTAGTCTTTTGAGGGGGTGTTCAAAGAAGCATTCCACCCTGGCAACGCTCTCTCTCTGATGCCCACCCTCTACCTGCACCCACTCATACATTCGTGCTTTGTGTTTGCTCTCTTCCCTCCTTCACCTGTACGTTTTTTTATCACCCTTCCCCCGGCAGAGAAGCTAAGCTAATAGAGCTGGAGTCCTGGAGTCCCCCTTCCCTTCCTCTACTCCTCTTTTTTTTTCTCCCTCTCGTTCACTCACACCAAATACCCGGCACAATGAGTCAGTGGCTTTAGCGTACTGTATCTTGTCCAGCATAGAGTCGCAGGTTAGATTCCCATCCACGGCTGCTGCATTTCGATAGAGAGCAAACGCGAAAAAGCCTGATGTGCTGAAGTGTCCTGGCGAGTCAGTCTTAACGTATTCTTGATGTTCAAGAGGAACGGACAGAAAGGCAGAAAGATCCAGCGCACCGCTGGAGATTGAGAGCGTATTTAAAGAGAAGTTAGATTATAGGAAACGTAATTCAGGGACACTTTAAAGTTGGCTTCTCAAGACGACGTCATCTAACTGGCCCAATCTCAAACAGTCCGGTGTGTGCTGACATTTGACTGCGCGTCAAAGTACCCCAGGCGGCATAAATTAATACGGAGCCCTCTAATTACGGCGTGCATCGTATCGGGAACGTAGCTATGACACGTAAAATTTGAATGATGTAGCACTTCCAACCACACTTACTGAAATGATTCTCGAGAAGGTTTCAACACGTAAAAATCTCGAGGATAATTTCAGTTGTGGGAGATTTCAGGCTGTTAGATTTAACTGTAGCGGAGGGCCGAACCTATACCCACGTAGTCCCACACCGACCAATATTGGCTCTTTTGCACATCTTATAGCTTAATTGAGGGCTGATTCGAGGCGGTAAATTTCGTATGCTCCTTTGCAGTGTTCAACAATAAATGCGGCCGAAGTTTAAGGAGGAAATCTCGAGCGACCTAACCGGACAAAAGTAGCACAGTGTTGCATACAGTCTCCTTACCCAAACAAGGATATATTTTGTGATTTGGCCATTACTTCGTTATAGCTAGAAAATGATAAACTGACATTTTAAACATAACTGTCGGGCATGCGCCACAGAGCCTGGAAACTGCGGTCAAAACAACATGCCTGTAGATGCACGCTCGTATGCACGAGTGTACGCTTGCACATACATTGCATCTCTTATGGAAAACATCGTGCATGAGGTCAAGTCTGGAAGACGCGAGTACATGGGACCGATGCTTTAGTGTCGGCGGTCATAGCCTACATACATAATGCAATGCACCAGCTTTATAAAGCGACCGAAAAGCGAGGGGTACCCATCTGTTTTTTTCAGCATCTAACAAGCTAGCACAAATGTGCCCAGCTCTGAAGTGTGAAAGAGAACAGCCTGGGTACAAAACGAAACCCGCCAATCGTTTAACAGCATGCAAAAGAGGAGTGGTTTACGAGGTTTGTCCTGTGAAGAATTCTGCGCCGGCCGAAATGGCAGGTGTTTGAACGAAGGGTTGCGGAAGTAACGTGAGGTAGTGTAAAATTCAGTGGGTGCTGGTCACCTAGCTGAACATAGCAAAAATGCCGCAACTTAGTTATAGTTAAACGTCACACGAGTCTGTGGAAAGGGAAGCACGAAGCTAAGTACAGTTATATTGGAAGCCTGCTTAATTAAGAAAAAAGTGATTGCTGTAGAGTTTTGAGTTGAGTAATGAGTTTTTCTTAGTGGCCTTAAGTGTACATTAATCCGGATAGGCACGAAGTAACCTAACGAATACTGTGTTTAGTCCAGACCTTTGCCTTGCAGAATATGCTTACCGAGGTATGCGCTGAGATGAAGGAAAATTAAACACGTAAATAACAGTAGTTGAACATGAAATTTTTTTCAGTACTAGAATACGCCATAGATCTTAGGCTACAAAGATTTCACTTTGTTAAGCTATATTCTGCATGAGCATTCATGAGCTGCTAATTATTAGCTGCTTCCGTACCTTTCTTTGCGACAACTTAGTGTCTCGCTTCACGTAAAACTACGCCAAAAACGGGCTTGTAGACGTAACGGAGTCTTCCCACCGCAATCACAGCGCGGTGTGCACAAATGTAACGGCTAATTGACGAAGCGGCGATGGAAACTGCTTGCGAAGTTGACGCCTGCGTAGCTCTCTGGTCGTTGTACCCGTTCCTCCACCGCGGCCTCTCGCAATAGGGCCTCGTCTGTCTGCGTATCACGTGACCTTGAACAACATTCCTGGCACTCTCTTTGCCGCCGCCTTTCATGGTGGTGGTAAACTTTAATAAATATTGAGCCATATCTTAAACTATTCTTGGGTTGGCTCTTGGTCGCGTGAAGTGGCCGTCAGTCGGTGACGTCCGGCGACTTCCAAAGCCCAGCCCACCAGCTGCTTTTGGACAGCTGGGTCGGAGCTGGACACCGGACCTCCCATCGCTCGAGGTCAGTGAGTTGCCACTCTGATGGCGGCAGGAACTCAGAGCATATGTATAGTATGTGATGGAAATCAGCTCTTGGGGCTCCGCATAGGGTACACTCTGGAGAGAACAGCTCTGGGTTCATTAGTGATAAATGGGCGGGGAAGAAAAAGGTGCGAGATTGTAGCTGGCGCTACGTCACCTGCTCTAATTTAGTGAGTGATTTGTGAGGCGGAGGATAGTGGAGTTGTTGCTCCCTGTAGTGGAGTGAAATCTCGTGTTATGTGATCAATCTGTCACGGGCGCTCCCTGGCTCGGAGGCTTGCCCTGCTCGGTTAACGTACGCTCGACGGTGTCATGGGCGGCTTCGTTGCCTGGATGGCCCGCGTGCGCGTGGACCCATATGAGTTGAAAGGGCCTATTGGGGGGCTGGGATGAATTGAGAATTTTATGGGCGACGGCATGCGTCCGCTCTTTGGCAAAGTTTCTGATCGTGGTTTTTGAGTCATTAAATACGAGTGTGGCAGTGGTGCAGGAGATCGCAAGGGCAGTTGCAGCTTTTTCGGCTTCTTGCGAGGTGTGCGTTAGGACCGATTCAGCTGCTAGAGGTGAAAGATTGTGGCCGATTGGGAAATAACAAAGGCCGGCTGAGTGGTGTATGGAGCTGCATCTACATAGACAGCCTGCATGTGTTGGTTATAACGTTTGTGTAGTTCCTGGGCTCTTGCTGCGCGTCGAGCTTGGTGGTGGACTGAGTGCATGTTTTTTGGGGAGTGGGTGTACTGTCAGAAGCTTTTGGGTGGCCCCGGGGGTGGGGTATGTAGGCCGGAGAGTGTTGGTTGGGTTAAGAACTAGGTTCTTAATGATGCTGCGGCCTGTAGGGGTGGAGGAGAGACGTTCAGGCTGCGCCGTCCGGTGAGTTTCTGTAAGCTCGGCTGGTGTGTTATGTACGCCCATGAGTAAGACCCGTTCGTTGGAGGTGTGTCGAGGGAGGTTGAGTGCGGTCTTGTATGCCTGGCGAATCAGGGCGTTGATTTTCTCTTCTTCCGCTCTCGTGAGGAAGAGATATGGGAGAGAGTATACTATGCGGCTGGCGACGAATGCTTGAACTAGGCGACGGAGGTCATGCTCTCTCATGCCCCTGTGTCGGTTGGCAATTCGTCGTATGAGCCGCATGGTCTGATAGAGAGTGTTTGGGAGTTTGGTTATCGTGGCGGTGTTCTTGCCGTTGCTCTGGAGTAGTATGCCTAGGATTCGGACCTTTTCCACTTCTGGGATGGGGGTGCCGTCCAACGTGAGCAGTATTGGAGGCGGGGGGGCTAGGTCCGTCCTACATCTAGGTGGTCGAAGAATGAGTAACTCGGATTTGGTAGGGGAGCAGGCCAGGCCGACGGTTGCAGCATGCGCTGCCACCAGGTCGGCACCGGCCTGCAATATTTTTTCTATGGCTCCGGCACTCCTGCATTTCCTGTGGTTGGCCGCAGTTTAATGTCGTCGGCATAGAAGGAGTGCGAGAGATTAGGTACTGCGTTTAACGCCTTGGCCATGGGAATTAGTGTTATATTGAAGAGCAGCGGCGAGAGGACTGACCCCTGTGGGGTGCCGCTGCTGCCTTCAACGTTAAAGGGCAACGTCTGCCTTTACGGTCAGTGGCCTTTTTCGGTGTTTGCATAATGCAAACACCGGCGTAAGCACATGCTTGCGGACACTTTATTTGCAGATAAACAGGGCGTCCATGTCGTTGCTTGTGGAGCAGCCTTATCGGTACCGGTGGGCGGCGGCGTGCCGTGGCCGGCGGTCATCACATCCCTTCTCCAGTGAGGACTGCGCCATACAGCGGCGTGCTTTATGAGCTCGCTTCGCGCGCATTCGCAATAAAAATATATCGAGGGATTAAACCCTCCCACTGTAACACGGTGAAAATTACATGCCCCTTGCAATTGACCTACATCGGCTCACAGATTCTGCTAAAAAGTAAGCTCAAAACTGCGGGCAAACAAAGTTTGTCGGAACATGCCGCTCGGGCCATAATCCTCCTAAGAATTGATGCGAAAACCGCGTGCACTTCTTGCGTGCGCGTCCAGTCTTGAGGAGTCTTGGGCTAAAAGAACTTTGACACCTAATTTTGGTGGCATATTTTCTTCTCTACAATGATGCGTAAGACACTACTACGCATGAATCACCATGTGGTATTCGCCTAGGACCGCTAAATAATTTATAGTCGAATTTTTTCTTTCGTGCTGTTTCGGTTTCGGTTTCAACAGCCGAACTATAGCTGTGACGTCGGAGTGCTTTTGTGTCACGTGAGACATGAAAAAAGTCCATATAATCGCTGCGTTACAGTTTTAATTTACTTCAGTGGTGAAGCCAGCCTTCCTCAAGAGTCGGAATGACAACGAATGTGGAAGCGGCGATTATATGGACGTTTTTCATCTCTCACGTGACCTGTAAATGCACTTCGACATCAGAGTGCTCATTCGGCTGTTGAAACCGAATCCGAAACAGCACGAGGAAGAAATGCGATTATAAATTATTTATCGGTCATAGGAGCATACCAAGTGTTAAACCATCTATAAGAATGTATTACGCATCATTACAAACACGAAAACCCGCACTAAAAATTTAGGCCCTTTAAGAAAACAGCGGGCGTATACTTGCACCTGCATCATGAGAGCAAAATCGCCATTACTCCAGTGGCTCATAAACCCCATAAATTGTTCATCAGCGGGCCTGGCTTCAACAACTCGAGCCTGTTTGTTCTATTCATCTCGCTCGGGAGTGGATTGGGGCACAGGCTATGTGCGTCGCTTCAAGCTTGGCCTACGCGCACCGAAAGAAATGACTAAAACGACAGGAAAAACTAGCGCCGTTAATATATAGAATGGTACGGACTTGGAAGAAATACGTGCTTTTAGAGTAAGAGCTCGAATATAAAAAGCGAAAAAGTCCAAAGAAGAAACATGAACTTTTTCTGCTACTTGACTACACTGCTAATACAGTCAGTTGGTTAGCAAAAGCGCCTTTGGTTTCAACAGAGATGTCTTGTGTAGGCATTGACGATTGCCTCGGGGTAGGTAAGTGTGCAAGGGGGTGAGTTTGTGCGGGGTAACGACTAGGTAATGACTGGGAGCTTCGAGGTTTGGGTAAAACCTCAAGCTGTTGTGTTACACGTGGGGTATCAGACATGCGGTCGTGTATGGCTCCGTATTTATTTCGATCACATGGGGTTCTTTAACGTGAGCTGACATCGCCCTGTGCACGGGCGTTCTTGTGGTTCGTCGCCATAGAAGAGCGCAAAAGCAGGTTGCTAACAAGTTTTACTGATGTCCCTTTACGATAGTTCCTTAGAAAAAGACTCGCAAGGTAATAGAAAAATTACTAATTTGCAAATTCGGAAGTTGTTTGAAGCTTGTAAAGCATGGCATGTAGCAGCAATTAACGTAACCCAGTTGCATTTTGTCGCAATTTTATGTGTATTTTGCACGAATGGATACCATCCTCGCACCCCTCCTAGAGCTTTTTATTCTACTGTCGGCGTAAAGTGCACATGATAGCTCAACGCACAATTGTCTTGCACCTGTTAAAGGTGCGGCCGAAAAAACATCGACTTCAGAGGCAGTTCGTATTTCTGCAGTCCATAGTTCGCCTTTCCTTCTTTCTCCCTGCATCAGCAGGTTTACCTTCGTCGCATTTGACTTTCATGAACGCAAATTTTCTTCTAATCGTGTGTCGCAAATGTGTCCGGCATGGCCTTTGCCTTCGTTCGTTTTCCCATTCCATGAAAAAAAGCTGTCGGTTATCACTTCTACCGGTTTATCGCGCACGAATTAGAGGATATAACTAACTATTAGGAGCCACTAGAATTTTTTCAGTGTGCGCTCCGTGTTCTGCGCATCTTCCGTCCCGCTACAAATGACCAACTTTGGGTTCATGTATCTGTTTGCAATTATGTGCCATGTGTTTGCCAAAAGTTTAAGCACCTTTTTCTCAGCATGGACCCACGTTACTTTATATTCTTTGCGACGACATGTAAGGGCAAGATCACTTGCAAAGTACACAGGAAACGTTAATGCTCAAGCTGGTTTGTCGATACCGGAACAAAATGTCCAATGAAGAAAGTGTGATCCTCTCAGCCTATCTTGCTCTCTGTCCCATATTGAGAATTCGTCAGGAAACTGAATATGTACTTAGCAGGTAGGAGCTTTCTCTCCGCACACAAAAAAAAAGACGAAATAAAGTACAAACGATGCCAGGAATGCGGCCTGCGTTCCGCGCCGCGTCGGCCTCTTCGCGGTGATGGGATCGACGCATGGGCCGTCGTTCGCCGCTGAGACGCCGTCCCTTTTCGTCATCCCCCCCCCCCTCCCCCCGGCGCTCAATCGATGCAGCAACAATCGTTGAATCGATCGACGCGTGCTGAGTGCATGCGGCGTTCGCTGTTTGCGACATTCACCAACTGCTTTTCGTCCGTCTTTGCGCGTTCGCCCATCTCTCCCTCTCTCGGTGCGAACATCGACTGCGGTCAGAGCATCGCAGCTAGGCCGAAGCAGTGTGCCAGCTGCCCTCTAGCGTGGCACCGAGGGCAAAAAAAGAGCCCGCCAGTGCGGCTGCGTTTCATCGAGCCTCAACGCTCTGGAACAGGTTACCGCTGCAAGCGGGCAGGCGCGCTCATGGCTGAAAAAACAGAGAAGTTCGTCCTCGCTCAATACGAGGAAGGGGCTCGGTATCGAAACCACGCACGCCATTCACTGAGCGCGAAAACCACTGTAACTAGCCTCTGCGACGGATGCTTCGGCAACGATGCAACTAACCAAATCCCCCTTTCGCGTGATCACGGTTCGATTTCGAGAGGGGCTGCCCAGTTTCTTGTTGGTAGTTACGTTACCATAACTACTGTTGCCACGATGAATCAAGATTTACTGATGGCTCTTTGTAAGCAAAGTAGAAAGCGGAAAAGCAAAGGCAAGGGACCTGACCAAAGTTAAGTAGAGTTGAAGGGCCTGAAGAGGGAAAAAGAGAACAAAGGGAGAGAGGAGACAGAGTAGAAGAGACAGAGAGAGGTACGAAAGTGCACGTTGAGAGTGTAAACGAGTAGCAAATCCTGTCACCCTCGTAAACTGCAGCGACAGCCGAGTGGCTTTGTGCGCCACTGAAAGGGTAATCCCAAATTTCCAGGAGTCGCCTTTCGCGCCAACTCTCTTACCGACACTTTCTTTCGCACCACCGCCATTGTTCGCGGCCGCCTTCGATATACCTCAGCTAAAGACGTGCCTTAGCGAGCCATCCGCTAGTCCTGACGTTAGAGGCTGTAGCGAGTGTTGAAAGAGGGACGAAGGAATGGATTAGAAAAAATAATCGTTACAAAATGTGGCATCGCGATTTTCACCTCCGAGCGACACGCAGATCGGAGGGTGTTCCGCTCAGCTGAACTGTTAGAGAATAAAACTTTGTTCTCTAGCAGTGTCCGTTCTTGTTAACCACTGCAGAGCACAATGTTATCAACTCGCCCCATACTCATGTAACGCTGCCATTACTTCCTCTTATTTCCCTTACCTTCCACCTTCCTCCTGGAGTGCTTGGCTTCAACGGCCCCGGCAGATCAACAACGGGCCTTAAGCGGTGCTTTCCTCAGGGTGTTATTACTGGTCCCAATTAAGTTTTTTTTCCTCTGCATACTGCTCAATAAGCTGGCTGCGAAGTTTAGCCGAGCTCGTCGTTAGCAGGTAGACAGCAGCGAGCTGGTAGCCGGTTGAAAACAATGCCATTTCCTTTGCCTTGACCTAAGTCACGTGTTTCCCCAGCAGTGTTGGTAACCTGCATATTTTATCGTTTAATGTAGGGATATTATGGTTTTGTCCACTTAAAGGAAAGATTTCACGTTTCTAGGGAATTTTCGAACGGCATGCGTAATAAATCCAGTTGCGGTAGGTTTTGTAACAAGCATGCCATCTACAGAACTAACCCAGTCAGGTTGCGCAATCGGGAACACAGCGGCTTGTTTAAAAATTCTGAAGAAACGGAAATTTGTGCGTGCACAAGCCTCGTGTAGTCTCACCGTTCTTGAACCCTGTATCTAAAATCAGCCGTGCAAAACGGCGCCTGCAGACGTGGTAACAAGAACCAGGCTTACTTTTGCAAAAAACGAATAAAAATGACACAGAACGTCTCGTTTTGTATCAATCGTTTTGCGAGCCGATAAGTTCTGTAGTACTCTACTTTATCTCAAGCACAAACACTTGTCATACCCACTCATAAGCGATATGATTTGAATATTTGTTTGATATATACGATTGCGATATTTTTCTCGCATTGCTTGAGCAGCAATATTCCTTAAAATTTGTTATGTTCAACTGACAGCTTTTTTGAAGTTGTGAAGAAATGATACTATGTGGAAAACAACAGGAAAATGAACGAATTGCATGAACGAAATGAACGAAATCATATCCTGTAGCTCTGCCCTACCGTGTACCTTGTAGCTGGCCTGGTGATGATTATTTGAAACGAGCATTTCACCAAGCAGGCTGCGAGCTTGGTTTGTTTTCATCGACACGAATTTCATTTATATTCTCGTCAGCTCCAGCGCACATAGCAATGCAAATTTATCTTTTCCGAAGTTCTTATGTGCCACTGGTAGTAAGAGAATACTCACTGTGCTTCCAGGTAGTCAGATTTTCAAGAAATGTTTAACTATGGGGCGCTCTGAGCAGCCTTCCAAGTGAGCTGATTTCTCTGAACCACATTTCTGCTCCAAGCTGACAAACAGCTCCAAAGTCTCCCCTACTTTTCCATGAGATCTAATTAAATACGCGTTTTGTCGCGCACTTATTTATCTAAATATACGCCATTAAACATTGTTGCATGTTTATGTAGGCCCAGAGGTCCGTAGCAGGGAGCATGAAGAAAACTTGTTAGGGAACAATCGTTGGACATACAGCTGTGAACTTTTGTGTGTACATTCACAGAACCACCAAGGCTTGAAATGTGTATTTTTATTGACGCTGGCGTTCCTAACTTTTGCTGACGTCCGACGAGTGTTTGGGAGCAACATAATTGTTCTAAGACACAAATTTAGTAGTAATAAACAGTAATGGAGCAGTGCCACAATACACCTTTTTACTAAAATACGCCTTTCGGTTGACTGCATTAAAATCCGCGCACATTATTTCATTTCAGCATTGCAAAAACAACAGTTGACCCTCGCGCGGCATGGACATCAGCCCAGAGGCAAAAAGACAAAAGTAGGCTGGGACGCTAACTAAAGGAAAAATATTTTTTGCTATTCTGCGTAGAGAGAAGGGAACGAATAAATAAAAAGGAAACATATAAGAGATGGATGACGTATAGGTGCGTACAGAAGTAAACGGAGCACGCAAGCGATGACTAAACTGTATCCCAGCGCCATCTAGCCGAGCATGGAAGAAATGCAACTTAGGCGTCCCAAACTAGCGATGATCCTGTCAGGGCACCACCGCATGCCTGAATTTCTCCCATGCGAATGATGCAGCGGCTTTTCGAACGGTGACGCACCTGGCTTCGTGCGCGCTGGCTGCATTTCTTTTAATGACACTTAGCTCCATTTCGTGTAGACATGCCCACGCGAAGAAAGGTGGGCGATTCTATGGCAACGCGACTGACTAGTAACTATATTTTGCATAACTATGTGCACGAAGAAACTGTCAAGCTGCAGTAGCGCCGTATATTTCAAGGTGTCGCCCTTTGCCTTTGATCATGCACTGTTGGCGTGTAAGGTTCATCTGGTTCATCACAATCAAGACGCATGGGGCACTGGGAGGGCAGGCTTTTTAGGAGAGCGCGCGAACGCACCGTGGTCGCTTATCTTCCCGACCCGGCAAGGTGCTCGGATCCCAGCTTATCGGGACTACCACTCACGTGTTGCATTTACTTCTGTCCGCGCCTGTGCGGAAATGACGCACGGAAGACGCATACGGCACTGTCGCTATACTTGTGGAGTGACAGGGCATCCTAGGAGGTGGAAAAGTGCCTGGAAAACGTTCAGGACTGACTACCGCTGGGGCCAGATTCAGGGGATTCTCTTCAACGTCAGCGGAAGTGTTTAGGGGCGGCTGAGCGCGCAATAGAGTGCTTTTGATTTGACGATAAATGCATGTCTTACACTCAAGAAAGATTAGATTGTCTTGTCGCAGTCAGAGGCGCCACAGGTTGGTCAGTCGGCCTCACCGGTGAGCAATGAATAAAGGTTTGTTACAGAAACTTCGAACCACACAGTACGCAGCAAGGTTCCTCCACTTGGAGGGATACACCTCGCGGAAGACAGCGTAGTTCGTCAGGATCGGGAAAAACACTGATATGAAACAGGAAACTCCGCGTGGTTCCACGTAGCCAACGTGAGCTTCCGAGCAAGAGTGCGAAGCCCGCCGGCTACGTCCACTTTTGAAATAGGGACGGGTGTACGTAGACTCTCTATACAGGCAGATCGGGTGGCTTCGTTTGCAGGGTTGTTTACTGCGCTGCCTCAGTTTCGTATCAGCCATTGGTATAGTATGTCTGTGATTAGACGACAGCATGCAGTTCTCAGATTTCAAAGACCACTTCGTGGAATCCGCGATGCAAGGCAGCTTGTAGACCTTAGAGGGCTGCTCCCGAGTCATTGTTGAGGGTGCTCTTGGTTAATTAGCTCAATGGCTGCACGAAGAGTAGCGTGATCTGTTTAGAAGGCATCTGCCAGGCTTTCTTCACCGTGATTTCGGTGCAGCTTGCCTACACGCCCACTGTAACTGAAGAGCTGGTTTAGCTATTCCAGCCATCTGCATGGGCCCGCATTCAGTGTCCATGCGTGTTGTGCAGAAATTCTAACGTGGCCTGTTTTAGTGTCGGTGACGCCGTCCCAGCTTGAAACAGATGCGAATTTTTATGAGCAATGAGTTTGCCGAATAAAGTACTTCAAGTAAATAAAAGGCACCACTAATGTACGAGCATTAGCTTACAACAGCGCCCTTTCAGCTCACTGGTGCTCGCCCGGAATGCGACGCAAAAGTGTGTACTGACTGCGGGGTATACGCTGCTGTATTGGTTTTATTTTTCTAATCACTGTTCCGTTTTGTTCTTTCTTTTAGTAAGTAGTGGACGAGAGAAACAGTGGTTTTCACAGCGGTGTGTAGTTCTCTTCGTAGATAAAAGTATAGAGCCGAGTTCTACGACGAACTATGAAACAAACGTTTAATTAAGACACACATTTAACGTGTATAGTGCTCACAATGAACACTGTGTTGCTTGTGAAATAATTTGAGTTTACTCTTCGCTCCTAGTAGTTATTTATTTCTCGTGTTCTCAAGCGCCGCAGCTTTCCTTACGGGAACGCAAGAAGCAAACAAAACAATGAAAAGTTACAAAAAGAAACGGCAAGGACAGTGCATGGGAATACGTACATTACACAAAAAGTGAAATCCCAAATGCGGAAAAATAAAATATTGACTAAATACTGCAGATTAAGTGCAAGTAACATTATTTTCAGAACCACAACTCACAATAGCACAAGCAGAATAACTGAACAACAATGGTGGACAAATTCATAATCAGTTGTGCAAGCGATGTTCGCGAGAAAGTGGTACCCATCAGCTCCTTTGACTTGTCACCATTGTTCTTTGTTATTCAAGAACTTCATAGCAAGAGTTCCGCGCGGCAGTTTGACTTTCGGACATCCTTCTCTGCTAACACATTTCGATTCATCCTCTGTAACCTGAAGACACTGGTTAACAAAACCAAAAGCAAACAAACAAACAAACAAAGATTTGCCGCAGAGTTGACCGCAAACGTTTGGTGGTTAAGTGTCCCCTCTGAATGCCGCGAAGCGTCGACAACGTTGTCTTTAAAAATATATTTGCACAAGCGTAACCTTTTCGAAAAGGCTCAATGAAAGATAACACCTATGACACAATTTATTGGGCTAGTTCTTTGTTTGCGGCGCTTTGTACCATGCAGTAGTAGCGCTAGCTTTCCCCTTTGACATGCTCACTCCTGTCATGTAAACATTTACTTCAGTTCCCGTTTGGCATGATTTCTGTTGCTTATGGCACGGCTGAAGTTGCTTTCAAACACTGCCTTTGCTTTGCACCGTACAGCAGTGAAAACATTGGCCCCAGACGCAACGTTTTCACACTTTATTGAACTGGTCACCGTGTGCGATGTTCATACATTTGTGCAGGCAGGGATACGGCGAGATAATGTTTTGGTTAGTGCTTTCACGTCGTTGCGAAGGTGTGGCAGTAAACTTTGATTTGGAAAAACTAGCAGAATGTTCGAATGATGGACAAATACGCCGGCCATTGTCAACTTTTTTTTTTACCTCGACAATCTTGCCGCTACTGGCGGCAACAGTGATGCCAAGGAGTTCGACGTCCCGCCGGTAACTAAAGCGGACGTAATGAATGTCTTACAAGCAATGCAAAGGGGGTGAAATGGCTGGTCAGGGTCAAGTAACTGCAGATCTATTGAAGGACGGTGGGTATATTGTGCTAGGAGAACGTGCCACACAGTACACGCATGCCTCACGGCCTCTTGCCGGGATCTTGGAAGATCTTGGAAAATTAGAGACCAATCAGCTTATTGTCTGTTTCTAGGTGTTTACTGAGCTAGTCCCTAACATATTTGGAGCAACCTGATAGAATTCAGGGAAACAAAGGACCAGGCAAGCTTTCGTAAAGGCGACTATGCCATATTCACACCATGAGTGATGTGATAGAGAAATGCGCAGAAAATAACCTTAATAATAATAATAATAATAACATTACTAACTTACAAGTGTAGAGGCTAGATGATTCTTCATATCTTAAAACGGCTGAAAGGCCGCGGACAGTGACAAGAGTACACACGGCGCTGACTTTCAGCTACGTTTATTGCACAAGCTTGCATGTATACATGGCTTGATGAGCGACAGATGGAAATGTTGAAAGTCAGTGCCGTGTGTGTACTTTTGTCACTGTCCGCGTCCATTGAGGTGTTTAAGAAATAACAATGACGCTTACAGTTTACGAGAGAAAGCATTTGACTCAGTGGAAACCTGAGCAGTCGGGCAAGCATTGCGTAATCAGGGTGTAGAATGGGCATAAGTAAAGGTATCGGGAAAAAAACGGGAGGATGCACTTAAGCTCCGCCTTAAGGGTATGACGCGATAGCTTTCGTGGGTTGATACCCATATATGCGGTATTGGTCATTCTCGGCTATGCATCCATAGATCCCTTAGAGTCATCATTCCTTTCCTGGCGCTGTGGTGCAGCGATTAAGCGGTGGCCCTGCGACGTCAGGTGCTCCGAGAGGTGAGCCTTGCGCGGCCCAGGTTGCTCATCCCTAGCGACCAATCATTAATTTAACTTCAACTTGCACGGTGGGCAGTTTGCTCGCCATACGCTGGACAGCTTGTGATGACGCCGCAAGGTCACGGGACCTATAGGTGACCCACCTGCCTCCTAGGTTGCTCTCTGGGGACCACCTGCCAGAGTCGTGCTCGTAATTTTTTGCTCACAGCGCCGACAATGCCAACACCGGATTTTCTGCGTAACGGGGCCTTTAACGCTGTCGCGTTCAATTAATTGGGAATTAATGTAGTTAAACCGACCAGACGTGCGAAAGCAGGTCTTCATTCTTGAATTGGAGGGGACACTCAAGCTCCTCCTAATGGGCATGGCGTGATATCTTTAGTGGGTTAATGCCCATACATGCAGAATTGGTCATTATGCAGGATTGCTCATTCTCTACATAGCGTTCATAGATCGTGGCGAGTCCTCATACCCATACCGGAGCTGTGGCGCAGCGCTTAAGCGATGCGCCACTGCACTGACAGGTGGCTGTTTCCATCACAGCCACCGGTAGGAATTGTGCGACCCGGCCGTGTTGCTGCTCCCGAGCAACCTCTCGCGCGGCTGGCGCGACGCTCCTCCGAACTGACCCGACTGACTATCCGAGTAACTTGGGTAAACTTGGCTAGTAACTATCGCTGCTAGGCAGCGATACAATATCGTACGTACGTACGTACATACGTACGTACGTACGGGGAACGTACTACGTACAGTGACAAGATTCTTGTTGAGCGTATGAGTGCGTTCGCACTAGTATCTATAGCGGCTGTACAGCGAACATAGCTATCGACAGGGAAGATATCCCAATCAGGAAGGGTGCCAGGCAGAGGCGCGATCTCTCCAGCACTATTCACCGCGTGTTTAAAGGAGGTATTCAGAGAACTGGATTGGGAAGACTTGTGGATAAAATTTAACGGAGAATAACTTAGTAAGCTCGGACTTGCTGATGACGGATATGCTAGCAGGGTCGCTAAGCCAGGCAGTTTGCTGTCTCTATAATATTAAAAACGACGTTCCGCTCTGATTTTAAAAACATGTATTATACCCTGTTTTACTCTCGGTTCTCTTACTGCGCATTCGGAACTACAGCCACTCAAAATTATATTAGTTTAATTTCATTGCAGCACAAAACCCTGCGAATAATTAAAAACTGCATGCAAGCCTCATCATCCCAAACGTCCACCACTTAAAAAATATTTATTTATTTGTTTATCAATACTGCCATTCCCTGTTTCATGGATTTTTACAGGAGTGGGTTCTGGCCGCAGGCAAACAGTCGACGAGGCATAAACACTATTTCGAGTATGCAAAAAGTACAGTAAATATTATGGGGACAATAAAAATAGGCATTCGAAGAGGCAATGCAAAGATAACCCACAAGTAATCGTCTCCTTTTCCATTAAAACATGATCGCAAGAAATACAATATTAATATATGGAATATACAAATACATTGAAATACAAAAACATGGAAAACCCCCCAAAATGGTACAAAAAGTAAATAAAAATTAGTTTTTTTCCTGACAATACACTTTTGCCAGCTAGAGCCAGAAATTTATCAATAGTTGGCTGTGCAATCACTGAATCATCAAGAGAGTTCCACTTGCGCACAGCTCGCGGAAAAAAAAAGAGAACACAAAGGTATTATTTGCGCAGAAATATTCTTGTATGGTGAGTTCGTTTTTGTGACGCGTTTCCCTGGAAGTGTTCAGGGTAATGCACGTAGCGGAACCAACTTTAATTTGTTATGTAAAATCATGTACAGAAACTTCAGACGGTGAAGCGTCGCGCGACTAGTTAGCGTGTCAAGCCCAGTCTCAGATAGCATCAGCGTCGGAGAATCGGTGCGCCTATATCTGTTCCAGATAAAGCGCACACTCTTTCGCTGGACAGCTTCAATCGTAGCTATGTTATCTTGCGTGAACGGGAACCAGGCTTGCGTATTCTAGTATTGGGCGAATGATAGTTGTATTCGCCAAAAGTTTGGCTTCTTTCGTACAATACCGCAGCGCTCGTTTCAGAAACCTGAGCTTCCGCTTTGTTTCGTTTGTTACGTGATCTACGTGAGCTGTCCACCCCATATTGTCTGATATAATGATATCTAAATATTTCTGCTCGGTGGCTGTCTTGAGTGCAGAGCTGCTATAGCCGTAAGGAAAGCTAAGTTTGAATTTCTTTTTCGTTATAGTTGTTGAAACTGTTTTGTCTAAGTTAAGAGCCATTGGCCACTTCGATCACCATTCTGCTATCTTTCCAAAATCATTGTTTAAGCTTATTTGATCTTCTCGGCTTTTTATTTCTCTATATAGTACGCAATCATCTGCGTACAACCTCAGTTTCGCTTCTACATGGTCAGCAATGTCATCTATAAAGAGAAGGAAGAGAATTGGGGCTAGAACAGAGCCCTATGGTACACCGGAAAGTACCTGGACAGTATCTGAAGTGGGGTCGCCGAGTTGCACGGACTGGCGACGGTCGGTTAAATAATTGGCGATACATTTGACTACTGACCCACCCCCTAATATATGACTTAGCTTCTGTAGCAGTTTCGCTTCTACATGGTCAGCAATGTCATTTATAAAGAGAAGGAAGAGAATTGGGGCTAAAACAGCCATATGGTACACCGGAAAGTACCTGGACAGTATCTGAAGAGGGGTCGCCGAGTTACACGGACTGGCGACGGTCGGTTAAATAATGGGCAATCCATTGGGCTACTGACCCACCCCCTAATATATGACAGCTTCTGTAGCAGTTTCGCTTCTACATGGTCAGCAATGTCATTTATAAAGAGAAGGAAGAGAATTGGGGTTAAAACAGCCATATGGTACACCGGAAAGTACCTGGACAGTATCTGAAGAGGGGTCGCCGAGTTACACGGACTGGCGACGGTCGGTTAAATATTTGGCAATCCATTGGGCTACTGACCCACCCCCTAATATATGACTTAGCTTCTGTAGCAGTTTCGCTTCTACATGGTCAGCAATGTCATTTATAAAGAGAAGGAAGAGAATTGGGGCTAAAACAGAGCCCTATGGTACACCGGAAAGTACCTGGACAGTATCTGAAGTGGGGTCGCCGAGTTGCACGGACTGGCGACGGTCGGTTAAATAATTGTCACTCCATTGGACTACTGACCCACCCCCTAATATATGACTTAGCTTCGGTAGCAGTTTCGCTTCTACATGGTCAGCAATGTTATTTATAAAGAGAAGGAAGAAAATTGGGGCTAAAACAGAGCCCTATGGTACACCGGAAAGTACCTGGACAGTATCTGAAGTGGGGTCGCCGAGTTGCACGGACTGGCGACGGTCGGTTAAATAATTGGCAATCCATTGGACTACTGACCCACCCCCTAATATATGACTTAGCTTCTGTAGCAGTTTCGCTTTTACATGGTCAGCAATGTCATTTTTAAAGAGAAGGAAGAAAATTGGGGCTAAAACAGAGCCCTATGGTACACCGGAAAGTACCTGGACAGTATCTGAAGTGGGGTCACCGAGTTGCACGGACTGGCGATGGCCGGTTAAATAATTGACAATCCATTTGACTACTGACCCACCCCCTAATATATGACTTAGCTTCTGTAGCAGTTTCGCTTCTACATGGTCTGCAATGTCATTTATAAAGAGAAGGAAGAGAATTGGGGCTAAAACAGAGCCCTGTGGTACACCGGAAAGTACCGGGACAGTATCTGAAGTGGGGTCGCCGAGTTGCACGAACTGGCGACGGCCGGTTAAATAATTGGCTATCCATTGGACTACTCATCCACCCCCTAATATATGACTTAGCTTCTGTAGCAGTTTGGCGTAGCAGACCCGGTCGAAGGCCTTTGAGAAGTCTAAGAAGATGACATCTGTTTGCATTTGTTCGTTTATTGCTTTTGCGAAGTCATGTAAAGTCTCGGCAAGTTATGTAACAGTAGACAGACCACGCCTGAAGCCATGGTGTTGGATGGAGAATGTTATTTGTTTCAATAAACTCTGTTGTTTATTTTAGGATAATGTGTTCTGAAACTTTACAGGACGTGCACGTAAGAGAAATAGGCCTGTAATTTGACTGGCAAGTCTTATCACCTGATTTGTGAACTGGTATTATTCTTGCAACTTTCCATTCCGCTGGGTGGCAGCTCTCGCATATGAACTTATTGAACACACGGCATATGTACTTACTCATGGGTTCGGCATAACGTTTCAAGGGGACATTTGGAATTTCGTCCGGACCACTGCGCTTTTTGTCATCTAGGTTTAACAACAATGGTAGTATTCCTTCTTCAGTTACGACTGGGGCATCCAATACACTATATTGTTCTCTGTTTTCTTGCCTAAAAGGATGCGTAATATCATTGACTAGTGTAAATACGGATTGGAAAAATGCGTTAAACGCAACCACCTGTTTTTTTTTTTCGTAAGATGGCAAATGGTTTCGAGGGTTTTCTTTGTCACCATTATAGCGCCAGAATTTGTGGGGCGATTCGTTGATAAAGTTGCTAATAGTTGTTTTACAGAAGTGCTGCTTTGCTTCTTTTATCTCTTCCTTCAGTTATTTGTTCATTTTATTAACCTTTTAGCAGTAGTCTGAGAGGGCTTTATTTGTTGGATTTTCTCAACATTTTAATTCTACGTTTTAAGTGAATTACTTTGCGAGTTATCCATGGATTGTGCTTTCTTGTGGTCCTTTTTATTAGGGGAACAGACTGCCTCATACAGTGCAGTACATGATTTTTCAACTACAGCCATATTTCATCGATTTCTGCAGAGCCTTCTGTGCATAGCTTGTGGAAATCGAAGTATTCGTGTGCAAGGTATGTCATGATAGCTGCATCATCAGCTTTGTTAAAGGCATACACACGCTTTGTAGAGCCACTCTGGCGAAACCGTGCTGGATACAATAGTGTGCACATAACTATAATATGATCAGAAACACCATCAAAAATATTCACACTAACCTTTTCCTTCAGAAAATGGTCGCTTAGGAAAATAAGATCCAGTATAGAGCTTGAAGTACCCTGCACCCGAGTAGCCTTGGAAACAACTTGTGTTAGATTCAGAGTAAATAAAAAGTTTACCAGAAGGTTGTTTATTGCCGTGGACGGGCTTAACAAGTTCCAATTTACGTCTGGAAGGTTGAAGTCACCTGCCATTATTGCAGCGCTTCCCAGCATGTACCTCTGGATATACTCAAGAAGCGGCTCAAAATTGGAAGCCTCTGCGTTTGGGGGTCTGTACACAGCGCCAACGCAGGCAGAGCTCTGACTTAGCTGAACCTTACACCAGACTGCTTCGACGCCCGGAACGTCTGGCATTAGTGAATAGCGTATGCCTCGCCGTATGCCCGTGACCTGACCTTGAGTCGCCGTTGCCTAGCAACACCGCAGCCGCACCCCAACAGATGGCGCCGTCGTCGTGTTGTATATATATATATATATATATATATATATATATATATATATATATATATATATATATATATATATATATATATATATATATATATATATATATATATATATATATATATATATATATATATACTTATGAAGGGAGCTCACAGTCACCGAAACCAAGGTGCATAGGGGAATGTTTAATTTTTTTATGTGTAGTGCTTAACAGTGGGATAATAATACTTAGATTAATCTATCGCTGATAGAAAATTACTTATAAAGCAGCAGAAAAAACAACCATGCCGCCGGTGGGATCCGACCCCACGACCTCCGAATATCGCGTCCGGTGCTCTACCAACTGAGCTGCGGCGACGGCTGTCCAATCTGCTGCTCTCGTGGGTATTTATGTTTACTAGGTGTAAGCGAACCTTGAGAGCGTTCACCAGCGCCACCCTCGTCCATAACGGCGGACGTAGCACGTCCTGTATTACCGCGAGTATGATGTGGAACGTCATCTAACGGCGAGAGTGGAACTGTGAGAGAGCCCTCTTATGCTACCTATGGCATGAAGACTGCCAGAACCGAGGCCCTTGTTAAGCTAATAGCAGACAAGGTAAAGGAAATGAGGGGCTCGTTTGACAAACTTATGAAGGAAGCCAACAGTCACCGAAACCAAGGTGCATAGGGGAATGTTTAATTTTTTTGTTTTTTTTAATGCGTACTGCTGATCAGTTGGATAATAATACTTAGATTAATCTATCGCTTAAAGAAAATTACTTATAAAGCAGCAGAAAAAACAACCATACCGCCGGTGGGATCCAAACCCACGACCTCCGAATATCGCGTCCGGTGCTCTACCGACTGAGCTACGGCGACGGCTGTCCAATCTGCTGCTTTCGTGGGTATTTATGTTTACTAGGTGTAAGCGAACCTTGAGAGCGTACACCAGCGCCACCCTCGTCCATAACGATGGGCGTAGCACATCCTGTATTACCGCGAGTATGATGTGGAACGTCATCTAACGCCGAGAGTGGAACTGTGAGAGAGCGCTTTTATGCTACCTATGGCATCAAGACTGCCAGAACCGAGGCCCTCGTTAAGCTAATAGCAGACAAGGTAAAGGAAATGAGGGGCTCGTTTGACAAACTTATGAAGGAAGCCAACAGTCACCGAAACCAAGGTGCATAGGGGAATGTTTAATTTTTTTGTTTTTTTTAATGCGTACTGCTGATCAGTTGGATAATAATACTTAGATTAATCTATCGCTTAAAGAAAATTACTTATAAAGCAGCAGAAAAAACAACCATACCGCCGGTGGGATCCAAACCCACGACCTCCGAATATCGCGTCCGGTGCTCTACCGACTGAGCTACGGCGACGGCTGTCCAATCTGCTGCTTTCGTGGGTATTTATGTTTACTAGGTGTAAGCGAACCTTGAGAGCGTACACCAGCGCCACCCTCGTCCATAACGATGGGCGTAGCACATCCTGTATTACCGCGAGTATGATGTGGAACGTCATCTAACGCCGAGAGTGGAACTGTGAGAGAGCGCTTTTATGCTACCTATGGCATCAAGACTGCCAGAACCGAGGCCCTCGTTAAGCTAATAGCAGACAAGGTAAAGGAAATGAGGGGCTCGTTTGACAAACTTATGAAGGAAGCCAACAGTCACCGAAACCAAGGTGTATATAGAGGAATATTTAATTTTTTGTTTTTTTTTTTAATTGTGTAGTGCTGATCAGTTGGATAATAATACTTAGATTAATCTATCGCTTAAAGAAAATTACTTATAAAGCAGCAGAAAAAACAACCATGCCGCCGGTGGGATCCGAACCAACGACCTCCGAATATCGCGATATTCGAGAGCGGCATCGCCGGCTATATATATATATATATATATATATATATATATATATATATATATATATATATATATATATATATATATATATATATATATATATATGCACTTCGCCACAGCGTATTGTAGTCGTTATGGAGAGTGCGAAAGAGACGGACAACAACGACAGAACGAAGCGAGGAAGAGACAAAGCGCTCAAGGGTCAAGAGACGCCAGAAGAGCGCGCCGCACGACTCCATAAGCGTCGGAATGAGATGCTGCGTAGACTAAGTGCCGAGGAAACGAAGCTTTCGCAATTCAAATAAGGTTAACCCGAGCTAAACCACGGCCATTTTTTTTTCTTTAGCGGTACACGTATACTGCAGTGAATGACTAGCTGACTCAATAATGTGAGAGCAATGCTTTAAAACCTAACTACGAACCTCATGAGCCACCAAGCCGATGGTCAAAATGAGAGCAGGAAGTGAGCGGCTGCGTCACAGGATATGTTGGCACACACGCGGAACTGAAACATATAGAGCAGGCGCCAACAAACCAGAACTGGTATTACGATTTTTTTTTTTGGAGCGAAAAGCTTCACTACGCCAGCTTTTCGAGCCGTCAGCGAACCGCAAGTTTTACCTTGAATGTAGCTGGAGGTCAGTGTGGCCACAAGTTTCACCTTGAATGTAGGTAGGGGTCAAACCATGAGAAATTACTCCTGTCTCACATATCTCGGTGGATACCCGAACCACGGCCGTAAGGGAAAAAACGCGAAATAAACTTCGTTTTATGGAAAGGAAATGACGCCTGTCTCACAGGTCGTCGAAATTATTCCGGAGCCCCCGCTACGGCGCCTCTTTCTTCCTGTCTTCTTTCACTACCTCCTTTTTCCCTCCCTTAGCAGGGCGCGGTTCAGGTGTCCGCCGAGATGTGTGACAGATACTGCGCCATTTCGTTTCGCCAAAAACCAATTATCATATACTGTCTTGTGTGGGCGTCTTTAATGTCATTTGGAAGAAAGCAAGATGTTTAACAGATAAAGAAAACTCCTACTACTGAGTGTGTGTCAGTATGGCTATTTATGGAAACCGCCAGTCACTCAGCCACAAACGTAGACAGAGAGATGCAGCTTTTCGCTTTCGACCAAGCTTAACCAGAGCTAAACCACCAGGAATTTTTTTTCTCTTCCACTATATTCTGCCCTTATCTTCCGCTACGCTATCTGGCGCATCCTGACGATATCAGAGGTATGACTAGTCACTGTGATACAAAACTTGCTGTGCTGTAGAGAGCTGAGCCTACAGATTTTTTTTCTGGGGGGGGGGGGGGGGGTGACGTAAAAAAGCAACTTAGACTATGCGGGACGCCGTAGTGAAGGGTTCTGGAAATTTCGATCACCTGAGGTTCTTTAATGTTCACTGACATCGCACAGTACACGGGGCTCTAGAATTTCGTCTCCACCGAAATTCGACCGCCGCGGCCGGGATCGAACCCGCGTCTTTCGGGCCGGCAGCCGAGCGCCATAACCACTGAGCCACCGCGGCGGCGCGTGCAGCAACTAATAAGCCTTCTTGCCAGAAAAGCTCCCTTCGTTTGCCGCTTAACCATTCTATTCCTTTACCGGCTGCATTGATAACGCTGAGAAAAGAGTTTAAAAAGTATATATTTTTTAATTTGCGAAACCCTGTCGTTGGCCCGTACTCACTGCTCGCTGGAGATGCTTTATGTTGAAGCGATAACGCCTGCAGTCCAGCAGAAGTAACAAATCTTGAATAAGCGCAACCGCTGCAAGACAATAACCTTTTAATGTGGAAAAGTGCGACCGCCGGCTTAGCTTGCCACATGTTCGCGAGGAGTAATAGATCAGTGCATTGTTTACTCGGCAAGCATGACGCTCCAAAGAGCAACTGCCTCTATCTTGGCCGGGCTGCCTTTGTTTCCCCGCTCTAATTGTTGGCGTCTAGGGAGCGCTGCTTTACAGTATAAGTTGAGCATAGGCCTACATAAGAAAAAGAAGAGCAGGAAGCGTTAAAAAGACTTTATTAAGGACGAATATTGTTTACAGGAAGCGCAATGCACGTGAGAACATCTCCGTTACATGCAGCGAGCAACTTGATGCCAATGCCCCTTTGTTCTGTGTCTCACAGTTTTGTTGAAATGGAGTTGGAAGCTATACAGTTGACTCAAGCGCTTGAGAGGATGCATTCTAAAAGTTGTTTTCACTTAATTAAGAGCGATGAGTGGCTGGACTACGGCCATCGTATTAGCCTGGAGTGCAGTCGCGGATATAGCGCAATGACGGAGCTACGACCAACAACTGCCGGAGGCGCCGGACATCTACGTGAATGTGAACCAATAACGAGAGAAACACTAGCAGGGGGCGTTAGGCACTGGCCACGGCAGCTGAGAATCCACCTCCCATGCGGGAAGTGCGGGGTTAGATCCCCAGTGCCGCAGAGTACCCAGCGGTGATACAATGGGTACAAGCTTTCCCCTCGCCTGGTGCTCGGCTTATTTAGGGTGAAATGCTTGGGAAACGGGTCTTCGACCCCGCCTTGAGTGAAAGAAAAAACCTTGTGCCATGGCGCTCTTTGGCCGCAGATGCCCTTGCGCCATAAAAATTCCTTATCATCATCTCATCACTGGTTCGTATCCTAGTGTCTGCGCGCAGCCACCAGTAATTTCTGGTCTTCGCTTCGCCCGATCAGATTAGTTTTTCGTGATTGGATGATAAAGGTTCCGGATATTCAGGGACTGTTATGAAGCGCGAAGAACTTTGACATTTCGGCTCCCGATTTTGTAGCCCTAGCTCCAGCTTCTATTCATTGCTATCAAATTGTTCGACATCGTATAATAACAACGTTTCGCTTCGGCGCGCCGCTTCATTTTGGTATCGACCGCAGTGGTAGCCTAGTAATCTGAACATCCGCCTAGCGTGCGAGAGATGCGGGGTTCCATACACAGTGCCGCCGGGCGCACACACAAGTGATACAATGGGTACAAGGTTTTCCCTTGGCTGCTACTCGGATTATCTAGAGTGAAATGCTTGGGAAATGGGCTTTCGCCACACCTTGTGCAGACGAAAAACACCATGTGGCCGTGGTGCTCTTCGGCCAGATATGTCGTCGCGCCATAAATATTCACGATATTCAGAGCCATTTCTTTGTTCTCTTTCCGAATACTGCAGACGAGCCACGGCTGTAGCTTCAAAAGGCACCCTTTTGGCCACAATTCGTCACTGCATTACAACCTCTTTCGGAAAAGCGTTACAGAAAGGCAGATGAAAGAACAAAATGCGTTAAATTGAAACAAAACAGTTAAGTACAACATGGATAAAATATTCGTGCGAGCACACGGAAAAGGTCGTGACCCCTTGCTGATACCACGTCAGGCAGTAGGTGCATTGTTCCAGTCATGAGAAGCTGGAGCTGCGAACGAATAGAAAGGGAGAGAGAGCGAGAAACAAAAGAAAATAAAAGCAGGGCGCGAAACCAGGCAATGCCCAGTTGGCAACTCTACGCCTGACGAGGGGGATAAAAGGAGCAAAAGAGAAGAGCGCAGGAAAGTTCAGTTCGTTGTATGGAGCGTGTCATTGTCCATAAAGACAAAAGACGACGCCCACAGTGTGTCTACAGTCTGGCGCTGTATACAGACTGTAGGCTCTTCAGAATTTGAGGAGTGCCTTGGCGCTCTCGAAATGCGATGGTTGAGGCTACGCTTACATGAGTTGCCACCTGTTTTAGAGGATGTAAGTCCAAGCGGCGGAATGCTGGTTCCAAGACACTCTTTGTCAAGCAAAGGTACGGACAAAGTACGTGCACAGTCGTTTCTTACCACCTACAAATAACGTCCCAAAGGTTAATGTGGCCTATGAGGGACGCCATTGTTGAAGACTTTGAATTAACTAAGACCATCTTGGTTTCTTAATGATACGCTAATACCCTGCAGCACATGGACGTTTCTGCATTTCGCCTCCACCGAAACGCGCCAGCGGCTGCTGGGATTCGATGCCGCGTCCTTGGGCTCAGCAGCCGAGCGCCATAGGCACAGAACCGCCGCGGCAAAAACAACGCTGAACTGCTTTCGCCGTGCGTAGGCTCATCGATGTAACATTGGTCGGTGACAGCCGTGCTTCTATTTTCGTGACAGCGGAAAAACCTTTTGAAACTGTTATATTCGAGCCAGTCAAGGTATTGCAGGGTGCGGGGGGTGGGGGGGGGGGGGAATTGCGGGGAAGTCGTATCGTTATCTACGTCGCCCTTCACATCCATCACCGTTTCTTTACAATGCAAAACTGTATCGATTGAAATGAGTGTTTTCGTTTCATTGGCTTACCACTGTTCGCACTCCTTGTACTGTACGATGGCAGTGCAGATCAAAGAAACCCAGGGGGTCGAAATTAATTCAGAGTCCTTCAGTGCGGTGCCTCTTTAGCCCATGCACAGCATCGGGACACTAAGCCACACATGCCACCAGAACAAGCGCGTAATTTAAATTGACTAACTGAACACATTTGACCGCTCGGGGCCACACAATGTCCTTGCTGCACTTGGATTAAGTCACCAAAGGGCATCGAACGAAGGACATGTTTAGATCCACAACGGGAGGTTAAACCATGGTTATGCTTTGTGTGTGGCAGGCGTAGCACTGTACAGGATGGCTGTACGCAGCTTTTTGCAAAAGCCAAAGTGCCGTTCGACGTTCAAACACCGCGCCTCAACTCAATGTACACGGACGTGTCAGAGCAGTCCGCTGAATATATACAAGGAGCAAATGTTCTTCACGGTTACCTCGGTGATGTTAGCATTTCACTTTGCAGGTGAGCAGATTTTCATTCCTCAACGGAAGCATCAGAGTGCGAAGCGCTACTTTTGTGAACATGACTTCACGTGCAGGATATGCGGGAACTAACGAAGGTGAGGACGAGCGAACAGTGAGACCAAGCACAATACAAATACTTTCGACCGAATGACTATCAAAAGCGCTGACCTGGGACGAGCTGAATAAGCTGCGAAGTCCAAAACGACCCCACTGAAGCTCAGAATTTGAATCCACGGCAGCGCCCCAATTACGTCGGAACTGAGCCGTACTCTGCGTAGGAGCAGCTGCCAGTAGTTGAATTTCATGATGGTTTTTATCACGATGCTCCATTTTTGTAAGGTTCGCGCGTCACTAAAAAAAATTAAATAGGCTGTTGCTCGAGAATCCCTCGTTTATTTTCCGCTAAGGGTTTGGCGCCAGAAACTGCAGTTCCGCATCAGCGGCGGCCTGTGGCCACTTCGCGTTGAAATGCTATTGGCTTTGCGGCCATCTGTCGTGACACGCTGAACTGAGAACATGTAGTTTTGCAGTGCAAAAGTGCCAAAGCCTTGTGGTGTAGCGAGACAAGCATAGCCGCCAGCGGAATAACCTCCTCGGAAGCGAGAAATGAATATGCCGCTTTGCACCGGATCGACCAGGAAGATGCATTTTATGTCGCGCAGAAAAAAAAAAAGAAATTCAAGGTTGCTGTAAACTGACGCATCACAATAAGAGTTTGTGCCATTTTTCTACACGGTTCATAATACGGCAACTCCGTACTTAAGGTTACGAAGAAACTAGCGTTCTCCAGACACACCTCGGCAAAGGCAATGCGCGCGATTTTTGCTTAATTGTTAGCGAAATAATTTTTTTTGGTATCGTCATCACCTTCACCAAATAATTTCAACAGACGTACAACTCGTGCAAGTA
The DNA here is from genome assembly GCF_052857255.1 of Amblyomma americanum. NCBI lineage: Eukaryota > Metazoa > Arthropoda > Arachnida > Ixodida > Ixodidae > Amblyomma > Amblyomma americanum. Next base: position 328,599,953 of record NC_135497.1, on the reverse strand, counting down.
ATAGTTGGGTCAATAGCCGAAGCTAGTTCAGTCTCATGTTTGGAAATATAATTGGAAATATAATTGAAACATAACGAAAGTGTGATATATATCGCATAAAACCGCGAAATCTTTCTAATAATTGAAGAGTCTAAACGACAAGAAAAAGACATTTAAGAAACTTGAGAATTTCTAAACATCAAAAAAGAAAATCGCAAAAAGGTAAAACACGCAAACGTATGAAAGTGCTTCATTTGTACAGTTCAAAACTAGGTAAGAGCAATGCATTTTGTAAAAAAAAAAAGTTGATAATTCTTCACTCGTTGATAACTCTTTTGTAGCGAGCTCCACGCAACCGTTTTGGAGGGCTCGCTTCGGGTTCCGTTTCGAAGAAAAAGAAGACGAAGAGGGAGCCTTACGCTCAGTGCAGCCGAAGTTTGGACACAAATTTGCGCGCAATGAATATTCCTGTTGCAAAACGCGAGCGAGACCGGGAGGGCTTGCGATGACGCCGTCGGCTCCGAGACGACGAGCAAAGTAGCAGACCGCCACGCAGCCCCTTTTGGGCTGGAAATGATATGGCATCGTCTAGTTCCCGTCAATAACCCTCGCTCAAGCGCATCCACCGCGGTCTCCAGATGTAGTAACGGATTATATGTGTACTCTTCAGATGAACCTATACTTATTCTTCTACCACTCGCCTCCCATCTTCGCTAGGTGGACTTCCCGCTTAATCGCCGTTTCCAGAGCGCTCAGAAACCACGAAGAATGTCGCAGTGGCCCTCCCTCCCCTTATTTTTCCGCGCATCTCCGACTCCCGCAATAAAAGCCCCGAGAAGTTAGCGCGTCCCGTGCGCCTGGTGCGAAGGTCGGCTGCGGCGGACCCCGTTTGGAGATCGCTCCCATAAGCGCCCCGTGCCTAATGACAAAAACTCCGTCGCCGCGGTCGATGCGACGCCGTTTAAGGCGTCCCGTTCGTTTCCACTTCATTCGCGTGCACATCCGAGTGCGGGGCCTCTCTCCAGTATACGAGTGCGACGCACCGGCGTGGTCGATATGGCGAGGCGGCCTGCATGCGCTTGCGGAAAACGAATGGAAAGGGGCCACGCGCCGCGTCCCCGACAGATGCCTATGGAGCAGGAGGAGGGGCACCATCGAGAGTGCGAGATATGATGTCGCGCCACGTTCTGTACGCGTGAGGGCGAGCGAAGAAGACGCGTAGTATACGGAGAACAGCACTGCGCTGCAGCGCGCGCTAAGATGGCTTGCTCTTGGCTGAGTGCCAAAGCCCGCCAGAGCGAGTAAGCAAAGAACCCACTGGCATGGGAGGCTATGCAAGGGTGAGCTGACGGGCGAGTTAGTGCTGCATGGTCACAGCACAGCGCAAAATTCAAGAAGAGACACACAGAAAAACTGCTGTGTGCAGAGTGCGCTTGTATTCTTATTTGTGGGTTTATGGGGTTTAACGTCCCAAAGCGACTCATGCTATCAAGAATGCCGTATTGAACGGCTCCGGATAATTTTGACCACCCGGGGTTCTTTAACGTGCACTGATATCACGCAGTTCACGGGCCTCTATTGCAGTATTTCACCTCCATCGAAAGGCTAGCGCTGCGGCCGGTATCGAACCCGCGTCTTTCGGTTCAGCAGCCGAGCACCATAGCCACTGAGCCACTGCGGTGGCTATATTTGTTTGTATTTATTTTTGGCAGAATACAGGTACAAATAATGAATAAGGAAGGTTACAAGTGAACCATTCTAGTAAGATAGACGAGGGAAAAAGCGTTTGAATTATGCCTGACAAGGCCTCGCTTTTTGGCGAGAAACAGATGAACTCCAGTTGCTTTACTAGGCCATTGTAGAGGAGAATACATAAATTACACTGTGAATCTCACCGCGTAAAGAAAAGAAACTGGCGACGTAATGTAATAATTGCACTATATGGTATGCACTAAAATGATAGGTACTGCAGTATACACAGGGAAGTGTTCTCAAGAGAAAGATAACATTGCATCGGCAGTAAAATTACTACACTATCAAAAATGCAAGAACAAGAGACATATAATCACACTGTAAGAAGAAACACGGCAGCATGAGCAAAACACTAAAACAAATGAGAACGGTTAAAAACCGAAGTCATTTTACACCCTCTAAAGAAAGACTTTTTACTCGAATTTTTTTTAAGTAGAGAGTAATCGACACCCGATGCACTATCAATCAGTTGTGGAAATTGGTTCAAAAGCTCTAATTCGAGATTGCAATAATTACGTCCCATATGAAGTTCTCTTTTCTTAACGTATAGATGCCTTCTTATTATAATCGTGTGTGGTTTTCCTTGTTTATGTCCTTTTCCTTGGCGCTGTGTTGTGGGAATGGTGGGTAGTGAAAACGCCCCAAAAGAAGCATGACTCCCTTTGGGTGAAACTTGGATTTCTACAAAGCGCTAGTATTTGGCATTCTTACCCTACACCTGGGCCAATGAGGCTCGGTTTAATGCGTCCAAATTTCACTGTGGCTGCCGAAGTTTTCCCCGTGCATACCCAGGATTACACCTAGAGTGCATAATTCATTTGTTATGCGCAGAAAAAAAGCAGTATGTTTTGCCTGCTCACAGCAGATACTTTGAAAATCCATATAAACAAAGCTGGCAGTGTAATTTCGGACAAATGATCAGGACAGAGGCCAGAACATGCAGAGAATGCGTAACCCCCAATAGACCGCCAGAGTTGTCACTAAATATGGGGCAGAGACACAATGAAACCCGCTAATGACGGGCTTGGATACCAAAAATATGCCCCATTTTATGCGCATTCCACGGCCTTAGAGCTGTAGGTTGCTCATACTGATTATGAAATTGGATATATCAACATGTGAGATGGCTGAGCCTTATCGTTCTGTTACTGCGTGCCAGGTCACGTGTCGGCCGATTTCGGCCGCGGCTGGGCCCGATTCTCGATATTCGCCAGTCCGCCCATAGCAAGGCGTGCCCATGACGAGTACATCGGGGCGATGCCAGGGTACGTAAACGCAGAATAGGATGACGAAATTGAAAATAAAGAAAAAAGTATGAAAAAATCGGAGGACGCTTAAGCTTCGCCTTTAAGAGTGGAACGCGACAGCGTGTTGCAGCGCTGCCAGGGAGTCCACGGAACGCCATCGCCTTACCTGTTGGACAAATCGCTCGGAGTCTCCCTCTGAAGACCTCTGAAAACAACACAGACGCTGCTCCACACTAGCACTCAGACGTTTGCTGTTCCATCACACGTGCTCAGAAACAAACGACACTACGCCGACGCAGAAAGGTCTCCTACGCGCACACCGGCGGCCTCGAACCTACACTAGATAAGGAGATTTCCAGATGGGAACTTGAAGCCGCCATGGAGAAACTACACACCACTTCGGCCCCGGGGCAGACAAAATCAAGAACAAGATGCTCAGGAATCTGGAAGAGCGCTCCCTGCAAGCCATAACAGACCTCTTCAACAAGCGCTGGCAAGCTGGAGCGCTATCAGCCCAATAGACGCACGCCCGTATAACATTTATTCCGAAACCAGGCAAGCCTCTAGATCCAAATAACCTACGACCAATCTCGCTCACATCCTGTCTAGGCAAACTGTTTTAAAATATTGGCCCTCCAGTGCCGAAATGCAAAACGCACGCGAGGAATACTAGTTTTGGACCAAACCAAACCCGTTGACAACGTTAACCACTCCGCCATCCTATAAGCGCTCGCGGCACTAGGAACCGGCCCGCAGCTTTTCTAAGACACCACACAGCAGAAATCTGCTTCGGGTCTCTCCTCCCCAACCTGTGCACTCGGAGGCTGAGGCACCCCGCAAGGGTAAGTCATCTCGCCGCTGCTCTTCAAAATAACTCACTCCCATGGCTAAGGCGTTGAACGCAGTAAGTAATCTGTCGCACACCTTTGCCTACGATATTACACTGTGGACAACCACAGGAAATGCCGGAGCCATAGAAGAAACATTGCAGGCCGGTGCCGACCTGGTGTCAGCGCATGCTGCAAACGTCGGCCCGGCCTGCTCCCCTACCAAATCCGAGTTGCTCATTTTTCGACCACGTAGATGTCGGACGGACCTAGCCACCCCCCCCCCCCCCGCCTCCAATACTACTCGCGTTGGATGGCACCCCATGCCAGAGGTGGAAAAGGTCCGATCCTAGGCATCCCACTCCAGAGCAACGGTAAGAACACCGCCACGATAACCAAACTCACAAACACCCTCTATCAGAACATGCTGCTCATACGAAGAATTGCCAACAGACACAGGGGCATGACAGAGCATGACCTCCGTCGCCTAGTTCAAGCATTCCTCGTGAGCTGCAGAGTATACTCGCTCCCATATCTCTTCCTCATGAGAGCAGAAGAAAAAATCAACGCCGTGATTCGCCAGGCATACAAGACCGCACTCAACCTCCCTCGACACACCTCCAACGAACGGGTCTTACTCATGGTCATACATATCACACTAGCCGTGCTTACAGAAGCTCACCGTACGGCACAACTTGAACGTCTTTCCTCCACCCCCACAGTTTGCAGCATCGTTAACAATTTAGGCCTTAACCCAACCAACACTCTTAGACTTACGTACCCCACCCCCGGGGCCACCAAAAAGCTTCCAACAGTTCATCCACTCCCGAAAAACATGCGCCCAGTCCACCACCAAGCTTGACGCGCAGTTAGAGCCCCACAAACGTTATCACCAACACACGCAGTCTGTCTACGTAGATGCAGCGGCATACACCACTCAACCGGCCTTTGCCATTAGCGCTATCAGCCACAGTCTTTCACCACTAGCAGCTGTATAGCTTCTAACGTACACATCGCTAGAAGCCGGCGAAGCTGCAATTGCCCTTGCGATCTTCTGCACCACTGCCACACTCGTATTTAGTGACTCAAAAATCACGATTAGAAACTTTGACAAAGGGCGGATGCATGCCGTCGCTCATGAAATTCTCAAGTCATCTCAGCCCCCCAATAGGCCCATTCAACTCATATGGGTCCCCGCGCACGCGGGCCATCCAGGCAACGAAGCCGCCCATGACACCGTCGAGCGTACGTTAACCGAGCAGGGCAATTCTCCGAGCCAGGGAGCGCCCGAAATAGATTGATCACATACCACGAGATTTCACTCCACTACAGGGAGCAACAATTCCACTGTCCTCCGCCTCACGAATCACTCACTAAATTAGAGCAGGTGACGTAGCGCCAGCTACAATCTCGCACCTTTCTCTCCCCCGCCCATTTATCACTAATGAACCCAGAGCTCTTATCTCATATGTTCAGCCCCAAGAGCTGATTTCCATTACATACCCTACATATGCTCTGACTTCCAGCCCACATCACAGTGGCAACTCACTGACCTCCAGTGATGGGAGGTCCCGGTGTCCAGCTCCTACCCAGATGTCCAAAAGCAGCTGATGGGCTGAGCTTTGGAAGTCGCCGGGCGTCACCGACTGCCGGCCACTTCACGAGACCAATAACCAACCCAAGAATAGCCTAAGATACGGCTTTAAAGCGAAAGCCTGTAATGGCTCATACTGTCGTCTGTTCGCAGAGGGTGTCCCGCGTGTAACTCGAGAACTAAAAAATATAGCAGAAAAAATGGGTGCTTCAGATAGAGGAGTAAAAAATAAATCTGGAAGTCGAGTTTCATGACTGTAGAGTAGTTAGTTAATTAATTATATACAAAAATGTTGAAATTGCTTCGAAATAGCGCAGACGTCAATATAGCCACGGGAACATTGTGACGTCACATCCACCAGAAGTCGTCACGGCACAGTGAAAATAGTCAAAGTATGATCGGTAGAACGTCGGATTTGCGTCAGACTAGATGAAAAATAGGTAATTAAGCGTAATTAATACTTAAGATCCCCAGAATATGTATAATTTCGGTATGGATATAGCCACGGAAACGGTGTGACGTAACATCTACTGGAAGTCGTCAAGGCGTAGTGAAAATTTTCACATAACGGTCGGAAAAACATCGGATTTACGTCAGATTAAACGGGGAAAATGTGTAATTAAGCTTATTAACACTTAAGACCCCCTAAAGATGTATAATTTGGGTATCAATATAGCCACCGATATAGGTGCAGTAGTGGAGGAATCCGGAATGATTTCGACCACATGTGGATCTTTAACGTTCACTGGCATCGCACAGCACACGGGCGCCTTAGCGTTTCACTTCCATCGAAACGCAGCCGCCGCGGTTGAGTTCGAACCCGGGAACTGCGAATCACTAGCCCATCGCGCTAACCACTGAGCCACCGCGGCGGGTTTTCCTCAAAAATAAAATCAAATTGGTTTTGATGGAAAAGAAGTGGCGTAGTACATGTATCACATATCTGTGGACACCTGAACCGCGCCGTAAGGGAAGGAATAAAGGAGGGAGTGAAAGAAGAAAGGAAGAAAGAGGTGCCGTAGTGGAGGGCTCCGAAATAATTTCGACCAGCTGGGGATCTTTAACGTGTACTGAAATCGCACAACTCACGGGTCCCTTAGTGTTTCGCCTCCATCGAAACGCAACCGCCACGGTCGGGTTCGAACCCGGTAACTCCGTACCAGAAGCCGAGCGCCTTAACCACTGAGCCACCGCGAAAAATAATAATAATAATAATTGGTTTTTTTGGGGGAAAGGAAATGGCGCAGTATGTCTCATATATCTTTGGACACCTGAACCGCGCCGTAAGGGGAAGGATAAAGGAGGGAGTGAAAGAAAGGAAGAATAGGTGCCTTAGTGGAGGGCTCCGGAATTATTTCGACCACCTGGGGATCTTTAACGTGCACTGACATCGCACAACACACGGGCGCCTTAGCGTTTTTCCTTAATAAAAACGCAGCCGCCGCGGTTGGGTTCGAACCCGGGAACCTCCGGATCAGTAGTCGAGCGCCCTAACCACTGAGCCACCGCGGCAGGGCCCACCGCGAAAAGCCATTTTCAATTTTCAAGACGAAAGTGGCTCTTCGCGGTGGCTCAGTGGTTAAGGCGGTCGCCCACTGATTCGGAGTGGTGGTGGTAGTGGTTTTATTAAAAATAATAGTAAAAAGGAAGGAAAAGATTTTTGCTAGCCCCGGCATCTGCCATCGATACTGAAGCACCTGAGCTGGGGCAGTGGAAATAAAGGACAGCAGGCAGAATGGAGAAATGAAATGAAAGAGGTGAGGGGACAGGAATAGAGGACAGGGCGAGAAGTAATATGTACAAACTATTTACACAATAAGTAATGTGTCCAGGTTGTGCGCGTGATTAGTTCATTTAAGAGGAATTAAATCACACACGCGCACAGCACTGTGTAGGTTACAACTGGAGTGGGGCGTCCAGTTATTAATCGTTCAAGGTAGAACTCGCGGAGCGTTCGGTCACTGCGTGTAACTACCTGACGGAGAACAGACGGGACGTCAAGCCCGTGTGTTCGAGGAATCGGCTCGAATCCTACCGTAGCGGCTGCGTTTTGATGAAGGCGAAACGCTAAGGCACCCGTGTACTGTGCAGCTGCTGCTGCTGATGTTGGTGATAATAAGAAAGAAAAGGAAAGTGCTCGGGCCTGCCTACAGACTCAAGCCGAACCACGCTCGCTGCCGCGTGCTCATAGCCGGAGAGTTATAGGATAGGAGTAATAATAATAATAATTGGTTTTGGGGGAAAGGTAATGGCGCAGTATCTGTCTCATATATCGTTGGACACCTGAACCGCGCCGTAAGGGAAGGGATAAAGGAGGGAGTGAAAGAGGAAAGGAAGAAGAGGTGCCGTAGTGGAGGGCTTCGGAATAATTTAGACCACCTGGGGATCTTTAACGTGCACTGACATCGCACAGCACACGGGCGCCTTAGCGTTTTTTCCTCCATAAAAACGCAGCCGCCGCGGTCGGGTTCGAACCCGGGAACTCCGGATCAGTAGTCGAGCGCCCTAACCACTGAGCCACCGCGGCGGGGCAAGGATAGGAGAGCAGAGATAGAAAATGCGTACGCTACTATGCTCCGGGCCGATTCCGGAGGCAGTGCAATTACGGGCCGACCCGTGCCAGAGTGCTTAAAGTCAAGCACTCCGCCTGCGCGATTTCAGTGCACGTCAAGGACCCCCAGGTTGTCGAAATTATTCCGGAGTCCTCCACTACGGCACCTCTTTTTTCTTTCGTCTTTCACTGCCTCCTTTACCCCTCCCTTTCTTTAACCGGGAACTCCGGATCAGTAGCCGAGTGCCTTCACCACTGAGCCACCGCGAAAATTCATTTTCAATTTTCAAGGCGACCCGCCGCGGTGGCTCAGTGGTTAGAGCGCTCGGCTACCGATGCGGAGTTCCCGGGTCGAACCCGACGGCGGCGTCTGCGTTTTTATACAGCCAAAACGCTAAGGCGCTTGTGTGCTGTGCGATGTCAGTGCACGTTATAGATCCCCAGGTGGTCGAAATTATTCCGGAGCCCTCCACTACGGCACCTCTTTCTTCCTTTCTTCTTTCATTCCCTCCTTTATCCCTTCCCTTACGGCGCGGTTCAGGTGTCCACCGATATATGAGACAGATACTGCGCCATTTCCTTTCCCAAAAAAAACAATTATTACTGTTATTTTTTCAAGACGCAGTTCCGGACTGCATCCAGAGAGACGCAGTTACTGTCCCTTTCCTTCTCTCGTAACTTCGCCCTCTAGAAGGGGCGGAGAACACTGCGATGCGCAAAGGCATACCGCTGAATGACACTTAACGCCCACCAAGGCCTTCATCGAACTGTCGACATCATTGATGATAAAATGCCTTGGTCGCCTTCATAATGAGAGCGCACTGGTTCGCATTGACTGTAGGATTTTTAAAAATTGTTCGCGCATTCGTGGAAATACTGCGCATGCAACCAGTACTACATCTCGCGTCCTGCAAGGTGGCGACGGAGAGCCAGTAAACCAGTGACTTGGCTCCAATGGCAGTAGAGCACTCCATTGCTGTATAGTTTTCGGGGTTTGGCGTATGTTGGCATTTCTGGTTTAGACACTATATAATGTTATTACGGAGCGATCAAAAACGGATCAAATACTGAAACACCACCCTTCGTCAACTTCAACAAGTTATCGTCGTCAATTGCGTACCAAGCGCCCGTTGCAAGTTTGCTCGGCAGACACGTAGCCTTCACGGCCTTCGTTCAAAATTTTCTCCGCACTTAGGTCAACAGTAGAGTAGCTTGATTTCAGACGCCGCGTGGCCGGGGAAGCCAGCGGACGCTCCTCACCTCGGCTCCGTGGATTTTCACTCGGGACGGCGGATCTTCGACGTGAAATGGACTGATACCACCCATTATCGATCAGCGAAGGTGTTCGGCACCCGTTCCCACCATTTTCTGTGTAATTCTGACCATTTTTTGCCCGAGAAGGACACTACCGCTCCGCACCAAGTACGGAACACTAGGCCTCGCGTTGATCCTAGCACAACAAGGTCCCCCGCCAGTGCTGCCGCCGGTTAGGCCTACGGCCACCGGCGCGTCTAGACTCGCCTCGCCTCTGTATTCACCTCAGCAATGATTGTTTACGGCGTAGAAGGCGACGAAATCAACCCCGAGCACTTCGCTAACAACCCGCGTTGGTTGAGAGCAATCCAAGCCAGCAATGTCTTCCCCAACCAAGCCGCTTCGAATCCGGCTCTGAAGCAGGCCGCCCAAGTTCCCCCACCCGCCGGCCCGGCCCGGCCACGTCGGCGTCGCCCAATCAAGGCCAGACCATTCCTCAAAAACCTAACCATCATGCTCCACTACCAAAACTCCCGGCTACGGAAGTAATTTTCAGACGTGGTGGCAGATTGGATCTTAGACAATGTTAATGGCGGCGCCCTGGTGCCTATTGTGTGCGCGGCTGTGAAGCTCAACCACCATGACGCCCGGCAGCACGACCGACTCAGAGTTAGCCCACATAAGAACTCATTCACGATCAGCACCCCTGCCGAGGTGCGTGCCAAAAACTACGTGCGGCAGCAAACGTTCCAACTCAAAGGCAAGCAATTCCCGGTAAAGGCTTGCATCACCGCGCCCGACGGTGCCGCACATGATATTCTCTAAAACGCAATCTACAACATATTCAACAACCTCGTCGCACTAAATCATAGACGATCCTACACAATAGCAGACGCACGCGCTCTTTAGGCCACACTAAATCAATCCTGATCACCTTCATCAAAACCAAGGAGGTTCCCCAGCGGCTCAACTTGTTCGGAGCCGTGTATAACTGCCACACCTTCAAAGCCAAGGTAGAGGCCTGTTTTAACTGCTTGAGACCGGGCCCTCGATCGGACGCCTGCCCGCAAGTTGTCAGCAACCGATGTCACAGGTGCGGCGACACCCGTCCGGCAACTTCAACTCCAGCGTGCGACTCCAAATCTATTCTGTGCGGTGGCTATCACTTCACGGGATAAAAAATGCAATGTCCGGTTCGATCGGGCTGGCAACCTGAAATCCAACACCAAAGCTACCACCACAGGCGACCCTGCCGCGTCTTCATCCACCGAGAACACGTACGGCTCGGCATTCCCGGTCATCACGCAGCCGCCTTTGGGGCATCTTCAGAACCAAGTCCAGGCCCGCCTCATGGAAAAGCCAGCACAGGAGCCGGTCCTCCTCCTTCCCGCCACTCCCGGGACCTCCCTCGCTCGCTAAAGAGAATGAAGAGCTTAGAGCACAACTGTGACACTAGAGCTTAGATATTGCAGAGCTCCGCCAACAATTACAGCTACTTTTCAAGAGAGAACAGCCTACGAAGAATTCGGTCCTCGCCAGCCCAGTATAAAGTATCACACCTAAGCAACCCACATCTTCCCGTGCCTCCACCTCCTCCTCACGCGCTGTGTCACCTACCCGCAACCTTAAGCGCAAGGCGCGAGCCGAAAATGACTCCCACAACTCGGTAGACATCACCAAGCTCACTCAGCTAACCTCGATAATTCAAGGCATCGAACAAAACGTGAACGCCCTACGCACTCATGCTGCAGAACGGATGGCAAGCATTGCAGGCCGGCTTATTGCCCTCGAACATTGCCAAGGCGCACATGAAGCCTCAACGGCTCAAATCCAGCCCCACATATAAGGAACATTCATCACCCAGCAAAAACAGCCCAAATCTCATAGACCCATCAGTCGCCCCCAACATGGCTGCACAACGTAGATGCATTTGAGTCAACCACCGTGCTGTCACGAACACGAGTGGCGACACTGGTCCACCGTAAATTTACCGCAATTGAGCAAGCTTTAGAGCTTGATGACATAGACGGCCTCCTAGTAGAACTCTTACCCCGCATACGCAAGGGCAGCAGCCTCTTCATATTAAACACATACAGCCCGCCAAAAGTCCCTCCGCCAGCTCTCATTGCAGCAACGCGCAAGGCACTCATCACCAGTGCGCACTAATCCTTAATGATAATTGGTGACTTTAACGCCAACTGCACCAGTCGGGGGTAGCGTAAAAACTGAAGTAAAGGCACCTCGGTTAGTACTTTCATCTACAACAAGACTTATCCCTGCTCAACGACCTAGACCAACCCACAAGGCTCGGAACAAATATTCAACGCAACACCAGTCCGGACCTAACCGTTTCAAAACACTTCCCCAACAGTCATTGGACAAACACGCAGCACTCGTTCGGTAGTGATCACTATATACTCAGCACTGAATCAACCTCAGAACCTTAGCCCAGGTTAGAAAACGACGAGGTGGTGGGCTGGGACAAGTTCCGTCTAATCCGACGAGACGTCCCAGACACCATCACAGATATGGACACCTGGACACAAACCCTCACAAAGGACGTGGCTGAGGCCACGTCCACAATCCCTGACACCGCAAATGCAGAGATGGCAGACAGTCGCCTACTACATCTTTGGGAAGCGCATGCCAGCCTTCAAAAAAGGTTGCTCGCTCACAAACAAAATGGGCCACCCAAGCGGCGCATAGCTGCGCTCGTAAAGGAGACTGAAGCACATGCGAGCCGAATGGGACACCAGCAATGGGGAAAGTTGTGCGATCTTATGAGCGGCAACCACGGCCTCAAACACACGTGGCCATTTCTTCGATGGTTGCTTGAATCATGAGACACAAAAAAATGCAAAGGAAAAATGTCAAATACATACTACACAAGCTCCGTCTACAGGATGACGTCTTGTTAACCGCCCTAAAAGTACAATACTTTACCACAACTCCACGTACCCCGATCCCTACTTACACCGGCGGCCTCAATCCCACACTAGATGAGGACATTTCCAGATGGGAACTTGAAGCCGTTATGCAGAAACTACACACCACTTCGGCCCCGGGGGCAGACAAAATCAAGAACAAGTTTCTCAGGAATCTGGACGAGCGCTCCGTGCAGGCCATAACAGACCTCTTCAACAAGTGCTGGCAAGCTGGAGCTCTATCAGCCCATTAGACGCACGCCCGTGTAATATTTATTCCGAAACCAGGCAAACCTCTAGATCTAAGTAAGCTACGACCAATCTCGCTCACATCCTGTCTAGGCAAACTGTTTTAAAATATGGTCCTGGAACGCCTACAATACCATATGGACAACCACGACCTAGTCCCCCACACGATAATTAGCTTCCGCAGTCACCTGTCCACAAAGGACGTTATGCTTCAGATCTTGGAAGAGGCCCTCCAGTGCCGAAATGCAAAACGCACGCGAGGAATACTAGTTTTGGACCTAACCAAACCTTTTGACAACGTTAACCACTCCGCCCTCCTATAAGCGCTCTCGGCACTAGGAACCGGCCCGCGCTCCTTCAAATATATCTCAGCTTTTCTAAGACACCACACAGCAGAAATCTGCTTCGGGTCTCTCTCCTCCCCACCTATGCGCTCGGCAGCTGAGGCACCCCGCAAGGGTAAGTCCTCTCGCCGCTGCTGTTCAACATAACACTCATTCCCATGGCCAAGGCGTTGAACGCAGTAAGTAATCTGTCGCACTCCTTTGCCGACGAGATTACACTGTGGACAACCACAGAAAATGCCGGAGCCATAGAAAAAACATTGCAGGCCGGTGCCGACCTGTTAGCAGCGCATGCTGCAAACGTCGGCCTGGCCTGCTCCCCTACCAAATCCGAGTTGCTCATTCTTCGACCACCTTGATGTAGGACGGACCTAGGTCCCCCCCCCCCCCCCTCCGCCTCCAATACTATTCACGTTGGACGGCACCCAACCCAGAGATGGAAAAGGTACGATCCTAGGCATCCTACTCCAGAGCAACGGTAAGAACACCGCCACTATAACCAAATGCACAAACATCCTCTATCAGACCATGCGGCTCATACGACGAATTGCCAACCGACACACGGGCATGACAGAGCATGACCTCCGTCGCCTAGTTCAAGTATTCGTCGTCAGTTGCACAGTATACTCGCTCCCATATCTCTTCCTCACGAGAGCAGAAGAAAAAATCAACGCCATGATTCGCTAGGCATACAAGACCGCACTCAACCTCCCTCGACACACCTCCAACGAACGGGTCTTACTCATGGGCATACATAGCACACTAGCCATGCTTACAGAAGCTCACCGTACGGCACAACTTGACCACCTTTCCTCCACCCACACAGGCTGCATCGTTAACAATTTAGGCCTTAACCCAACCAACACTCTTCGATTTATATACCCCACCACGGGGCCACCGCTTCTAACACTTCATCCACTCCCGAAAAACATGCGCCCAGTCCACCACCAAGCTCGACGCGCAGCAAGAGCACAATCACTACACAAACGTTATCACCAACACGCAGGCTGTCTACGTAGATGAAGCTCCATACACCACTCAACCGGCCTTTGCCATTAGCGCTATCATCCACAATCTTCCACCACTAGCAGCTGTATAGCTCCTAACGTACATATCTCTAGAAGCTGGAGAAGCTGCAGTAGCCCTTGCGATTTCCACCACCACTGCCACACTCGTATTTAGTGACTCAAAAACCACGATCAGAAACTTTGACAAAGGGCGGACGCATGCCGTCGCCATAAAATTCTCAATTCATCCCAGCCCCCCAATAGGCCCATTCAACTCATATGGGTCCACGCGCACGCGGGCCATCCAGGCAACGAAGCCGCCCATGACACCGTCGAGCGTACGTTAACCGAGCAGGGCAATTCTCCGAGCCAGGGAGCGCCCGAAATAGATTGATCACATACCACGAGATTTCACTCCACTACAGGGAGCAACAATTCCACTGTCCTCCGCCTCACGAATCACTCACTAAATTAGAGCAGGTGACGTAGCGCCAGCTACAATCTCGCACCTTTCTCTCCCCCGCCCATTTATCACTAATGAACCCAGAGCTCTTATCTCATATGTTCAGCCCCAAGAGCTGATTTCCATCGCATACTCTACATATGCTCTGACTTCCAGCCCACATCACAGTGGCAACTCACTGACCTCCAGTGATGGGAGGTCCCGGTGTCCAGCTCCTACCCAGATGTCCAAAAGCAGCTGATGGGCTGAGCTTTGGAAGTCGCCGGGCGTCACCGACTGCCGGCCACTTCAACAGACAAATAACCAACCCAAGAATAGCCTAAGATACGGCTTTAAAGCGAAAGCATGTAATGGCTCATACTGTCGCCTGTTCGCAGAGGGTGTCCCGCGTGTAACTCGGGAACTAAAAAAGATTTCAGAAAACAATGGTTGCTTCAGATTGAGGAGTAAAAAATGAACCTAGAAGCCGAGTTTCATAACTGTAGAGTAATTAGTTTAACTAATTGCAGACAAAAATGTCGAAATTGCGTCGAAATAGCGCAGACGTCGATATAGCCACGGCAACGGTGTGACGTCACATCCACCAGAAGTAGTCACGGCATAGTGAAAATTTTCACATAACGGTCGGGAAAACGTCGGATTTGCGTCAAATTAGATGAAAATGCGTAATTAATTGTAATTAACACTTAATACTCCCAAAAGATTTATAATTTGGGTATCGATATAGCCACGTGAAAGGTGTGACGTGTGACAAGCAGTGGCACTTTCTGAAAATCTGGCATTGATTGACAGGTGCTGCGGTGTGTGTGATTGAGTGTCGGAGAAAAAAAAAGCAAAGACCCAAGACTTCCTGCAAGCAATGCAATACTCACTTGCACTGAAGTTAGTCACCACGCCAAGCAAGGCAAGGACCAAGTATGCCAGCTGCTTCGACTTAGTCTTCCAAACATACGGCACCGTAAACGATCTCGACTACTTATCACTACTCTTCAGCGATCACAAAGCAGCAATCCTAGACGTCGACCCATTCAAGCATGACCTTCACCGGCCATGAACGCCAGGCAGAGACCTTCCCAGAAGACGACATCGAAGCAATGAACACCACAGAAGTCACCAAAGAGTAGGTGCCTCCAGCGACACATGCGCTTCAATGAAGCATTAGCACACTCAGAAACAGTTGTCGCGTACTTCAATCGCAATCCAGCGCTCGCGCACAGTAAGCTATCACTCGCAATCATTCGCAATAGCAGCAAGCCAAGCAAAGGCTTTCGCCTCTCAGCACTTTGTTTGCCAAAGTGTCTCGTAATTTGTTATTAAAGTTTACCACCACCACCCAACTTTAAATCAATTTCATGGCAAAATAAAATATTAGTTATTTTGATCGCTGCGTATTTCTTAAGTGTTTTTTACAAAAATTAAGTGATTGTCCCTCGCCGTGCAAATAAATGCTCTCGGAAAGCCGCCCTCGTGTCAAGCGGCGACGTTTTATCGTTTCGTCATTTTGACGTCACTGTCAATAATTTTTGACCGGGTTTGTGATCGTTCTGTAATACGGTCCCTGGTCTCCTTCGTGTAATCGTCAAAATAAACTTCTTCCAAAGACAGAGGTGCGCCTTTCAGTGCCTACCTAATGTTCTTAAAGGGAAGCTGAAACGGTTTTCAAATTGCATGAAACGCTGTGGTTGGGAAGAAGGAACTTTGAAAATCATGTGTGTAAATTTTTTCTCGATTCTGTTCTCAAAATGAGGCGCAATCACTTGTTGAAAACCCGCCTCCGAACACGCCCTCTTCGCTTCCGGAATAATAATAATAATAATAATAATAATAATAATAATAATAATAATAATAATAATAATAATAATAATAATAATAATAATAATAATAATAATAATAATTGGTTTTGGGGGAAAGGAAGTGGCGCAGTATCTGTCTCATATATCGTTGGACACCTGAACCGTGCCGTAAGGGAAGGGATAAAGGAGGGAGTGAAAGAAGAAAGGAAGAGAGAGGTGCCGTAGTGGAGGGCTCCGGAATAATTTCGACCACCTGGGGATCTTTAACGTGCACTGACATCGCACAGCACACGGGCGCCTTAGCGTTTTTCCTCCATAAAAACGCAGCCGCCGCGGTCGGGTTCGAACCCGGGAACTCCGGATCAGTAGTCAAGCGCCCTAACCACTGAGCCACCGCGGCGGGTATCTTCCGGAAGCGCCGAATGGGGGGACGGAACTGGCGGAAGTGACGCATTGACGGGTAGTCTGCGGTCGTCCTGGTTTGTTTGCTGCTTTTCGGCCCGCACTTTGGTGAACGACGGATCCATAGTTTGCAAAACGCTGTTCTCAAGCCAGCCGAACCAACGCGCTACGCAGCAACACAGTCGGTACTGGCCGGAGATCCCCGTGGATGACGTCACGACGATCCCGGCCATTCGCGGCGTTCGCTCGGCGCCCTGAGACGCTGGTGCCCGTTTTCTTCCAAAAAACAGCTTTTTGCGTTTATTTCCGCCCCTTTCGAATGCGATATTCTTTTTCAGCGGAGTAAAAACTATAAAATGCCGCATGGAACTCAATTTTTTCGAAAAGTGCTTCAGCTTCCTTTTAATCAAGCACCCGCTGCTTGGTGGCTCAGCGGCTTTCACTTGAAGGAGGTGCCGAGATTTTCATCACCTACATGCTGCAGGCGATTTCTGCAGTAGTATTCCTCCTCCTTGGACCGACGAGCCTATGTTCAAGCTTCCTCGAAAGTATGCTTGAGGAGAATCGATTGACAACAGCGTTAACGAGGCTGCATCGAGTGAAGAAAAGAGGCTGTCGGTCAACTCACCTCAGCCAGGTTCGTATTTATTTTTTCAAGACTTCAACGAGAGTAAATCACGTGATTCATCACGTGCCTCAAGTGCAAAAGCGAGCGTCCAGAGCGGCGGTTGGCGCAGCGGCAGACGTGACTGCCATGGAAGAGCGCAGCTATGGCATCGATGAAGAAAAAGATCTAGGCGCCTTCCACGCGCGATTTTGTACATACGGCGCGCCTCCCGTTAGAGGTCAAATCCAAGAGCTAGATGATCTTCAGGCTCAGCATGGGAGTAGAGCTTTTCGCCCCAAAAACTGTCTAGGAGCAGGCGAGAGTCCGGGCCCATGCAGTAAAGAATTCGTACTTTGACGTTCTGCGAATCTTTTTTGTAGTCCGGAGACGGTGCCATATTCATCAAAGCGCGACTCCTACGAGGACCAGCTTGCGGGGTTCTAGAATTCGAACGCGTCCCTTGGATGCAAAATTAGACCTAGCCGCTGAACCAATTGGGCACTTGCTTCGAGGATCATCCTGCCATTGACGGTCGTTGATAGCTGCTTCAAGACTCAAGCGTTACAGATTGCTGCCACATCTGACACGGAGTCGCGTTCCGCTCATGAGTGGCACACGACGGACAGTCGAGAATGCGAGACCAACAACAGGGCTCCAGAACAGAACTGCCAGTGATTTACACGGCTTTTCTTTCGCCCACCAGGCGTCACTACTCACCTGGTAGGTGGCGACCACTAGAAGCACGATATTGGCGGAAGAAGGTAACATCCGGCACATGTCTTGAAGGGAATCGAAGATGGCGCCTGCAACGTGCTCCTCGCCCTTCTTGCTAAGACCTTGCATCGTGACCGTCTACCTACTCTGCCAGAGCTTTGACGAGCTGCATGCTCAAGCAGCGTGCTTTGCTTCGCCGTCCGGCTTAAGCATCGTTTGCAGGACTGAACACAGAGAGCGAGTACTTGCCTCCCTGCAAAAATCTAGAAGTTTGTGCGTGAGGAGGTAGCCCGCCAGCTGTCTGTGCTGCCCTGGACCCCGGCGTCAACATCATTGCTTGCTTCGGAACTAAGGCACGAAATCCAGTGAAAGTTCTCGGAAGCTCTATACCTTCCGGCCATCCATTATCTCCTGTCACTGGCCCATTCCTATATTTCTGAGGCCGTCATATATAACTCCACCTGCCCCAGGCGCTGCTGCGCATCTTAGTTGTGCCGACGACTTCATGACGCACCGAGTTCATGGCGGCGCCCCGCACCTATGCCGAAGCCGTGGCTCGCCGAGTCCCCTCACTGGCGCATTCATTTGCTTCGCCCGTGGTGCGCTCGCCACGCACGACTTTTGCTCGATGTGCGGCTTAGCACCCAGCTCCATGGCGCGCACCGGACAACCGCCAGATTTCTTTCGTACGCTGCATCCCCGGGCACGTCGCACGCCATTGTTGATGCCACATGGCCATGTTCGTCCCGGCACCACTAGAGACAGCTTATGAATAGCCCAGTTCCGGGCACTCATGGGCCCACCACCAGCGACTTCTGATCGTCAGGCCTTCCCGTCTTGTCACTCTCCTTCATCTCGTTGCCACTCCATGGCTCCATCTTGCGCATGCGCCGACGTTCTCGAGGCATAGACTGCGTATTCTTCTGAATATCAAGGTCATCGTCTTTCTCTCTCGAACGTTATTGCCGCCATCGTTGAAATTTCTTGCACGCTGCGATCGTCGACACTAGTGCCGCCGTAATATTAATGAGTCTAAATTATGTTGATACATCTGCAAGGTGACGACCACTCTTTCCAGCCTATCGCTGCGTAGCAGCAACGCTCAGAATCTACAGCCGACCACACTCTGCACAGTGAAGAGGGTATTTATTGACCGGGCGCGGCGACAAACATAGGCAGCAGTTAAGGCGGAGCGGGACAGAACAGCCTGCGGACGGCAACAGCTTCAGCGCTAGTCTCGCGCACTGGCGATGAGGCGCAGCATTCCAAGTGTTCGTTAGCTTCTTCCCTACAGAATAACAGTTTTGTCCGAAAATTAACTGCTCTGCAGTGTGCAGGCATGTATGGTATTAACGAAAGCATGTTCCGCGCACGTGTGTTTTACCTACCAGCACACGCCCTGCATTCCATCTCATAATTTCTTGACCTAGAATGGAAGCTATGGGCGCGAGGCCACGTCGTGCATAAGTTCGCTGCTCTCACGCGCTCGCTGCGCAATCACACAGGCCTAAAAGCCAACTCCACGCGCTCGTAGTTCCCACTCTCCCGCAAAAAGTTGAGAAAGATGGGGCAGATTTTGCATGCCTTTCCCTTCCTCACAACTCTCCGGCAAGAAGTTGAGAAAGATGGTGCAGATTTTGCATGTCTTTCCCATCCTCACAACCTTTTTATGTACCTACACTTACTTCTCTTTCTCTCGGCCATCTTTCACTCCCTTCTTCATCCATTCCCCAGGTGGTCGAGACCTCCACTTATGGCACCGCTTTCTTCCATTCTTCTTCCACTTCCTCGTTTATCCCCTCCCTTACGGCGTGGTTCGAGTGTCCACCGATATATGTGAGACGATTACTGCGTCATTTCCTTTACTAAAAACAAATCTTTTTCATGGGGCTCTCAGGGTCCACCGAAAAATGAGACAGTTACTTCACCTTTCCTTTCGTCAAAAGACAATTTTAGGCGCCTTATCGTTTCGCCTCGATAGGCGGCTGCGTTTCGATGGAGGTGAAACGCTAAGGCGCCCGTGTGTTGTGCGATGTCTGTCTGTTACTGCCAGGAAGAAAGAAAGGAAAGTGCACAGGCCTGCTCACCGGCTCAAGCCGAGCCACAATCGCTACCACGTGCAGATAGTAGGAGAGTTGAAAGATGGGACAGAAAGACAGGATAGTAAAGACGCGCTAAAGACAAGGCCGATCCCGGAGGCAGTGCAATACCGGTCCAACCGGTGGCGGGAAAGAAGCATCCTTCAAACTTTACATGTCAGTGCACATTAAAGATCCCAAGGTGGTCGAAATTATTCCGGAGCCCTCCACTACGGCACCTCTTTCTTCCTTTCTTCTTTCGCTCCCTCCTTTATCCATTCCCTTACGGCGCGGTTGAGGGGTCCAACGATATATGAGACAGATACTGCGTCATTTCCTTTCCCCAAAAACAAATTATATAATTTTGCGCTCCCTCACACAATTACCGCTCCTTTATTTTTCATCAACCTAACCTTGCCGCCATCGTATGCGCGTGCGTGCGTGCGTGTGCGTGCGTGTGCGCGCGTGTGTGCGCGTGTGTGCGTGCGTGCGCGCGTGGGTATGAGAGGGGGTGGCGGGGGGCAGTCATCTGTGGCAACATTTGTGGCGGAAACCAACAAGTCGAATCACCCCGAAGAGATAGCTCTGAAGCGTTCAGACAAGAAAGCAAAGTTATTGCCACCTGCAGTGAATTAAAGCAGCTTCTCCGCAAACTTTCTTGTTTTTAATTCTTGATTTCTTGAAAATCATTATGCAATTGGCGTATCGGTAAGCGAAATATTGAGAAGTGGTTATGAGAACTCTGTAAGGTAGTAAACAGATGCAACTATTCGTCACCGGCGACTGAAGAACGCTTAGTTCGCGACAGGTTCTGATTGTAATACTACTGCAGAAATCGCCTGCAGCATGTTGGTGGGGAGGATCGCGGCACCTCCACCAAGTGAAAGCCGCTGAGCTATCACGCAGCGGGTTCTAGATTAAAAGGGTGAGAGGTAAACACTGACAGGCGCACTTCTCTGTTTGAAAAAAATTGGCTGGGGCTTAACTAAGGTTAAGCCTGGATATCTCGAAGCGAAAAGGTTCGGTGATGCTTATGGTTTAGCTTATGGTTATGCTTTGCTGCCTCGTTTAGCGAGACGTTCTTCTCGTTGTTCGGGTGTCTCGGGCGCTCGTTGAGCTTTCAGCATTTCATTTCTTCGCTCCTTTTCAGCCAACTCATGTGGTAGCACTTCTGTATCGGTAGTATCGCTCTCTTCTCCTTCCATGTTGGATGCGCACGCCTATTTTCTGGCAAGCGGTTATATAGTCGGCCTCCGCGATAAACACGCGCTTGTGGCGAACGTCAAACGATGACGCATATCGTGCGACAGTAGCCACCTGCACCGTGCGTTACGTCACGCGCGGCAGCGGGGGAAACGTCAGGCGACGGAGTCGGCGGCGGCCCCCTGCGCCGTGCGTGACGTCAGTCGAGCTCCGACATACGCCGGCTAGCGCAAAACGCGGTGCTGACTAGCGTAGTGACGCTATTCACTTCAAATAGTTTATTTTGACAATGACACGAAGGAGGCCAGTACTCGAAACGGAGAAGATACGTAACATTAGTATCCAATTAAAAAATGCCAACATGAAACATTTTGATCATTCGACTGCAAATGCCTCTGGAGCCAAACCACCGGTGTACTGCCTGTGTCACCTCTCAAGACACGAGTTGTAGTACTGGTTGCATGCGCAGTACCTGCCGTAATGCGCGAACAATTTGGAAAGTCATGGCAGTCAAAGCGAACCAGTGCTCTCGCATTATGAGACGCAGAAACTTTTATCAACAACGGTGTCGAGAGTTCGACGCAGGCCTTGGCTAGCGTTTAGTGTCATTCAGCAGTATGTCTGTGAAATTCACAGTACTGTCGGCCGCTTCTGAAAGACGAGTTTAAAAGAGAAGGAAAGGTGTAGTAACTGCCTTGCTCTGGGGATCAATTTTGACCACCTGCAGGGTTTTCCAACGTGCACTGACATCGCAAAGCGCGAGGGCGTCGTTTGCATTTCGCCTCCACCTCCGTGAGCAGTGCTTCAAGACATGAGAAGGAGGGTATTAGGAAAGAAAAGTCCCGATCAATCTCGCGCCGAAGGAACACATGAACAAGGCCGTGACGGCTCAAATGAAAAGTTTGAAATAGTTGAGATAGGAAGAATTGGCTGTAAGTACATACACCGCACAGTATAAGACATGTGTGCGTGAGCCTAAAGCACAGTGGCGGACAGAATATTACGGGGCAAGCTTCCGCTTTCAAAATCTTCTGTCCCGTTTCGTAGCACAAATATAAATGTTTGCTGCATTGATGTGGAAGAGAAAAAATTATCATTACTTCCATATGTATCAAATGTTAATTACTTTAGCTAGGTAACGCATCAGAGGACTATGACCGCCGAACCGTGGTCCATATTCCTCTCTCCGCGACTCTACCTAGGCGGTAATTTGGTTTAGGCTATGCCAGTCGACCAGTTTACCGAAAGTTTCTCTATGCTACCGCTGCCGCGAGGGTTGCCGGTTGTTCCGGTTCTTAACGGATTCTGCACGGCAACTATAATTACGATCAGGCTATTAAAATATTAACGGCGCGGTATGGCACGTGATCTATGCTTCGAAACGCAAATTATTAAGCGGCAGTCTGTTTTTCTACCAAAACTATTTTATTTGAAAGCAAATTTTAAAAGAAACTTTAAACCTCAAAAACAATATAGTCTGGTTCCCTTTTCTTTTATCTCACTGCTGAGAAAATGGCGTATCTAAAATCCGCAGTGTGCCTTAGTGCGCCGGGAAAAGCACAAACAGGCAAAGCCTTCGAAGCCACAATGTGACCGGATTGTTTGCTTGCCACAAAGTTGCCTCAAGGTCAAGAGTTGCGTTTATTCGGCAAAATCATGGTCACCCCACAATCTATGCACATTCTCCGTGAACTTGCTTGGCTTGGTGTTGTTCCAATTTTCAATATCCATAGAATATACGCAGGTAGCCTTGTGCTGCGCTTAAACGCTCTCCACCCTCTGATTCCAAAGGCAATCACTGTGTGCTTTGCTGCGGGCCTCTTACTACGAGAAATCGCGGAGTGCCGTCTAGGCAATCTTCACTGAAATTAAGTTTTTCTTTGCAATGAAATTAAGAAATCAACACTTCTCCGCGGCGTCTTCTTTTGAATTTCTCATTTGTTCGAAACTACTGACGTATCGTTCAGCAGACCTCCAGGACTAATTTGTTATAGCTTGTATCAGCCGGAGACGTCATATCTGCATGATATTGTCCTGACTGCGCATTTTTCCCTAGGCGTGACTGCACAGTACACTCGTAGTAACATGGAATCGCTTGCGTGTATTTGTGGCGAGTAAAGTTGCATCAAGTCGCGACATTCTTCTTATTTTCGTGGCAACATCACAGGTCACATTTTGGCTTTTCTGACGTCTAGGGTGATTAGTGGAGGGCAGATCGCGCATGTCCCAGCAAATCGCTCTGCATAACACAGTCATCCACGTCATGATTTCATTCTTTCGTTTGTAATACAAGTTTACTTTAGGTAATCGCTCAATTTGAATCGTTTGCGTGTAGTGAATAACGATGGATGAATCGTGAAAGTACGCTTAGATGAAACGCATTTTGAGACATGTAGGCAAAAAGGGGGGACCTGCGTGCCTGACACGTTTCTCCTGGTGAGTAGCATTCAAGCTCGGATGGAACAGCCTATTCTTAACACTTATAAGCCCCGCTTTAAGTGACATCCCTCACCCGCTTCCAAGACACCTCTCGGATTCACTGATTTGAACAGCGAATGCTACACCGCTGGAGATTGCTCCTGAGAAGCACCAGCGGAGCTTCTCCTGCTTGCGTGCTGATTGCACGTGGGTTTTCTGCTAATGTATGTATGGTAAGAACTTGTTGTAATTGCACCTATCGCAGTACGCAGGCTTTAGGGTATCAGGCGATAATTTGATTTGAATGTTGTTGCGTGTCACATGATATTGTAGTTCAGCGGAACAGAAAACTGGGCGAGTTGGTGAAGCTTAAAGGGACGCAGAAAGGGTGTCTCATTAAACGTGCAATATTTCTGGGATGTTAAAAGAAGACGGTTCATAATTATCCCCCAGCAAGAATTATTTTATTGCATTTTATAGAAGCTGAGTTATATGCAGACAAAATTTGAACTTCCGCGTCTTCGCGCCTTTCCTTCTGCTCTCGCAAGCCAAAACAGCGGCGCTCATCCGCCGGCCCCACACACTCAGCCCCTTCCCTACATCCGCCGGCTGCGGCGCGCGCGGAGTGGCAGCGGCAGCGGTGGCGCGTGACGTCTGAAAGAATTTGGCGCTGTGAGCCTGCAGCTTTGTTCGATTCAGCCGTGGTTCTCCGCACCGCCGGAGAACCACGCGGAGTAGTAGTAGTAGAAAACATTTATTCCTACCTTTTTGGAATAAATGTTTTCTACTACTACTACTCCGCCCCGCCGGCACCGGTTCACGGTGCGCTGCACCAAAGCCCTCGATTGACAGCGCCCCTGCACCACTGTCCGCGATTGATTTGGGTGCAGCCGGGGGGTCGCTGTGGTGCAAGGAACCTTGGCACCATCCGCGAAGGAGGTGCAGGAAAGTTGTGCATGTGCAGACAGCTTTGAGCAGACGACGCGCAGACGACGTTAACATGCTCGTAAGTATTGAAGGTGAATTGAGGGAGGTCTTCACTTTCTTCGACGGGTCCTATGCCATTTTGCTAGAAAATGACGCTGAAATATACGCGACAGCAGGTAACTTTCTGTGTTTTTTGTTGTACCTGCTACTTGTAACACATAGCCGTCCGTGTGCGTGCGAGTTCACACGACATTTTTTTTTGCAGACGGCGCAACGATGCATGATCAGTGGGCTGTTCGAAAAATACGGGAAGGGCGAATCGCGGGCGTGTTTTGCCGGCGGCGGTACCTCTGCCTGCTGCACTAGTATGCAGGCAGATGCTGCTGGTTCGCCGCTGCCTGGACATTAATTATGCTGCGGCTACGGGGATGCCGGGGCTCACGCAAAGCAGCGAGGTAGCTTTTAAACTGCTTATAAAGAGCTAAATGAGCGAGGCGGGCTCTCGACGGTAATTTGTGGGCGCCCCCCTATAGGCGCCGGAAAATATGCAGGGCGTTGAAGCGCGCCCAAAGTTCTTCGAACGACTCTCTAGATAGTCTGAAGAGACTTATGAATGGGAAATTGAAGGAGCAATTGCAACCATGCTTTCACAGTACTTCGGAATTCGGCCGCAATCGGTCCAAACACGTGAGTTGCGGCAATTAAGGAAAGCACGGAGTTGGTTTCCTGGTATTCACTGTCGTAAGAGTAGAACTACTCCACAACATGAACTGTGTGGTGTCCCCATCGTCGACCATGACCAACTCCATAGACGACGCAAGTCTCGTTATGCATGAAAGCGGCCGCGCACAATAAACACGCGAGAACTGCACCACTTAACACCTCCACGGCGAGCAGACGACAAGAGCTGCCTGCACGCGCTCGATTGAAAATTGTCGCACATAAGGTGCGGCGCTGCTGACGCGCTGCACCTGCACCACAGAACTGGTGCTGCACTGCGCTGGCACCAGCGACACTTTTTCAGGACATGGTGCCATGAGCCAGCTCTGAATCGAATAAAGCTAATGATAACCCCCGGCTACTGACGTCGTCTGCAAGACGTGACGTCGTCTGCCAGGTTTTCGTGCGAAAGCCCGGCACCGCGCGTCGCCGCGAGGTGCGAAAGCGGGAATTTTAAAAAATGTATTGTAAATTTCCCGCTCGCTTCTGAGGTCTCGTACGCGGCATGGACGCTCGGTGGCCTGTACTCTACATAGTACAAGCATTTTAAAGCCAAGCTCAAACACTCCTTTCTGTGGCCCTTTAAGGCTAGTGAAGAAATCGCACTTCACTTCCTGCGGCCGTCAGGCTCTATAGATGCTTCGCATAGAGCATCAGGGGCCACGCGCGACCTAGCTTAAACTTAGCGAAACAAAAGTGTGTGTAAGTGTGTGTGTGTGCGGGAGGGGGGTGGGGAGGGTGGAGGGGGAGGGATGCGTTCATGTATGAGTGATTTCCGCTGTTTTCATTGAAGTGTGAGCCGTTAAGTGTTGTGCAACGCTCCTCACCATGCAGTACGTTGGTACAGCTGGCTTCGTATATGCTGCATACATGCAACATATTTAACATTAAACCTCGATATTCCTGCGCTTCGTGCCACCTCTGCGCTCATGGGCTGTGCCACCACACGTTGCTCTTGAGGGTCGTTTTTTAGCGCTGTGACGATTTTCTCTTCCCAGCATGCTCATTCGCTTTCGATTTAGACAAATTTAGACTTCACTGCGAACGCGTACGTACAATCCTGCTAACGCTACCTGGCGCTGCGAAATGCCTTAGTCTATACTGACTCGCAATGTTTCGTACGCTCGTGATAACTGCTTGCGTTATCCGTGGTATCTTAACTGTATTCTCAGAAATAAGTCAAATGTTTTTTGTGGTTATGTATTTGTTTCCTTTGATTTTTGTGCGTGCACAATTTTTCATTATATTCGAGCTCTTGAAACAGGTAGTTGCTTCTAGGCGCACCCCCGGGAAGGACATCAAAATATCCAGGCAGTAGTTTGTTAAAGGGGTATAGACGCAAAACTTCGAATGCAAATGATACTATTTATTTTATAGGCGTAAGGAGAGGCCTTGTAGCAAGCAAGTTTCAGTCGCAGCCGT
The DNA here is from genome assembly GCF_052857255.1 of Amblyomma americanum. NCBI lineage: Eukaryota > Metazoa > Arthropoda > Arachnida > Ixodida > Ixodidae > Amblyomma > Amblyomma americanum. The sequence continues at coordinate 328,573,478 of NC_135497.1, read as the reverse complement.
TGAGTGGTACGAATTTTTAAATCATTTTGAATGCCGTCCGAGCAGTCGCATGTCACTTCCACCCGAATCGAGTGATGTCAAAGTGCACTTGTTTCAATTATTTTGATGTCACCGCACTTAGTGGTCATTCTCAGTAACAACCAGTGCTTGCCGGCGACGCCAACTTCACCAGAACGTGGTAGGGCAGGTTGGCGGATCGACCGCGACGTGAAGATGCACTCTAGAGGTGGCGCCGACGGGGACCGAACCTGCCGGTACAAAATCGTTCGTACTAAATTACTAACGTTGAGTACTGCTGTTTTGAGCTCATTTTCAATATGGCTAGATCCGTAGGCCTATTTCAAGGCAAAAAAAAAACGGACACCCACGTACTTCGTGTCTGTACCCCTTTAATGGGAAGAACTCCAACGAGCACAAGAGCCTAGCATACATAAACCGACCAAATTTGCTCCGTTTACAGCTGTTCCTAAATCACCACTACTGACAAGCTTCACACAGGAAAGAAGCGTTCGGTAGTTTGGCACAAAGGTTTTCATCAAAGGATAAATGAGCGATGAAAGTGATAGCAAAATATTCCTCGGTAGATAACATGCTCATTAGCGGCAATTGAGAGTTTGGAATGTTATTAATGCGAAAGTATTACAGGTATGTCCCGTTAGCCCAAAAATCCGGCGTTCGTCGTCGTACGTGGCACGAAATTCGTATGATGCAGTACGCCGGTGTGCGATGTCCCAACGCATGTAGGCGAACATGTATATAGCCATTAGATAGATAGATAAAGAGGAGGAGGGAAAGGCAGGGATGTTAACCAGAAAGGGGTTCCGGTTGGCTACCCTGCACTGGGGAAGAGGGATTAGGGGACTAAAAGCAGGAAGAGAGAAGAGAAAAAGGCATAACACACACACGCACAACGCTGTCACAATTTGTCACTCAATCGAGTCGCTCTCAAGTAGGCAAAGAGTGCCTTGTATGCTTTGAGGGCAGTCGACTGCTGTGGCCACGGACCGAGGATCTTTTGATCTGTTAATGGGCGAGGATATAGCCATTAATTATGAACGTAACGTATTATGACCTATTAAAGTCATGATTCAGCAGTTCTGCAACGTAGCATGACTGAACACTTTGCAAGTAACGTTATGTAAGGTGTATAGAGTTTGTGCAGAAAATGCGTAGTCATGCCTCGTAGTTATAGCCATGACTCATGACCCATAGTCATTCTGCAACGTAGCATGACTCGGCACTTTACAAGCATCGTAGTCATCGCGCGTAGTCATTGCCGTGACGCATGACTCAGCACTTAACGTAGCCTGACTGAGCGCTTCGCAAAAAACTTCATCTTTGTACAAAGCATTCATAGTCATTCCTCGTAGTCAGAGCCGTTACTCATTTTCATTCTGCAACCTAGTATGACTAAGCACTTTAAATGTTCTCGCATTCTGCCTTTTCGTTATAAATTTATGCAATGATTCTAAAAAGAAGCCGTGAGACTAAGTGTGAAATCCGCGGTCGAAAGGATTCCATTAAAGTTTCATTGCTCGTAAAAAGTAGTTCTTGCATATAGTGCCTCACTCCTGACATCGAATACGCGACAATGAAATCACGCACAGCTTGCACCGTGTGCACAGTGCACGATCTTTTCCGTGCGCAAATCAGGAGTGCTTTGAAATGGAAGCGCTATTTCTCTTGGAAACCGGCGTGTAGGAAGCAGGAAAACAATGCGCTATTTCAACACGTCTGCTTTGAAGAGTGACAAGGCAATTTGCATTCGGGGCTCGCAATGCCCAGCTTTTTGCGCGGAGTAAAAGCTTGTAACGCGATGGTCTCGAATATTGGGTCGTCGCAGGAATTTTTAAATATTCGTACCGTGAAGGCGCTTCTTGCAGGGGAGATTCGTATTCTTTGAATTTCTCCCTTTTTGGCAGTTTGTCACACTGCGCCCACACAAGCATTTGTTCTGTACATGTAATTAGGGAGTAATTACTAATTGACGCTCACCCGAGCGCAGCCATACGGGTACAAATTAAAGTTATACAGCTTTCTCAGAAACCTCGCAGTTAAAGAAAAATTCTCCCTGGTGCGGAGCTTCTTTCCTTTGTAGCCGTATGGCTGCGCTCTGGTAGATGTCCATGAGTAATTACTCCCTTATTACAAATCTGCTCCACCTTGGAGGATTCCCCTAAACACCTGACTAGCACTGTTCCGAACATATTACGCAAGTTCACCTTTCGACGCCGGTGCGTTACCGCTTCGTTCATCATCGTCGCCGTCATCGCTGTCAATGTCAAGACCGAGATAGTATGCAGGTTCAAACTTCTCGCGTTCTCCTCTCTTTGAGGCCAATTATCAGGGCTTCAATATAAGGCAAGGATCCTGTGAAAGTGGAATCACTTACTATAGTCGTTACCATCAAGACCCAAGACCAGCGGGTGAAGTCATCGCACGTTGTAACGGACTCCCAACAAGCCTGCCGTGACTACCTTGCTGGAAAACCCCACGATAGAGCCAGCACACCATTAAGTAGGCTCGTCACTCGCTCAGATTAACATGGACAGCTGGACACGAAGACCTAGTTGGAAAGGAGGTAGCGAATGATCTAGCCCGAGCTCTCACAAACTGGGCGGATACCCCCCCCCCCCCTTCTGTAGGACAACACGGTGGCAAGCTAGAACACCTTAGGCTAGAAAAAATACACGTTTCTCACCACCAGACAAACAACTGTCTTCTTCTGACGCCATATACTGGAAAATACAAACTAACACATTTCTAAATCTTCACATTTTAAACAGGATTATCCCTACAAAATACCCAGGTTACTGTCCTTGGTGCCGAACCAGCCCCACGCTCTGTGTGTGTGCGCGCGCGTGTGCGCGTGTGCGTGTGCGTGCGTGTGTCTGTGTGCGAGCGTGCGTGCGCGCGCGCGCGCGCGTGTGTGTGTGTGTGTGTGTGTGTGTGTGTGTGTGTGTGTGTGTGTGTGTGTGTGTGTGTGTGTGTGTGTGTGTGTGTGTGTGTGTGTGTGTGTGTGTGTGTGTGTGTGTGTGCGCGTGTGCGTGCGTGTGTGTGCGCGTGTGTGTGCGCGTGTGTGTGCGCGTGTGTGTGCGCGCGCGTGTGTGCGCGCGTGTGTGCTTGTGCGTGTGCGTGTGTGTGTGCGTGCGCGTGTGTGTGCGCGTGTGCGTGCGTGCGTGCGTGCGTGTGTGTGTATGTGTGTGTATGTGTGCGCGCGCGCGTGCTTCTGCGTCGAATGGATGTATATCAATGTCTGACACCTCAGTACGTGAAGTGAGCTGCTTTTCGAATTTTTTTTCTTTTCTACCTAATGCGCGGAACGCATCCCGAGGAAGAGCGTTGTATCTTTTTAGCCGATTCCTCAAAAAACTGGATTGTTTTCGCGCGCGATTTCTTTTACACCAGGGACGTTTTCAATACGACGCCGAGTACCCACTTCCTACCCCTTGTCTGTCAGTAAACTTTCGTCTGTCTTAGACCCTCGACACTAATGAAAAATTGTCGCGTGGATATGAACAAAGGTTCCGGAATGCCCACTTCAAAACACTCCAAGATTTCAGGCTCGCTTGAATGCCTTGTAAAATCATACTGAAGCATCCCACGACTGTGGTGTTTTGCAGCTGTTTTATAGACGGCGAGTGGATGTCAGTCTCGCTACAAACAGTAAACGCAGTCCTGCCACGACCAGCAACAGGCAGGGCACATTGGAACTTCTCGGATGAATCAGAAATGTGGTCCGTTTTCGACCGCATTTCTCGTAAGTGATAAAAGTATTCGCAACGTAAACCCTATTAAACCTTTCGTAGCGACCCTCATAGTAGTTATTTCCATTTTATGAAAAGGAAAACGTTGTGGCTGAGTGGTTAGGACGCTCGGCTACTAAGCCGGAGTACCCCTGCTCGATCGAGCCCGACCGCGGCGGCCGCGTGTAGATGGAGGTGAAACGCAAAGGCGCACGTGTGCTGTGCAATATCAATGAACGTTAAAGATCTCCAGGTGGTCAAAATTATTCCTACGTCACCTCATTCTTCCTTTCTTCTTTCGCTCCCACCTTCCTCCCTTCCTTTACGGCGCGGTTCTGGTGTCCACCGAGATATGTGAGACAGTTACTGCGCCATTTCCTTTGCTCAAAAGCGAATTTTCATTTTCATTTGTAAAATGAACCTGCCGGCTTACCACTGTATACTGTATCACTGTCATAAGCAGAACACTGCCTATATTGAACTTATTTTTACTCGTAAGAATATCTATAATATTCATTTTCCCTAAGACGATCACAGACTGTAACTCCCGCACGTTTCACCCGCCGCGGTGGCTCAGTGGTTAGGGCGCTCGGCTACTGATCCGGAGTTCCCGGGTTCGAACCCGAACGCGGCGGCTGCGTTTTTATGGAGGCAAAACGCTAAGGCGCCCGTGTGCTGTGCGATGTCCGTGCACGTTAAAGATCCCCAGGTGGTCGAAATTATTCCGGAGCCCTCCACTACGGCACCTCTTTCTTCTTTCACTTCCTCCTTTATCCCTTTCTCTTACGGCGCGGTTCAGGTGTCCAACGATATATGAGACAGATACTGCGTCATTTCCTTTCTCCAAAAACCAATTATTGTTATTATTATGCCGCACGATTCTCTACTGCTTGCCCCCATGACTGATTTCAACCGCCAGTTGGCGTTGCCCATAATGCGCTGTTGTCGACGTTGTCGTGTTGTCGGTTCTTTATGCGTGACTGCATCCCATTTGGTTTTTTATACGTATGCGTTGTGCATTTTTTAGTATCTATTTTGTACGCAGAAATGCCATTTTTTCGAAGCAGCAGTTTTTGTTTCATACTCTGTGTTTTACCGCTCCTGTTTGAACCGTATTTGGTCCTCAGTATGTGATAAATAAAATAAAACAAAAATATGTATGAGCTTCTCGTATTAAAGAAAGAAAAAATTGCTGGTGGTTTAGCTAGGGTTAACCCTGGTCGAAAGCGAAAAGCTCCATCTCCCTCGCTGCGTTTGGGGTCGAGTGACTGGCGGTCTCCACGGCAGGCGTCGCATCGAACAAACCTAGCGTTAGTCTGAAGACATCAAAGTGCACCGGCGTTTTATGTAGAACCCACTTTGATGACCTGCGCATGCAATTCGAGTAAACACTTTCCTGCTCCGCTCGGTCAAGGTGTGTGACCACACGGACGGAGTAGGCAGCATGCTTGGGATGCCTCCTTTCCTCCTCTCCCCAAAGCGGTGACGGAGCGCACATCTGCCGCTCTCTACGGCAGGTATCGCATTAATCACACCTAGCGTTCCACTGAACGCATCAAAGTGCACCGGCGTTTGATGCAGAACCCACTTTCACGACCTGCGCATGCGATGCCAGCAGACGCTTTCCCGCTTGACGAAAGTCAAAGCCAAAGTCAAAGTTTAGATAGATGGTGTAATAGCCGCTGGTGTCGCTGCTGTAGCTGACGTCATGTGTCGAACCTTACTACCACCAGTTATGCCCATGGTTTGACATCTAGCTACATTCAAGGTCAAACTTGCGGCCCCGCTGACGTCTCGAAAAGCTGGCGTAGTGAAGCTTATCGCTTCAAAAATAAACGCCTGTTCTCAGACCTGTGGCTGCACTTGCTTCATGACCTACCTGCGGCAGCGCGGTGACTGCCTGCTGCATGCGAACTCCAGTACTCAATGGAAAATGCGTAGCTCATTCTTAGTTCTGTGCGTGCACCTTTCTTCGACTCATTCCCGCAGGCCTCCGCATCCGGGTGATCCGGCTCGTGGTGAAGATCGTGGCCTGCCTGCTCTACGTCGGCCGGGTGGCACTGGACAGAGGCCCGCGGTATGCCACCTGCTACCAGTGCCCCCTGCCTTTCGAGAACCGCTCGCGTTACACCGACGAGGCCGTGCGGAACGGCGCCATCAACTGGTACGCCGCCATTGTGCCTCTTCTTGTGATCACCCGTTGCCTTTTTTCTCCGGTCTTGGTGGTAGCGAATAAGCAGAGTGTAGAGTGTATCTAGGGGAATGATGGTAAAACACGACGGCCCCATCCTTGGCGTTCTTGTCAGTAGTCTCGCGAAACGGGTTGCGTAGTCTGCCTTCGGTCGCGAGTTCCTTGCACGTCAGCACTAGGGCACAAATTGCGCCGTCGATGCACTAAACCGCGCGAGGTCTCCGATGACAATGAAATGCGTCAGTGACCTGTAGAATTAAATGCGCTCAACATACCAGGAAGAAAAGAAAGATTTCAGCCAGAACACTGAGCGTCAGCACTATAGTAGGACAGAACTTAAAAAAAAAACAGCAGTGGCTAACACTGGGCCACGGTCTGCGGCGTACTGTGTTTTTCCGCTGGCCATTCACTATAGTAAACGAAATCATATTTTTTAATATTTGACTATATAAAGCAAGCCAGATATCAAAATTCTAGAGCTTATAATTTTTTCTTGTGATTTTATTTCAGTGCGCATTGCACTGCCCGCGTATGAGAGCCGCTGCTTCAGATGAGAAGACGATGACGGTGAAACTTTCGCAAATTCATCTCAGCTCTATTTTTAATCTTTGTCTCCTGTGTAGCACAAATGGTTATATTTTTTGTTTTTGTTTTTTTAAAATAAGGGGTGTGGGGTGGGGCGCATGCGCGACTGAGGCTATCATGCGCCAAACACAACGAAAATCCCTGAGTAGTACAGTGTAGTCGCGCACAGAATAATTTGGACCGTGCTTCGGCGGTCAGACTCATATAGCGCGCTACATAGCCAAAATGAATGGAAGCTTGATTCTTACGCAAACAAATGCCGCTTGTGCGCTTCCGCACAAAGACAGCAAACCATTCTATTTCCATTATGCAACGCAACGAATAAGTCGCAACGCCGAAGCGTGGTCCATATTATTCTTTCCGCGACTGTACGCGTATTTTGTTCATGCTTCGGCCTAGAAACTAGAGAGAATGAATATTTATGGAAAGCAGTGGCCCTCTGTCTTGATATTCGGACCTGAGGGAATTGGCAGCAAAGTAAGTGTGGAGGAAATGCACGTCAGCCTCGTACCTATAGACGCGTATAAATCACTGGCGAGTTAGCGCTTATCTTGCTTTTCACTTATCTCTTGTCGGTGTGTCACAAACCTGTGCGTCGTTACGCTTCCGTTTTATAGCGACGAAGCAGCCCGATAAGTTTTGTTACCTTCTTTGTGGTATCCAACTTTTCCTCTTGATGACCGAGGTACAAAAGGTATGCATGTGCCCTGGAAACAAAAAAAAATGCCGGAGTAACTAGCTCATTGGGCATGGAAGTCAACCACTTCATTTTTGAATTGCTCTTCGTTCCTTTTAACGCTCGCCTGTCAACGCTCGCAGCACGCCTTTCATAGTACCCTAAAATGGCCGCCAACTTTTTCTAGTATTTGTCTGTCCTGGTGGCTGCAAAAATGCAGAAATTCTGATTATCGCTGGTCTCCGTTCTATATCTTTTATTGCCCTCTTTCTTTCAGGGATGCCATATTTTGGGTGGAGCGTCCCTTCGCGCTTTGGTGCATCCAGGTGGGTATCATATTACTGCTGCACGTCCTTTCCGCGTATGCTTTTTTATTTCTTCAACGTGGTTCGCCATTTTTGTGTTCTTATTAATTTCGTGGTAATCTTCTGTGCACAGATGGGCGTAAATGGGCCGCTGAATGGATATATTTTGCTGTTCGTGCCAAGCGCCGCACGCGAATTATAAAAACAAAGGTGGGCGTGGACCTTAGAGGCTTACGCGTAATTATTTTGCTTTACACGCGCGTAATTAGGCACTAGGAAACTTGATATTGAAAAGGGCGTTTCTACGCGGGTTGGAAGCCAGCGTCTCGCGGGCGTGACACGCAGAAGCGTGAAGTCTAAGAAAACGACGAAAATAGGCGACTGGCCTTTCTTCGCGGCCTTCTGTGTGACATCGACTGAGGAACGCAGCATTTTTACTGTTGTTTTTATCACGCGCACTCATTCCTACAGGCGACCTGTGGGGAGGATAAGGAAAATGGAGTCAAAATACGCCGATTGTTCACGGCGCCCATGCAGTGTGTCTAACTACTGGTAATGGTAAAGGAAAATGGAGAAGCGGCCGCTGTGCTCGTTAGCTTTGAATCTACTGGAGCTACGAGACGGCATGGATCAAACCAGAACCGGCTACGTATATACACACTGCGGAAAAAAAAATGCTGACAAACTCACTATGTATACCCTGGCCATTCGTTACCGTACACGGCCGGTCTTGCCAATAACTTTTGCAGCGACGACGATAGCCCTGCTTTTCAAGATGGTTCATTCGTCGCACCGAGTACTGAGATGAACTTCGCTTGCATATCGGGCCCAAGCGCTGATTTCAGCGCATCCGCTCTGCGAACTCTGTCACCGAGTTTCTTCTTTTCTTCCTTCCTTTCTATGCATTTCATTCCTTGTCTCTTTAGCTTCGACCTTCATTACTTCTTTCATTTCTCTCTTTCTTTCTGTCTATCTTCCTTTCTCTTTTTTTTTTTGCTCACTGCATAGCATTTTTAGGCCAGGTATAATTTTTCCTTTAGGTGATAACCATTGTATGTTATGTCCAGTACACGACTGGCAAGTGAGTGGTGCGAAGCCTTTACAATATTTTTTTTTGTCATGGCATTTCCTGAATAGTGCGAAGAATGGCGCCGGCTTACTGCTTCTTGGACTTGCTTCTGTGACGGGTGCTGAGCCTCACTCCCTGCACTATTAATCGGATCGCCCGCGGAAGATGCAAGGACGAAATGGGCGAGCTAGGGCGCCGCCGCGCGCGCGCGGATGAATTAGCCTCGCAAAACCGCGAGCGCGGAGAGCTTAATTTCCTGCTTGGACGAGCTGCGCAAATTTCGGATGCAATCGGGCCCCCGACTGGGGCCGGCCTACGCATGGGCTGGCGCTGACGCTCGTGATCGCCATTTTTTGCGCTCACGTGTTGCTTTATCCGGAAACTACAGCTATTGGCTCTACCTTTTTCTTGCCTTCCTTTTTTTCCTCTCTGTCTCTCCGCCTCTCACCTTCGCCTCCTATTTCGTTCCTATTTCAGTCCTGAACGGGACTATCTGCAGTACACGCGTGGGCCACAAAGAAGCACAATAGATTGAAAAAAGCATCGCACAACTTCTGTAATAGAACAGAAGCGCATAATAGAACTTCCGTCCAGTCGGGCGCCACCAGTTCTATTATAGACGGCCGCGACTCGCTCCGTTTATCTAATCCGGTGCGCTAACACACTTGCACTGTGCCTGATGGCTGGAGTCATTCCGTACCGCCGAGCTGAAAGGGGAGTGGAGAAAAAGAAAAAAGTGGGGGACTTGAGTCTCGACAAATTTGGGCCTACCCGCATTTATGCCAGGAAGCTCAGAGGATACGCGGAGGTGCGCGACAAGATGAGTCAGGTACTCGGTAGGGCGCGTCTATATTTAGGCGATTCTGTTGCGAAATTGAAGCAGGTAGCAGCGCACTTCGGATGGAGTCCGGGCCGACTTAGTGAGCAGCGAGGTAAGCGTGGTTCTCCGAATAATGGCTTCGAAAATTTATTATGGCGCTCTGCCCAGATTCCCTCTTCGTTGTCGTTTAAAATGCTGTCGACGGGATGGCTCGGTCATTTTTGCCTATCCATTGGTTACCACACCGATCTGCAGTTGCGGGCTCATTTTAGCTGCTTTTGCTGTCGGATTTCTTCCCTAATTTCAGGTTGCAGCGTTTATGGTCTTACACCCTGTCTGTAGTGTAACTTATTCGTCTTAAAAGAGCAGTTTGCGGGAGAATATATGTATGGGTAAATCAGACAAATGTCGAAGTCAGAAACTTTGATGTTCTCACGGAGCAAAGAGAAATAAAATTACTGCGTGGCACGACTGAAGGTGGCTCGACGCTTTGCCACTGCATTATGAACGCCACAATTGATACTTGTCAGTAGCACGGAGTACAGAGGGAGAATTCAACTAGACATGCGTATCGCGAAAAAATCCTCGAGCACATTGGTGCCGTTGCCTGCAGGATTGCTGGTGCACACACTCATGAGGAGACAAAAAAAAAAACGCCGGCTGCAAAGGATTCCAACATAGGGGGCTGGTGAGCGGCAGGCATCTGAAAATAATTAAAGCCGCCAACGTGTAAAGGATGCAAACTAATGGCTGTAAACCTTTGCGAGAAACTTTGCAAGTGTCTTGGCACAGCCCTAAATTACAAAAGCAGAAGTAAAGCGTACGTCTGGTATTCGTAATTCCTTTTCGATGTGTTGTTAGCGTTGATTAGCGTCCTTCTCCGGAGGCACGACTGCAAGAAATTTGACCGTTTGACGCAAGCAGTGCTGTGTGCCGCCTAAACCTCGGTTGTCCTGTATTTCATGTACGATGGCGAGTTCACCTCATGGCTTACAAGAACTGCACAGAAAAGCCGCGTAACGCCGTTCAGGACATTCCAGTGTTCACCGCAGGGCTGGAGGTTCGCCTGCATGGCGGACGGCACTTAGGCGAGTGCCATGGAAATAATGGGATGCGTTTTTGGATGTGTTCATGTATAAACAACTGGTTCTACGTACACAGTTTATATATTAGCAACTACTGCAACATTTGCTGCGAGACTGACTCAAGAAACTGTACTTAGTTACGCACCGCTGCTGGAGCAATGAGGGATATCGCACTACAAGGGTCGTAATATGCGATGGTGTTTTGTTGTGGTAGTTTAATCTCCAAAAGTGCGACTCTATCCTGGAATGCGACGAGTCTGCGATGCAAGGTCGGTGTTTCGTGGGCATGAGAAGTTGGTTGTAGTCAGCTTGGATAAAATAAAGGAAACGCTAGTTTACCCCTCCCCCTTGTCTTTTAATGCCTTCTAAAGCAAAAGCTTTACTGCCCGCAAACTAGCGATTTCGCCGTGGCGGTACTCCGATGAGGTACATGACGTCACAACGCGCGCCTCGCCGCCGATATTTCTCTCTCTCTCTCTCGCTCCCTAGTCACTACTAGTAGCACCGAGCCATAGGTGTTCCGCCGCTGCGCAGCGCCCGCAGCGCCGCGCCTTTCCTCAAAATCCAACTTTCAATTCTCAGTTTTCTCTTTCTACCCGCCGCTAGGGTGGCAGTCTAGCCACCCTACCGCCGCGGTGGCTCAGTGGTTAGGGCGCTCGGCTACTGATCCGGAGTTCCCAGGTTCGAACTCGACCGTGGCGGCTGTGTTTTTATGGAGGCAAAACGCTAAGGCGCCCATGTGCTGTGCGATGTCAGTGCACATTAGAGATCCTCAGGTGGTCGAAATTATTCCGGATCCCTCCACTACGGCACCTCTTTCTTCTCTTCTTTCACTTTCACCTTCGTATCTTGCCTTTCGGCGCGTTTGAAGCGTCCACCAAGAAGTGAGACAGATACTGCGCCATTTCCTTTCCTCAAAAAGCACTAAGTTTGCCAATTTCACGACATCAATTCGCCGCGAACGAGATACTTATTCCCGACTAACACTGATCGCCAAGCACATTTGCTTTCGTTGTTATATTACGCTACAGACTTCCTCAACATATTACTGGTGAAAGTGTAAGAAATCAAAACTTTTAGAGCCTAAAAACAGAAGAGAAGCTGGTTCTGTGGACCGCCTTGCGGTGTCGTCTACCTCTCGTTGCCAAAAAGGCGGAGGTCGGCGCTGCCAGAGCTCGCTGCCTTCCCAGCTATATTTTTCACCCCCTTCCAGCTTCCTTTCCGCTCGAGTAAAACACACACTAACCCACAAAAGGCGCTAATGGGCAGAAGTACTGAACGCCGCAGCTGCCGTCTGCTCTCGCAAGTCTAGTCCGAGTCTTATCCCTCCTACTGGAAAACGCGTTCTGCTTTACGGCAGAGCGCGCCTTAGATAAAATGGGCAGTCGGCCTAAAATCGTACCATTTGGTTTGTCTTGCAGAGCTGCAATTAAGTTTTCCTTCCTCCTTTTTTATCTGGATGTTAATCTTTCCTTTTTTTTGTTTTACAATAAATGGCGGAACGTTCGTGCTTTGTTCTGACAAAGAGGTAAAAATGTAGTGGTCGCTAAAAACAGGAGATTACCAAGTACAAAAACGCAAGCTAGTTCGAAACAAAACTTGGTGAGTCCAGACAATACCGGGAAATCATAAAAGGCACTCTCGGGCGTAGGAACGATTTAAACAAGCTTAATGGTTCGTGAGTATCACACTGACGGCTACAAATCGTCCACAGCCTCCCGCTTGTGTAATGCTAGTGCGGCTGTCACGGTGGGAAGAGTTACGCTTACTTGGCTACTTTTTCTAACCGTGGGCGGGTACGCTTTGCTCTTGTCTGCTACCCATTATGTGCGTTCGTGTGCTTCTCAGTTATTTCTTTCTACGCTACGCTGCCTGCTGTGTCCTGTAGGTGTTTTGCGTCACCTCGAGTGTGGTACCTCAGTGACCTTCAGTGGCGACAAAGACTTACACTCATTAGCTCTTCCGTGCTGCTGTGCTGTAACACGATTCTGCTTCCATTTCCAGTAGTAGCGATCCAGTTTGGCTTCGAACAGCTGGTGCTATATTTGCAGCCTCTATTCAAGGTCGACATCCTGTCCTACGACTTTAGGGCGAGCCTTCAGGCAGATTATGTCTCAAAAGAATCGGCCCATTCTTTAAGATAGTGCTCAGACGTCCTAGCCTTTTATTCGCTGGATAGTTCTCAGGTGGCTGAAGGCGCAACGCGCAACGGCTAGCTTCGTGAAATGCAGGCTTCTGCATCAAGTGCCTGCGTTCTGACATGGTGCGTCCGTTTGATTGCGTTATTTCGACTTCCTTTTGTAGTGTCTGCTCGTAATAGAATTTATATCTGATGTTGAGCCTCATTTTAAATTCGCGGGCCGCAATTTCTCAAATTTCACATAATATGTTCACCATTAAAAAAATGGCTGGTGGTTTAGCATTGCTAAGCACGACATATTGTGCGAAACCACGGTTTTTGCAACTGAACACCACCGCCACGTACCTGAAAGCGCTATTGAGGTGTCCACTGACCCAGGGAGCCAGTTATGCGCGTTTCCTTTTCTCAAAATCAACGGAGTCTAAAGCTTCCGCTGGTTTTGAGGCATTTAAAGGCGCATAACTTCCTCAATTTGTAGGTGGACGCCACCGCCTACTCACAGCGCGATTGAGGTTTCCGCAAACCGAGTCAGCCACTTTCACTAAAGGCTTCACACACACAGACACACACTGCTGAAACCCGGAGAGTGTGGCTAGAAGTTCGTTCGCACTAAAATTAATTTTCTATCGGGGTTTAGGTGATCAGAAGACATAGAAAATTTTCAGTACCTTATCTCAGCATTCGAATAATTCTCATATCAATGCGATCAATTTTAATCATCATTTGCAATAAAATCGAGTGTTCTTTGGCAAGTCCCTATGCCTTTCACTTTCTACGATGCCCTAAGTGATGCAGTTTATCGTTTTTTGCAGTGATAATTTAATTACCTAGTTGAGCGTTATGTTACGTTGGCTTGTTGAAATTCAGCGGGTTTGGTCTGCGGGCATGAGGAAGGCAATCTCGCTTCCTTTGTAGCTCCTTATAACGTGAGCTCAGGCAACTTCAGAGACAGCTTGTGAGTTGCTTCACGTCACTGCTGTCACCGAGAGAAGTTGTCAAGAGGTAGTTGGCCATTGGCGAGGCAGACCGCCCTCGAAGGAGCCGTTATCGAGCGCCGACGGAGACTTGCCACACTGGAATGCGGCCTCACGTGCTGCGCCTTCAGAGTGCGGTCCTTTGTTTGCAACGACATCGGCCTCATGAGTCCCGAAGCGCCGACAGGCCCCAGCGGAGTCCCCCGCGCTTATCGTCTGTCCGCTGCACGGGTCAACGGCACCAAATATTAGTCGAGCAAACTCAAGGTCGATCCTGAACCCGAGGTCCCTTTCTTGGGAAGAGACTCTATTCGTAATAAAAGGGTCCCTGAACCGCGATTCTTCCAATGGTACAGCACAGCGCGCGAACACGATATTCTCATTAATTACTAGAGAAAATCTACTGAATGAAGATGGACCCTTTACGAAAGAACGCGTTAACCTTCTGCACTCCCAGGGCACGTCTGATGAATTGCATATTAAACAGAATCGAAGAAACTGGCTAAGGCGTGTCAAGGACGCGTGCACGTACAACGCATATATTGTGGGGCGGCTCTCGCCGAAGTCACATGGTTCTCAGAAGCTCGCGCTACACAGACAAAAGAGAGTTCTAGTATAGCGTACGCAGACATACGCAAAGGCACAGCGTACGCTATAAATTAGCGTGCTTCGTACCGCGCATGCGCCAAACGCTGTTCCAAATCTAGCTTTAACTTACGTGCGCGTTACGTACGCTGTTTAACGAATTTAGCGTGCGTGCTCTTGCGTACGCTAGGTAAAATAGCGTTGTCAAGATGGCGGCACCCATGTCACCCGCTTCGGAGAGAATTTGTCAATGCTATTGGGTTTTTAGGCATTTTCATTGCCTTTAAATGGCACACGTGGTCTTCGCGTTGCCTCCCCTCGCCAACAGCATAACGAATGAGGGATAGACTTGCCTAATTTTCGATTCGGTGCAACGATTCCGCCGTTATTAACCCTAACAAGACACCGCCGGCTGTGGATTGGCTGAGTTTTGGATTTTTACGACAAGGTAGTCATAGACTTGCCAAACCAATTGTTTCGGCGGTAGGCAGAAGGGTCCGAAAGGCCTCAACATGACGTTTCTAAAACCTTGCTCGGTTCAATTACCTAAAAGAAATTAGGCCCTGGTTCGACTGAACTGGTGATGAACTGGCTATCTGCGCGCTACGACTTATATAACGTTGGCTAAGTGCGAAAAATGTGTCGCAAAATATTTTCACATTTTAACACCAGAGGACGCCACTGCGGCCAGCGCTATCGTTGCGTTCGGTTTGACACACGGTAAAATAAAAGTGCTCATGCTAATTTCAATGTAACCTCCCACTAAAAGTTTGCGTATAACGTACGTAAGCGCTTGGGCAAGTTGGTGTGTATTCATACTTAGCAGCGCAAAAAACGAGGACAAAAGCGAACGAGAAGACAAAACACAAGCGCAGCAAGTTGTTTTCACCGCGAAGAACAAGCTCGGTGGTGTGTGCAGTGCTGCGCGCAAAAAGCTTGAGCATGGTGGTGACCGCGCAAAGAGTAATTGCACGATAGCCCACAGAAAGAGACTCACAAATTGTGACCCAGGTGTTGTGCATCGTGTTCCGCTTTCATGTGGTAAGAATTACATCGGCCAGACTGGTCGATGTATCAATGAGCGTCTAGCCGAACACCGCAGATCATTAAAAGGTGCTGTGTCCTCCAACCTTGCAATGCACTGTAGGGGTTGGAAAGATTGCTTTCCTCACCTGGACAGGACAAGTATCTTGTTCAGGCACAGTGATAAAGTATGCTGGGAGCTGATAGAAGCTTACTTGATTAAAAAAGAGGCGCGTGCCGCATCACCGTCGGTCAGACTGCAGGATAAGAAAGTTCCTTTTCTGCGCAGTTTCTTGAGTGCGAGCAGACAGTACGGGGGGTTGGCCTGATGCGATTGCTTTCGTTTTCCTGTTGCTGTTGTGTTCCTATATCACGCAGGAATGAAATGTCATTGTTTTTTTTTTTGCACGCGTGGAAATCGGTTGTTGTGTTTCCTTTTGTTGTTTCTTGTGTTTTCTTACACCTATAAAGCTTCCTTTCTGTAAATAAAAATTCAGTTGATAGTCTGCGCTTGTGTTGTGTCTCCTCGTTCGCTTTTGTCCTCGTTTTTTGCGCTGCTAATTATGAATAGCGTTAATGTGCATACACATGACATAGCACACGTCTGCCGGGAGCTAATACCACATGATACCGCTATAACCATTACACTTGCTTGTCGCTGAATTCGCACAGAGGACATATTTTCTGTCACTGGCGGCTGCATTCCTCTCAGTGCAGACATTGATCGTTCCAGCTTTTCTTCGGTGATTCAACATTTTACGGATCCTCACATCATTGTTGGTGACGTCAGTCTCTATCACCCTCTAAGGGAAAGTGCTATGATGATCAATCGAAGAAGAGACCTGGCCTATTTCATGCACAGTCTAGATTTAATCACAGTCAGCGATGCTTCCCATACCTGTCTCCATGACACATCCTGTAGCGGCTGTCTAGATCTGGCGCCTTTTTGTAAAAAATCTCCTCTCCTCTGATAGCTGATGTTTTGATGTAGGAACGCATGGAGTGACCGCATTGCACCATATGTGCGGGTCAAATGGCTCACCCCCCCCCCCCCCCTGCTTTGCCTCGTTTACGGTGCACAGACTCAGGAGATCCATGGACGCGTCCTGTGCAGGCATAAACTCACAATCTAACTCAGAGGATCTGGTCACATCTTCTGTGCACGAGACAACAAAGCTTATAGATGTGCCTAGGCTGGGGACTTGCATCGATGTATAGATCGAAAGGCTTCGATGGGTTCGTCGGCGTGCTGAAAGTACGAGAGAACAAACGAAGTCTACATGCGACCTCGCCCTCTATGTCGAGCACAAAGCCAAACAAAACACCACCTCCAGAAGTTAGGAAGACAGCGCCAGAGAACGCTCTGCTCTTCCTTGAATCTCTGCAAGCCGCTCTCTCGAATTTGGCCAACTGTTAGAAACGTGCGTTTTATACTCCTTAAGCAATGCACCCTTTGGTGTGCAGGCATTTTGCCCACACTACCCTGAAGTACAGGTTGCTGAAGATTTTTGCAAGGGAACCTTGAGCTCAGCTCAATCTGTATCACCCTCTCCGAATACATATGCGTTAACTTTGTCAGGTGAGCGCATCGACTTTCTCTCTGCACTGCCCAAATTAGGCGCCACACTTACCACATCAAGCGCTCATCTGCTCCTGGTATAATGATCGGGTTTCGTACTTGACGCAATTTCACTTGGGTGTAGGGGCTCGAAAGGTGCTACTCTCGTATTTCAAAAACACCTGGTTTTCGCGTATTGTTTCAGAGCACTGGAACATCAGCGTTCGGTCGCCCTTTTAAATCAAGGAATGCCCCTTACAAGGTTGCCTCTTGTCAACCAGTAGCTTTATCCAGCTGCGTTGACAACGTCGTGGAGTGGAGGAAATGGTGCTAGCGAGACTTCAGGGGTTCTCAAAAATGAGTGACCTTCCTGCGGGCGTGATGACTGGTTTCGGCGCCGACGTTCTTCGACTAACAGTGTCATCGGCATTGTCATCGGCATCAATTGTTGAAAAAAAAAGTATTCGACGGATTGTAGCGGCCGTCTTCTTGGGCATCAGAGTTGCTTACGGCAGCGTCCTCGAGGCTTGACGTGATTCTTGTCTCCCTTGACGACTTAGGCGTTTGTGGCCGGCTCTACCTGGGGATTGTCAGCGGCCTGAGTGGCCGCCCAGTTTACATATAGACGGCTGATTGCGAGGCTAGCTGTCACAAGTTTTGCGATGGTTTTCCACAGGGAGCAGTCCTTATTACAACCTTAGTTAACGTTGCCTTCATTGGAGTTGCGGATGAACTTCCGGATAATGTCGACATCAGTGCATATGCTGACGACATCATCTGCATCCATGATTCTGGTGCCACACGTTCGTAAATGCGTGCAATACTGCAACAGGCGGTGTTACCTATATGCATCAGGGTACCTACATAGCCGGGGATTGCGCTTAGCCAGTTGAGAGTGTGTTGTGGTTGTAGTCACACGAGAATTCCTCTGCCGCTACCCTATAACGGTCGACGGAAATTCGATTTCATGTCACCCAGCAGATTTTTATGTATCGTCATTGACCGCGGTCTTTCACGGTCAAATCATGTTAATGTGTTAAAAAAAATACTTGTTAATTCTAGCCAAGTTCTTCTCTAAGTTGCAAACATCAAATGGAGTCAGTCCGAGTGCTCCTTACTCCGGCTATACCAAACGCTTTCCATAAGCTACAATCGGTACAGCCCCACAGTACTAATACAAGCCTTCATTCCTGCTTTCGCACATTGCAAAGCGTTCAAGCGCAGGTACTAAAGATGTACGTATGATTTCTACGGTGTTCATCCTAAGACACAACTGAGGTAGTTCGTGCCTTCTTGGCATCAGCCTATTTATCGTACGAACAACTATGAGCGTATTGAGCGTCACCCACTGTAGAATAAGAGGCAAAGCAGCGCAAAGCACAAAAACGACAGAAAGAAAGACAACACACGCTCTGATTTGTTCGTTGCGCTGCTTTTGCCCTTTTTAATCAGTGAACCAACTAGCCCAAGCTGTCGCTCTTCACTGCCAATGCTTCCCGACGACCGTTCTGACAGCAGCTTTTCAACGGATGTAAGTTGTCATGATTCCACATACCTTCAGGCTTTTCTCTCCCACATCTTTTCATCAACCCACAGTGTGGGATGGCTAAACCTTGAGTAAGATTACATATTTCAGGCGCACTGAAAAAAAAATCGACGGCACCAGTCGCTGGACTAAACACAGCATATTCTTACAACCTGGTCAAAATATAGGGACTATTAGGTCGTTTAAGTTTGACCTAGACTTTTTCACACGTGGAGCACGGTATAACTTCCAGAGAATGTACTCTTCTCCTTCGCTAGAATCATGCGTCCGCGCGGTAGAATAAAGATACATGGCGGAAAGCTGCGTATCTGTAGGAACAGTGCAGTGGGATACCATTTCTTGCGAAGAGAAACATGAAACCGCCTGAAATGTAGAGATTGGCGGCACAGTATGGGGAAGAAGCTCTGTCACGGGCACGAGTGCACGAATAATGCGAACAGTAGGGTGAAGTACGGAAGCCGGGCACAAATGAACCGCACTGCACGTTCGTAAAATCGCCGTCACCGCAGTGAGTACGGAGCGTGACGCTCTGCGGCAATCAGTCGTGACGTGTGACGAAGCGTGCATGCATCATTTTACCCCCGAAACGAAAAGAAGCAACTCAGAGTTGCGCCATCGAGCCTCTTCGCGACCCAAGAAAAGCAAACCGCAGCCATGCGTTGGGATTGTGTTTGGAGCAGTCTTATGGAGCGCGGTCGCTCGCCTACAGAATATATTTGGCCTGCACTACTCAATTCCCAATCGCGGGAATGGCGTACGAACAGTAGTGCCGTTTTCAAAAACGCACGCCACTTGCCTTCCTTCCGGTTGTGAAAGAAGTGCGAAAGCGGGACACTGGGCGCAACCAGGCACTCGACATAGACGTCTTCGAAGCTTGGATCCGACCATGACTTTTACCATTGCGCGTGGCATTCAGCGTAACCATGCAGGCAAGCCTCCTACAGTCTGAAATCGGGCGTTGCTTTCGTGCGATGGTACCTGCATTTAGTTGAACTCGCAGACTCTTCAGACTGCTCTTATCCATCCCATCACTAAGACAATGAACCACGTGATCGCTCTATGCCCAGTTTCGAAAACAGGCCACTCACGGAGGACCTTGTAATGGGCGCTGGGCCGGAAACAAGGAATGTTCTCCAGGCTGAGCAGTCGCTCTTTCGTTTATTGCGCAACACGAGTCTCGACTCGTGATTGTAATTAGGCGCGTCCTGATGTGGCCGTATATATTTGCGTCTCTCTTCTGTCCACATCGTCACCCATCACCACTCTCTTCCCTCGCCTCTTCGGTGTTCAGAGTAGCCGGCCAAATTATAATTCGCCAGGCCGACCTCCCTGCCTTTCTATCTAAATAAGCCTCTCTGTCTCTGTGAGCCAGTTATTCTACTATTATGCCCGGTAACAAAACCATCAGCGCTTTTCGCGCTGATTGAAAGTGCAGCGCTTCAACTAATAGCTTCATGTTTGTCCGAGTGGCCCTTATGCAGTGTGGTCGCTGGCCTACAGAATATGTTTGGCCTGCACTACTCAAGCTCCCAATCGCTGGACAGCACACGCAAATCCGCAGTTGTATGCGGCTGGACTCACGGTCCTGGTAAATGACGATGACTTGTAATGACACTTCCAATGAATGAAGGACCCTCCTTTTAATTTTTGTCTCAGGCCCGTCCGCTTCGGTAGTGCTAATCTCCGTCTTCTCCATCGCAAATGACACGTGCATTTGTTTAAAAGCGACTGCTGCGGTCCGGCGTAAGTACATCATTAGACACTACCGTCGTTATGTCCGCATAACAGCATACTAATACCATTACAACAGCATTGTCATTAACAGCGACACCTATCATCGTGCATAGCCAGAGAGTGCACCACTTCATTTGTTTCTTTACGTCGGCATCATTACTTCTTTTATGGCAAGTTTAGTCAAGATTTGGCGTGATGTGGCGCATAAAAGCATTGCGTTTTTTCCACAGAAGTAACCGGGTATGTTAGTAGTACGATGAAGAAAGCAGCAAATCTACACAACTTCGGGCGACAATATGGCTGGAGATTATTGCTTTGTTGGCGCCTAGAAAGCCCGTTATTAAGCCTCCAAGATTCCTCATCGCAGCTTAATCGCGAGGATTCCCCTCAGTACAACCAGGAATCGTCGAGCACTCAAGCCGTCGTCTGAGAAAATCTTAGCGTGATGGAAGCAAAAATGGCGCCCAAAATTCCGACCCGTCATCAGACGATTTGGAATACTTTAGATAATGATGATTACAGTTCTTGTACCACGAAGTCACGTAAAGCCATGAATGTTGCCTAATGGTTCTAAAGACCTGCATAGGCTCATAGAGGTTTAATGATAAGCATAAAAGACGAGAAGTGGGGATCAGAATGGTGGTAAATACTATATTATTTATTACCGTTAACTGTTTTATCTGAATATCCACTTTTGCTTTTTATTTGTTAATTTATTATACTATCAAGGTACAGAGCACATTGCAGAGGGGAAAAGCATTTCCCGACAATGATATATGCTTGTTTCTGATAGGAGCATATGTCATTGTTTCTCAACAATGACATGTGCAGTTGCAACAGGGCAGAAAACTGAGCTTGTCGATGTACGTTCATGATGATAAATCCAGGCGCTCACAAACAACGACACAGAGGGGACACAGCGCTTACTCGCAACTACAAGAATTTTTATTCAGAGGCTTCTATATATATACTACAAAAACCAAAACAAACCCAGAGTAATCGCACGCCACATGCCGACCGATGAGCAGGGAAAAAATTAACACGCGGTTTTCAGTCGCTCTTTCAAAAAACTTATCTCCCCATCAGACAAGCCAACTGAGGGGTCACTAACACATGTATGCCCCGTTTCCGCGATACGATAGGCTTCAACTATCTCCCGCGTTACACGACCTCGGTGACGAAAAAGAACACATGTTTTGGAAAAAAGGGGAGAACACTTCTTCTTGCGCTTGCTGCAGTCACGACAATGAAGAACCATATTGTTTGAAGTGTTACCTTTTTGCAAATCTCCGGCATGCTCCATCAGCCGCACATTCAAACAACGACCACTCTGGCCTATGTGCACTTTTCCGCACGACATGGGGATCTTGTACACTGTGCCCACTTTGCACGTGACATACGGTGATACATGTCTGACAGCACATCCTCCTTTTCTTTTCTTCGCGTCCAGCTCCGCCTTAGCTTAGCGCCTGGATTTATCATCATCACCCCTCATGTAATACCCCTTAAATGGGGCCTTTGAGGACTTAATAAATGAAATGAAATGAATGAAATGAATGTGCCGCTACGCCACGTCACGTTGCGTTATTGCTGAATGAAAGATCGGAATGTCGGCTCGAGAGCAGAGCTATTACATCACTGCCTGAATTATGCCTGCTTGTAGAGAAGAGTCACTTCATGAATATTATCGTGCTCGTAAAATATATTGTGCATATTATAGTTCCTAAGTCTTCGAAAAGAATTTAATTATGAACTCCTCTCTTGATCGCGTGTTTGAAAATATTGGCTTGCTTCTGTAGCTGCTATAGAGTATAGTGAAGTATGTTCGTACGTGTGCGTGAGCATATTCTTGTTCATAAAGCACAGTCAGTTCAGATGATCACGAGCTTATAGTCGGCAGTGCAAGTGTTTTCGTCTTAAGTTTACTTTCATAATATATATTCAGGAATAGAAACAATATATCTGTTCTTCGATTTTTCATCTAGGAGCATTTCTATTAGTCCAAGACCATTTCTATACTGCAGAATGTACCGCAGTGCGTTCTGCAGTGGAAGCAATTTTTTTATTGCATGAGTTGCCGTCACCGCCCATAGCCCTCTAAGTCGCTGAATAGTTGAAGGCATGACTGGGCAGTGCAAATGCGGTTCGAAGGAGAGTCCCTTGTACTTTTTGTCAAACTGGACGGTGGCTGGTGCCTTGCAGTACTTTCACCCGTCTTTAAGGACAGACACGGTGCACTTAACATTTTGCAAGCGCAGTGCGCAGTTAAGGTAATTACGCTTGTGGTCGCTTGCTTACAGTTCACAGGATTGGTGTGCCCTAGCTTCGCAAGCCGAGCGTAATAAATCCTATTAAAGGACAGTCGCAAATATGATCTCTCTGAAGTGCGCATTTGACACGTTTGCTTTGTACAGTCGACAAACAAAAATATTCGAGAAAACGTCTGTTATGTGACCAGCATTGTTTTCTTCGTGCGTCCATCCGGCACAGTCAATTTTTACAGCACGTTCCAGCAAATGTGTGCTTCTTCCCGTTGTGAGATCAGCGTATGCCCACTTCCAAGAGAACATGCCTATTTGCAGCCTCTAATTTCGCGAGAAACAAGCTGTTGAAAATATTCGTACTTTCTGACAAGACCTCGGCGAGCGAAGATGTTGCAGCACCGACTTAGCTTTTCGCCAGCGCCGAGTCACTGCTGCTGGCCAGGTTTGTTGCAGCTTCTTGAACGACTATAGAGCTCTAATGCAATCAAGAAACGTCAAGCGTGTTCTTGCAGCGAAGGCAATCCAGGCCACGGATTTCGCTACGAGGTTGACCAAGTTGTACAGCATGTTTCATTTGCTGGTCTACGAATAGCCTTGATGCAAACGCCAGTTTGTCATGGCTCATGGCTTATCGCCGATCATGGCTTATCACAGCTCGCAGCTGGGGCTGTGGAGCTGAGACCACGGCCCCCTAGTGAGAGGGCTGCGGTCGAATATTTTTTAAAAAAGTCTGTTTTTTTCGTAGTTTTTCACAGTCTGTGCTTGAAGCTCACGTTCAAGCGCAAAAAAAGAATGAATGGAAGTTTCAGCTAAATTTCTTGGTTGGACACTTGAGCTTCCACCCTATCGAAACCGCTGGTAATGACTTCCAGCGGGTGAAAAGTCACCTTCAACTTTACATCGCACTGTACGATATTTTTACAACATATTAACTTTTCCGTGAGCACAGCGCACATCAGCAAGGTGACAAGGTTACCCTCTCTTATATTCTCATAAATACACAAGTTTTCGCAAGAATAAACGATAGAAATGCATCATCTCTTATATAAATACCCCTTGTGTTTTACCTTTTTAGTGTGTGCCTGAACTATGCGTATATATTACAACTTTTTCAAGCCTCGTCTTCTTTCTCTGTCTCGCTTTCAGACTATCCTGGCTATTATAAGTTTCTCCGAGGCCTGTCTGGTTGTATACCTTACCTACAAGGTAAGTTGGAGTTTCAATCCTTCCCTTTTCTGCCCTCGCGTGAGTTGTGATACAAAGTCCTCTGAAACCCACGAATAAAAGCACGATGCGATTGGTCTCAGTTCTGGGTGACAATACCAGCTAATCTGAATTCCACTGGCAAGAACCGAGACGTTCATTCAGTTCCAAGTATGGTAAGCTATATGCCAGGCGACGAATAATGCTGCAGCGTGTATGGCGTCACGGTGTTCACTCGCTGACCGTTTTTACACCTTCTGTATATGCCTTGCTCCTGGTTTAAAACAGAGGTGAATTACAAGATCTTGATTTTCTTTTTTTGACACTCGGCGTAATCAAAAATAAATTGGCCACGGCGTCTCTTCGCATCACCGAACGGGAATATATACACGAGCTGGCCCCATTGTCCATGCCGCTCGGTTATGCGGTATTTTCAGTACACATTTACAAATGTCGTCTACCCCTGCGCATCATTAAAGGGTTGAACTAAAGAAACAGAAAACACTGTGCAATGACTGTTTAGATAGCTCGCCTGCAGTGGCTCTATAAAACGGTAGAAAGAGACAGGGAGTTAAAAGAAATTTAACTGGATTAAACGGCAGAAAAAATAGACAGCCAGGGAACTAGGGTAAGGAAATGAAAAGATTAAAAGCCGAATACAGTAGATTAATGATGGCGTTGAAACAGTGTGCCTTCGTTAAAAACAAATCAACTTTTTGCTGAGCCATGCACAGCGATTTATATTGCTTTAAATCCACGTTTTAAACAACGCCTACATCAGATAGCGGGAAATATAATGGCGAGTATCGCAGTCGTAGTTCAGATTATCGACTCATGAAGGTTATAAGAGGTGAAAAATTGGATCAAAAAAAGCTCACAGAGAAGATTGAGTAGCAAGAAAGAACGAAAAAAAAAGAAAGGAACCGAAAGATACTCGTAACTTAAAGCTGCGATCTTAAAAGCAGGCGCAGGGAAGGGCTTGTGAGCTGTACCACGTCGGAATGAGATTTCATACCATACTTTACATCATTTCCTCATTCATGAAAATGGCGCTCACTCCGAGGGAGGCCCTGCAGCAGTTAATTGGATTAATTATTGCTTGAAACCTAAGGATTAACTTTTAATTATTCCCCGCAGTACCAGCTTCAAAAGGAGTAACAATAGAAAGAGGGAGAGAGAGGAAAAATTGAGTCTGACAGTTTATTCATATACTTGGGTTTACCGTTCAACATGCACTGAAAAAAAAAGTGATTTCACCAGCAAATTGCACGAGCAACTGTTGAGCAACGCCGTGTGTTCCTGGCGTCTTGAGCGAGGGACACAGCCGCTGAATTGAGCAATGAGCCCCTTGTGCAATCGCAAATCCGGCTTTTACGCCTCGTGACAGCGCCTTTGTGCCCGCATTTTTACCCTAGCGCCACTACATTCAGGCGGTGCATCTACAGCTTTCCAAGAACCTCTCTTGGGTCATTTTTTTTCTTCGCTGCTAAAAGAAGAAACCGGAGCCGTTGTCAGGCACCAACCTCCCCTTATATGTTCATGTAAATAAAGAAAACGAAAACCTCCCTTCGGAATTCTGTTCGCCGATGTCACTAAACAGAAATGCGCAGATTTTTCATGGAGCAGGAAAAAAAAACGTGAGCCTCTAGAACGTTAGAGAGCCGCGATGTACAGCTCTGGCGTGAAAGCATCTTCTAGAATCTTGAGGCTTAGCGCCATCTCGTGACAAGAAAAATGCTGCGGGTCACTAAAATACACCTTTTCTCGGCCGATATAGTTCGCAGTAAATATTGAGGCATTCTGCCATGGGAGGTTTATGAAAAGAAGTGGTTGCTATCGCGGGCTCTCCCCAGTGATTTTGCATCCCGGAAAACTTCTTGTTCATTTATTTATTTCTGTCGCTTCTTCTTTGTAGCGCACTTTTACACCGTGCTTCTCGGTGCCTTCTTGAACAATTTTCAGTGGGAGGGTGCCCACAGGCTTGACTGAGTGTCCTGTCACTTTCAGAGGTTTAAAACAGCATTTCTCATTCTTGCGGAACCCTGGGCAAGTTTTCGAGTCACCCGCTCAGCATGCTTTTGTGTGAAGGGTGATGCCTATCTGCTTATGTAGCTTTTAGCTTATTTTTACCTAAAACACAGCGCCACGTTTGCTCCAAGCCAGGTTTTTGTTTTCCGTCCGCACGAGTACTGAGATGCGACGCATAATCAATAGCCGGATTAGAGCGTAACGATAACTATTAACGAAACATTTCTTTGAGCGGTTTCATTCCTAGAAACGGGGTCTTTACGTTGATAGGGTACTTTCGGATTGTGTAGGCTTTTAGTGCGAAGTTCATTGACGTTTAGATGAACTCCTGGGGATGTATATAAATATTGAGTGCAAGAAAAGTGAAGGTTGGGCTAGTTGATACGCATTAAGAGAGAAATTTTGCTCAGAAAGACGGGACAAGAAGGCACTAGACGAGCGCTAAAAGGTGTAAGTTTGTCTTAGTATAAGCAGTGTGCGTAAGCACCTATCTCCTTAAGCCTTTACATCGCAAAGAACGCAGACGCCGACGAGCTAAGTAAAAATGATTACGCATGGGGGCCTTGTTCATAATGAACAAGGTCCCAGGCAGAATAAATTCACTTGTAGGTTCCGCCCATGTTATGGCTGACAGGGCAAGCTGAACACTAGGCTAAGTTTTTAGTTGGCGTCTGAGACAGCCGTTTTCATTGCGCCTAAGTAATAGAAACAGCGTTGAATATTGCTAGGTGTGTAGGGAAAGTAATGAGAATTATTCATAAAACAGTACTTTTCAAAAACGCTATTTTACGTCATGTCCCTCTAATAGCCCTTGAAAGTGCTGACAGTGTTTCCAGCCAGTCCATAATTTTTGGAAGCCTTACTGGTCTTAATCTGTAATCGTGTTGGCAGCCATTGGAGTGACTTTGGTGCATTGGCCGCTGTTAACCTGTCTCTCTCTCTCTCTGAATATTGCTTATGCTTACCTGGAAAAAAAATTTATGTTCATGAAGTCCGGCCTGGACTTTATAATGGATGTGAAAGCGCTACAATTGGCATTTTATGAAAAAAAAAAACAAGACAGGGCACGACTTGCACCAGCCCTGTCTCTTGTGATCATTTCGTTTGCGCAACCGTACTTGAAAAACATTTTGATGGTCTGTGAAGTGCAAGCTGGTGCATTATTGTGACAAATGCCCCATTAAGTGGGTTTTTCAGCAAGCACGTGCACAACTCACAACCTCAAATGATCAAGAAATACCTAGTAAACATTTGCCTGTCGCTTGATGCCATACTATGGATGCTTGTGAATGCACTGAAGCATTCATGTGAATCTAGTGAAGCGCCACGAGGGAAGGCTGGGATTAAATTTGAGCATCCAGATTAGTTGCACCACATGAAGAATATCGCTATTCAAGGTAAGGGCAACAACAGAGTTCCCAGATTTACAAGTGCAACTGTACCACAGCATATCCGTCAGCTGCACAACCATGTACCACTTTGAGTTGGCCACCTTCTCGCACCTGTCGGGAAAGGATCAATCTAACTGCATACCCGATCGGCAAGAATTTGTGTGCTAACCCGGACATCAGCACCAAACTGATCAAAACCAGACAGAGCTACGTGTGCGTTCAACTCTGCCCCGTAACTCTGCTCTCCTTCCATTATTCCGCTCATTAGCGTGTGCTTGGATCCCGCCGCTGCTAAGCTAACTAAAGCGAGTGAGCTCCACCGTATATGCCTGTAGATTTATATAGGCAAGAGAAATACGCCGTCCGTTGTCTGAGCTTCTCTCCGAAAAACTGCCGTGTTTCGCCGGTTCACTCATTCAGCTTAGCGAGGTAAGCCGCCGTAATTACCCTTCAGTCATTCTTGTTACAAAGGGCTCGCATTGCTGCTGGCACTGGTCGAAATTTCGGGTGCAGGGATTACATAGAGCTCTACCTTACTTTTGTATGCTGCGTGCGTGATGAGAGATTGCCTTCTTTAATGTTCTGCAAGGATTACTAGCGGCAGCTTTAATGAAGCCCTAAACAAGCATTCAAAAAAGCGCGGCTACGCTCAGTGGGCTGGGCAATCGCTCTAAACTTTCTAACTAGACCAGAAACCCCTACAGAAAGAAAGAAATTGATACGGTGTTAGCGCTGCACAACTAAAATAAAAAGAATGAATTGCAGACCGCGAGATTGGACACGCGAGCAACGTTTTGTCACTGTCACCCATGGAAGAAAATCAGTGCCCACGCAGTATAGCTACCAGGCTCTCATGGTTCATACTGCGCCACAACAAATGGACAGTTCGTGTCAAACAATTTGTGCTAGTGCGAATTGTTTCGTTGGAAGCGTCGGCGACGAGGAAAAAAAAACGGGGAGTCGTCAAAACAAGAAGATACGGAACGCTTGCGGTTACCAAGGTGCCGTGCACATCGGGAAACCGATGAATCATTTGCTCAGATGCTGTGACTGTCAAATCTATAGCTACGTTGCTTCTTCTCCAGCGTCTATTTCAGCTGCTGTTCTTCCTCTTACGGTGTTTTGGATATTGCTAGTGCTGATGTTGTTACTACATTCTAATTACATATTTGATGCTTTTCATGTGCCTTCGCCACTGACACAAAATCCAACCGCAGATGAGCCGGCTCGGTAGCTCAGTGGTTACGGCGCCCGGCTACTGACCCGAAAGATTCGGGTTCATTCCCAACCACGGCGATCGCATTTCGATGGAGGCGAGATGCTAGCGGACCGTGTGCTGTGCGATGTCATTGCACGTCAAAGAACCCCAGGTGGTCTAAATTATCCGGAGCCCTGCACAACGGTGCATAGCCATAGCCAGAGTCGCCCTGGGACGTTAAACCCCATAAAACAAAAACAAAAATTGTCTGAGAAGAAGAGGAAATTTAATCAGCTAAAGTAGGTACTGGTGCACTCAAGAGAGTTTTGTGCATTTGTTTTAATTATGCCCTAGTTCAGCGCTGTTCGGTGCAATGTTAACCAGCTGGACCGCCTACGCGGCTTACTTCGCTGGCTGCCGCTTCAGCTTCCGACGTTTCCATGGCCGCTGCTATCCACTGCCATGGGTGGAATAGAGAGAGACGGCCCGTCACGACAGCGTCACGGCGTTCGCCTGACGTTCCGACTCCGTGCCAGACGTGCCAGTGCGCCGCTAAGTGGTTGGACGCGCGCTCGAGGCGTCTCTTCCCGTGCGCCGCGGCCTCGCCAGACAGCCATGCTGTGCGCATGACGTGCGGGATCCGTGCAGCGCAGGGACGCAACGAAAAAAAAAATATGGAGCCTATCGGTGGGCGGTAACGAATGGTGTCGTCACGCGTCGTGCATGAACGGACGCCATTTTTGGCTGGTCATTTATCCTCTTCAGCGCAGGCTGTCTCCACAAGATGCCATCAGCCCATGTTCGTGACTTCCGCTAAATTCATGGCGACGCCAGGTTTTCACCGCCGAGCTGCATGTGTCGCCTCCCCCCCACTTTTTCATCGCCTGACCATTTGGCCGCGGACGCGGTTCCTCGCGCACTGAGCTTGTGTGCTTTCTTACTTTACCTCCTCGTTTTATCGCTATCTCTTTATTTTTCCCGAATAATGTCTTCGTTTTCACGATGTTGTTTGTTTAGCTAATTTTATTGATCGCACTGCTCACGCTCGTTCGTTTTATGTCTTCTTGGTCGACTGAGACGCGGTGAATGACCACTAAACGTCACCCATCGAACTGGAACTGCCGCAGTGGCTTAGGTTTCTGCAAATCAGGGGGCTGTCTCGGACAAAATGCGCTGCCTAGGTGTTATTTGTGAAGCGTGAAGAAAATTACACGCAAGTGGGCCGCCAGAGTATTTATGAAAGCTGACGCACACGCTTATGCGACTGGTAGCTGGGCGTAGGCGAATGGGCAGAGACTACTAGGAGCCGTGTTCTTTCGACGGCAGCTCTTCCGACCCGGGGTGTCTTGTCCAGCCGGCGGGCCACCGAACTCCAATCGGCGCAAGCGTTGAACTGTAGTGTATTTGCCAGTTTTCGGGAGCAGACCAGATACCTGTGCTGATTGGCAGTGTAACGCACCGTGTCGCAGCGTAATTTCTCGCTTGGAATTTTGTCGTTAGTGCACGCAACACAGTATGACGCATTAGCAAGGTCCATTGGCCCGTTTGACAAATGAGGCTTGAATATTTCCCTGTCTACTTCAGAAGAGTCTTCAGGGAACAGTCTAGCTAGAGCACTTTTCATCATGACTACGTCAGCTTTTTTGTCACCTTACTTCTAATTGAATGCGCTTATGGCAGGGCGGATCTTGGAACTAGCACGCAGAGCGGTTAATTAATTGAGAGGCATGAACCGTAAGGTAAAAAGGAATGTCTGCACTACCCTCGGAATAATGTCACGTCGTGTAAGTGTATATGCACAGCATAAGGACTGTCATTTGTCACAACCGGGCAGCTGCTCACGCCTTGTTTTTGCTATGGCGACAGAAAACTCAAAGCAGAGAGCAACTAAGCGGGCAGCTAGACACAGAACCTCTTAGTTTCTCATCAACTCCGATATCTCAAGCATTCGCACCGAAGCAAGGCAAGGCCCAAAGAGCACCCCGGCACTGCGACGTGGGAGTACAATCAGCACAGAGGAAGAGTGGGTGGGGGGAATGTACTAAAATTGTGCGAGAAATACGCCACCTTTGAAGCACTTTCGCTGCAAGGTAATTAAATGCGTACAGCGAAGAGCCCTCGTAAAGCTCGAGCCGCGAAGTGTAACGAACAGTTTAGGCGCATAGAAAGGTCAGTGAAACCTAATTTAAAAAGACTATATTCATCTCGAGGCTTATTTCGCCCCTATAAATCTGCTGAAAGACCATGCGCAGCATCCGCCGTGTTACAGCAAAATACGCGTGTCATTTCATGCCCTGGCTCTTGTTCGTGGCGTTTTATCTCTCTGAAATAAGTTCTCGTTTAATTAAATTTCTCGACCGGCTCGCACTCCTAGATTATAAGCGCGCACGTCCCCGAGAACAAGCACGTAAAGATCAAAGCAGCCCGACGGGGACTGGCGTATTTCCCCGAAGCCGAGAGAAGCGCGAGGAAAGTCTTTTGTTTGCAACCCCTATGGTATGGCTGCTGCCGCGGTACAGCATCCGCTGTGCTCGGCTGCTCTTTTCCGGAATAGAGAAAATTGAAGCGCTCAAGATTGAGTGCATTCGCGAGATGGAAGTGTCCGTGGGAAAGAAACGCGAAATTGGATGGAGACCCGAATGAAGTTTGTTGGAGGAGCGCACGTCCAAGGCAAGGGGCAAGAGGGCCAAAGTTTTCTTTGAATTGAGGGCCATAAATTTTACGCGTATGTTGGTACACTGCATCGCGATGTTAGGTCAGCGGGCTGTGTGTGAAGCATGAGCTTCATGTCCGTGATCGTAACGCATGAAGTACTCGCGCTTATAACGTGACTCGGTGCTTTAAAATAGAACATACGTTTGTTAATAATCTATCCGCTTGTTGGCATCGATGGGGAACCTACAATTCACTGCCGCAAATCACGGGCCAAGTGGTCAAATAATTTCGCACGTGGTCAAATAATTTCGTTCATATTGAGAATTTGTATTGCGCTCCGCGCACGATAGCAAATACACACCGGCTAATCCCAGAGTGCGGCGAGCTTTGCGCATTCGGCCCCTGATTACGTTGGAGCAAGCTGTAGGTTGTAGCTTGTACGTACGTCTGTGGCAACAAATTGTTAAACCAGGTAATCGACGCACTCCTTCAGTCCTCTGAGAATTCACAATCAACACTAGCAGTGAATTCGGTCTTATTGGCGCGCTCTAGTGCAATAAAAACCAAGAAGGGAGGTGGAGAGCGTGTTTCTAAAAGTTATTGACATTCTCACTAGGCCTCCCCCTTCGTACTACGGATTGCAGGAATCCCAAACTCAGTTTTGGAAACTGCTTGCGTCCATAAATCTAACCCATACCAGGTCGTTTAGCTCAGGGTTGAGCGGGGAATCAGTGCTATGAAACTGACGCCGGAATACAGCTCGAGCCGCAACCTGACGGTGCAGAGTTCCCTAAGGAAGAAAACCTTTTCACCGTGGAGCACATGCCTCACAGCTACGATTGACCACTTCTTCCTCCCCACGGTTCTAAAGCCGCTTTAACGGGACGGGTGTGATTCCGTGAGGAAAGCACGGAAAACTGATCCGTATTTATTCATTGTTTGCATACTGGCGTGGATATGCATTCCCGGCTGAAGCATCAGATTCAATTCAGCATCATATGCGAGCTGTCTCTAAGATTGCTCAGAAAGCTGTTTGCCACGTCCAAGGTGCGGATTTCCGGAAGTATATAAAACAAACTCACTGGCAATGAGGCGCATGTAAAAGTCACTTCGTTTAGTCAACATTCTTTTTGGAATGAAAATGACGACAATGCACACTTCAGGCTTCTTTTATTATGAGGCGCAGATGTTCGTAACAATATTTGTCAGCACCGACAAAGAAAGAACGTAAGAAAGATATTGAATGAATGAATGAATGAATGAATGAATGAGGAGAGAGATTTTAATGAAGCAGGGGAGGTCTTCCTGCTTTTTGGTCTGGCATGCTACTCCAGGCGAGGGTGAAAGAAGAGAAGATTAGAGGAGAGGAGGGTGAAAAAGAGAGGGAAAGGAAAAAGGAAGGGTGAATGGTGAAATCAAGCACACTCACGCACTCACAAGCATACATACAAACACATGATTCTCAAAGAATGTCCACCAAACCCGTGTATCTAAGGAAAACTAATAATGCTTTTGTCCCGCGCGCACCCGAAGCCGCATCCCTGCAGGGTCCAAGAACATGCTCCAGGTGCACGGGGCCGTCCTGTGGGAGTCCTAAAGCGCTCTAAAGTGCCTTGCGATGATTATTGAAGAGTTGGAAGAGAATGAATGAATGGTTGAATGAATGAATGAATGAATGAATGAATGAATGAATGAATGAATGAATGAATGAATGAATGAATGAATGAATGAATGAATGAATGAAACTCTAGACTACAAAAACGATTTAATGGCGCCTAAATAGTTGGGCCATCGTCGTGAAATAGCAGGGTTACAACTAGACCAGCATTAATCCTGGTATTCATATACATTCAATTCATGCAAGTCAATATATCATTCACTGCTGTTCACTTCTCCGAGATTCAGGTATCGCAGTGGTGGCCTAGCGGTTGGAGCATCCACCTCTGCATGCGGGAAGCGTGGGGTTCAATCCCCGGTGCCACTGGGTACCCACCGGTGGTGCAATGGGCACAACCTTTCTCCTGGCTCGGTGCGCGGCTTATCTGGGATGAAATGCTTGTGAAATGGGTCTTTGACCCCACCTTGTGGAGGCAAAAATACCTTGTGCCATGGCGCTCTTTGGCTAAGGCTGCCTTTGCGCCGTAAAATTTAGTAAATTTAGTAACAGTTATAATTGTTATTATCACCATCCGAGTTTCAGCAAGATGCAGATCTACTCATCTTGGCTGAGAATAATACTGCTAAACACAAGTGTGAGACACGCAAGCTGTCCGGCTGTCATCCCTGTTCTTTGTTTAGGAGAAACTTTATTGCGTCAAAACAAGAAACATGTACAACGCTGTTTGGACCGATAAATTGAAAGGCTATATTGGCCGGTCCAGTGCAAAACTTACTAACAGGTTCAGTCGCAGAGAGTAAAGGGCTGAAAAAATAAATGATAATGTACACGCAACAGTGCCAAATTAATAGTACGCTTTTACAAAATGCACAACGAAAATGAAAAAAGTATAAGAGACTCCAAAATAAACAAAAAACGATGCAAGCACATAGAATAACCACGGCCGCCCAATGGCAACGCACTTCGTTGCCATTGAGCAGCCGGGTAATAACACTGTCATAAATATTACACAGCAAATATATAAAACACAAATAAAAGAACAAGGTATCAAAGCAGAATTCTCAAAGCGAGAGTTTCAGGCAAAACTTGATTAGACTTGTAATACAATTTACAGGTCAGTTTAAAGTTTCTGGCCACTTTTACCTCGATCGGCAATTCATTCCATTTTTTTTTTCTCCACTGAACTCCATCAGGCGTTTACCATATACACTGCTATTTTTGGGAGGTTAAAATTAGAGTTAGATGCTTGCCTTGTGCTGCGAAAAGGTAGAACGAAGAGGCTTAATGGGAGGGGAAAATTAGTGTTTATTATGTTGTTTATCAAAATTGAACTTTTATAGTTGCGCAAGGATAAGAACGATAGCACATGATTAACAAAAAATATTGCTGCTAGAATCATCGAAATCAGAAGTTATCACGGTTAATGCCCGTTTTTGGAGGCGGAATAAAGGCGATAAGTAGGTTTTGTATGCTTATTCCCACAGTTCACAACAGTAACTGATATGTGAATGGCGTAATGTGAAGTTGATGGAGCGTAATACATATCGTAATTAAAGTAATATCTCGCCCTAATGAGGGTGTGGCAACCGAAAGCTAATTTTTTGCGTACGTTGTTGATTTGTTCTTTCCAATAGAAATGGCAAAGATAACCCCTCAAATATTGAAATTAAGAAACCGGCTTTATTATTGAGCTCCCATGAGTTTTGGCTATGTTTAGCGCCGAGCGGTTTTCTAAGCGCCAGGAAGACAAGATTTTCAGTCCACTCATTAATGTGGTTTGAATAACGGGGAGAGATTCACCAGTAACTATAAGAGCGGCGTCATCTGCGTGCATTAATACTTGAGAAGAGTGAAGTGTCTGTACTTCTGTGGGCAAGTTAGCAGAGGAAGGGCGGTCACTATATTTGTTAACTGTTGGATTGCCGATTCAGTCCAAGCTTACTGCAAAAACGAAGAAATAGTAGTCATCATAATATTGTAAAAGCAAAACGCTTATGTTATTTAGAAGCAGTTTCATATGCTCCGCAATCAAGTAGCGGCAGATATAAAATTAGCAATACGAGAATATTTCTAAAACGAAATTACGGGAGCACTTTGCCAATCTAAAGCGCGGCAAGGCGTAAAGCTTTTGGCCTTACCGTCTGCAATTCTAGCTTCGCAGGTTCCCATACCAGTGGCTCTCCCGAAGGCTTCTACCTTGCCACACTTCCGTTCTAGACGACGTTGTTGGCGCTTGCGGTCTGCTTCTCTGGCCTTCTTCTCTGGCTTCTCTGGTGGTGGCGCGCAGGTGGCGCCACCAGCGCGCGCGCCGTTACCATGACGTTCTTGCGTGTGACGTCACCCTCTCCCGTCGCTAAAGCGACGTCCGCGCTATATCGACGACATGCCCTCCACTACGGCACCTCTTTTTCCTTTCTTCTTTCACTCCCTCCTTTATCCTTTCCCTTACGGCGCGGTTCAGGTGTCCAACGATATATGAGACAGATACTGCGCCATTTCCTTTCCCCCAAAACCAATTAATAATAATAATAATAATAATAATAATAATAATAAATTATTATTATTATTATTATTATTATTATTATTATTATTATTATTATTATTATTATTATTATTATTATTATTATTATTATTATTATTATTATTATTATTATTATTATTATTATTATTATTATTATTATTATTATTATTATTATTATTATTATTATTATATCGACGCATTTTGTTGTTTTCTTTGTTTTATTTGCGCTATGATTGGCTATAAATAATGAACTAAACGCTCTATAGTCTTCCAATCTGGCGTAGGGGTTACATTTTTTCCCCTCTATCTGATGCTACCATTCGTTTTCTGCCATCCTGATTAGTTGACGCGTTATTCGTGGAAGACAGCGAGCCTTACACCAGACGAGCGAGTATGAGCCATTGAAGGCTTTCGCCTTAAAATGAATCATGCGGTAGGAACTGCAACGACTTTGTTCTACCTGAATGAAAGAATGAGGCGTAAGATCGACAAGAATTCAGAGAGCTCAGTGCAAAAGGGTCTCCCAACTAGTTGTGCACGGTTCACTGGTGCCGTGCGAAAGATTTAACACTGCTTTTCTCATTGTACCATAAAACCTTGTATACTAAATTAAAGGCACAAATAACTGTGTATTTATCCTTACCGAGGATTTTAAACTCAGCAGTCTTGCCTGAAATCAGACAGATAACTCTTCAACATGATTTCGACTCTCCGGGATAATAAACCATCAGCTTATGATCGTATAAGGCCTTACGACCTGTGAGCTAACAGCAACGAAATTGGGTCCGCTCTTCTTCGCATTATAAATGCCACATTTAATTCCAGAAGATTTTCCATGCTAAACGAAAGTGTAAATTATATGATCAGTTAATACTACAGGCCAATAGTAGCTTCGTCAGCTCTTACAGATAGAATGGAAAGGCACAAGTCACATGCTATTATGAGCTTTTGTGAAAAACATTCGCTAATCTGTAAGTTACAGTTTGGATTTAGTAAAGGTAAAATCACTGCAACTCTCCTAGAAAACGTCAGTGATGTTGTTAGTACTGCTATTTATACAGACGAAATTGCTATAGCACTATTTCTGGCCATGTCTAGGGCCTTTTGTGCAGTTTACCACAGAATACTCCTGAAAAAGCTATGAGCAATGACATTTCGAAGAGGATTTGTGGATTCGTTTCAACATTATTTTAGAGATAGATATCATTCGGTAAGAGGTGGAAATGCAGCAAGCTGTGCAATGCCAGTAGACTGTGGAGTGGCGCAAGGCTATGCTATTGCCTCACTTCTCCTTACCATTTATACAGATTACCTAAATGTCATTACACTGTCATCGCGCCTGTTTCAGTGTGTTGATGACAGTGTGCTAATTCTTGCGGAAAAGTACGTCATACAAATACGCCATCGGAAAAACAGAGACGGTCTTAAATAACATATTAACCTTGTTGCCGAGAAATATGTCCAGAAACCTTATTTTTAAAATCGAAATAAAACCACAGTTATGTGTATAGAAGCCTACACTAACAGAACAAACATGACTGGAATCTCTTCCTCCATAGCATGCCCTCGTCTCGCTTATACCTCAATTGTTAAATATTTTAGTTTATATATTTACGAATTTTTGAGTTCGGAAGAACTTTTTATGCATATATGCATGAGGTTGAGAACAGTAGCTGCTATATTTACAGTTGGGTGGTGGGGCAAACATGCAATCACGTTGTGAGGTACTCGCTTAGTCTATATAGAATATGTAAAAGTATAGTATATGGAACAAAATTGTGCGAAGCTCACACAGGAAATATAATGACAGAAATATCCTAGCTAAATTTCTGTCAACTGTATGCCTGCGTTGTACTGGCATTTCGATAATGCGCTCGTATAACAGTGAATTCATAATATCGGTTATTAAAAGAAAAACATTGTGAGAGATACAAAGATATGATATTTCAACGAAACTAGTCTGTTCCATATCTTTTTAACAAACTATGCAAGGAATACATGAAATTTGGTAGCATCGAAGAAGTTAAAAAGTGTTCAGGAATTGGTGCCTTCATTCATAAAGTGTACTTAATGTAAAACGCTGAATGTTTTGCTAAGCTTTGGCTCGAAAAGAAAATCGTTCGTCATGGCAGTCCAAGTTCGATGTGCACTGCTGTATTTATGTCATTTCTGTGTTGACTGCTAGCGTTGTGAAATCACCATTCTCGTGCTTTTACTTTTTTTGTACACATTGTATCCACATCTTGATTTACACCCACGTTGGGTCTTGTTGTTCTGATTTTATCTTTGTGTAGCGCATGTTTTCGCGGTTCGTCCCTGCTGACCTGGATATCCACAGACAAGCACTCTATATGTTTAGGTGTGGTAGAAAATCTGGTCATGAAAAAAGAAATGGCACTGAAAATATTATTATTATTATTGTCTCTTCGTTAACAATTCAGGACGAATTGAACGGACTCTAGAAAGAAAATGCTTTTAACAGAAGCCAGAGACCGGCGCTATGAAGCCGGAATAGCTCTGACGTGCTTAACTGAAGCTTCCTGGTATGTGCGGAGAAGCTGGAGCTGTATCCCTCCGCGGTGACTTAGTGGCTGTTGCATTCTGCTACAGAGCGCGAGGCCTCGAGTTCGAGCCCGGTCGCGGTGTGACCGATTTTCGGTGGACTTGAAATGCAGAAACGCTCGCGTACTAAGTCTTTCGTGCGCGTTCAAGCATCTTACGAAGCCGAAATTTTGAATGCTCTTAAGCTGCATTAATACGAACGCCATCGGCTCATTAATTTCCTTGCCTCAGTGTAACTTGCCGATTCTAAACCTTCACCTCGGCTCTTCGTTTCCTTTGCAGGGAAATATTTGGAGACAACTCCTGTCTTTCCGCTTCCTTCTGGAGATTGTCAACAATGTACCATTTATAGTCACTGTAAGTAACAACTTTTCGCTTTCGATTCCTGCTTTGTATAGCATGTGATTTCGCGCGCATAGTTGGTCTCATGTTTATTCCACTGCTGAAGTGGAACACGCTAGAGAAGACCACGAACCAGCTACCAGAGCATTTTACGTGTTACAAAGTCAAATGTAGCCTGTAAAAGTAAGCCTTGGTTCTTTTTTTTTTATTGACAGTTCGCACAATGCATTGATGGCTTTTGCGCTAAAAGCGCCTTTCCAGTATCACTGAAGGAAATGCCGGGTGTCATGCCGGGTGTGCAATGGTTCAGGAAGCTATGCCGTCTACGAACTTTGCCCCCAAGGCTTAACAAAAACCTTGTGGTGCCGAGCTCTACACTCTATACGAGTGCTGGCCTTCACGGAGGGACTGCCGTTGCGCGACTTTGTAGCGCCCTCACTTTGAAACGTTGTAAACGGGTGAAGCAGGGAATAAACGCGACGCATATATGCAAGAGATCGCCTTCTTTTTGTGTTAAACAAACATCAGCAAGCAGGTATTCCAAATTATTTGCTGTCATCCTGACATCGATCTTAGTGAATATGGAAATGCCGCCTGGATGGGAACAAAAAGATTTTACGACATTCCAAATTTCAAAATGTCCCATTTTGTCTCAACCTCCGGGGTGAAAAATGGCACTCCCCTCCAAAGTAAATGCACTGCTCAGTCTTGCAGTGAATTCAAGCAGACTAAGCTTCATGGCCGCCACCGCTATCTTAGTGAGCCGGTTGTCATGAGAAATCTTGCATTCAGACACAATCCGGCACTCTTTCTTTCCTTTACCCTCTACCAATTTTGCAGTTGTGCAGCTACGCTTGCAGTGTAGCCCGGCTACGCGATTATTCGCAATTTCCTGCCGTCTTCGCAGCTTTTTCTGTTTTAGTGCCACAGCTGTTTTACTTGCGATTTGTCACTGTGGACTGAATATACTATGTTGAGCACCCACCCGCGTTGACTCAGTGGTTAGGACGCTTGGCCGCTGAGCCTGAGGACGCGAGCTCAATCCCGGCCGCTACCGAGAACTGAGACAGTTACTCGCCCTTTCCTTCCCACAAAATCAATTTTTATTTTCATTTATTATTTTACGATTCGCAGTAGGTGAACACGCGATTTCGGACGTGATTGTAGGTCAGGCCGAACAGAGCTTTCTCCATCGTCGCAATCTGCGTAGTACAGCCGTCCTCACTACGCCGTGGTCTCCTCAGCTGCACCTGTCTGACCAGCGCTTTTGAGGCGTTCCTACCACGACATGCTGAGACGAAGGCAGATGAGACGCGGCGTATGTGACTTCTGACTGATTCAAATACTAGAACACCCGTTCACTCCTCAAGAAAAATCGCCGCCTTCTAGTCAAAGGCGCCCTCGCTCTGGCACTGGCCCACAGAGTGAGTGCGTATTTGGCTTCTGCCTATGGATGCTTTCGAAACGACACGAGGCCCTTTGAATGCATGGATGCTTACCGTTTAGGTATCGCTTGGAAGTACTGCGCTCGACGCATGTCACGGAGCAAGCTATACATTAATTCAAACTCGTGCACATTCATTACTTCATCAGAGTGACCAACCCATACACCACGCTTGCCGACGCGCTATTAACGCGACAGCGTTAGAGCAGGCGTACGAAGGAAAATCCATGCGCGTTGTCACAATAATTCAGGATTGATCGAGAGGGTTATGACATCACACGTTGAGCTGTGAAATGCAAATGATTAAAACTGTAGGCAAAGTGTAACTATGAGGTCGCGTCATGGCTGAAATGTTATTGTGATATATAATGATGTAAAGTAAATTAATTACGTGGAAAAGAAAATCATGGCAATTAGTTGAAAATCGAACCCGTGAGCCTTGAGTTGAGAGTCACACACGATAAAACCTAGGCCACTGAGGTATTTTTTTTGTTTATTGATAGGCCACTGAGGCACGTTCGTTCAACTTGGTTAAAAGGGAGAGATTGTGTGTCTTGTGGCGTATCACGTGGTCTAGTATGCCTACTGATGTATGCTAATGAGTGTGCGTAGTTATCTAGAGGTCGAAACTAAGAAAGAAAACAGCAAATAATCAATAGCACTGTCGCGTCATACCCTTAAGGCGTAGCTTAAGTGTCACCCTAAGAGACGAGACAAAGAGGGGGAGGAGGATATAATTTTAGACGTTTTTCTTGTAAGCCCTGTCCAGAAGGGCTGCGGAAAGCTCGTAATAATTTTCAACTTGTGAAAATCCTCTTTCGAAGTATGGTTTCGCTTCATAAGCGTGGCCCATGTGAAAATTTTTTATTGTCCGACATGCTTTCGTGGCCTATTGTGTGCGTACAAAATGGACGGTATGCAACCGTAGTTTAATAACGATAATTTAATTGTTTAGCTCAGTTAAAGCGTTGCGGTCTTTTATGGCTACATGAAACGGGGGTTAGTAACATCTTTTCTCGGTAAATACTGGTAGCTAAATAAAAAAACTTATTTTTTTTTATTTCTGCGTATTACTCTTTCATAACTGCTGTTAGAGGAGCGGACATTTATGGAACTCTGTAGTTTTTTTATAGTTAGCCTTTTTTGTTTGGAGAGTTCTCTTTCTCATCGCATATCTTTTTGCTCTTTTCTTCCAGATATTTTATGCACCTTTACGGAATGTATTTATACCAGTGTTTCTTAACTGTTGGCTTGCGAAGTTTGTACTCGAGAACATGTTTGTAAGTATACCAAAATTTTGCCTTTTCTTAAACAAAACTTCATGTATTACTAATCGGCTGCATATGTGAGGGATAGCGGAGCAAATAACCATAATTCGTCTTTCAAATCGTGTAGCTAACTACATTTATTGCCGCGAAGAAAACAACAACCGCGGCATCGTAGACGCCAACATTCGCGTCATTGTCCTCTTGTGCATGAAAGTTTTGTCCTTGTTCACAGGTACCAAGTGCGAATGCCACCAACAACGCACTTAAGGTTCTGTTATCGTACTGCTAATTGCACTGATAATAATTAGTGATAATTTTAGTGAACTAGTTACGACGTACGTGTTCACGCTTTAGCATCTGACAACGCAGGATTGTACAGTGATCCGATGAGCAATCCGGCAATCTTCACTACCTGAGTTTTGGCGTAGGTGGATGAAAATTTAGTTCAGTTTCGTTCAAAAAAATTTTACCTGCAGTTTTCTTTTTTTTTGTCGTGTTTTCTGTGAAAGTAGAAAAATGGACTATGAGTGCGCGCACCGCTTGCTTCACGCTGGATTCTTTCCGAACCCACTTGATCTTCGGTAGACGTTGAGAAAATATAGCTTAAAAGTACCCAGGAGAGGTGCACGTCGCGTGTTTCCCGCAAATGCGCTTCGTTTCCCGCAAATGCGCTTCGTTTGTATTTTTGCGTTGACCACCAGCGAAGAGTTTTTCCTAATGCCTTGACGAGCCTTGTGCGTGGAAGTTACATCGTTCATGAACTTCTTTTGCAGAACGATTTACATCGAGCCCTTCAGAAGTCCCAGTCCGCACTCTCACAGCGGCTGCTTATCCTCACAGCCACCTTACTCTGCCTCATATTTACCAGGTGAGCGACTGCTGCTGTTTGCACATGCTTCCATTATCGGCTTGCCATTTCTTTGAGCAGGCAGTCAACTACTCGGCTTTTACATGGAAGCAGTCGCATCAGCTGTTGTCAGCTGTTTTTTCAAAGCGCCTGTGGGACAATTTATTTTCTCGCCTGAATAACGCCACCAGCTAAAATATGACACATATTCTACGCAGTCACCCAGTGATTCATGGTCTCTTGTAATACGGGGAGCCGTCGCGGCGAAACGATGTCCCCTAGGCTCATAATCTTTTCAGGGCGCCCGAAGAGGCTGTCGCGGGGTGTTAAAGAAAAAAAAACATTTTATTCGGTGGTATTAAATGATCTTTACATCAATGCCTCTATCATGTGGCTACTTCTTCCTTACAAAAAATTATTTAGGTAGTCTATAAACTGTCCATAAACTTCTGTCTATAAAGACTATAGACTCTCTATAGACAAACCCTAGAGAAAAGTCTATAGGCAATACAAATCCTATAGACAATCTATCGATTTATGGCCATGCCCTTTTAGTAGACTTTTATCTATAGACAGTCTGTAGACTATGAATAGACAAAAAAGGAATATCTGTAGGAAGGCAATAGAGTCTATAAGCAGTCTATAGACTGTCCAGCCTCAATAGACCATTTTTAAGGGCTGTGGCTCGTAGCCGCATCCACACTTGCCTCAGTGCGATGCAAGAGTCCACCCAGTGTAGTTACCCGAGTCGTTTTGCCTGGTCGCAGCGTCTGTGGGTTCCAGCACTTCCAGCGGGCGGGTGTGGAGCACGTGGACCTGTTCGAGAGCTTCTACTTCGTCGTTGTGACGCTATCCACGGTGGGCTACGGTGACTTCAAGCCGGACGTGTGGCCCTCGCAGCTGTTCATGGTGGGCATGATCTGCGCGGCGCTCATCGTGCTGCCGACGCAGTTCGAGCAGCTCGCCTACACCTGGATGGAGCGCCAGAAACTGGGCGGCACCTACAGCATGCACCGCGCCCAGAGCGAGCGCCACGTGGTGGTCTGCTCCACCACGCTGCGCGCCGACACTGTCATGGACTTCCTCAACGAGTTCTACGCGCACCCGCTCCTACAGGTACGAATGGGGAAGGGATGACGAGGGCACGTT
The DNA here is from genome assembly GCF_052857255.1 of Amblyomma americanum. NCBI lineage: Eukaryota > Metazoa > Arthropoda > Arachnida > Ixodida > Ixodidae > Amblyomma > Amblyomma americanum. The sequence goes on along the minus strand of NC_135497.1, from coordinate 328,530,951 downwards.
CTTTTTGATGCGTTTTGCGCCGTGGTGGATCGTGCGTGATTCGAGACTGCACAAAAGCATGCACGCCAGTGACCCGCACACTGTCACGCATTCCATTTTAAACCACCTTCATTCAGTAAAACAAGCGGCCGTCACTCAGTGCCAATGCATCTAAGGCAGCGCGCTTCAAGTATTGCCTTTCATCTGGTGGGGACAGGACGTGTCTGAGAAGGACGTCTTACCCGTGGCGCTGGCTTGGTCATCGCTCCGTTTCTTTCACAGTCTGCAAGGTCGAGAGGCGAGGGCACTACGCTCTGCCCCGGTGCAGTCCCGCAAGATGTCAGTGGACACTAGGAATGCCGGAAGCACTGCTTTTGCAGCTTATAACTTCCGGCTGTTTGTTTTGGGCTTTGCTGCCCTCTCTATTGAGCGCCATATACTCATAATGTCTGCGTTATAGATTTGCCACTGACTCTAATCATTCCTTTCTTCGATGGAGGGGCGCCATCGCCGCCTGATCTCGCCACCGTGACGAGGGAAGTGCCGGCTACGAAAAAAAAATTATTCCTGTAACTTATTACATGCTTCTCAGGCACAACCAGCACTGCATGTCTCCTGCGACCCTCCTTAATAGCAGTGAAATAACAGCAAAATACAGGAGATTGAGGCAAAGACAGGAAAAGGTGGTACTAGCAACTGAACGTTTATTGAACCGACACAGCGGCTTTTATAGATCAAATGCGCGTGTGCACCGGCAAAACAGCCATAAGTGAGGGTGAAAATGTGAATGAAATTCCGAGAAAAATTGTCCAAGAATATGTACATGACAACCTATACATCGGAGGAATGATAGCCGAAAACAGACTGTCACGTGAAAAGAGCCATTCTTCTTGCAGTATGGTAAGGGAAGGCGGGCTGCTCATTCACCCTGTTCCAAACGCAGGATGGCGACTGCCTCGACAATTTCCCTTTCAAGTTGTGCTTTCCTTCTTCCGATAATTTCGATGTCTCTGAACTTCTGGTAGCATTTCTTGCAAATGCGACAGGGAGCTGGCAGATGTGCCCCTCCAGTCGCATTCCAGGAATTTCATCGCGTGCTTTCGTAGACCCTACTTGCGTTACGAAGTTGAACTGCGCGCACTGTGTCCCCGCAGGACTACTACGTCGTACTTCTATCGCCGTGCGAAGTGGACGCGACGATGAAGATGATTCTTCAGATTCCCATGTGGGCGCAAAGGGTCATCTACATCCAGGGCTCTGCACTCAAGGACACCGACCTCACCAGGGCCAGGTACGGTTACTTCTATAAAGGCTGGCTCAAAAGCACGTGTTTCCTCTTTCTCTTCTATTTTGGCCTTGAAGGGTGAGCGAGAGGGGTAATATTAGCGACGATTCGACAGACCGCACGTCACCGAGGCGTCCACCTCTGTGCATGGCGCTCTTAATGCGCGTAACCCATTCAGTGCCGGCTAGGGCCCTTGTACTTTACACTGCTTGAAATCGAGCGAGCGAAGATTATGAATAAATTTGCCCTTTATATATCAAACCCGTCAGAAACCTATGCAATGCGTCGTACTTTTGCTCTCCGGGTATATTTATGTCAACTGCCTCCTTTCACATCATCGGAACCTTTTGGCTAGCCAGTACCTTCGCATTTTTGCTTTCTCTGGATCGGTCAGCCGCCGCCAAAAAGTGGAGCGTGCGATGCTATGCTATAAACATGCAACTGCGTCATCAAGCGCTACGACCACATTTCAAGAAGAAAGTATACTGGATTTTAGGACACCAGTGGAGGTTTTTTTTTCGATTACAAGGACAGGAGGTGCTCCTAACTTGGACGCTCCTTATCTACAGAAACCGCCTGGCGCCCTATAGTTGATGCCTTCGATCGATACGGAAAAGTGGGGCCTGTGAGGCCTGTGAGGCTGCGTGTTCACGCAATCGCGTAAAACTTGGTCTAATGGCGGCGTGGTCAGTCTTGCCACAGATTGTTCGTGAGAATTCAACCTGCATTAGCAGGCGACACAGAATAAGTTAACGCATACTGGTATGCATTGGCGCAAACAATCTATTTCTAGTCCCCACGCGCCTCTCAACTTGCATTGCGTTTAATGCAAAGGACTTGAACTTTGCATGAAGGGCGCATGACGCGATTTTCATTCACTACTGACGCGATTTCAGTCAGTACACCGATATGCCAACAATGCACATCACACGTTACATCCCCTGCATGTGGGCCATTGAAATAACTGTCACCTCCAAACGGCCTTAGCACATGCCTCAAGCAGTTTACGGGACAAAAATTTGTTGCATACCTTGGCAAAAACACCTTTTTCTTTGCGAGAGATGTGCTGATTGGATATACACAGAAACATCATGACAGTACCAGTCGACCATTATTTTAAACCAGCAGTACCGCTCAGGACGTCTGGCGAGGGATGCATCCAATGCAAATCATGGATGGCGGATGTGTGATGTCAGTCAAGCTCGCGCAAATCAGAGGACCCGCGACATTGGTTCGAGCAGAATACATGCAAAGCAAATGCCCATTCATATGGCGATGAAACCTAAGCATTTTTTTTTGTTTCTGCTTGAGTCCGTGAGCCCTGGCTGCAATTCTCCGTCCATCTCTGCAGCTACCATCGGTGCCTGTAGACATTTTCATTGTTAACAACTTGCATGGGTTCGCGTGCTTTCCTGACTGTGCGCGCCTGCCCAGGAAGCCGCACCTGTAAAATCCGCCAATCAGAACGCAGCTACCACAACCCAGTGGTAATATGTCTGCGCCGGGAAGGGTAAACCTTAATAGGTGCATACAGCCAACAATTTCAAGGTGATGCTTCTGCTTATCCTCACCACAGGCCTTGTGTCATGCGTGAAACCCCATTAAATTCATTTAAGGAATCTTTCGTCGAAATGAAAAAGAAAATAAATGTTTTAAATTTTCTAATGGTGACACTACCAACTTGCACACTTGAATCTGACTTCAATGAAAGCCACAATGCGATCTTTAGAACCCCGCACGAGCTACTGGGTCTGGGTCCACACAGTTTTTTTTGAACGCATGGTCTTAGAGCTGAATGAAAAACTCCTTTTATAAACACGTATGCAGAAGTTCTCAAGTATTTATTTTCCACTGTGAAGCAAATAATTATGAATCATGTGGCCACCCAAAAGCACTGCGTGCTTAAGTTTTGTAGTGAGTGCATTATGAAAATACAGGCAATAAAAATAATCAGGCCCAGGGTAGCAAACACGGCTAGAAGAGACACCACTGTCTTCATTTACGAGGCCATCTTGTTAAGTTTAGCTATTCATAGAGTTATTGCAAACATTACTTTTCTCTTTCTCTAGCGTGCCCCTGGCATTTCGGTAGACTTGGAAGTAGAAACCTCATTGCTGCCAACTTCGGGCCAGATGATAGCGCTTACTATGCTAGGTGCAAAACGAAATGAAATGAAACGGCCTACAACCCGAGGAACAGAAGAAAAAAAACATTTTGTGCTGTATCAGAAGACAAAAAAAAACATTCGTACATAGCGGCACTCATGGGTCAAAGTAAGATGGGGTGCTATTAAAGAGTTCCGTCCGCTCTCACAAAGACATGATGATTGTGCACTTTTGAAATCCTTAATATTAATTTCGTGCATCCATTAATCTTTCCTCGTGCTATGTAACATTTGCAGGATACAAGTGCGAAAAGCTTCTATTTACCGAACGTGGCTGAGTGGTTATGTTGCTCGGCTGCTGGCCCGAAACACAAGGGTTCGATCCGGGCCGCGGGGGTCGAATTTCGATGGAGGCGAAATTCTAGAGGCCCGTGTACTGTGCGATGTCAGTGCCCGTTAAAGAACCCCACGAGGTCGAAATTTCCGGAGCGCTTCACTACGGCGTCTCCCTTGGCCTGAGTCGCTTTGGGAAGTTAAACCCCCGTAAACCATAAACCATCTATTTACCAACTAGTTTCGGGATCTGAAATCACGAAATCTCATGACAAAGTGACTGAATGCAGAAAAGAACCTCGTGACAAAAAAACTTCAATTATTCGTTTTATGTTTGCGCCAGTCGGACGAACAACGCCGTCTGCGAAGAGGCGCTGCAGATTGTATACTTAGCATGCGACTGCACATGGGTACTTTTAGTTCAGCTAGCTAGGCTGTGAATTGCGCTGTTCAGCGGTGACAAAACTAGCTCAGCGAAAAATACGCTTTTCACGCTCGAATATCAGCCACGTAATCAGCCTCAAGATCGCTGCTTGAACTGCGCTGTTCATGTCTGGGCACAACACAAATGAAATAGTATAAGATAACGGCCTCAAGCTGAATTTTCGCCTGTGCTAAATGTAAAGAGCAGCTAAGCACTGAAATATTCGGTTGTCGAATGAGGCAGCAGCGCTTTTTGATCCGGCCGTTAAAACATCATCAGACTAATATGGCTGCGGTGCAAAAGACATGAAGGGGTTGGAATGAATATACAGCGCCACATATTTTATTTCAACGGACATTAAACGCAAAGATTGCCTTTTAAGAACGCTGCATATGCAGCTTCAGCAAAAACCTAAATCTATTAAAAAGCAAATGGGGTAAACGTCAATTATCCGTGGCGAGCCACCGTGTACACATCTTCGTACTACGAGTGCTGACAATTCTCTTGACTGGCGAGGCATCGTACGCTGCAAAAAGCAACAACACTTAGAACATCATAAAATGTTTTGGTATTTTTCGAGTGCTTTTTTCAGTGCTATATTAGATAGCAATATGTGAAACCTCAAACAAACGGCATATAAACGGTATAAAAAAAAAGCCCATATGATGTCGCCACAAGCAGCTAGCCCAGTCGTAGCGTGTAAATGGTGTAAGTAGCCGTTACAAATATATTAGTTTAACTGCCTCTTTGTCGGCCTTATCTTTTCAGCTACACTAAGATATGGCATGTTGATGATCTGTGTTTACAGTTTCTTTATGGTTGAGACGTAGTTGCGAGAGGGGTGCTCATTTTAGCGATTTTTCTTTTGCCTTCAAGCCCCTAACGTATGCTGCCGGCTTTGCCATATGCGATTGAGCGAAGCGCTCTATTACGCGGTGTTGTTTTTAGTACTTCCATAAGTTCCCACATCGGGTCCGCAATATAACTTACACTTTCGCTTAGTTTACCAAGACGCCTTTAGCGAATGGCCAAGAGTCAGTGCTTCTAATCTGTAAGTTATAGTACTGCTTCAGTCGAGGTAACTACGACAGTCAAAATATGGCAGCAGTAGACTTGCGAAGTGCTCGGAATATTGTCTACGAATAATCTTAAAGAACGCTATCTCGTTTCCTTCATGCTGCATGCTATCATCCTCACGTTAGCTTCAGCAGAGTGCCACCTGTACTCACTGTTTGCTTATGCGAGCGTTAGCAAGCAGTTAGCGAGAGGAAGCCGACGGCGCTTGTGCGAGAAATTCTGTGCACGTGCCCTTTAAGCTTTTTGTTTTCTTCTTACGCTTGATTTTTCGGGCTACATAGACGACTGAGCGACTTGTTTTTTCCTGCTAACATCTACCGCACAGCAAAACCGCATTGAAAGAAAAACAAAACGAATAAGACACATTGTTGCGCGCCAGTGTGCGTTTGCTTCCCTGCTCTACACCGCCATATGGAGTTGATGCGTTTGCGGGCAATCTCGCTCCCTGCGTGTTTCTGTTTTCTTTTTACGACGTCCCTGACAACAATGAAATAAAAAAAATGCCTGTTTTTCTCCTTATTTCGCCTCACCGGGAATCTCGCAGCGCAAACTTCCAGAGAAATGAGGCTTGCGCTATGCTGTCTTTGCTGAGCGTTAGCCCCATGGAGGGCCATGCTCACACTCTGCCTTGTTTCTGCTCCGCTCCCTTTCCCCCTCTCCCTTCACGCAGAATGAACGCAGCTGAGGCGTGTTTCATGCTGGCAGCCCGAAATTACGCCGACCTCGCAGCCGCCGTAAGCGAAGAGTATTTTTCATTTCCCCCTGCTCGCTGCCGTTATGTCCTGGAGCGTGTGTTTGCCGAGCGACTATGGAAGTGCACGCGTATTTCGTTCATTTCTGGAGCTGTGTGTGCGCCAACCGTTGAACTATATAAGTTTCAATACTAAAGTAGCGGATGCAGGAATAAGCTCTTCGCGTAAATTGACGGAAATATTCCAGTGCACGGCGCTCAAGACTAATTCAAGGTTTTGCGCATGCTTAACCAAGCGTACGTAGCGAGATATACGGTGGCTCATGACGGCGTTCGTAAAGATGATGTTCAGAACTAAATTGATGATTATTATTATGAAGACGACGGCGATGAGGTTATTGCGCTGCCGCCTTTTTTTTCAGGACCAGCACACCATCCTGCGATCCTGGGCCGTACGCGACTTCGCACCCAATGTTCCCCAGTACATTCAAATATTCCGTCCAGAAAACAAAGTGCACGTGGCCTTTGCGGGTAAGTGCGAGCGTCAGTGTTTCGCAGTCTTGCACGACTGTGTGCGCATGCGCATATGTCACTCTGTAGCCAGAGAGCGTATTTCAATATTTCATTATGTAGTACTTTATTTTTCTTCCGCTCGAGCAGCTGGACTCCTATAAGCTCTACTACGGCGCAAAATGACGTGAAGAATGGCGTTAGTTTAGTTCCTGCATCGCGAACGTGGTGACGACCTGAAAACGTCAGCAGCGCTAAAAAAAAGAGATGGTTTTGAAGAAGTATAACGTGCCAATCCAGCTACGAATAAACGAGGACACATAAACGACTGGACAGACGGACGGCGTACTACCACCGAATTTATTGCACAGAAAATGGTCGTTCGTGCATGAAACATTTTGCGCGAAATGAATCATTTCTGAGTGCACGCTTCGTCTCTCCAGTCTGCCATGTGTCTTAAGTTTTCTCGTAGCCAGTCCGACTCGCTAATCCCTCAAAATGCTAAGCCTATTGACGCCATGTTCTTGTGCAATTAAAGAAAGTGGATACTTAATAAGTGCAAAATGTGGTAAGTAAAAGCGGCCTCTAACCATGAAGATTTTTCAGGAAGTCAGTGATTCGCACTGCGAAAGCCGAGTGCAGGACCACAGGACGCGAGTAGACTGACACAGGCAGTGTGCACAGCTCAAACTATAGCGCCGTTCACCACCAAAGTGCATTTTTCTTGTGAAACTGACTTTGTGAATGAATATCAGCACTTAGTTACGTCAAGTTCAGAAATTTGTACAGAAGGAACGAAGGCTGAAAGCCGCCTGAGCACACTGACATGCTAGTAGTTTGAGGGACACTGTGATGGGAAGAGAACTACATATACAAGGTATTTCACTTAAGATTTTACTCAATTTTAAAAAATAGGCTTTTTGAGTTAAGAAAGCCCTTTTTTCTCCACAGCATTGTTAGCGGTGTCGTACATCAGAATACAGCTAAGACGGGCTAACTAGCAGGCTGGTTAACTAATATTGATTTGTTAACTTTGTAACTATTCCTGTTAGGCTTCTTAATTAGTGAGAGATGTCTAGCCCACTGTAAGTAATGTCCATATCATTTTTTTAGAACTACCAAAACGTGGTTCCCTTCGGCGCTGTGGCCCAACAAATTTTGGCTGCAGCGCGCCCAAACGCATGCGCTTTCGAGAAGCTTGGAGGCAAAGCAACCTCTCCAGTGCACGCTAACTTGTCGAAATAGCCAAAATTCGTTTAACCACAGCGCGGAGAGTAACCGCGTTTTCGAAGTTCTAAAACCTGATATGGATATTGATCATAGTGGGCTACGCGCCTTTCAATATTTAAGGAGCCTAATAGTAATATTTCAAAAATTAACTATTCTATATTAGTTTGACCAGCCTGCCAGTTATAGCACGTCTTAGCTGCATTCTGATGCACTCCACCGCTGAAAATGCTATACCAAAAATAGCCCTCTTCTAAATCAAAAAGCTTATTTTTAAAAATTGTGTACAGTCTTAGGTGAAACACCTTGTATATGACCACCTAACACAGCTTCTCTATGCCGTTGTGTACTGTCGATTCAGGACCATTTCCGCATGTTACTACAACGTACACTGGTTCATCAGTGATTACTACGCATATTACGTAAACGGATTCTGAAAGAGGCTCTAGTAAAGTTTCGGTATGCCTGTGATGTTAAAGGACGCCGCTTCACGAATATCCCCCAGCAAGAATTTTTTTTGACGCGCTTTGTGGAAGCTGAGTTACCTGTAGTCAAAATTTGAATTTCAGCATCTTCTCGCCTTTCCCTCTCCTCTCGTCAGTTTTTGCACTCTGAAAGATCGACGTTCATCCGCCGGATCCACCACCGGGAAAGAGCTTCATGATCCGCGGAAGCTACGCTGTTTATTGGCCGCGGCCATGGTAGCTGCCTGTCGGCTAAAATAGTCTAACCAGTAGCCACCTCTCAACATGTACGTAGATGCGAGCGACGGAGGAGGATGCGAGCTTGAAAGAGTCGCCGTAAATGGCTTACAAACTTTCTCACACGTGATTGTGGGTCCTCTGCTGCGTGTAGAAGTGTATTACTTGGCTCAGGTGTTCATGACAACACAATGCAGTGATTAAGCGAGAGGATGTGCTTTCCTCGGAAGGTGTCTCAGAGCCCCTTTAAAGAGCGTCGCGGGAAACGCCCCGATAGACCGGAACCAGGGAGGTTCACGCAGACTCCCAACCTTGTTCAACTTAAAGACCCCACTGTTCTCTTCAGGTTTATGGAGCGTCTGAAGTCGCATAACAGTATATATAGTATAGTATTTCACATGGTAAATGGTACTACTTTTGTCATTTATATCATTCTATGATTTGTGTTTTGTGTTGTTCTCTACGCTATTAGGTGTTTAATCATTTTTCATTCAAATAAGTGTTTGCATTCTTTCTCGTATATCACTCATTGCTCTTTACTGATGCCAGCAACTTCAAAATTTTTGCATCTGCTGTCTGTATATTCTTTTTTACAATTTTTCTCACAGAAGGTCCCGTCCACAGTCTCTGACTTTGGGACCTCCTACTGTATTCCAGTGTGTTTCTAATCTTGTACCCTAAACATGCAATAAACGAACCTTTAACCTTGACAGGCGAAAGCGAACTGTCCCTTGGCCAATCTAATTCATATTTTTTTCAAAATTATCCGTTGTAAATGTCGCGTATGTTTCGACCGCGGCTAGGAATAACAAGAATCTTCTTAGGGCTTTGTTCTCCGTACGTTGTATTTTTGAAGAAAAAAAAAGCGACCGCACCAGAATGCCATGTTATTCCGTTCGCTGTACGAAGTCCAAACTCTAGGCACGTAAAACCGGAAGCGCGAAATGCAATAAAAGCGTTATGCGGACGACTAATTAATTCCCCTTCGCCAGCCGCCAGGCACGGAGGGTATAACGACGTTCGAAGCAAAAAAAAGAACGCAAACCGTAGTGCTGATCTGTAGTAAGGTAAATAAATCAAATTTTAATGAATAATCTGTTCATTTTTAATTTTTTACAGCATCAGCTTACATTTTGATCGGCTGCTATGCACCTCATGCGACTGGTCCTATTATGACTGATTAAATTATAACATACTGCTTGGCTCTTCTAGTTATAGGTCTAGTGAGTGGCGATCTGTACTCCGCAAGCAGTGGCAATCATAATGCCGGAAAACTTGGAACAAAAGCTGCAATGCCATGTGGTGAAGGAAAGCAAGGGCGCCATAGCGGTGAAAGAAATGTCTGCAGAGGGAAAAAATAATAAGGAACTGTATATAATATTCCCGCAATTATTTTCCCTTATTGCAGGTTTTGGATCACGCATTCCCATACTGGCTTGCAATACACGCTTTCTTACAATGATATATGAGCTGATTCTCTTCACTTGAGCGTGCCCCTGCGATCTCTCTTTCCTTACCCCCGTCATGTTGTCATCTCTCTGCTTGCATTCCTCCGCGTAGAGAAGCCGAGTGCAGTCGGAACTGGTTGAGTACTGCAGCGCTCCCTGCACCATTGTTTTCTTTGTACGCCCGACTAAAAGTATCTGATGACGAGAATGCGCCTACAGAAGTGGGTGCGCGATAGTGCAGTCCCCTAGTGTGCACGAATAGCCTAACTTGCCACCCCCCCCCTTTTTTTGTAGCGATAGCTACATTACGCTAGCGTTTCGAGCCTTCAGCGTGGCGGCGCCGCCACGCTCTCACGTGGCTGGTCACGTGGTGCGGAGCAGCTGCCGGCGGCGCGGCGCCGTGGCTGATCACGTGGTTCGTCACGTGGTTGGTCACGTGACCAAGTTCCACTTGGCCAGCTGTAGCCAGAGCTAACCCACCGCCAATTTTTATTCCCTTTCCCTCGCCGTGCAGAACATGTGGTGTGTGAGGACGAGTTCAAGTACGCCCTGCTGGCCAACAACTGCCTCTGTCCCGGTGCCTCCACGCTGGTCACGCTCCTGCTGCACACGTCGCGCGGACAGTGAGTGCGCTCCTCTCTCAAGCTCGCATTTTGAGGGAAGGAGGGGGAGGAGACCTCCGAAGATGGAGCCCTACTTTCTTGAAGTTTTCATTTCTCTCTATTTGGCACTGTATGTCGAAAAGGCATCCTCCAAGAACATACGGCATACTGCAGTTCCAGTTAACGCTGAGGGCCTGCGAAAACACTGTACATCTCGTAGGAATTTAAGCCGCGCGCAAGCGCCTCATTCGAAAGTTTTTTAACAAACGCGGGCCGGACAAATTGTTCAGAAATCTCAACGAGTAGGCCAGAAGGCCCTGCTTCTGGCCCAGCCGGCGCTTCGTGTATTCAGCGAAGGAAGTCAGCAGTTGACAACAAACGCTTTCGCCGCGCAAGAAACAGAAATTGTTTACGTCTATAGATGGTTCAGCCTCATGCTCCGCTGACAATGCTATGCCGAAAAAGCGCTCGCCTAACTAAAAAAGCCTGTTTTTAAAAATTGCAGAAAATCTTCGTTGACACACCTTGTATATGTGAGAGAGGAAAGCTTACGTTAAAGGTTCAAAGCTCTGTTTACGGGTACCAGTGGCAACTAATATAGAACGCATATGCACTTGGTCATCACTCTGTGGACCTCTAGACAGTGACCATCAAAGCTGATGTAATCAACAGTTATAAACCTTCGCCAGCTTATGGGCTGAAATAAAGTTCGCTTTTTTTGTTGCTTTTTGTAACTACTTCAGCAAATATCGGGTATTTCGGTGGCTGAAATTGCGTATTTTCTTTGGCGACTTTGTTCATTATTGCAGGCTTACCACAGCAGAACTTAAAGACCAACCAAAAATACGTATACGCACTCTTCTACGTTTGCGTCATTTTTTTTTCTCCATCCTAGTTTGAGCTGCGTTTAGCGTGTCGTGGTCGAAACACTTGTATTCTGTGGTGACGTCAGTAAGGAAGAAATCGCAGTGGAAGATTCTAATTTCTACTCTGAAGATCCTACTCTGAACAATTTCTGCTCGGTTGTATTTTAACCTTTGTACTTGATTTTTCATTATTCTTAGCTCTAGTTGCCTCACTACCATTATAGTCCCAGAGAGACATCATTCTTTGTTAACCTTGCAAAAGCCTTGCGAAAGTAAGCCTTCCTTAACGACCAGATTAATGTCATATTAAACTATACCGCGGGATGCTGCACTTCCAGTTGTGCTCGTTTCCTTCATGCTGCAAAGAAATTTAAAAAAAAGTGCCAGAGAAAGACATGTGACACGTGCAGAATTCATTTTCTCGTTAATTATTTAACGATAATGAAATGTAAGCAAAAGGTCCCAGGACAATGCAAAATGTATCTGTCCATCTACGTTGAGGCCGTTGGCGATAGCCGGGAAGCACGTTCCACGCTTGAGAACACATATCCGATTCAATACACGTTTTATTAGCCATTAATACTTAATGATTGTTCCTTGTAGTCATAGAGTTACCCGCCGCGGTGGCTTAGTGGTTAGCGCACTCGGCTACTGATCCGGAGTTCCCGGGTTCGAACCCGACCGCGGCGGCTGCGTTTCGATGGAGGCGAAACGCAAAAGGTGCCCGCGTGCTGTGCGATGTCAGTGCACGTTAAAGATCCCCAGGTGGTCAAAATTATTCCGGAGCCCTCCACTACGGCACCTCTTTCTTTCTTCCTTCCTTTCACTCCCTCCTTTATCCCTTCTTTTACGGCGCGGTTCAGGTGTCCAACGATATATGAGACAGATACTGCGCCATTTCCATTCCCCCAAAACCAATTATTATTATTATTGTAGTCTCAGAAATGGACACACGCCCTGATGGGTACGGGCAACGTCCATTTGTAATGCTTATAAAATAACATTTGTGCTGCAAGATTAGCCTCAGGCGTTACGCTCTCGTTCGGGCCCGCGGAAGAAAAAACTGAAACGCTTCTGTGCGGCCGTTGCGAGCAGCAGTGCGCTAGCAGTCAAAATGCTGGCATACATAAATTACGCGAACACTGTTTTCAAGGGGAATACGCCACAGTCGAGGCGGATTTCGTGCCTGCCGTAGCGAGTGGCAATAATAGCTTCGACTGCGTATATTTTTCTCCGCTAGTGGCCCTCTCTAGGCCGCTTCCAGAACGCCGAAGGCTTCAACCCCGTTTCTGGTACAGCACACTTGACACTGCTTACCGAGCTTCCTGCTTACCTGAAATACCGGAAGCTTCCTGTCAAAAAACTTCGAGCCTTTCCTTCGTGTTTACATCTTTGTGCTCGTCCTGTATTATCGCAAAGCGTTGCATAAGGAGCCACGAAAGGTTGCGTCGTATGCTCGCGAGATCTTCTCTTCGCCGCTGTTCTGGCTGGCAGGCAGCACGAAATAGGCACTCCGAGTCTTCGCTGGTGGGAAAAGAACCGCGACCGGAACACATGCGGCAGTTGTTCGAAGTAATTCCAACATCGAAAGGCGCTCGCTCGACGTCGGTGGGATGACACGTACGCGTGGTGAGCAGACGTGTTTTGCGTTACCCGAACGTTGTCCGCTTGCGAACTCAAAACCTATGCACAGCAGCTACACGAGGTATTCTGTGCCCGAGAGGTTACTTGTCTAACTAGGTACACTGACGATGACTAGCAGTCTAGAGGGGGTTTTAATAGGTTTCGGCGTCGTACGGCAATATGCTACTCCTGTATTGCATCTTTCCTTTTCATTTTTCGCAAGCACAAACCATGCAAACATTATTACGTCTTCTCTTGACACGTTGCGGGGCTAGTTGGTAAAGTGCGTTCGAATGAGAAGAAATTCACGGCGACTTTTTACGAACGGACACAATAACACACATCACGAGACGGTACAGCTCCCGTCGACGTTGGCTGCGCCAGGGACTCCGTAAATTCTAACCAGGGAAGGGCGAACGGTATGGTCTAGCCTCCGGGACCCTCAAATAAATCTACTCTCGATGTCACAGCTGTTTGCCTTTGAAAACTACCTGTGGTGGCGATTTCGCCATTTCTGGCTTGCAGAGGCTCCCGGTTGCACTGAGAGTTGCCTCTATCATTACAAAAAGGTAAGCAGTATAGGCAAACTTCAGTGTTTCCTCAGTGTTCCACTAAGATCCTTCACACGCACACACAAATAAGCACTGTTGCAGTATAATTGCAGCAACTCTCTGGTTCTTCTTTCGCTCTATAGCGAACATCTTCAGCGGTTGCCGACTTGTAGCTGTATCCGCGCAGTCACGTGACCACCCCTAACACGCAGGTCACCTCGCTCCGTTGCACACTGCGTCCGATGGATGGCGCTGGCGTCGCTCGCGGTGCAAGGTTGGTCGCGTGTCGACAGCGGGTTATGTAATCGCCTGTATAACAAAAAAAAAATTGACGTTTACGCCAGGCAGCGCAATGCTGCAAACTCAGCGATATCAGCATCGCCTGTCTGCGCTGTGGACGCTTCACGCGTAATTCATAGCACAGCTCAACGTACGATCGAGTGTCCTTGTCCTGCTGAAGCCGGAAAGTGCGCGTCTGCGTAGGGCTTATAAGGAGGTTAAAAGAAAGGTCGGCAGCAGACTTACAGTGGGTGAACACCGGGACCGTAGAAAGAACAGCAAGGAGGAGGTGCAAGGAGCAGAGATTTAAAGAAACTGACATCGTTTACGCCAGCTCTCGCTGGATTTCGCGTTTTACGCAACAAGCCTAAACGTATTTCTTTTCCTTCTCATTTTTTCTTCGTGTCGCTCTGAGTTACTTGCCGCCCTTGTAATTTGGGATAAACCAAGTGTATGAAGGGGGAGGAGGAGGGAAGGCTTTTGTTGCGTCACAACGTGCGGTGGATGGACTCGCAGCGGTTAAGTGGACCAAGCGAAAAGCGCAGCGTCATGCACAGCTGCGCGCGCGTCTGACAGCGAGTGTGCATCGGGTAGGAGGCTGCAAAGGTTGAAACGATTTTTTTCATTTTTCGCTCAATAAAAAAAAAGTTTTCTTTTCATGGGACCCGGCTGTTTTCAATGACTCGCGCAAAAAGTTTTTATGAAACGAACCAAGCGCCTCATGAAGAAGCTAATGCATGGCCAAGGCCTTACTCTCCACCAGAAAGACGATGAATTAACTGCAAACATCGTAAACACATGACAATTCAGACGACTCTGCGCAACATAATGCGAAAGAAAAATAAACCAGTCCTCTCCGACAAGCACGTCCTTCTCAGAGGACGACTGCCCAACCTTGTAAGCCACCGCAACGAATTCGTACGCTCCCGGAAATTAAACAGTCAACGAAAGCTCTTGCAAATTGTTGGCTTCCTTTCAAAAACCACTGACGGATAATCTTCGGTGCTGCTGTTGTTAAAAAGCACGCACAGGTTGTTACCAGCGTACAAACATAATTTTACCGCTGCAGATGGTCCCGTGTTTTGCTGGAGCTGTTTTCCGGTACGTAAATTGTGTGCTGTTGTTTCGCCGCAGACCTGTTCTGTGAGACTCTTACAGCATTAGTGGTCGCAGATAGGTTCTACGAGAACTGAGTTTTGATGCATTTGCGTCCAACTGGAGCAAGATTACTGGAGGATGCACGAGTGGCTGTACTGGGTGAAATGAAATGTCGGCTTGCATAATCTCTGGCTGATAAAATATCTCTAGGCGCTTTCGGTTTCGGCTGTATATTGTGACCGATCAGAAAGCAGTGAGCAGGAGCACGAAGCTATGGACAGGAAATATTAAGGTTATACAGAGAACGGTAGGTGAGGGGCATACCGTTAAGAAAGGGATAATATGGGTAGATTAAGAGTATTCCGCGGCCAAACGCCCTGCAGTTCGCGCGAATTGTTTTGATCTGTTTTGGTCGTACTAGACGTCATGTTAGAGAGACATTCAAGCGCTGCGTTGCGCAGCGTCAAAATATAGTTTTTAATGCAACTATAAAGACAACTGCAGCTGCAATCGACAAAGTAACAGTAGTCTACAAGCGCAAAGCGTGCACATTAATCAGCATTTGCAGTGCAGGTAGCATGGCCATATTGTTAGAGTTGTCAGCGGTGCTTAACTGTGTCAAACAGAGGCAGCACCCTGTAACAGAGACAGCGTCCAACAGTTTATACCACTTTAAGCCTTTCTAAAGTTTCCGGACTCATAGTGACATCAAGAATTCTTTCGCAACATAGGCCACCAGGCCCTTCCCGTTTTCTTTTTACTTGTTTCCCTTTTCCGTCGTAACTTGGCGCAGCCGACAGTTCCATAACGCGGTAGCAGTTCCCGTGCTACTCCAGCGCTCGGCGAACGCGCTGCACTTTCTCCTCAGCTGCGTCTTCCTCCCTGAATGCCCCGTCGCAGGGAGGGCCAGACGTCGGCCGAAGAGTGGCACCGGCTGTACGGAAAGTGCTCGGGCAACGAGATCTACCACATCCGGCTGGCCGACAGCCGCTTCTTCGGCGAGTACGAGGGAAAGAGCTTCACCTACGCATCCTTCCACTCGCACAGAAAGTAAGCGCGCGTGTGCTTTGCTTTCGTTTTTATTTTCATTTCTCTTCCAGCCATTGCCTCCCGCATGTGAGCGCAGTTGGCTCCATAGAGCGACCGCTCGACGTTTCTTCTAGCCACAGGCTTGAAAGAGCAGCTGATGGCGGCGCCTCGCGGTTGCTCTTGGGTTTCGGAAGACCGCATGCTGCGGCTGCGCCTGACAAACATAAAATCTGGGTCGGCGCTTCGCATGAAAGAACGCCACGAAGGGCGCTGCGCAAATTTGCTATCCTCTGCTTTCTAGTGCTGGCTATGTTACGCTCAAAGGTACTCGGTATATTATTGATTACTCGTGTCAAGCGCGCAGCAAAACTTTCCCTTTGGCTCGAGCGCTAACGTGAACGGTGTCTAGCGAGCACGCATACCGGTCGAGCACTTTCCGGCATTGCACAAGCCGGTGATGCTCGCTCGCAAGCTGTGGTGTGACCGGACGCAAGACACTGCTTTGGGATAACATCACCTGCATCAGCACATGCGGAGAAAGCCCGTCACACAGTCCTGTCTGGAAGTTTCTGGAAGGTATCAGCGCTGCAATCAAGTTGTTACGACGTCAGTGGTATTCGGCTCTCGGAACTCTTAACGCAAACCCATAGCCTCTAACTGAAATCATGGCAATAAAACAAACTCAGTGTGTCCTCAGTCTCCATAATTAAATAATGGAGTTTTACGAGCCAGAACAACATTGTCGGCTATGGAAGACGCAGTATTGGAGGGTTGCGGATTAATTTAAATCACCTGTGGTTCATTAATGTGGGCCAAAATCTTAGCGCACGGGCACATTTGCATTTTCTCGCTATCAATAGGCAGCCACCGGGGCCGGAAATCTAAGCCGTGGCCCAGTCCGAGCAGCCAATCGCCACAGCCCCTGACACACCGCGCATGGTCGATCTCAGCACCATGCAGAAACAAGGGGCGACGACTAATTTCGGCGTTTTGCATGCAGCCAAGCACGGACCTCTCTCACGTTGACTTTTATTTGTGGGGCCAGCTTGAACATTTTTCATTAAAGTTGGAAGTCAACAATGTGTTCTGCGTGTCTTCCTACATCCCAATGTTCAAGCTGGCCCCACGAATGGAATCACGCCAACTAGTACGGAAGAATGTCATTCTGCTTGAACAAACCGAAAGGTTAGCAAATAGAGGTGCTTAGCTGCTTGCTCTTGGAAAAATTCCTTCTAGTTCTCACTGTACAGTTGTAGCGCTGTACCTGGCTGTTCTTCTTAGCACTTTGCTCGTCACGGTACGACCACTGGAGCTGCATAATCCACTACCGACTTGCTGGATCTGTATCGTACCACACTGTGCCCCATTAGGGTCCCATGTCTCAGAGAGAAGCGGGCATAGCTGTCGACTCCTGGTCCCATTACTGCGTCCGCCTCTCGCAGGTACGGGGTGGCCCTGGTGGGGGTGCAGACGGACGTGCACGGCCAGTGGCCCGTGCTACTGAACCCGGGGCCGGCCTACATCATGAAGGGATCGGACATCTGCTTCTACATGAACATCACCAAGGAAGAGAACAGCGCCTTCCTTCCGGCCGCCGGGGATGACGCCAAGCCACAGGAGGCCGCAGACAAAGCCGCCGCCGATGCCAAGGCCAAGACAGGTCCTTATGCAGACGCTAACCCTTGGCCACCTCCTTCTGGGGAACACTCAGTCCACTTCAGACATTTGTGCATGACAGTCACTCGCCAGGCAAAAAGCCAACGTCAATCAACTCTCTGTGAGGACACGGGCATAACTGCTGTCGGTACCAGGCTGCAGCTGGAGAGAAAAACTAATTCACTTTTTGTCGTGCGCATTTTCCTGTTACCTTCACTATGCGCCGTTGTTAAAGTTATTTGTTGCTTACTTTTGACGTTTTTTTTTCTCAAGTGGGAGGCGTGAACTTCTTGTCATTTTTGCCGATAAACTAGAGGACTTCAAATCTTTCTGCCAATTTTGTCTCTCGTTTCTCGAAATGACAATGAAAATGAAACGCGCTCTCCGATCCTCGAGTAAGACGTGCGCAGTTTCACCCTCAGCTTCAGCGGTGCTCTCGATTTGCCCATAACAGGGTAGTGCAGGCCCTGAAATCAAGAAATTACATGTAATCTTCCATACTAGGAATCACTACTCATATTTTTCATTGTTACGGTGTTGGCTCATTTGCTCTGTGCAAAAGGAAACCGACACGGTATTAGAGAACGATCTACGAGGTTTTTCGTAAGAAAAAAGTCTGTTCATAACAAAATAAACAGCCGCACTTGGCTGTGGATGAGAGAAAGGCTGAATGGGTTATTTAATTTTATTAGGACCAAGCGCAATTCCGATTTTCACCCCACTGTAGAGAATTGGCGTCCAAGCCGCATCGCTCATCGTGGCTACCAGCGGCCGTTGTCGGGCGTTCGATTATCTTGTACAGTGAATTTGTCCGGCAGTTCGCATCCCAAACAGCAGCGCTATTTCCGTTTATGTTCCTCCTCGCCGTCGCAGAGAGCGGCAAGTCACGGTTCGACTTCCGTAGCCGCAAGCAGCACCTGGAGGTTCCGAAGCCCGAAGAGGCGCGTGGCCGGCGGCCCAGCATCGCGCCCGTGCCTGACCTCGGCCAGAGCGACGAGGGCACGCAGCTGGACAGCGAGGACGACGCACTCGGCATCGAGGAAGAAAAGTACCTCGAGAACTCCTGGAACACGCCCGCCGAGGAGTCCGAGTGAGTGAGGACAACGACTGCCCCCTGGAGGGCGGTGCCGCCGTACTCACTGCTTGTGCCGCCATTATGCGAGAGGGTGGCACAAGCTCTCTCCGTATTTTCACGCGGCGGCGTTAAGGGCCCCGTGTGCCGCAGAAAGGCAGGCATCGTTTGGTTGTGAACGAAAAATCCACGAAGAATCCCAGAGAAGCAACCTAGGCGGCAGGTGGCCCACCTAGGCCACGTGACCGTGTGACGCCATCACAACCTGTCCACTGGATTGTGAGCGAACTGGCCAACGTGGCAGATGGCAGTTAATTTGATGATTGGCCGCCAGAGGTTTCTCGGGAAGAGCAACCTGGGTCTCATAGTCTTCACGGTGGCAGCACCTGTCATCGCAGGGCAGTGGCGCATCGCTTAATCCCTGCGCCAGGAGTGATATGAGGACTCCCAGGTGTTTATGAATGTAAAGTTAGCAATAGACTATTCCGCATATATGGGCATTAACCCATTAACGCTATCGCATCATAGCCTTAAGGCGGATCGTAAGTGTTCCCTGCAGATTTTTGCCTTTCCTGTGTAGCCAATGCAAAAGCGCATATTATGTCAGACACGTCGACGCACTACCGCTCATTCGTGACGCGTGAAAGCATCCGAAGAAGATCCGTGAAAGGCTCTTCTTTTATGTATCGTCTACAGCTCATCAAAGCCAATTATTAAACAGACTTTGCCAGGCTTACCAAGGGCACTCCCGCGATTAGCTGCGGAGCAAGGAGCTGGCTTTCAGAGATAACGCTCGTGCACAAGGGCCGCCACTTGGACATAGAAGACTCGCAGATATGAGCACCGTATTCCGAACACAGCAGGGGCTCTCGGATGCCACTCGATTTGCTCCGCAAATCGCCACTCGAGAACATTACCTAAACGCGGAGAGATCTGAACACTATCGCTAACGTCAGAAAGCTTATAGCCAACTGAATGGGCTGGAAAATTGGATGTAGGTGAGAATCTGCGATTGTATGCAACAACCACTTATCGCTCAAATGTTTTTTTTTTTCCAAGCGAGTGATAAAGCTGCTGGTTCCGGTGGTTTGCTGATTGTGGCACGTGGACTGCCAGCTTCGCTGGGAATGTCAGCATGTATTCAAATGCGGGCGGAAAGAGGAAGCATGGTTGACATAATAAAGAACTAATTCTACCCCGTCAAAGCATCCATTGCAGTTGTCTGCGGGTTATAATAGAGTGAGAGCTCTGTCGCCTCCGCAAGGCGATTTCTGGTCAAGTGAACTCTGGACTTCGTGCAGAAAAAGTAAAGTGCACTACAGAGAATTAATGGCATTCGTTATTTGCTAGTAGTTTTTTTTTAGTGCACAAATGCGACAGAAGACGAGCTTCGCGCTTGTGTTGTATTTGCGCATTTATACGCGTCATGTATCCGTACCAACTAACCTGAGTGTCAGCGATTTTTAAGCGGTTTAATCGGAAATTACATGAAAGAGTCTAGCGTCTAATTTCATCAGTTTGCTGTTTTAATACGATAGGATTCTTTGTGCGCTTAGAGAAGGAGAACACGCAAGGAAGACTGCCTTGGGTAACCGCTGTACTGAAATGGCAATGCCGCTCTCTTTGCAGGATTGTGAAAGGGTTCCCTCCTGTGACTCCGTACATTGGCGTCAGCCCCAAGCTTTGCTACTTGCTTAGAGACAAGAAACCACTCTGCTGCATGCAGCTTGCCCAGGCAAGTGCTCGTCTTACGCTGCAAAGTCTCAGTACTCAGTATTATATGCACTGTGGCGCACTTTCCACATTTCATATGTACTCTCCGTATTGCATATCATGTACCTCGGTGCATAAATATACCTAATAATAATGATAATAATAATAATAATAATAATAATAATAATAATAATAATAATAATAATAATAATAATAATAATTGGTTTTTTGGGGAAAGGAAATGGCGCAGTATGTGTCTCATATATCGTTGGACACCTGAACCACGCCGTAAGGGAAGGGATAAAGGAGGGAGTGAAAGAAGAAAGGAAGAAGACGTGTCGTAGTGGAGGTCTTCGGTATAATTTCGACCACCTGGGGGTCTTTAACGTGCACTGACATCGCACAGCACACGGGCGCCTTAGCGTTTTTATGGAGGAAAAACGCTTAGTTTGGCTTATGGTTTATGGGTGTTTAGCGTCCCAGGCGACGCAGGCTACGAAGAACGCCGTAGTGGAGAGCTCCAGAAATTTCGACCAACTGGGGCTCTTTCACGTGCATTGGCATCGGACAGTTCACGGGCTTCTAGAATTTCGCCTCCATCGAAATTCAACCGCCGCGGCCGGGATCCAACCTGATAGATATACCTACGTACACGTTCTAAACGGTCGCTTTCAGCTGCCGTTTTTCCTTTGGTAATAGAATTTTCAGTAACGCTACTCTTCATTAACCGCACGAACAAAAGCTCTACAAAAGCTCTATTGAAGTTTTATTAATAGGCAGTTAGCACTGAGTGCCAAGGTTTCTGAAAGCATTTCATGCTGCTCG
The DNA here is from genome assembly GCF_052857255.1 of Amblyomma americanum. NCBI lineage: Eukaryota > Metazoa > Arthropoda > Arachnida > Ixodida > Ixodidae > Amblyomma > Amblyomma americanum. The sequence goes on along the minus strand of NC_135497.1, from coordinate 328,509,858 downwards.
CTTCGCCATCTTGATCCGCGAGTTTCGGACCAGCGACATAGGCAACATCAAAGCAAAACTGCGTCTGTAATTCTCTGCAAAACAGACAAGAATTACACGATTTAACGTTCTCTAGTATGATCGTAGCAGGGATCGGCTGAGCGTGTGTACACGTTTCCCTGACAAAGAAAAGCTATGTCGCTGGCAAGCATTACGCAGCTCGCTCTTTATTTCGCTGTGAAGTCTGCTCCAGTTGCGTTCTGGGCGACAGCGTTGTTTCAAGGGATATTGTCTGTGTCATCCACGTTGCGATTTTCCGACTGGCGTGTCCTCTGTTGCCGCGCAGCAATGCGACCACTGCGAGTTCCACAACGCGAAGCAGTACAACTGGCCCAACCGATGCGTTATCCTGGCAGCAGACTTCGCCAGCAAGGGCATCTACAACTTCATTGTGCCCCTGCGCGCACACTTCCACAGCCCCAACAGCCTAAGGCCCATCGTGCTACTCCTGGAGAAGAAGTAACTACTTGACTCTCTCTCCTCTTCTCTGTCTTTCATTTCCTTATCGGGAGCCTAAAAATGTTGAGCGTCACTGCGCGGACTTAATCCGACGGCAAAGAGCTCTCAGTCTCAGGAGAGACTGTACGAGAATCGAGTGCTCTTCTCTGAAACATTCAATGCAGGTTTTTGTCATTCTTCACGCCGACGAAAAGTCATTCAATTACTTACGCAGCAAACATGGCGTGAAACGAAGACGCGGTCGGTCTTTCGCGAAGAAAGTGAACCTAGTGATTAGTACGCGCGACGCTGCCGCTCAAAAATTCAAGCTTCGTCGGCAGGAAAATTCAAGCTGGCGATTGCAAGTGTTCTCAAGTCTTACGAAAACGGCGATGGCTTTGACTTAAATAAACCAAAAAGTCATGATAAAGCAGGGCGCTCTAAATGACCACTTGGGATGATTTCGCGTGCCGTCTTTTTACAGGCAAATGCTGTACGCCGCTGTCTTCAAGTGTCTAATTAGCTAGACGCGAATCCTTGTCTTGACGAGCGCCGTTCGAGAAGACTCTCAAACCAGCTCTACTGTTCCTTGAATAGCGCCATAATGACTGCATAGGCTGCCTGTAGGCAATCATGGCCGTATTCGCTAAGGCGGTGAGAGACCCTGAAATTAGCACTGCAGACTGCGGGAACGACAAGCGGCAGTTGCTTTATTTTTGGGGCTTTGAAATTATTTCGGTTTGCTGCATGCTTAATTACTTCGAATTCTACGCGTGCTCCGAAGGGCTGAAAATTTGAAATATTGCAAAGCCCACTGGTAATTCACCATAATCGTTTTTTTTTTGTTTCTTACTCATTGTTGACATAACGTGCAACGAAATTCTAGAAGGCTGTGACCTGGACTACTTAAATTCAAAAGCTACACACTACGGAACTTCTGAAGAATAAAAAAGCTATTTTTTATGAATACGATGTTCCAACAACGTCAGATGTGTGTCCACTTTTAGCAGGAAACTGCAAGTAACCCTGCTAAAGAGTGTAGCCGCTTGTACATGCAGATAAGTTCACTTCCTTGCTTGCTTGGACTTCATTTTAGGGAACTTTTGTTTCGTTTTTTTCGTAAACATGCTACAACTTTAGAGCATATCGCATATCGTAACTTTCTTCGCAATGTTTCCTTTTCAGACCTCACGCGGCGTTTCTAGATGCCATTTCATGTTTCCCCTTGGTGTACTGGATGCAGGGTTCTATAGACGAGTAAGTGAATCTGCTCTTATATATATATATATATATATATATATATATAGCGTTAGAAATCACGCTGAAACGATCCACGTTGCCCCTTTCAGCCTGGACGACCTGCTACGAGCAGGCATCAACCTGGCCGACAGCGTCGTTGTAGTCAACAAGGAATCAACCAACTCAGCCGAAGAAGACTACCTGGCAGACTGCAACACCATCGTCGCAGTACAGACTATGTTCAAGTAAGGCCACTCTGGATGTGCACTTTGACGGCACGAGTGCGTTCTAGGACTCAAACGGTCGTCGCCAGAGCGCTGCAGGCATTGTCCCTTGAATAAAGCAGCCACCACAGCGTCATCTGAATAGGCGGCCGACTAGACCAGGCACGGCCGGGGCATAAATTTTAGCTACGAGCGCGTAAATGGAATAGGCCGAGCTGAGTTTGTTCTTTAAACAAGCTGCTGAGTGTTTAGAATTATCCAGCGCGTATTACATTACCTAGCATTTTGCGTATCATATAGTTGGCATGGTTAGGTGCCACCTAGCGTAACCGCTTCACACACGTAAGTCAACACACACCACATCATTAAGTTCTATAGACCATGTGCCCTTCTACATTTGAGTCTTCGTGCGTACAGCCTTTGTCAAAAGTAAACAGCCCAAGGGATTCGCTTCCAAGCCGTCTAGTGGGGCTCTCTTGTAGCATCCGTGGCAGCCTTATTTTTCGGAGTAGCAAAGACGAACGTTCCTCCTAATTTGAAGATATTTGCCAATGCATGACGATGTGCACAGCATGGCCGCGCAGCAAACCCTTTTGGGCTCTGTGCTTTTGACAAAAGCTGCCCCTCCCCTCCTCGTTCGGGCTTAATAATAATAATTGGTTTTTGGGGAAATGAAATGGCGCAGTATCTGTCTCATATATCGTTGGACACCTGAACCGCGCCGTAAGGGAAGGGATAAAGGAGGGAGTGAAAGAAGAAAGAGGTGCCGTAGTGGAGGGCTCCAGAGTAATTTCGACCAGCTGGGGATCTTTAATGTGCACTCTCATCGCGCAGCACACGGGCGCCTTTTGCGTTTCGCCTCCATCGAAACGCAGCCGCCGCTGTCGGGTTCGAACCCGGGAACTCCGGATCAGTAGCCGAGCGCCCCAACCACTGAGCCACCGCGGCGGGTGAACTGCAAAAGCAGAATGCGCTTTTAGGATGATGCTTTTCCATTCGACGCGTTCAATGTTGACGCTTTCTCTTTTTGCGGAATCTTGTTGCTTGAAATTTACGCCAATTCGCCCTACTTTGTCTGACTTTATGGCAGACAGATGACATTTTTAACGATTTCGAATTAGTTGCATTATACATATTTCACCTTACTTGGCGCGCCGCGTTTGATTTTAAAAAGGACGGGGTGTCCTAGTCTCCTGCATTTTTTTTGTTCCCCAAAAATAATTAAGGAGTAAATATTAATTGGCCAACTCTTTAAATATGGGCGCCAAGAATAGTGTAAGTTCACAAGTCGTACATCGTGTTTAAAGACAGCTGGCTAAATTGTTTGCATCAGGGTACCATTTACTCAGCTTTTATTCACCGGCAGTAAAAGAAAGCCCGTGAAATACAAAAGCTTCCACGTGACAGCTGCTCCGCATGTCTCTCGCCCTGTGCACGCGCGAAGTGCCGTCGGGGACAGCGCCGCGAAGGAAAGCGCGGACCTTGTTCCCAGAGACGCGTCTTGGAACCCTGAAGTAAGACCGCTGTCACGGGGCAGCTTTTTTATTTTGCGGTGCAAACATTTCAGGTGCAAACATCTTGGTGCAAACATTTCAGCCGGCTGTTTTTCCCTCGATTCCTGACACCAGCATTTTAAAATAGTTGGCTAGTTACTCTTTACCAAGTAATAAACTTTCCAGAATAAAAAAAAAATACTGCTGACTACGCTGTGCGAGTCTCAACGGCATCGAATTGGTTTTACTCGCCTGGGACATTCCGCCTTTTTTAAGATCTTCGTTTGTTTTAGCTGGGGCACACGGTCTATAGCATGCGTTATTTTACATCGCAAGCTACCTTCCTCTAGCCGGTTCTGCCACTGCGTGCGCTGACAGTATTACTTCATTCAGTATTAATTTATTCGCTCAAGATTTGCTGTGTTCTTGTTAGTTTGTCATGGCTACTGTTTTGTAGTACTGAGTTCATTGATTTTTTCTCTATTGCTGATTCGTTTTTTAATCATTTGTGGTCTTCGTTTTGTTTTTCTGAATGTTGTACTTGCCTCTTGATTTCTGTATGCTCACCCTGCGAGAATCCCTTCCTAGAATGGCACTATCAGTAAACAAATAATAAAAAAGCGTCGCGGGATATTACAGCAGTGAAGTCGTTCCTTCGCTCGTTTGCCCACTGATGTGTGTTCTCCCTTTTCTCTCTGGGCCAGATTCTTCCCGAGTGTGCGCATCATCACCGAGCTGAGTCAAAGCAGCAACATGCGATTCATGCAGTTCAGGGCGTTCGACACGTACGCGCTCCACCTTTCCAAGATGGAGAAGGTGAGCCTGCTCAACCAGGTAATGTGGCCGGCTCCTATGCTTACGTGGCTGGCGCCTTCCATTCGGCCTCAAAACACCGGCGGCAGTGACGCGACAGAGACGGCGCCCAATGACTGCGCCCGCTGCCCCTCGCATTACTCCTGCATCTGGAACGTGATCTTACCGCCTGCTTTGTCTCGGCTTAGCGCTAAACTGTCTCGCAGCTATTGTCCCAGCGCAACATAGGTATATGCCTTTTCATGACACTAATAATGACACCTGAAAAGAAAAAAGCAGCTTTGAACTGAGATTGCATTTCATAGCTCAGAAAACGCCCGAAGAGACCAAGCCCGTGTCGTGGTATGCTTCTTAAATCGTCTGCTTAGCCTCCGCTTATCCGATCAGTCACTCTGCCGATCAGTCAGTGAATGAACGCATCGGCCAATCAGTCCAAAAAGGCAAGCAATCAGTATACGACTATCTTTAACCTGTGAAGAATTGTCCGCGCTGCTGCAAGTATCTTGCGACAGGGGGAAATATTTCGCGGCAAACACCAAAGTCAAAACCTCTGCGGCCCTGACTTTTAGGTGTTTTGGAACATGTATCAGAGGCCTCCACGCAAGCAAGAACAAGTAGATATTACTGCCGAAAAAAAAAGTCGGACAACTGTCATGTAAGTACGTCTTTTTTTGCAAAAGTATACAAACAGTAGATGATTAAGGAGTGAACAATAAAGGCTGCAAAACTACATTGTCATACCTCTGATGCGATATCATTCACCAGTAACCATACAAGTCGTCATACACAATCACTAACATGTCTGAATCATTAGCTGCAACGTCACTTGCGGACGCCAACTTGCAGGTTTGTGCAAACGCCTGATTCAGAATGTTTGTGCATGAAGAAGCGATTCTAGCGCTCCTGTAGATGGCTACTACAGGGCATGCAAGATTTACAGCGCTCGTGTGGTAATCGCGATGCATGAACACGCTGATAAGTCACTGCAGTCATCCCTCCATCACCGTGCCCGTCACCACTGCGTCCGTCACAAAAACAGCCTTTCGCGAAAAAAATATGCCGACTTCTTTTTTTATCTCCTTACGGTTGGCACCCACTTCACTGCAGGTATACGTTCTAAATTTTTATTTTTCAAGTTCAGCTGTTCTCTTTCCTGTTCAAGAACCTCCAGCGCACTACGCCAGCTGTTTCATGTGCCCTAACGCTGCTTTTGCCCATCTGGGTCTCTGCAGTTTTTTTTATAACCTTTTTGGTTCGAGGAATTATGAGCTGAACTTGTAATAAGCTCTACACATCTCCAATCAAAAACTTTTAATTTGAAACCCAACGTTTCGAAGCCGGCTCGGCTCCTTCATAAGGGGTGACTGGGGCCAGTAGCTAGCGTCGTTAAGTATGCATGGAGAGGCGCAGGAGGTCAAAAGATGGGCAGTGCCTTAGCTCGGCTATGCCAGGATATACGTAGCGAGAGGTATGTTTCCCTGGCTGAGCTTGTTGTGGTCACTGTATGTTTATCAATGAAAGACATTGGGCTCCATCTCGGAGGCTATGAGCCGTCTATTACGCTCGGCAGTCTGGCATCTCCGTTTGGCAAGCCGTTCCTCTCTGTTCGGGCGTCTCCGCTTCTCTCTCTTCGCCTTCTTACGCCCATTGTCTCATTGTTGAGTAGCCAAGTGCCAGGCGACAACCTCAGGATTAGAATAGTTAATCTTCTCTTGTCTATACCACCATTTAGCAGCGCCTGGACTCTCCTTATGTGCATGCATGTCAAACGTTGTGATACAGCCGCCCATTACATCTCCGCCTTTTATACGCAATGCTCTTCTGTGCATGCATGTCAAACGTTGTGATACAGCCGCCCATTACATCTCCGCCTTTTATACGCAAGGGTTGAGGTTGAGGTGCTGAATGCTACAGGTGGGGTTAGCCTTGCTTTGTCTGCCGGCAATTGCTCCACCGCAGCGTCCCTTCGATATTAACAATGCCGCATCTACCCCGCTAAGCGCACAGTCTCTTATAATAGCACACATTCTCTCCCACAGTCACCATCTATGCACACAATCAATCCACACAGTTCACATCACAGTCCACTCCAGAAGTCACCATCTATGCACATATTCAGTCACAGTAGAACATAGGCCATTGTAGTGCCACACTCCATACACACATTCACTTACAGTATAAAGTAGTCCACTCCGGAAGACACCATCTACGCACACATTCAATCACAGTAGGCCATAGCCCGTTCCTGCTGTCACCATTTAAAAACAAGATCCGTGTTCTCCAGAAATGTTAAAAGAAGGTGTGCAGCCTCCCTTCTGCATGTCTGGTTTCCACTCGGGTAGACAATGTCCTGCACTGTGCTGTGACGGGTTCCTGTCTTCTTGAAGGAAGCGAACATCACATGCCTTTCCGCGTTGTACTCTGGGCAGTACATAATATAATGTTCGATATCCCCGCACACACCACATAAAGAGCAGAGCGGAGACGATGCTATGCCGGTCTTATGCATCCATGCAGGAGTGCGAGCAGAGGCCGTGCGAGTTCGATGTAGAAGGGTTGCCTGAGATCTTCTCAGTCCCTTGGTCACACATGGCTTGTGGGACGCACTCCACAGGGTACTAAAGTGATCGAGCACCGTTTTCCTGCAGAGACTTTTCCCATCTTGAGGTACTTTTTTTGACGGAATCCTTGAGAGAGCTTTATGGGCGAGGCTGTCTGCCACCTCATTACCGTTGACTCCTATGTGAGAGGGCACCCACTGGAAATGTAGAGTAAAGCATCTGCTGTGCAAGTTCTGCACCAGGCGCAGAGAGCTTAGAGACAAGGCGTCAGTAGGGAATCCGCGCTCTAACCTCTGAAGGGCAGATTTTGAATCAGTTAGATGACAACAGGTTGAGCCGGACAAGACCCTAACTTCCGTAAAGCCGCCTCAATAGCAACACTTTCAGCCGTTGTGGAGGATACGACAGCAGTACAGCGTACGGACCACTTACAGTACAAAGAAGGAATGTAAAAAGCCGCTGCGCTAGCTTGTTTGACCTTGTCCACAGAACCATCCGTGAAAATTTGAAGATGGCAGGCATACTCTGTTTCCAAGTATTCCAGTACAAGCGAACGCGTTGCTGCCAAAGGAGAGCTGCGCTTTGCGCTCACATGGGGAATTGTGACCTTACAGTCGAGGGTCGGAAAAGACCCGGGGGGTTTCAACCGTTTCCTTTGCCTTCGGACATTAATGCCTAAAGAACTAAGAGTATTGAGTGCCAAGTAAGCCTTCGACTCATATCTCTTGCAGAGCCGCTGGAGAAGGGATCGCCGAGCTACCGTCTCTCCTAAGCGGTAGGAGAGACGGTAGCTGGGCGATCCTTTCTCCGATTCCTTCTTTATACGCAATGCTGCGCATGCGAAGCGTGGTTCGGGTGATAGAGCGACGTGCGGCGAGGCGGCGACGAAGCGCGCGGCCGCGGCGATGGCGAAGCGCGTTTCGCACCTACTGCTCCTCTTCGGTTGCCACGGTAACGGCGCATGCGCACAACTTACCTCTCCCATGTACCGCGAGATGCTCGACGGGTAGCCCAGTGTAGCCCTCGCTACAAAAGAACGAAAGCTGGATGCGAAAGGCGTGAGGGAGGGGGTTAAGGCTGTGTGTCACGTTGTCGCACAGCGAGGAGGATGTCAATGGCGAGCTTTCTTTGTGTTAGAGAACGAAGTCCCTGGGCAGTCTTGAAACCCAACCAGACAGTCAAATATGTCAAGATGTATAGTTTTCAGTGCGAACTGAATCCATTGGCATTCACAATACAAAATTATATGGCGCATTATTATGAAAAGCACATTCTTTTCAATCCCGTCTTGATTCTCGAAGAAAATGCGGTGGTAGATACCGAACAAAAAGAAACAAATTTCTAAAGCTAACTGCAACATGATGGACAATTATTCCCCCTACTCCAAAAAACAGACATATTTACCTTATGCTTTGCGCATGATAGTGGCAGCCACTTATACGTCATGAAACACAACTCGGCAGCATTTCTCCAGTGCCGAATAGTTGCGGACCCTTGCATTTGCTTTCCGCTATCGTTTTGTTGGACGCCGAAAGCCGTTTTCTTTTTTTTTTTCAGAAAGACGCACAATGAATAAACAAACGTGTATTTATCACCATAACGACGGAATTGTGAAGTTAAATGTGGCGATTTAGGGGCGCCTGCCATGACTGGGCTATCCGGCTGTGACGACACAACCAGGAGCTTCATTCCGTGGTCGGTTTCACGCTTTTGATGCCTCGAATTTTATTTTTCAGATATAATTATGTCAGACAGCTCCAATATACAGAGTAGTTCGTTTTACGGTGTGAGCCTTTATATGGAGCCCACCTCGACCCGTCGCGTGGATGAAGCCCGTCTAAGACCACCGATCGAAGCGACAAAGAGAGAAAGACGAAGTAACCAATTAAAGGGTGACGATGGGAGAAAGAAAGGAAGAAGTAGGGGGAGGAAATAGAGGCATGCTGTTGCCCACAGAGAGCTTGAAAGAAGAGATCAAGGCAACGATGCCGCCCGCTGCTCTGTATTAGAGCCGCGAATGCCACCGTCCCCGTGAGCCGGTCTAATCGGTTCTGTGTTTCTCTCTACCCCCGAGCGGCTGCAGCTCAGAAGCGAAGTGCTTGGTGAGAATCTCGCCAAGATTCCCGGAGCGGGTGTCCGGAGAAACCAAATAACAAACCAAAAAAATCAGCGCGCGCGGATATCGCAGCAGCTGTCCTTTTATTAGCCCTCTCAAGAGAAAGATCAAAAGAAACCGTAAATGGAAGAAAGAGGGAACCCAGACCGGCCGAGCTTTTCTGGGCTTAAAGTCAATACAAAATAACAGAAAATGATGCTCGTCGCGCTCTTTCTCGCGAGGTTTGCCGTTGACAAGGGCCAGTTGTGCTCGCCGCCGAGTGTGAAGCTCATCGGCTACGTAGCCAGACCGAGGAACGGCGCGCGACGCGGGCCTCGCAGCAGGGAGAGCGGCGCCGGCGACAACGCGTGGTGGGCGAACCTAGTTCCGAAACTACCGTCTCGGGCGAGGTTCGTGCTCGGAGGCCGCGCTGGAGTGGGAACATACAAAGCGTCAGCTTGAAGCAGCCGCCGCCGCTTCCGCCGGCTCACGCCCATTGTTTACTTGGACCGTTTCCTAGTTTATCCAGTTTTAGAGTGACAGCTGTTAAGTTCCCGGGTTTCGAGTAGTCGCAGTAGCAGTATTAGTATGTCGTAGTCGTGAGCGCAAATGGTGGATACGTTACCATGGGAACTACTCGGTGGAAGGAAGGTGAGGTGGAAAGGTGAGGGTATGGCGAGAGCTTTGGAAGGCGTAACTGGAGGGTGGTTACCACGGGGACCGTCCGAACGGCAGTTACCTTAGACGGAGGAGGATGTGGCAACGGCGCAAGGTGGCTTGTGGAGGGTGGTCGTCATGGGAACCACTCAGAGGGTACTTACCCTGGAAGGAGGAGGAGGCATGAAAGGAGTATGGAGGAATGCGTAAACGGAGCTGCGTTACCGTATTAAGAGGAGGGATGGTATGGCGAGAACGGAGGAAGGTAGCACGGTCCATCAGCTGCGGAACCGCGCTGCCCGAGGAGCGGGTTTTCGGTGGCGCCGCGCGCACAGAGCGGCGGTCTGGAGAAGGGAGCTAGTCGAACGACGAGTATGTATGGAAAGCTAAAAAGCGCGCTCTGGAACTATAAAAACGTGAGGTCGCTTTCATATTTTGTTCAGCATATCGTAATATATAAATACGTTGCCAGCTGTCGTTGAATCTTGGTTCACGCAGTGGCAACCGTCCTGACTTTTTTTTTTTCGTGCTTTTTGTGTTTCTACTTACTTTCCCTACAAACTCACTTCAGGTTGGGAATTACAGTTCCTTTAAAGCAGCGCGTGTAATTAGACATGCATGACTTGACTATAGGTTTTAACAGATCGCTAATGTAGTACTGCGGCAGCTTTGCAGGAACTCTTTCGACAGCTCACTCTGAATGAAGACCGAAGTCGTATCTCAGCCGCCGCGGTGGCTCAGTGGTTATGGTGCTCGGCTCCTGACCCTAAAGACGCGGGTTCAATCCTGGCCGCGGAGGTTGCATTTCGACGAAGGCGAAATGCTAAAGGCCAGCGTACTGTGCGATGTCAGTGCACGTTGAAGAATCTCAGGTGGTCGAAATTGTTCGGAGCCCTCCACTATGACGTCCATTATAGCCTGAGTTGTTTTGGGACGTTAAACCCCCTAAACCAAACCAAGTAGAATCTGCCTTCGCGCTCCTAAAGATAAACATGTTTACACAGAGAGGGGTTTTGCACATTTTGGAGCCTCGCTTGCAAAAAGTGCTAGAAGGCCCGTGCCAGTGGACCTCTAAATACAAAACACTCCAAAATATGCGTTCTGTTTAGGTAGCTGAAGCAGCGGACGTATTCGAACGAGGCCATTTTTTTTCTTTTCAGGCGTCACATAAGAAAAAAATTTCTTCTAGTGCCTTAATATACATTTTTTTAAACCCCGTAAATGTCTTCTCATGCATTCCCTCCGACGCCAATGGAAGGTGCCACGTGCTGCTGCATGCTTTCAAATTTGGCTGCACACGCTCTGCTAGGTATTTGTGTATTGTTCCCGTGCATGTGCGTAATTATTCTCATGTGCGGCTGACCGCGCGATAGTTTTGTTTAGTTGGCAGAGCGTTTTAGTTAGCGTATGTGGCTGGCAGCTAACGCAGTGGCCACCGCGGCTTCGAAGTTGGAGCCTTATTATCGCCCTTGCTGCTTGCAGCGCATAATTTTTATTAGAACGTTTTTGCTGAGCAGAGGCGTTTGTTGCGCAGGGAGGCCGGGAAAGACGCCGCACTCTTGTTTTTAACAGACTGCTTCTTGAATGCTACTAGCGCTTTGAAAGCCTGCTACTTTTTTCTTTTAAATCTTTCTCATGCCTTCCGGCGACAAACGTAATATTTCGTCATTTTTTACCTTTTTTCTCTCTCTGCTGCCTCTATTTTGGCAAATTTTCGCTCCTTTCTGCTTAACAGACGCTAAGCAACGTCGTCAGACACCATGAGAGAAACTGCCAGCCATGCAAGTATGCCAGTGTTTGTACAGCCATTTTATGTCATGGTTCGCGTTATTACCAGCAACCGTTTTCTTGGTTAAACTATTCTGTGCAGCCTAACATCTCGCGTAGTCTCTAGTGCGTTATCGTGTGCACATTTTCCGCATTTGACATGCAACGAAGAATGCGACAGTGTGAATGTTGTTTTTTTTTTTGCAGTGCCAGCGTGCGGGGCTGGTAATAACGTAATTGTGTTGTGAGCTTGCTTTTACGTGTACACACTAGGTCTTGTGCGTGCCAAACATCAGGCGACATAAGGTAGAAACACTGTAATAATAGGCTGCAAGATGTTCACTGTCAGGCGCCAATGTGTCGGCACTGATCCCTGAACACGCACATGCAAATATCGTGCAGCACGCTTCTTATCCGCGATTGCCGCTGACTGCCGGAGGTTTTCAATGCACTTTCTTTTCTCCGTATTATCTCCCTTCCCCGAATACCATGCAGAGAGAGAGGGATCGTGGTTCGCACATTTCGTACATGTTTCGACTCCCATTCGCCGCCGGCAATGTGTTCAGCGCGAGCATGCTGGACACACTCCTGTATCAGGTACGTGCTGGTGCGGGCGATAACGCACTTTTCAAATGTCTTTATGGGCGTTGCATAAGTCGCACATGTTTGCGTATGCGGGTGTGCTCAGCCCCTTTCCTCTCTTCTATTTATTTTTGTTTTGTTTTGGTTTAGTTGGAGGGGCCTACCAGCGGCCTTTATAATTTTTTTTCGTCTGTTCTTCCCTCTCTTGTGCCCGGGCACCTCAACTGCCAGAGTGCTGCGACAATGTGTGGAAACTCCTTGCTGTCTTGCCGGCCGTCGCGTGATTATAAGAATACCTGGTTTCCAATTTGGGGGTAAGCTTTAGGATTGTGGTAGTGGTGTTACTATTGTGGTAGTGGTGTTAAATTCCTGGGGCATTCGAAAAATTTCCCAATAGCAAGCTATGAGCAAGGGCGAGTTAATGGTTTCGCCCAAGAGGAGTGGTCGCCCAAGGCTATCAGAAAAGAAAAGATAATTCAAGGTGGAGCTGCTGTCTGTGTATATATGTAAACTGCAGGCGTAGGAATTACGCCTATAAGAAAGTGACGTTAAATTCCGAGACGAGGCACAAATTTTGAGAGGCTTCATCACTTTAGCATGCCAACATGAAAAGATATCGGCTTTGTCATACTGCGCAAGCTTCTACACGAGGTTGCAGCAGACTGTGCTGAGTAATAAGCAAATTTCTTTTCAAGAAGAAGCCTACTTTCACTTATTTATTATCCATGCTTGTTCGCGTGTGTTTACTTTTGCATTAGATGTCCGCAAGGCACAATACGGGTCAGTCGACTGCTATCTTGTATTACTCGGGAAAAACTTTCGGTCGCTACCTGGTGTACACCACGAAAGTCAGGTGGCATCGCCCACAAGTGCGCTGTTATCCCGCGCTCACGAGCCAACGACGCAAGTCTGGAAGTTTTCGCCTGGCCCTGGTAGCTTATACTATGTGCCCGCAGAAAATTATGCCCGAGTATAGCTAGATGCTTACGTACTGTGTTTGGCGGAAGGACACAACACGACACAGTAGTGAAAATGCTGCAGTAGAGCACTATGTATAGTATCTAAGGCGCCTCGGGGACTACATTGCACAGGGAAGGTAACCGCATAACTTATTTCTTGACCGAGCACACAGCCGGAAACGGACTTGCCGGCCCGAAAGACGCGGGTTCGATCCCGGCCGTGGCGGTCGAATTTCGATGGAGGCGAAATTCTAGAGGCCCGTGTACTGTGCGATGTCAGTGCACGTTAAAGAACCCCAGGTGATCGAAATTTCCGAAGCCCTTCACTACGGCGTCTCTCATAGCCTGAGTCGCTTTGGGACGTTAAACCCCGAAAAACAAACCAAACCAAATATATTACTGGAAACAAAACACCATGTAATAATTCAATGAGCCACGTTATTTGTGTACAAGCTACATAGATCTTTCACTTTCGTTTGAGAGCAAAACTGGCATGATATTTTGTAACGTCTTCCTTCTTTTTACTATAATCAGCTGCAGCTAAACATATGCACAACACTGTCAGAAAAATGATTCTTACTATTCAGATTAACTAGTCAGCAAACTGCCAAACAATCAACTGGCCCATAAGCAAGCGCTGCCGGATTAACAGTGAGATATTGCTCAGGGATCATAGTATATTTTGTGCACCAACTTCAACTGCGACGCTGACTTTCCAGTAAAATGCTAAGCAAAGCTAAGTTGCATCAAATAGCTAGCTTTCTCCGACAACGCCTAACTTGGGCGGAGCTGTGCTGCAGCGTTGGACGGCCGCATGGGCCAGAATGTTGCACGCTAGTTGCGCTTGTGTCTGGTATCCATTTCGCTCTGTGCCCAGCGAAAACGCTGAAAATGTCAGACAACACACGAGAAACTTAGCATGAAAAATTCATTCTTGGCTGATCATTTGCGACCACGGTCACCCGATCGACACATCGACCGGTATGTTAACCAGCGGTCCTCATATCATTCTTGTTCGGTCGCCTCTTTGATAGTTACCAAATTATCAGAAATTTATGTTCATGGTGCTTCTAGTCTGAATGTGCACGTAATTTGTACGTCATAGTTCAATAACCTTTGCACTCGCTCAGCAGCGCACACACGTCTTTTTTTTTTCTCTCTCTCACCTCCTTTTCCTGAGAGTTCACTATCGTTAGAATCTGTCCGAAACGTATTCTGAGCGTGATCAATAAGTCTAAAATCTTGCGTCGAGAGCTTGTAGTTCATTGTCTGCTAGCAACTTTGTGCAGCACTAAGTTCGTTAGGTTGATATTAATAGCAACATACTACATGTACCATCAGCAGCAAAACTTTACGGGGTGCGGGTGTGGGGATAAAAAATTATTTCATTGCACTCACGTAAGGCAATCGCCTGAAATGCCTGAGAGTATGAGAGGACGTGCATGTTCCATACTCTGGTAATAATACCATGCGACTGAGTGGCCTAGGTAGCGCTACAATATTTTTTTTTCCTAAGAACTCGCATCCCGAAAACTTTTTCTGTCGATGTTACCACGTGCTCCAGCGTGGCAGAACTCAACTGAGACGCTGACTGTGACGTTTTATGCCCACTTTTTCTCTGTTCCACAGGCATTTGTCAAAGACTATGTGATAACCTTTGTGCGTCTTCTGCTGGGCGTTGACCAAGCTCCGGGATCAGGATTTTTATCTTCGGTACGTCCACATTCCCGCGATGTTCAGAATGACCTGCTGTGCAAGCTTTCTCATATTTTTCGAGTTAGAACGTGGCGGTGTTGTGTCAGAGCTGCTGCCTCGTCGTAACTAGCGTTGTACTCTCCGGCGTTAACACGCTACTATACCTGGGTGGTTGAGGCATCCCCTACACCCGCACCATCTTGCAATAGTTGATAGGTTGTTGCCGCTATGGTCTTTGTTAAGGACGCTGCGCTGTCTGCTCGTCTACAGCCCTAACAAGCTTACGTATGTGCACGAACTCTAACGCGCCGTGCACGTACGTGCGAGCAGAAACAGCTTGAGTTGCACACACGTGCTCTTTGCATTTAACGGTAGCCCGAGGTGGAGCGTGAATGTAAGGAGGTAAAGCTGTGAATTGCGCTAAATGAAACTTGTTTCGAATCTCATATCTTTCAGTGATCGATAATCACACAATGAGTGCACTTTTGTACACAAAATCAAAAGCATAAGTTAGATGCGTGTAACGACCGAAGGCAAAGGGTTGCCTGTCATCCAGTGGTAATGGCGACGTTCATAAACACATCTTTGTGCCGTCAATTTCACCTTTTGTGCCTAATGCAGCTCTGAGACAGAAATAACGTGCATGATCATAGAGCCGATGCATAGTGCTTACTGTTGCACACAAAAATTGTGACTTCATGTGTTGCCTATATGTTGTATTCTGATATTCTTTTTTTTTTTGTTACCTGTGCTGAAAAATGTTGCCGCCTCCATTTCGAGAACAAATTAGACGTTGCGTTGCTGGGCCGTCGGCTTAGAGAGATCATCGTGTCTGTCATCCTTAGATGCGAATTACTAAAGACGACCTGTGGATAAGGACGTACGGACGCCTGTACCAGAAGCTTTGCTCAACCACGTGCGAGATTCCCATTGGAATCTACAGGACACAAAGCACGACAAACCCCGAAGGATCAACGGTGGGTACCGCTCAGTATGCGTTTTGTTTCCCATTCAGTCAGTTTTCCCAGATATCAATGCCAACAAAGTTTCTCAGCTTAGCTGGCGGAAGCGCTTGTATATAAGCGAAAATGGACTCGAAGTTTTCCAGGTTGGCGTAACTTCGCCGTCTGTTAAAGCTAAAACGCAGCAGCCGTATCGTAAGGAGTTTTTATACCTTCTTTTTATTTTGCCAGCTGCCTTGCCAACAGTGATCGCGTCAGATATTTGTACTGTAGGTGTGCTCTACCTTTGCTGTCACGTTTCGTCTGCCTTCTGTGCATTTTAACTTTTCCATTGCAAGCTCATCTGACGCTTTTCGCTTGCGCTGATAGCTAGCTCTTTTCTTTCTTTTTTTCTGTAGAGCGCTAGTTCGTACTTTGCATGCGCCAATTTCCGTTGTGATTATTGCAGTTGTATTTGTCCGTCTTCTGCACGAAGCGTTTCCTTTGTTAATGACAGCTGGGCCCCTTTAATATGAATTCCAAGTGATTTTTTTTTTCAAGAAACCATAAAGCGGCACGCATAAAACATGTCTATTAAGACGGAAAACAGACACGAACCGTAAGATTTTGACCTAAAATGCCAGTTTACCAAACAAATGGCGTTGAAGCAAGACGTACCAGTATGTGCGTATGGAACAAACGAGATGAATGCTCATTTTAGGTTTTATTTTCAACACAGCTTTAGAGACCGGTTTCTTAGACACACGTCAGTGCGCTGGGCAGTCGATCCAAGAAAACACTATCGCCGGCTAGGCCAACTAAATAATGTTGAAGTTTTGTTTTGCTCAGGTTGGTTTTACATGCGTAAAAAATAAAAACGTCGCCCGCACAGGGCTCTGATGAAGCCACAGCGCGAGTCACCTTCGTCAAATTTTTATGTTCCTGCGAAATCTGTAGCTCCTTATCTTTGACATGCGACTGCTCTGACGCTTTTTGATTTGCGACCTAATTGTCAGCTACAATGGGCTGCGGAGTAAAATTCCTAGATGAGGGGAGTACAGGGCACAGTGTCATGCAGAGAATGTGCTGGTACATCCCAAAGTCCCCTGTCCCTTTCTTAAGTTACACAAAATATTGTTGTTAAGACATTGCCCACAGCTGTCACTTCTTAATATTTTAACATGAAAGCTTTCTTGTGTACTGATGGATGCGAGTAAATCCGTTTACGCAATTCACTTGCGCATTTGACGTAGGGCTTCACGTGGTAGAGACGCCGCTAGTTAGGCAACAAAGCGTCTGGTAATTGTTAAAAACCCCTACGTGTGCCCAGGCGTACAGTCACTGGACTTGCACAGCAAGTATACACGGTAGCGGTACTCAGTATACTATACCTTTTCCCTGAAGAAAGACTGATAAGTATCCATAACAAATGACGCTGAATAAAGCGCACGAAATGCGTCCAAAGCTATGAACCATGCCCGTAAACCCTTGCGTACGGGCGTGTGGAATTGTATCCGCAGCCTACTTGATTGCGACAGGCAAGCGTGTTGCCCAGGCCAGCAGCGATTAAGTTGGCCCGGCCCGCCAGGTGCTTCCGCGGGCACGCGCGCGCTCTTGGGCGCTCTCGGAAGGGGCGTGAACGGCGTTGTGTTGCCAGGGCGAATCAGCGTCCAAGGGCAGCCCGCAGTTGCGTCGACCTTTCGACCCCCGCACTTCGTATCCGGCCGGCGCGCCGGGGGTCGCGGCGGGGTTGCCCTGTGTCTGCCCCGACGAGATCCACCCGCTCCTGGGGGGCGGTTCGGTGCGGCGAAAGCCCTACCTGCCCCAGTACCCTCCGCCCATACTCGTCCATTCGGCAGAGGAGGTGAGCGCGCTCGCCGCACTCAGGCACCGGTCGGAACTCCGCGCAAGAATCACGCGACCGCCAGCATGCATTCGCACGGCGGCGTCGTGCACCGCATGGACCTCACGGGACGACCACGTCGCTGCGGCTAGCACGACGCGCTCGCGACTCCTCCTTCTTCGCCAGTGGATAAGCGAACCCCGCCTGAAATTGCCAAGTCCGTGTGCGCAGGGCCTATGCAGCATTCCTAGCCAAAATGTTTGTTTTTTCGTTCTCATGAGGCTGTGCAGTTAGGTCTCTTGGATAAAGCTTGACCCTAGTGAAACCGGGAATAAGGCAGGTGCTGAGCCCTAACACGTTGTCCACAGTGTTTCGTGTGAATCTGAGTGGCGCTTGACCCTAGACAAGAAGTGAAACTCGTATATTTCTTGCTTTGCAGTAAATGTGAAACAAACCGCGCACATATTTAGGTGGAAGCACAGGACGCGACTTACGAAGATAGGCATCCTACCTTTTTCTGACCACGCAGCCTTACCTTATCCGCTATGTGGAAGTGTGGGCACTACTCCGCTGAGTTCGCGCGTTTATCTGTGCGTTGCTATGAGCCATCTTCACCAGCCGCACAGTAGAGCAAACACTCACTGTCGCGTTCTCTCTAGACGAAATAACTATGACGAAGCTTTTGCCACTGGCGAGATTGATGAGTTCACCCTGCATTTGGGCGCTATACTTCACAAGCACATCCTTTTCACTCCGGGGTATCCACTGAAGCACCTTCTTCAACGAATTTAACACCTCACAAGGCCCCAAGAGTGCCGCATGTGTGACAGTTACACCTCTCCCACCAGATACACCACCACTCATTCACAGCACGCACATCAGCACCCCGCATCTGGTTGCGCGTTGGTAACTTGCCTGACTTATCCTTGGGTAATGTTCTGTCAGTTTTTTTTTTTTCAGAACAGGAGCTGTAGTATCATTCAGTGTCTCGTGATGTCACCAAAGGATAACGTAAACAGGCGTACTCCAGTCAGCTTGTCGTAATACCAGGTTGCATTTTGGACCTGATGAAAGACAGCAGTGTGCAGTCGACTTGCAAAGACTTCTCTCATTTTCAATCTAAAATAAAAGATTGTCGAAGAACACATCGCCCCGTGTGAAAAGCCAACCTGTACCACTCTGCACACCATCTACTCTCGATCGCCGAGTGTCGAGCAGTTTTTTCCAGACATGGGCACAGGCAAGCTGTAGTAGCAGAGGGCAAGTACAAAAAGTAATGGCATGCAAAAGGTAGTCCGATCGAATAATAATTTTTTATTCCTTTTATAATGCTTGAAACTCCATGGAATGCTTGTTAAGGTAGTGTCGGGATGTACTGGGTATGTTTCCATGATATGACAGAAACGCAAAATATGGACGCGCCAAGCTTGCACGGTGTTGGTCGTCGGCAAAAAAAGGCGTACTGTAATGTGCTTGTTGGTCAATTTTTAACGTACAACGGTAAGGTACGCTTCCTTTCGCGGGGGGAAGGCACACTGTATGGCACAAGACCTGATCCATGTTGTGTGCGATTCGTCGGAGCCTGTCTTACCACAAAGGAAACGCGACACGACATGAATAAACTGACCGCACCGTAGGATACGGGGCAGATGTCAGTTTTGTTATCCTCCTTCTTTACTCACCGGCTTTGCATGTGTTAAGAAAGGGGTGGAGACTATAATGTCCATTACCCAAGTAGCATGCCGGTATCTCACGGTCGCTTATGTGCGCATTCGTAGCTAACCATTAAAGCGCACCTACCCAACGACCTTCGCGGCTTTTTTGAACGGGCTTCAACAGCTTAGCAGGAGGAAAGATGTGTCCGCGACAAACTATTGTCAGTTATAACTCGCAGTGACATAGAACGCCGCAAATCGCCCTTACAAAAGCGGTCTATAGACAGTCTATAGACTTCTCATAAACTGTATTTCCTTCCTATAGATATCTCTTTTGTCTATTCATAGTCTATAGACTGTCTGTAGACAAAAGTTTACTAAAAGTGTATGGCCATAAATCTATAGCTTGTCTATAGACTGTCTATAGGATTTTTATTGCAGACCGCAGCGGTGGCCTAGCCGTTTGAGCATCCGCCTCGCATGCGGGAGGTGCGGGGTTCGATCCCGAGTGCCGCCGGGTACCCACCGGTGATATAGTGGGTACAAGCTTTCCCCTGGCCTTGTGCTCAGCTTCTTTAGGGTGAAATGCTTGGGAAATGTGTCTGTGACCCCACCTCGAGTAAAAAGAAAAAGCTTTGTGTCATGGTTCTCTCTGGCCACAGATGCCCTTGCGCCACAAAAATCCATCATCATTTATATTGCCTATAGACTGTTCTCCAGGGATTGTCAATAGAGAGTCTACAAACTTTATAGACAGAAGTCTATAGACAGTCTGTAGAGTGCCTAAAGAAATTTTGTAAGGGCACGCACCCTTTTAAAACACTTTGTTCATAAAAGTTATAGACTCCCAGGATTTCTTCACCAATGGTACTTGAATTGCACAAATGTAAAAAAACTTAGAGATATATTAAGGAAAAGATTACTAGAGCATAACTGAATTTAGCTGATTTTATTACTTCTTAATTTTCAATGCCTAAGGGCGATAAAACTGCAGGCCACGACACCTGCGCAGCTTTTATATGCGGTGTGTGCAATCGCAATGAAAATAAATGCGAATAACGCGGCGCCTATACGCGCTCCATTGTTCGTATTTTTTTCTTATTATCGCCCATTATTTACCGTCCTGGTAAGAAAAAGACGTTAGAGAGAGAGAGAGAGAAACATTTATTTTCCGACCCTGGCTCGGGCCACCGTCTCAAGGCGGAGAGTCAGAGCCAATGTCGGCCAACGCGTGGCTGATATGGGCAACGAGCAGTGGCCACAGCATAGCATATTGGGCCGAGTGCAGCAGGAAGAGCTCTCGCAAGGATAGGGTGGGTATATAGGAATCTGCGCTGGAGGTAGTGTGGTGACTGTGGGGCACATGGGCAGGTCCAATATGTGTGTGGGTGTGTTGTCAGAGCAGGCGCCACATAACCTGACGGCGGGGGGCGGCCAGAGCGCTTGAGTATGTTTATGGTTTATGGAGGTTTAATGTTACAAAGCGGCTTAGGCTATGAATGGCGCCGTAGTGAAGAGCTCCGGAAATTTCGACCACCTGGGGTTCTTTAACGTGCACTGACATCACACAGCACACGGACCTTTAGAATTTCGCCTCCATCGAAATTCGACCGCCGCGGCCAGGATCGAACCCGCGTCTTTAGGGTCAGCAGCCGAGCACCATAACCACTGAGCCAACGCGGCGGCTTGCTTGAGTATGTGGTGGTTGTATAGGTGACATGGTAGATAATTTGTTTGTGCTTGTTTCATAAAAGAAATAGACTCGCGGCGAGTAAGATTTGGAAGAAGAGGGAGGGGGGGGGAGACGACGGGGGTGTCGTAGTTCTTTCATTCTTTCTCTTCGATGTTTTCGGGACACGGTTTGCTCATCTTTGGGGTTGTTACCATCCTGCCAAGGGGCAGGGTTGCATGGAGACATGTGCCCGTTCGTTCCCTTCTATTCCCTTTTGACCGGAGACCCATTCCAAAAGGACGTGCAGGTTAGAGTGTTGGTGAAGGTAGGTGCTTAGCAGGGCGTGGATATATCCCGGGAGTATGTCATGGAGGGCGTTCTGGCTGTCCGTGCGCACTGTGAAGGGATTAGTTTGGCGGGGGTGGTGAAGGATCGCTTCTGCGATTGCTTGTACTTCAGCTGAGGTCGGATCGGGAACGCCAGTGTGATGACTGACTTCCTGAAAGCGGGGACCTATTGACGAAGTTGTAGTGTTGGAGTCAGCAAAGGTTGCTTCTGCAGTAGGTGCCATGTGATGGGGTCTTGAGGTCGCATGCTCTTGCTTCTCGGCGTGCCGGGCCCATGTTGTGGATGGCGACGCGAGATAGATGGTCCCACGGCGGTCAGAAATCGGGGGTGCGATGTGCTGTGTCCGTGTTTCTTGTGCAGCACGGCCATGGCGGGAGGTGGCCAAGCGCTGGTGCTGTACTTCACCATGCGCGGCAGCCTTCTCCTTTAGCGTGTTGCGCAAGGCGATTTGTTGTATGAGATAGCTTCGTATTACGAGACACCTAGCTTCGTGCGTAATCATTTGCGGACAGCTGTTTCAAATTTGCTGAGTTTTCGTTCGGTGGAAGTATGGGTAAGCGTACA
This sequence comes from Amblyomma americanum, assembly GCF_052857255.1. Taxonomy (NCBI): domain Eukaryota; kingdom Metazoa; phylum Arthropoda; class Arachnida; order Ixodida; family Ixodidae; genus Amblyomma; species Amblyomma americanum. Next base: position 328,488,273 of record NC_135497.1, on the reverse strand, counting down.
TGACACGTGAGAACATGGTTGATTCGACAATCTTGTGGAGCTCGTGTCCAGTCCATGGCTGGTACGGGTAATACGTTTGAGCATGTGGAGCAGGTTATTTATTTGTCGTACGACTGTTGATGTCCATACCGTGATTTTGCCAACCTGTTGCCAGATGTATCGAAGGATGCGAATATGTGTCTGACGTGGAATATGAAGGTTGTCAATTTTCAAAGTAATGAGAGAGCGGTAGGCATTAGCCGCCCTCCTCACGTTGTTGATAACAGCAGCGTAGGCTGATGTTTCGAGTGAGCATTCGAGCCCCACGCTGGCAGTTTGGGCTTTAATAATATTCGGTGTAGTCCTAGAATGATCACGGACGACTCTAGCGCCATTTTGCTACCACCGAAGTAAAAGCGTGGAGAAAATAAATGCGAACAGCGTATCGCACGGGCTCTGCTCTGTTCGCATTTCTTTTCATCGCCGCTGTACAGTCAAACCGGATTGAAACGCGAGCAGCGCCTGCAAACAAAACAAAATGTTTCACCTGCGTACTTTCATGTGCATTTTACAACTAGCCTGAGTCATGCTTCTGGGTAAAGGGTCTACCCAAATAACATCGGCAACAAAAGTGACTGACCCCTCCTTCAAGTTGTGAACCGTCAGAACTTGTGCATCATGAGGTGGCGGGCGCCACCTGACACTCCTGGTCTCGAGACCACCAGGTGCGCGAGCGGTGTTACTTTTTCTTAATTAGTACGCGGTGTGTGAATGTGACCTTATACGGTATGTGTCACGCCTAGAGGAAACGCGAGAAAGGGTTAAACGGGCTCTGTCTGTACGCTGAAAAAAGTAGGCATCACCGCGAAGCGACAAACAAAGAGGGCGCGAGAGCTCAAGAGGAGGAGCCTGAAGCCGCGCTCCTGCTTCGCAGTGAAGACTACTTTTCCCCGCGATTTCATCATTTCTCATCTTCCCTCCAAGTATGGCACATACTGTGCATAGTTGTATATATTAGTTTCCCCTTTCCTTTCTCGTTATCCCTTCCAACTCCGTTGGCCTTTCCTATCTTCGCCGCAGTCTTCTTTTTATATATCAGCCGGCTAGATAGCAGTCGACACCCATTTTTTTCCGTTTCTTGTTTATTATGTTTTTTTTAATAAAAGCCACTACTATCACCACCGCTGCGGGCAAATGCGCACGCGCATACGGAACAGACATATTTAAAGCTGCTCCACCCATGTCAGCGCAGCATTATACGGTCGCAGTAATGCTCGCCCCCTTTTGCCATTAGAGTCAGCTTTTGCATGATTTCATCTTTCGTTAAGCCACCTGCCTCTCTGGCCGCTGGCGCTTTGACCATTCTTTGATAAATATGTTAGTGTAGACTGTTTCTGCAAAAATGTTGGCAATTCATGTAGTTATGCGACTCAGAAATGAAATTTATACACGTTTCACATGGATGATACGTGTAGCATATTGCAGGGTTAAGAGAATAAAAATTGCTTCTGTGGGGTGATTATCTTGTTTCGTAGATTTCAGCTGCACCGGTGAAGCCCGCTAGAAACGCAGGTGAACCCCGTTTGCTTCCCTAGGAAGTGTACTCCGAAATTTTACCTGGCGTCTTGAAAGTGACACGTAGGGGCTGAACCTGGTGCACATGGAATCGCGCTGGCGCCGGGAGAATACGCTGAGGTTGTGCTGCATTCTAACTTCATTGAGGCAGTGCATGTCGCACCGGTAACGCAGGGCTATAACAGTCCCCTAGAACCACACTGCAAGGGTGCAGTGTACATACATTTCCTAACTGCGGAGTCGCTGTATTTGTTCTTTGTGTCTTTATTACGATAGATAAACTGCATGTGCAAGAAATAAGTTATCAGTAGGCCTATTTTCTTGATGCACTGACTAAAATTTCTACGGACTATTTGAACCGTTTGTATTGTTCTTTTCTCTTGTGCATAAAGGCTCTGCAGCGTCACCTGCACATTGTCCTTGATACCTGTGCGTTGCATGCGCGCACGTCCGTTTGCTTGCAAGTCGGATCACACGACATTTTCCTACAAATGTTGACTTCATGTCAGGCGCAAAGTTTATATCATTTACTTATTTATCTTGCCGCGTTCATGGAAGTAATGCAAGCGTCCTTCTTGGCATTACTTTATTAGGTCGACATGAAATGGTCGACTTGTACGGGTGCCTTACCTGGTGCCGAGTACCCCGAGGCGGTTTCTAACCAGACATACACTTCACTTCGTACCGTATCACTGAGGCCGTTCAACGGCGCCCTAAAAACGTGGTGAAAATGTGAAAAAGCGGGTCAAAGTTTCCCGCTCGATATCAAATCGAATAAAGGGATACCATCAGGCATCTGGCGTAACCAGCACATCGAGTACGGCAACTACTTGCGTCCGGCGCGTGAACGCCGGCTGTTAACGCCGGACATTGCGTCCGCTTTGAGTTTCACAGTGAGTATTCTATCGCGTAAGAATAGCAACTTGGGCTATTGGGTTATTTTACAGCGGGGAAAAGCATCGCAACAGAAAAGGACGATAGAAGAAGACAACACAAGCGCTTGTGTTGTCTTTTTTTTTGTCGTCATTGTCTGTTCGCAGCATTTTTCTCGTTGTATGTGCTCTACATTGCCAGCTCGCGTCTCATTCCGTGTTCGGCCGTGGCTCCTCAGCCAGCGCACGTTTCGTTAACCTCTGTCTAAACATAACCATAAACGACGTGCTTCGTTTCAGGCCTTTTATCTGAATTCTTAGCTCGTTCGTTCTTCACTCTTTCCTTTAAACTGATTAAGCTACCGCGTTAGGCGCGCGCTTCAAAATATGGAGGCCTTATTTGTAGCTCGAAACCGTTAACGACCTTTGGAGCTTGCACGCGAGCTTCGCGTCGGGGGTTTCCGCTTGTTATCCCAGCACGCGCACTGCCCTGTCTAAAGCGGGGGTCCTCCTCTTCGGGGGCAGGTCTCTCTGGACCTCCTGGACGACAAGGCCACGTTCAACGAGAACATCGAGCGCCAGGAAATCAGCACGCTGGTGCGCACGCGCATGCAGGATCTGGGTCTGCCCGTTCAGGATTACGGTGAGTGTGCCGCTGCCAGCCACGCTCACTGATTACGGTTGTGCGCCCGCATGAGCTGAAATGCTCCACATATGTCTGTGCTATACTTTGTTTGGCTGAGTGTACAAGAAAGCAGCACGTGTGCCATTATTTATGATTGCCGACCATCGCGAGTTGAGTGAAAGTTAAATGCAACGCGGTTTTGTGATTTCTCTGAGCTGGAGTCCGAAGTAGTGGGAATTCAGGATTGTGGTGCACGTTGGTGAGTAAATGGTGGACGCAAGAAGTGACGGATAGGCACAGTGCACCAGCTAAATTTAGTAAACAGCCACTTGCCGGCGCACCTTGATAAAAGAACCATGTTCCGTTTATTAAAGAACCATGTTCCGTTTATTTTCTGCGCGTGGTGTACGTACCGCCCTTGCCATACGTTACCAGGCTGCATGGTTTGCATCTCAGTAGTATACTGGAGCACTAATCCCCCCCCCCCCCCCCCAACGCCTAAGTTCCAAATCTCTGTAAAGTAAGGAGAACCTCACATTCACTTTTTTAGACAATTTGATCTTTCGGGAGGCCGTAAGGGCTGCACTGTATGAGTCACAAGCAAGCCATGCAGCCTGGTTAATTGTAGCAAGGACAGTTCGTTACAGCGTCCTGATATGAAAGTAGAAGTGTAAGGGTGAAATTTTCATACGCATTCTGCTTAATGTGCGGTAGCCCTTTTATGCATATCTATTAGAGCAGATGAACTTATATGCTTTCAAGAAATCGACAAAATCTCTGTGATCAAAAGGAAAATCACTATCTGCGTGCCCCCTTATGTCACTTAGCAAGAAACTTTCTTGAAGCTCCAAGGGCAAATTTCTTCAGCCAAATGCGCAGAGTGAACTTTTCATGCGCACTGCGCAACGTGAAGCCAGCGCGTCGCGGAACATGTGTTGTGCGTTTGACAAGTGAACTTTATTCTTGTGTCGACACTGGCTCTCTCTTCCAGATGAGGTATCGGACAAGCGGCACAGTTTGTCGTACGTGATAATCAACCCAAACTGTGACCTGCCGCTCGAGGAGGGTGACATCATGTAAGTCGTCTCTACAGTCTTACGGGTGCACGAGCCTTAGAAGCGTTGTGAACCTGAGAAAATACTTGCCTAAAAAGATTTTCGAGGCTTCCAAAGCACGTCTGTGTCCATAGCTTTCTCTTTTTCTGGAATCAAACATGCAAAGATCACTTGGCGTATCGGGTAGCCACATTTGTCCATATAACGTTGTATATGCTTATGGGTGCGCAGAAAAGGGTATGGCTCATCAGAATTATCGAGAGCGTAAACTGCGGGTCCGCCTCACCGATGTAGCCACTTGTATTCAACGAAGAATGATGTTCCCCGGGAAAATGAAGTACAGTCGTCCACAGGCCTGTCTAGAGCGCTCGAACTCCGTGTCATCTGCACTTCGCTGCGCGCAGAGTGAGCTCTACCGGCAACACCTGGTTAGAGATAGCGCATCTTTGAGTATCGTCTGGCATCAGACATGCGCTATCTCGAACCGGGCGCTGCCGCTAGACGTCGCTCTGCGCGCTGCGGAGCGCAGACGGCACGGAGTTCGAGTGCTCTAGAGAGGTCTGTGGACGACTGTACTACTTTGTTTTCCTATTCGGTACGGTTATGCACAAAAGTTTATGGGATGCGACTTAACGGGGGAAAAAATTCTCCGCGGTCAAGCAAAGCAGCTGAATGAAAAGCATAGATGCATGAGGGGATATGCGTGCTCCTTGGTGTCGTCGTATAGCAGCTGACTGGTTAGCGAGCCAATAAAGAATTTTTTAGTGCGAAAGCACTACTCCAGGCGTACCAACCCCGAGAAAGAATTTTGTCATCTTGTCTTGTCCAGTGCTCAGAACTAACCCTAGCTTACTCGGGTAAGTTCGGAGGAGCGTCGCGCAAGCTGCAGCCAATGGGAGGAAGCTCGAGTAAGTTAAGATTGGTTCGGTAAGTCATTGGTCGCGAGAGGTTGCTCGGGAAGAGCAACATGGATCGCGGAAGTCCCACCGGTGGCTCTGACAGGAACACCCACCTGCCAGTGCAGTGGCCATCTGCCAGTGCAGTGGTGCATCACTTAACCGCTACGCCACTGCGCTGGTAGTGGTATGAGGGCTCGCCAATATATGAATGTTAAGTAGAGAATGAGCAATTCTGCATACCTGGGAATTAACCCACTAAAGCTATCGCGCCATACCCTTAAGGCGGAGCTTAAGTGGGAATGAACACAGGCTTCCGCAAGTCTGCTCGGTTTAACTACATTAAACCCCTACCACTTTCCCCCTCATATCCGCATCCTTTAAACTTTTGTCCATGACTGTACATTCCTTAAGTGCATTCCTACACTGTCTACTGTTCTGATTACATGTCTACTGTATCGCAACGTCTACTGTGCGTCCCTTTTACCTCCCTCTTCTCTTCCTTGAAGTTTTACGGCCGCATTTAAAAACGGCAGTTCTCAATCGCCACAGGCGCTGCGCAATTAGGCATTGAAGCAGCATGTCACTGTCTGGAGGGGATTGCCACGCCATTGCGAAGGACGCTAACTAGGTACCTTTCAAGCGCAAACGCTTGCTGACTGCGCAGTTCAGAATAAAGTGAGGACCTGCACGAGTAAGTATGTGCGATGTGTACGCACGCTGCTCGTCTCGTGCGACCTACCACTGTCCGAGGTTGTATCGTGGCGCCAATCAGCAGCACTGTTCGAGGTAGCAGAGGGGGATGGAGTAGTTTGTTATGTCCTCATTTCTCGGGCACCTGGTTTTAGTTTGCCATCGTCCTCACTGCCTTTTCTTTTTGTCCGCAATTAAGCGTTAAATAGGCTCAAGTGCTCATGTCGGTGCTCTACTCCGCGTTTAATGTCGCGATCCGTGCCGGTGGCGAAATGGAGAGAACGAAAGTCAGTGCAGTGAGGTACGGAGTGCTTGTCAAGAACGGCGATACCGTCTTCCTACGTCCCTACGTTGTTCCTACGTATAGTACGTTCGCTGCCTTTCCTATATCTCTCTTCTGGCAGCCTTAAATTCCACCATAGTTTTCCTCCAGCGTGAGGGAGTGAGCCCGATTACATTGCGGCTTACACTTTAAGCCAGAAAGGACTAAGTGCGCTGCAGAGGTTAGTCCTTAGGGAAGTGCGTTGCCGCCACCATAACAGTAACCATTACTCCCCTGGAGACCAGCGGCAAGGGGGAATCAGCCACAGTTTGTCTCCCTGCATGCTAATCGTGACGAATGAGTGGTGCCGATATTCCCGCCGTACCCATTTTGAGCTTGGAGGGCAATTTCCTGCCCCTCCATTTGTCATCGTCGTAATCTATTCCTTGGCGGACATCGTCGTGTGCGCAGCTTCCTCATCCGGCCGAGCCCCATCTCGGGCAAGCGCATCTTCCTCAAGCACGGCTCAGTGCGCATCAAGACGCCGCGGCCCAGCCGCCGGGAGAACCCGTCGTCGCGCGGCAGCGGCCGCTCTAAGACGCCCTCGTTCCGCCTCAACTTCGGCGCGCACAAGGCGGACTCGCTGCCCGTCCAGGAGAACGGCGGCCTCACCCCGCCCAAGCCGCCGCAGGAGACAGCGATCGAGGTGGTTGTATGCCTCTCCCTCCATGTTGTATATGCCTGCCCTTTTGACGGGCGCCCCTGCTTGCGTGCGCCGTTAATGTGCACGGCGTGAAAGGAACATTCGGCTTTCTGTCGCTAGCGATTCAAACTTCGCCCCCTAGCTCCCTGGTTCGAAGCCAGTCACTTCACGATAGGATCGCGACATCGATGTTCAAAAGAACAGCGGGAAGTTGAAGGGATAAACAATTTGAAATGAAGAGTGGGTCATGCCTCAAACTTGCCTACTTTTCACCCAGCACGGTGACTTAGGGGCTTCGGTGTTTGAGGGCCGAGCTCGATGCTGCGGGTTGGAATCCCGGCCGCAACTGCCGAATTTATATGAAGCTTAAATGCAAAAACGCCTGAGAACAAGGGATTGTCGAAGACTTTAGAGAAAAGTGCAGTAAATGCTTTTACATCTTTAGAGAGGAAATACATGCTTCTAAGATCACTGCTCGTAGGTATCGTTCACCCTACGTCACTGCCGGAGTCACTTAAGTAGAAGGCTAAGGTATACTGTAAGATACGCTCACTGCTTACTTATTATATATGAGAACTACCGCCTTTCGAAAAGATCTTTAACCCAGTTTGCCCTTCACCGTCGTTACACCCCTTTCTGCGCGTGGTCTCTCTTTGTCATGGCAGATAAGAATTTCAAAAACAGCCTGAAATGGAGCTCACAGATTTTGTCACGCATGGAATGCATAGGCCCTCTGCCTGTTTACGAAATGAAACCTCTTCAAATTTCAGTGGAATGCGCATACAACTTGTGCGCAGCTTATCCCACCAGCCCCAACCCTTTCTTAGTGCAATTTGTAATCACAGCGGCTCTAATAATTTCGCACGTTTCGGTTAAATGCGATGAGTTCTGCTCACCTGGCAGCGGATAAGGTACGCAGAGTGGTGCATTTGCGGGTGCACCAGAAGGCTAGGACGCAAGGCACAATATGCGACGAAAGACGAGTGGGTATCAGCAGACTATGGTATCATGTAGGAACCCGATGTGTATACAGCTTACTCGTCTCTTTTCTTTCTCTTATGTGTCGTTTTAGCCACAAGGCTGCAATATATGGGCCGTCATGAACCACGAAGAGGTTTGGTCTCCTGTAGGTATTCATTGTACCATAACATATTTTGCTTCATACCGACTGCTCATGAGACAGCAGTGGTAATCAAAGATGTCGACGCATGACACAAAGCTCCTCTTTCATCCCCATTGACTGAAGAGCTTATTGTGCTCTGGCAACTGAGCTACTGCGACGGCTGTCCAATCTTCTGCTTTCGGGGGCATTTATGTGTAGTGGAACCTTGATAGTGTTCACCAGCGCCACCGTCGTCAATAGCGGCGGACCTAGTACGTCCTGTATTACCGGAGTGCCCTGTAGGAACGTGATCGAAAGGTGAGGGCGCAAGCTGTGCAAGAACCCTCTTATGCTATCTACGGCTTCAAGGCTGCTAGAACCGAGGCCCTCATTAGCCACTGAGCCGACAAGGAAAGGGAAAAGAGGGGCTTGTTATATTACATGCATGACTGAAGCCAACAGTCCCCGAAACCAAGGAGCTTATAGGGAATTTTTCTTTTTAATTTGTGGTGTTCATTATTGGAAGGTTGATGAACACCATCTGCGGCATGTGGTTGTTTTTTCTTCTGATTTCTACTCAACTATCTTTAAAATAATCACCCAATAATATCCCATTGATGAACGCCACAAATTAAAAATAAAACCCCCTATATGCTCCTTGGTTTCGGGAACTGTTGGCTTCTGTCAAGTATCGCTAAACGAGCCCCTTTTCCCCTTCCCTTGTCTGCTAAAGAACTTGTTAGGTAATCCTAACTGGTTCCGTGCTTAGAAGATGAACAATCTGAACCATGTGAGACGACTCCGGACAACATTTCCTCGGTCAATTTTTGCACAACGCATCTGGCTGGTGCTGCTTTTAAGGTGGGCACAACGCGCGGGCGGAATTATCGGAGTTCTCTATTCGGCATGTCGTTGTTCCCGCGCTGATGTCCCTTCCTCGCGCTTTATCTCTTTCAGCAGTCCGAGTGCAGTGTCCACGTGACGGCCGCGACTCCCTCATCGACCGGTCAGGGGACGATCGTATGACGCCAGCTGAGGTTCCCTCTGGCATGGAGGGCACGCCACAGGGTCAACTGAAGAGCTTCAACCCTCGTCGCAGGATTCGCGCATGCTTGCACACGCCTCGGCTGAACCACAAGCTCAGGCGTGCGCGCGGGCCCAAGCGCATCCCATCCCGTGCATGCGTGCACCGACTGCGCCACAGGGCGTGATGTGCCTGCCTCCCTCAAGAGCGCCGGCGTCGCTCACCTGTCTGCCGCTGAGACTCGCAGTCGAGCGCAAACCTTTCATTCCAGGACACACGCATGCGCACGAGAAGCAATGCATACAAGCCCCGAGAAGCCGCTACGGATTAAGCTTTCGTGCTTTGCGGCACCCTGCGGATCTGCTGCGTGCGCTGTCATTCGGACCTATGCGGCAAGTGCACGGTTCTAGCGTGAAGCCGGACCCGTACGCGTCAGCCGAACTCAACCTTCTTGAAGGCATTTTGTTCCGCATCCGTATCTGTTTCCGCCGACTGGCTCTGTTTTGTTCCGTCGTCCGCGGTAACCGGAGCCCTGCGGCTGTTAACCAGAGCAGTATCCTCACTCACCAGGGACGCAGCGCATCCTCCACGGAGCAGGCGCTTCGAGACGGCAGACCATAGGCGAAGACTTGCTCGATGTCGCAGGTTCGATATTATCGCATCGTGAAAAGCAAGGCGCGCCTGACCACCTCCAAGACCCACTGTTCTATGTCCTTACGACTTTCAGTGGAACAACGCAGCTTTTTTTTTTCCTAACCAGCGAGCTTCAGCATGTACGGTAACGTTGGTAGCTTTGTGTGTACCCGGCACGCTTCGGAGTTAAGTCACAGAGGCCATCTACTTAAAGCCGACAAGTGCGAAAGCGGCCTTTGCGCCTTTCATCTTAAATTCACTGAGTAGAATTTCAATGCTGGCTGCAGATAATTTTCGCGCTCTAGATTTAAGCATTGGAGTATTAACAAAGGACCTACGGCTTTAATGAACGCATGACTGAAGCACCGTTGACAGATACAAATATGTGGACAGACATGAGTTAGTATAAGAAGCGACTTGAAATTTTACATGTTCAGACGAATCGAGAAGCGTACTTTGCGTATAACCGACGTCGCAGAATACTTAGGGAATCTTGTTTCCAGAGAAACAATTTATTCAGTCTACGCTTGCGCAGAAATAAGCAAGTATTGACCGAATTATTATACTCACATTGTGTTGTGCGTGTCCTTATTTGTTTGAGTGGCATTTTAGTTTTTACGCCGCCACAGTCTACACTCTGTTACGAAACGCCGCAATATTTTTGTCGAATTTCATTAGCTTCAGTCACAACCTGACGCACAAAGCATGATTTCCGGCAGTTGCGTTTCGTTTGCGGCAGCCAGGCTTAATTTTTAAAGTTAGCGCGAGCTGCGGAAAACGGCAACCAACGCTGCGCACGGTATATATCTTCCGTGAGCGCCTTCACAGCAACGGCTTCGCTAAATGTGAGATCCGAGTAGTTGGGATAGCTTACCTTTTCTCTCCGAGAGAATGGCACGGCAGAATGGAATGAAAATAATTGCCGAAACGAAGGGACGGGGTCGTATTCTAATCTCGGGGCATTCGCAGTGCGCGCTGCGCTCAGTAACGGTAGCCATACCGATATCCGCGAATACCCCCGACACCATCTTGACACCTTGACTCCTGATGCGAAGCCAACCACTCGAAATCATAGATCGGCTCCTCGTGTGCTCAATTTTGGCGGCAAGCTTCCTTTGCACGCCGCGTGAATACTCCCGTCTTGAAGCTTGCGCTGCACTACTCGAAGCCGTTGCTCGAGTTCGAATAAGTCGTTCTTTGCCGAACGCGAGCACCAGCGACATCTCTCGCGAAGCCGACGATTTCACCCCTTTTTACCAGCGACGCAAACCACGACTGTGCGCCGCATTTTTTTTCTTTCCTTCTTTCTTGCCGCAGCTACTTGTGTTGCGCTATAAATGGACGGCGCCTTTGTGATATATGGCTTGTGAGAAAGAAAGGAAACTATAGTGATGTGACAAGTACTTAGCGAGTGAATGAGAGGATATGTTACGCACACACAGCCTTTGCATCTTTCGATAGAGTCTCTCAGCCTGCCTTGTGTAAGTGATACAGTTTTTCGGTGCTTGCCGGAGCGAAACGTGTAGTGACAAGTCCGTAGTTGTTGTTGCGTCTTGTGCTCGCGTTGTGTTTCGGCTCCTTGTTTACACTGTTCGTAAGAAGCCATGGTAGCTGTAGTCGTGCTGTAAAAGAAAAGGGAAAAAAAAAGCTCTTTGCCCGAACGTTCATCTTTCGTGGACAGTCCCAGCACAAAAGCATGTACATTCTGCTTCCTACACACTGTGTATATTGCGCTGTCGCAACGTCAATGTGTGCGTGTTACGTCACGTAAATGATTACTTCGAGAGAGCAGCCACTAAGAAATCCGCTGCATGTTGTATTGCAATTAACCCGTTTGTCTGTGAAAAGGCTTTGAAGCTGTTTATTCATATTAGCGCGTCACACAAATACGTTTTCCCTTTCCGGGATATAAATATGTGGGGGTGTCTTACAGTTTCCCTGAAGAAACTGCAGAAATGTTTTCACCAACCGCTTGAGAACTACAAAAAGGAAAAAAAACTTGCTATTTTTTTCGCGGCGTCAGCAAGTGCTACTGCTAGAAAAAAAATTCTTGGGAGTTGAGTGTTGAGTCTCTTACTGCAGTGACCGTTCTTTGGGACATTTTTTTGCCTCCTTCTCACTTTTCGTCAGATCCTGAGTTGCTCAGCATGCCACTGTCAAAGCAAGCCTAAAACAGTGCGTATGCATTCGTGAAAGAGTCGTTTCTATCAGTTCCTTCCATTACTTCACTTAGCCTAAATTTTTCAGTACAGTACTCAGTGAGAGGTTCCCGCGCACGCGTTACCATGTCATAGGACAGACAGCACCTAATGGCATGCACCCGCTACGGCGAATTTCAATTCCCTTCATCTTCCATTCCATTCCACACACGAGATCCTCCATTCCACTTGAAACTCATCCAAATTATTAATTTGCCCCCCCTCTCTGTGACCGAATGGGCAACCAGTTCTCAAGACTATATATAGAGCGAGCCGGCAAGTTGTCGACTTCGGCTTAGTGACTTGCTTTTCGTCACTTTAGACAAAACACTTATCCGTACAAATAATCTTCGTGCATCGCTCTCATGAAATATTCACCCTTCTATTCCGGACCAGATGCGGAGCGTGAGCCTTGGAACAAAGCGTCTAGCGCTCTAGTGCGCAGCGCCACTTCCCGCACAGCACTCTTTCTAATGGCATCATCATGGCACGCGCTCGCAAGGTTTTTTCTTGTTATCACATAGAAACACACCGACTGCCAAACCCCCCCAAACCCCCGTAGCATTATTAGTTGTTGTTTTTTCATCTCGTCTCCGTCACCTCCGCGCCTTTCCTTCCAACGTGAATCTCCACCGTATCCTCCTCCTCGTCCTTACAACGCCATACGTCTGCACGAGGCAGCAGTCCCCGATGTTTTTTTTTCTTACGTGTACTCTAAGACGTTCTTCAAGACTACGGTACGCATCAGTAGACGATAGTCAAAACCATGGATGTGTTCTTCAACCACCCCGCGTGTTTATTCATTCTTCAAGTCAGAGAAAACGTGTTTATCTTTGTTCTCACAAATGACTCCGAGATGCAGGGTTTCTCCCCGCGGACGTCACTTTGACATTTATGCGCACCGTAGATGGCGTGTACGTTAGGGTAACTACCGATCTTCACACATCCATTTACGGACACACTCGTAGCATGACGTCGTTTTTAAACTTTTATGGCCCGCATACTTCCTTTCGAGGTAACGTCTATCAACTTGTACACTATTAACGCACTGGGCTAACTGCATGCTGAGGTGACGTTAGTGACCGGGCACTGGCGTGAATCTCGTCGCTATGTACCGGCGTACATTTTGTTGTGCATCCGATGGTTCAGTCTGAGAACGTCAGCCACGGTCTTTTCCAGGAGTGTTCGCCACGCTGGGACCGAACGCCTGCCTATTATGACAATTTCTTTTGGGGTAATGAGCCAGCTCTCGCCCGTTCCTGAACTCTTCGACGTATAAGGCAAAAGCGTGGTCCTGTGTGCTGCGACACACGACGAAGTGCTCACTGAGGGCCTGCTTGCCGTTGTTGACTTTCCTCCGGTATAACACACGTCACCTGGCATGTGTTACGCCGCTGTTGCCTGATTATTACTATGGCGCCTCCATTTGGTAGTCACACCTGCCGGAGCTGTTGGAAAGGGCAGTTTTGACTCCAACATACAGAGGTGCGCCTCATCGCAGACCATCACTGAATGCGGGTACAAAAAAAAAGTATAGAGATCGTGTCGTAAGCAACGCGTTAGTAACCATTTTGAAGCGTCCTTTATTGAAACATGTGAACTTAAGCCGAGATTTATGCATCAGAGTGCAAAGATCAACAGTTTAGAAGACATGTCGTCTTGTCGAAAAGTTGGCCAGCAAACTGAGGTTTAGTTCCCGACCTTCCCTTGTTCGAGCTTTGCTTAAGAATCCAATCTTCCTTCTTGCCTACTGTGCATCTGTCTGCAACTGGTAGCACAAACACACGATACTTGCGCGATCAGCAAAGCTTCACAGCATACAAGAACACCAGTCCACATCAGTCGCTGAACGACCACCTCTGGAAGTATTCAAGCGAATTCTACCTTCAATGATTCCACCATGACACAACGTTGCAGCTTTTATTATTATCAGTGTTCATCCTTTTCTTTTTCTTGTTTTGTTCGGAAAGCATTTATTATTTCCGCGGCATTTGTCGAAACAAGGCAGTTTTTTTTTTTCAGCCGAGAAGATGCAGATTAACGATTTTTCAATTCAAGACCACGATCTCCCTATTTCCTCTGGCATGTGCCTCTGCATACTTTTAAAGGGCTTATTCGCAACTCGCCGCACTTCTATTTGATTGCGTATGTTGTGAATTCTTTTGAAGTCCTTTTTCGGGTTAACATTAAGCTTAGGCAACGAACGAGATCCGGGTTTATAAGGGAGGAATTGTTATTTCCCATATCGACCGAAAGGAGGACGCAGAAATAAGTTAGAGAATTTTAGAGCCCCTCTTTGATGCCTCGACCCTTAGCTCCGCTCAATGAAAACTAAAAAAAAAACGGAAGTAAGCTAAGTCTGAGGGCGTCCGGTCGGAGTTAAGGCTTCAACGTAGCCTTGCGGACAGACAAGGCACACACGTATAGCAGTATGGTGCTCACGTAGCTGTGGCTTCACCATTGCTCTTCGCCGACAAAGTCGGTCATGACTAAAAATACTGTCGCAAAGCACAAATTAGCTTAGACAGCTTTCCGGGCACACCAGGTAGTATGTTCATTGTGATAGCAGGTTTAACGTACACGCCATTTTTTTTGCCTTCGCTTATAACTTCGGTCTGACCTACTTGGAATAGTTCGTGTTGAGCTTTTGGTATTCACAAACTCTTGAGCCAAAATGTCTTCGCGTTGCGCTCTACGTGCAAGGAGTGGCGTCGCAATTTGCACTTGCAAAAGAGAGCTCAACGTGGAAAATGAAGCGTCACAACCATGGCGTTACGCAAGTTACATAATACCACATCAAGTCACACGGCTGGGACGCTGATGCGAAAAGAAACATTACTCAAGTTTTAGTCCTTCCTAGCATCGTTTTATTATGACTGAATGTCTTTTCACGGTCTCTACCTTGTAGTTTATCTATTAGCCTATTTATTTTAGGAATTTGTCAGCTACCTCAACGCATCCACCCTGCCCCTCACTTCCCCCCACCTGTTGTGTCGCTATTTAACTTCATTGGGGAGCATAGTTGACAACTAAGCTCATATTAGTAGCAACCAGTCGCTACTCGTTTATTGGTCGATCGGTTGCAGGCTTGGTTGGAGACCTGTGATATCGAGACGAATCTAGGCTTTTCTTCATTGCCTGCGGTTTATCTGCCTGTTCGTCTTTTACTTGATACTCGTTTTAGCTACCCCTTACCCGTAAATGTTAATTCTGCTATTTCTGCTGAGGGTGAACCCTTGAAGGTTTATTTTATCTTGTGTAAGTACGAGCGTGATATCTCATGCAACATTCCATGCGGCTGATGATGACATAATTTGCCCATATAAATTCTGAAAAAGGCCAATAAATTATTTGTATAGGCCACCACATCCAGACAGAATCCGCGCTCCAAATTAATAATCGCTATCTGGGCGATTGCCGCCATTGCGATATCGTTACACACGTGAGCCTCGCCATTCTTAGATAGGTTAGCCGGCGAGCGAGGAGCGGTTACGCCCGATTCTATTAAAGAGGTGGTGTTTGGACTGGCTACACGCAGTTTTACGCCGTGACTGCTGTTGTATGCTGTGCTTTTAGGTTTGCTCTTCTCTGCAGGACACCGCACTGTAGTTAATGGGTGATTTTAGTTCACTATTTGGACGAGATGGTATACATGTTCTAAACACGCGCCGTGTAATTTTTTTTGACCTTGAGAGTAGAGATGTACTGACAGACCAGAGGTTTCTGAGAAAGTTTAGCTAATGTATGTGATGGACACGCAGTTGATCGTTTGTTCTTCTGAGCTCGGTGTGTGCGTACGTACGCGTAGGATGCATGTACTCCCGTACGTGAGAGTCTGAGAACTGCAGGCCCTGCGCTTTGCGCGCTACATTTTTCACCACGCATGTGTCGATATTTGCCTTGTGCTACCTAAATGACTATTTTTGGCCATCCTCTGATAGAGTGAGATTGAGAGATATTATCATATCATGTACTGACTGTGTATCATGTTTCCATGTGTAAAATAAAACATTTTGATACACCTTATCCGTAGTCTTTGGTCTGTTTGTTATTTCATGCTGGCGCCTCCTTTCAGAGGCACGTGGTGCCGGCTTGGATCGATACCCATGCGCCTGCCGTGTGCCTTGTCTCATCGTAACCTGGCAAACTGTGAAGTCTTAAGAGCGGAGCGAGCCAGTAGGGACGAGGCAGTAGGTCACATGAGTACTCCCAGGATCATGAGTGCTCCGCAAGAGAAGCGGCTCTGTACTGGCCCGGTCAAACCGGGATCTCTTCAGTCGGCAACACGCGTGGTCAGTTAAGAATCTTGAAGCGAAGCACACTTGAAAAGCGCTGCTCCCGTATGGCTTCGGTGTCCAGCACAGTACAAACGTACCTCCAGAAACACAAATGGAAACACAAGGCACACATGCGTTTGACGCCTGCTGGCGCAGCCACGAACTTCCGAAGGAAAATGTGAATGAACTGACATGATTACGACTGTTTACTAAACACACAGCATGTTTGCTAAACACAAAAAGAGAGAGAGAGAGAATAAATTTTATAAGTATAGAGTAATTACGCGGGTGGTTCACCAAGTTCCGGGAGACCATTGGCGAATACGGCCCTCCAGGCCTGACCGATAAGCTGGCGCTGGAGGGGGAGCTCTGTGTGGGCCAGCTTCGCCTCCCACTGCCCATGGCTGAGTTCCTGTGAACTGTACGTTGCTCGGAGCAGTTCCAAACCATGTGGAGGATGTCTGAACTCTATCCGCAGATATGAGGCGGGTTCGCCAGCTCGTCTTTTAGAACAGTGACCTCGTCTCCGAGTAGGTCCGACATTACGAGAGCCAAATGTAAAGGGTTGCGTACACGTGTAATAAACTACTTTGCGTTACCTCTAGATGTTTACCGAGAGTACTTTTTTACAGCCCGTGATGTCTAAATATCAAAACGCTCTCGAAGACATAACAGTGACCTTTTTTTTCTTATTAATACTTTCGTGGGTTGAATTCCTCGCCGCACTGGCCGCGTTTCAATGGAGACGATAAGATAAGCAAAACCTCCCGTTTACTCCGTAAGTTGAAAGACCCGAAGTGGCCTGAGACAATATATTCTTTCTCAAAGGCGTTTCTGATAACGTACAGGTGTTTTTGGGAGATGAAAATACACAATCGAAGACGATATTAGAAGAAACCGCTGCCCTTCGAGCAGTCGATTTAAGGTCCTTCACCAGCGGATTCCATGAGGCTTGAAATGTCCAGCCGCGAACGGTAACAGAAAACCGAGCATATACAGAGCGCCATTTGATAGAAGTGACAATGCGTGCTTACTGAGAGCTTAAAAAGCTTAAGCCAATAGTGCTGTGTTAGTAGGCGAACGCACTCGTACCAATTAGACGTGTGTCCGGCATTACAATGTAATACTAAAAGCTCCCCCCGTGTATAGAATAACGCCCCGCTGTTGGATTTTGCGGTTTAGAACCTGCGAGAGCAGTTTTTCGCTGCCACTACTCAGTCACTGAAAAGTGCCGTTTATGTTGCCTAGTATCATTCAACGCGCCCGAGTGTGCGCGCCCGAAGTTACTTGCACATTGCACTGTGAGTGACACTTATTAAACTCGATCTACGCTACATATGACGTAGTTAAACTTTCCTTAATTCCGCATCAACAAAGAACTCTCTGTGCAGATTGTACAGCCGGGATTATTTCATCTCCGACACGTTCCGGCCAGCATGGCAAGAAAAAAAAAAGCACTATTGTAATTTTCTCTCGTGAACAAAATGCAATTATAGCATACACCACAAACTGTAAGTAAATAAGCATTGAGAAATCTTTACTCCCAGCGCACATTATGGCCCTTTTTTTCAGGCGTGTCTCTGCTACAATGCCTTTTGTGCAAGCTGCAATAATATATTAAAAGCCGGGCACGGGCCCGCAGCTTCAAGCTCGTTCCGACACAGACAAAGCATTTGCTCTCCCGGCCCGGCCCGCAGGCTGGGATGGCCCCGATCCCGTGCGGTACTCCAATTCCCAGCACTGTGGTGCATTCGCTGAACAGCGAGGATATCGAGTTCGTTTCCTGTTGTGATTAGGAAATGCCGAGGCATGCACGAGACATAGTCCATGGGAAGCGATACGTACTGGCACTGACAGTGGATGGGCAGCTAATTGGTGCTAAAAAGTGTCACAGCACGACATCGCAAGCAGCCGCTGGGTTATGACAAATATAGGCACTTGGCGCCACGCTGGCACAAAGCAACTCCGCTGCTGCTGCTCGTCGAGAGCTGATGTAAACATGAAATGCTCTGAAGTTCTGAAGTAGCACTGTCACGAAACCAAGGTGCACGGGGGATTGATTGGCACTAAAATTTAAAAAAAATAGAAACATTCGAATGTTTCTATTTTTTAAAATTTTAGTGCCAATCAGTCGGTTTAAAGAAAATTACAAGAAAGCAGAAAAAACAAACATGTCGCCGGTGGGATCCGAACCCACGACCTCCGAATATCGCGTCCGGTGCTCTACCAACTGAGCTACGGCGACGACTGTCCAATCTGCTGCTCTCGTGGGTATTAATGTCTTGCGTGTAAGCGAACCTTGAGAGTGTTCACCAGCGCCATTCTCGTCCATAGCGGTGGACGTAGCACGTCCTGTAATAAATACCACGAGTGTGACGTAGAACGTCATCTAACGGTGAGGGCGGAAACTGTGCGAGAACCCTCTTATGCTACCTATGGCATGAAGACTGCCAGAACCGAGACCCCCGTTAAGCTATTAGCAGACAAGGTAAAGGAAATGAGGGGCTCGTTTGACAAACATATGAAGGAAGCCAACTGTCATGAAACCAAGGTGCACAGGGGAATGTTTCAATTTTTTTTACATTTTAGTGCCAATCAATCGGTTTAAAGAAATTTACTTACAAAACAGCAGAAAAAACAACCATGTTTTTTTCTCTTTCTCTCGGCCATTGCTCTGCAATTTTCTCTGTGCATTATTTTTTTTTTGTTTTCCTGTAAGCAAGCCTTTCCATGTGGTCCTCGTATGGAAACCTCATCTGGTTTTAGCGGCTCACTTGTCACCATGTGGGCAGTCTCAACCTGTGCTGCCTCCTTGGGCCATCTTTTAGAGTCGCACGGGGCCACACAAACGTGGCCAGAGGCGTACAGACGCCCAAAATTGGCGGACACTTCCCTTCTTTAAGTAAGCCCCCACCACGTTTTTCTTTATTTGTTATTGCTTTTCTCTCTTTTTTTTTTCGAAGTAACCGCGTGCCAACCCAGCCCGGCATCGCTCTTATACCTCGTGTGTGTGCAGTAAGTTCGTGCGTACGCGACGTGGCGCCTTTCTTCCCCAACATGAGGTAGATGTATATGCTGTGTTCCACTCTCCCCCCCCCCCGCCTTTTTTTCTTTATTTCTTTTCTTTATAAGCCCTCTGTGTCTCATGCTATAAGACGCGTCCATGTACTGTATGATCATTCTTCACAAAGACCAGTCCCTGGTCGAAACGTTGAATAAACTCGTTACGTTTTTCAATGTGACTTCCCCAACTTACTATACTTTTAATCAGTGGCCGCGAAGAATTTCATATCCCTTGTCTATATATATATATATATATATATATATATATATATATATATATATATATATATATATATATATATATATATATATATATATATATATATATATATATATATATATATATATATATATATATATATATATATATATATAGAGAGAGAGAGAGAGAGAGAGAGAGAGCAGACAAAGTAAATGTAATGAGGGGCTCGTTTCAAAGTAAATGTAATGAGGGGCTCGTTTGACAAACTTTATGAAGAGAGCCAAATCACCGTAACCAAGGTGCATAGGGGAATGTTTTATTTTTTTTTATATGTGTTGTGCTTAACAGTGGGATAATAATACTTGGATTAATCTATCGCTTAAAGAAAATTACTTGTAAAGTAGCAGAGAAAACAACCATGCCGCCGGTGGGATCCGAACCCACGACCTCCGAATATCGCGCCCGGTGCTCTACCAACTGAGTTACGGCGACGGCTGTGCAATCTGCTGCTCTCGTGGGTATTTATGTTTGTTTGGTGCAAGCAAACCTTGGATGGATGGATGGATGGATGGATGGATGGATGGATGGATGGATGGATGGATGGATGGATGGATGGATGGATGGATGGATGGATGGATGGATGGATGGATGGATGGATGGATGGATGGATGGATGGATGGATGGATGGATGGATGGATGGATGGATGGATGGATGGATGGATGGATGGATGGATGGATGGATGGATGGATGGATGGATGGATGGATGGATGGATGGATGGATGGATGGATGGATGGATGGATGGATGGATGGATGGATGGATGGATGGATGGATGGATGGATGGATGGATGGATGGATGGATGGATGGATGGATGGATGGATGGATGGATGGATGGATGGATGGATGGATGGATGGATGGATGGATGGATGGATGGATGGATGGATGGATGGATGGATGGATGGATGGATGGATGGATGGATGGATGGATGGATGGATGGATGGATGGATGGATGGATGGATGGATGGATGGATGGATGGATGGATGGATGGATGGATGGATGGATGGATGGATGGATGGATGGATGGATGGATGGATGGATGGATGGATGGATGGATGGATGGATGGATGGATGGATGGATGGATGGATGGATGGATGGATGGATGGATGGATGGATGGATGGATGGATGGATGGATGGATGGATGGATGGATGGATGGATGGATGGATGGATGGATGGATGGATGGATGGATGGATGGATGGATGGATGGATGGATGGATGGATGGATGGATGGATGGATGGATGGATGGATGGATGGATGGATGGATGGATGGATGGATGGATGGATGGATGGATGGATGGATGGATGGATGGATGGATGGATGGATGGATGGATGGATGGATGGATGGATACGGCTGAACCCTTTACATCGGTCGGTGGCTCAAGCCACCTAGCCATGTCTTGTGAAATTTTACTCCTATCTTGCTTTTAGCCACCAATCAGATAACCTTCGCTTGGTTACTTCTAACCTCTTAAAATCCACTTTCCCTTCACTATCCCTAAACCCCAATGCCTTGGGTAAGTCAGCCCCGCTGCCTTCCACTGTAGGGTGAAGCCCTTTACAGAAAAGTATCAAGTGTTCAGCTGTTTCCTCCTCCTCTCCGCACGCAATGCACAAAGTGTCTATCTCCTGGTACCTGACTCTATACGTCTTAGTCCGCAAAACTCCAGTCCTGGCCTCAAACAACAAAGAACTTCCCCTACAATTATCATAGATATTTTCTTTGACAATTTCCTGTTTAAAGGTCCGGTATGTTTCTAGTGCCGATTTCGTCAGCATCCCTGTTTTCCACAAAGCTCTCTCTGTTCCTTTAACCTTTTTCTTAACCGATAATTGCTGATTTGCCCCCTTACTGCTGTCCAGATATTTGCTTGTCAATTTTCTAGTTCGCTTTCTCCATTTCGTGTCAACATTCTTTATATACAGGTATCTGAAAACTTTCCTAGCCCACCGCTTTTCCTCCATCCTTCTCAATCGTTCCTCAAATGCTATCTTACTGCTAGCCTCTCTGCTCTCGAAAGACGCCCATCCCATATCACCCTGTACCCCCTGATTTTGTGTATTGCCATGTGCTCCCAAAGCTAACCTCCCTACTCCCCGTTGCCTAATTTCCAGCCTTGCTTGAACATCTGGCCTCATACACAGGACCGCATTCCCGAAGGTCAGGCTAGGGACCATCACCCCTTTCCAGATTCCTCTTACCACCTCATTACCTATTGTAATTCCACAGTGCCCTATTTTTCATAACAGCTGCATTCCTACTAGCTTTATTCATTACATATTTTTCATGCTCTGTCAGATACTCAACACTGTTATTTATCCACACCCCAAGATACTTGTACTCATTCATTACTTTTAGCACGAACTCCTGTATTCTATGCTCGCCGCTCTCTTCATTAAATGTCATGACTGCAGATTTTTCCTTACTATACTTGAAGCCTAATCTATCTCCCTCTGTACTGCATATGTCTAACAACTTCTGCAGGTCTTCCTTGTTGTCAGCCATTATCACTATATCGTCCGCAAATATTAGTCCCGGTAATGTCTGTTTAATCAATTCCCCTTGCTTGAAAAAGATAGGTTGAAACCTAGTCCGCTCCCCTCTAGCTTGGCCTCCAAACCTTGCAGGTACAACATGAACAACAAAGGGGACAGAGAACATCCTTGTCTAAGCCCCCGCTGTATCTCTACAGGCCCTGATACATTTTTTTTCCCATTTTATGAGCACTCTGTTACCTCTATATATATATCTTTTAAAAGATTAATTACTCCATTTTCCACATCCAATGTGCCCAATATGTCCCACAAATGCTCCTGAGTAACGTTGTCATAGGCTCCCCTAATATCCAGAAATGCTAGCAATAAGGGCCTATGTTCCTTTTCCGCAATTTCTATACACTGTGTCAATGAAAATAGATTGTCCTCCAACCTCCTTTGTTTCCGGAACCCATTCTGTAGTTCCCCTAACACCCCCTCGTTCTCCACCCAAGCCTGCAGTCTATCCTTTATAATTTGCATCACCACCCTGTAAACCACAGATGTCACTGTTATGGGGCGATAGTTACTTACGTCTGCTTTGTCCCCCTTTTCCTTATATATCAAGTTCATTCTACTTAATCGCCATTCATCGGGAACTTTCTCATCCACTATCATTTTATTCACTACCTGTATTAATGTTTGCTTGGATTTTGGTCCTAACTTCTTTATCAACATAATCGGGATACCATCTGGTCCTGTTGATGTGCCACTAGGAACCTTCTTCTCTGCCCTTTCCCACTCTCCTTGCTCAAGTGAAGCTATTGCTGTAACCGGTCTATCCTCCTTCGATAAATTATGTACCACGTGCTTTGCTGAAAATTTTTCCGTCATCCTTGTTCCTATGTGTTTTATTGCTTCATCCCCTTCTAGTCGAATACCCTCATCTGTAACAATAAGCCTTTGTTCTAGCCTAGTTTTATTACTCATTGCATTTAGATGTTTCCAGAATTTTTGGGCTGCTTTTCTATCCTTTTTATTTACTTTTGACATCCATTGGGCACCCTTTCTTCTAATTTTCTCATTAATCAAATAGGATGCGTCCCTTCTACACTTTATGAAGGTATCCCATTTTCTGTCTACTTCGGGTTTTGGTTCCCCCCTTTTTTTGGAATATCTGTGTTCCCTGGATGCTTCCTTGCGCTTTTCTATTGCCCTCTTGACCTCCTCATCCCACCAACTCTTGGGTTTGCATCTTTTCTCTTTTAGCTTTACTCGCACCTTAGCTAGCTCTAGCTCCAGTAATCGAGTTAATTTGGTATAAGTCCATTCTGTTTCACTATCCTCAAAAATTACTTTCTCGATTTGTTTGGCTGCTACTTCCAATTGCTTTTCTGAGTAAAAATGTCCCCCTGATTGTTTATCTTGATTCAGTCCTACATTGTTTTTTCTTCTGAAGCTCAACTTGATACGCTTGTGGTCACTACCTAGACTTCTGGAACCATCTTCATCTATGCTCATTACCCCTAATCTGTTATACATCCTCTGTGACATTAGTGCATAATCTATCGTCGAGTGCAGACTCCCCGCCTCCCATGTTATGAGCCCTTCGCACTTCTCGGTGCTGTTGCATACAACTAAATCATGCCTGTCACACATGTCCTGCAGCATGCTTCCTGTCGAATCCGTGTACCCATCCAGGTCTTCTATGTGTGCATTCATGTCGCCTAAGTGTTCACCAGCGCCACCCTCGTCCATAGCGGCGGACGTAGCACGTCCTGTAATACCGCGAGTGTGACGTGGAACGTCATCTAACGGCGAGGGCGGAAACTGTGCGAGAGCCCTCTTATGCTACCTATGGCATCAACACTGCCAGAACACTGCATCAACACTGCCAGAACCGACACCCGTTAAGCTATTAGCAGACAAGGTAAAGGAAATGGGCTCGTTTGACAAACTTTATGAAGGGAGCCAACAGTCACCGAAACCAAGGTGCATAGGGAAAGGTTTTAATTTTTTATATGTGTTGTGCTTAACAGTGGGATAATAACACTTAGATTAATCTATCGCTTAAAGAAAATTACTTATAAAGCAGCAGAAAAAACAACCATGCCGCCGGTGGGATCCGAACCCACGACCTCCGACCCACGACACACACGTGCGTGCGTGTGTGCGTGTGTGTGCGTGTGCGTGTGCGTGTGCGTGCGTGTGTGTGTGTGTGTGTGTGTGTGTGTGTGTGTGCGCGCGTGCGTGTGTGTGTGTGTGTGTGTGTGTGTGTGTGTGTGTGTGTGTGTGTGTGTGTGTGTGTGTGTGTGTGTGTGTGTGTGTGTGTGTGTGTGTGTGTGTGTGTGTGTGTGTGTGTGCGTGTGCGCGTGCGTGCGTGCGTGCGTGCGCGCGCGCGCGTGTGTGTGTGTGTGTGTGTGTGTGTGTGTGTGTGTGTGTGTGTGTGTGTGTGTGTGTGTGTGTGTGTGTGTGTGTGTGTGTGTGTGTGTGTGTGTGTGTGTGTGTGTGTGTGTGTGTGTGTGTGTGTGTGTGTGTGTGTGTGTGTGTGTGTGTGTGTGTGTGTGTGTGTGTGTGTGTGTGTGTAGATGGTGCTAGCCGAATTCTCCAGACACCACACTGCAGAGCACTTCTGTTCGAGTAAGGACTGATCACAAAATGGAAGCGCAGCAGCACACACAGTGTTACAGCGTTGCTACTGGCAACTAAATCTTCGCCTTGATAAAGAAGCCTTCAAAAGGCCGCACTGTGCGCTCCCACTCCCGGTGCACTGCATGGCATTCTTTCTTTCCCCCATGGTGCACTGGGAAAGTTTGCTTCATGTTCTCCTTCTGGTCCGCCGCTGGCCGCGAATGACGTTCGCCTGAGTTTGCCGAGAACGGTAGCTAAAAGCATTTCATGGGTAAAAAAAAACTTCGTGGGTGGCGCTAGTGAACACTCTCAAGCTTAGGTTGCATGCAAGATAAATACCCTCGAAAGTAGCAGTTTGGATAGCAGTCGCCGTAGCTCAATTTGTAGAGCACCGCGCGCGACATGCGGAGGTCGTAGGTTCGGACACCACCGGCGGCATGTGGCTGTTATTTTTTCTACTTTCCAATCATTTATCTTTCAGGTGAAACACCACAAATGAAAAAATGAGAAGGAAAAACAATTACTCTGTTTACCTCGGTTTCAGTGACTGTTGGCGTTCTTGATATGTGTGTCCATAACGAGCCCCTCCATTCCTTATCTTTGTGTGACAATGCGTATGCTTAAAGGTATTGTGGCAGGCCTGCAAGTTGTTAATGCTGCGCTGTGCGGCACCCTCATTACTCTATTAAGCAAGGGGCAGTACCGAAAGTTCCGTTTCCTCTTCTTGTCATACGTCAGTACCACCCAGTTGCATTTGGCATTCATCTGGCACAAGCTTGCCCAACATCATGATTTTTCTGGCCTTTACCTCACATCAACACGTCCAGCTGGTCTAAACATCACGTACTCTGTAAGAAAGAGCAGCCGGTATCCTTTTTTATTATTGTACGAAGCTAACAGCCCTCCGCGTACGGAGCTACTCTGCAATCATCGCAGGCCTGGCAACTTACCTTGACCGAAGCTACCACTGTTCTCGTCTCACACGGACTAATCAATACGAGTCGGCAGTGTTAATAAATTATCGGCATCGACCTGCCCTGTTTGCAACGCATGTCATTACGGCTGCTCCACCCCCTTGTCAGCTATGGGCTGACTGCCAGGTCACGAAAGCAAGCTCGGGCAACAATAACGCATTGCCCCAGCTGCCGGCAAAGCTTAGAATCCGTGCGTTCTTAGACTACAATCAGGCCTTCCGTAGGCAGCAGCATGCAGCGCCGCTTTCGTCATGTGCTTCTATAAAACTGAAGCTGACCTCGAATACGAGGAGATGCAAGCCGGATAAGCGAGAAGCAAGTGGCTTCGACAGCAGTTACATGAGGCAGCGAGCAGCGAAAATTTTCCCCGACATCGAGGGACGGCCTGCGCTGCCGCCTAGCGTTGAGTCGTTGCTGAAGTCCGTGACCTGCAACTCCTGCACGATGCGGCGATTGACGTCCGAGCGCCCCTTCCATCGGTGCAAACGAAAAGTAAAGGCGTACGCGGTAACTTGCCTGCTGACGATTGTCCTGGTATACCACGCTGCTTTGTTTTTCCTCTCCGTCCTCAAACGCAAGGAGCACTCCTCCATACGCCGGGCACTCGCGTGCCTGCGCACCGGGTGCAGCGTCGTTGTCGCGGCGCTGACGATCCAACGTGACGCCCAGATGGCAGCAACGAAGTGCCAGTTGGCTTCCCTTTATCGCGGTCTTCCGCAGTTGGGTCCTCCTAGCCTGCGGCCATGGAAAATAAATGCGCTCCGACGGATAGTCCAAGTATTCTCGCTTTGCAACATTCTCTTCGCTGCCGCCCACAGCTTTCTGCCAGACATGACCGTCAAGGCACGCGAAGCGTATTTCGCCGAGATGTGGTTCGGCCTGAATGCCAGTCGGCTGGAGCCAGCGGCAGCGGACTTCCTGTGGGCCGCCGAATCGGTCGTGTACGCCATCAGCGCAGACCTGTACATCTTCAAGGCGGCAATGCTGTACGCCGTATTCTGCGCACTTTTCAAGGCCCGGATGCTGGATTTTCGGCTGTCCCTCCAATGGCACCGCCATCGCTGCGTAAACCACTGCGGCGGGTTTGTCAGCGAAGAACTACGTCGCGTGCAGCGCTTGCACTCGCGGTTGGCCCAAGCGACCGCACGTTTTGAAGAAGTCTTCTCGCCCATGGTCTTCTGGATCTGCGTTGCCTGCGTGGCGGACATCTGTAACAATCTGTACAACTTCTTCGACCACAATCTCAACAACTTCTCAAGCCCGGCGCACCGCGTGCACTGGTTCAGGCGCTGGGCGGTCTACATTAGGTTCGGCTTCGGCATGGCCTTTTTTGTCCTCTTCTCGACGTCAGCAGCAGCAGTGAACGAGGAGGCAGCGCTAGCCCTACCCGAGGTCGAGATACTGACGCTGGACGCAGAGGACACCGAATCATCCGAGTACCAGCTGCGGGCGCTTTCGTTGCTGTCTCGCTTCTCGAGACCGTATGCCCGGCTGACAGCCTGGAAGGTGTTCGTGCTGACGCGCGGTTTCGTGTTCCGTGTACTAGGCGCCATCGTGACATACGGCGTGATAGTGCTCCAATTCATCCACTTCGACCAGCCGGAGTAACACATACAAGGATGCTGGGTCACTGCAGTATGACACGGTGGTTGTGACAATGCTGTCGTGAGCTGGCACACTGCACGTCCAGCAAAAGACAAACTTTGGGGGAGTGCACATAGTGGCACCATCGGTGCCACGAGATCAACCCTCACTTGACTCCGTGGCTTCTCTTGCAAGAAATTCAAAGGGTCGGAACATTGCCGTGTTTGACGTGTATAACGGAGAAGTATGCGCGATGACTCTACGGTAGACCTCCACGTTGAATTCTAGCAGTTCAGGAAGAGGAAAGCGTACGTAAGCAGTAATAAATGATGCACGTCTTACCAGGTCGTAGTACTCCAACTGCATACGTGGTTTCCCAGCTATTTGAACCAAGGGTCGAACGAAAACAGGGGCAGGTAGTGATAATTAAACTGAACCAGCATTGCGGGTGTTTATCTTGAGAAAGCAAGCGCATTTTTTTTCTTTTATGCACTTTTTATTTTGGTTTAACTTAAAACCGCTGTAGCTAGGCGAAAAGTTTCGTTTGAAAGTTGTATAGCATCAGAATAATCCTTAAAGCGTGTAATTGGGACAAAATACCTTTGTTCTCTCTTGACGGACTTCACAAAGTTCTGAGGCACGTGGTTCTTATTTATTTCACCTTGGCGGTAGAGCGTTGGGGCTAAATGAAACGCCGGAGTTGCGCCTTCCGAACTAAGTCCACAAGGGTGTACAGCATCACTTTGCGCTTCGGAGCTCTTTCCGTGATATGTTTGGTCTACGGAAAAATTGCGGTCGATGTTCTTTCGGGAGGTGACGAAGAACTCGCTGACGAATAGCACTGAGGCCGCAGAGCATTCCCACAGTATGTGTTCGAGGGTAGTCTGTTCTGCTATCGTGCCGGGCGCCGGGGCGTGTCCTGCCTGAATTAGTGGACGCTCGTGTACCATGTCCAGCTTCGTGGGAACAAACTCTGCTTTTGGTGCGCAGTTTATTCGACGGCAGAACTTACGTTCCGGTACCGAAGTGTTTATTCAGAACTTTTTTGCCCTCGCACTGAAAGAAGAGAGCGAAGCCCTGAGAGTTTTTGGACGACTCGCGCGAAGCAACTGCGTAACCAGGACAGGATTTTAGAAGTGAAAGCTTTTCCTGCTTTCGTCGGAGCGATTTCGCCGTCGCCGCACGTTTGGCCTTGAACGTCCTTGCTGTGCCGCTGCCATAGCAACGCATCGCGTGAGTTCGACGCGCCACCGAGCCGAGTCTTCGCCGTCGCTGCGCCGGGGCCCCACAGCCGCAGAGCGGCAGTTGCCTGACCACGTGACCTAGCCAAGCAGACGCGGCTTGGCATCTGTAACGCTGAGTGCGTTCCTCACATTGGATAGGCAGCGCGCCCACCCTGCCACCCTGGCAGGTGGCAGTTAAATTAATGGTTGATCGCGAGAGGTTGCTCAGTGGTTACGGCGCTCGGCTACTGATCCGGAGTTCCCGGGTTCGAACCCGACCGCGGCGGCTGCGTTTTTATGGAGGCGAAACGCTAAGGGGCCTGCGTTCTGGGTGATGTCAGTGCACGTTAAAGATCACCGGGTGGTCGAAATTATTCCGGAGCCCTCCACCACGGCACCTCTTTCTTCCTTTCTTCTTTCACTCACTCCTTTATACCTTCCCTTACGGCGCGGTTCAGGTGTCAGCTGATATGTGAGACATATACTGTGCCATTTCCTTTCCCCAAAAACCAATTTTCATTTTCATCTTTCTCACCGCTGCTAACCCGCCGCGGTGCCTAGTGGTTAGGGCGCTCGACTACTGATCCGGAGTTCCCGGGTTCGAACCCGACCGCGGCGGCTGCGTTTTTATGGAGGAAAAACGCTAAGGCGCCCGTGTGCTGTGCGATGTCAGTGCACGTTAAAGATCCCCAGGTGGTCGAAATTATTCCGGAGCCCTCCACTACGGCACCTATTCTTCCTTTCTTCTTTCACTCCCCCCTTTATCCCTTCCCTTACGGCGCGGTTCAGGTGTCCAAAGATATATGAGACAGATACTGCGCCATTTCCTTTCCCCAAAAACCAATTATTATTATTATTATTATCACGTTAAAGATCCCCAGGTGGTCGAAAATATTCCGGAGCCCTCCACTACGGCACCTATTTCTCTCTTTCTTCTTTCACCCCTTCCTTTATCCCTTCCCTTACGGCGCGGTTCAGGTGTCCAACGATATATGAGACAGATACTGCGCCATTTCCTTTCCACCAAAAACCAATTATTATTATTATTATCACCGCTGCCACGTACCTGAAAGCGCGATTGAGGCGTCCACTTACCCAGGGAGCCAGTTATATGTTATTCCTTTCCTCAAAGGTTCATTTCACGCCAAACGTCCCATCTACAACGAGCATCTACATCTACAACGAGCATCTACAAACGAGCATCTACAATTTGTCAAGGTAAGGTAAGCAAATTTTATTGGATCTTTTAAGGAATTCGCGGCTGCAGGACCCCCGTCGTCCTCGTCTCAGGCGGTCCCGGGTCCTGTCCTCGCAAGGTCGGGCCCCTATTCCATGGGGCTCCGCTGAGCCGCGCTGCCTCACAAGCGTGCTGCACCAGGGTCCTTTGGACTGTGAGCTCGCTGCTGACGAGCCGGCTCTCCCATTGCTCCGCACTCGGGTGTTCGTGTTGGTGGAATGTTCTGTTTCGCGCACACTCCCACGTGATGTGGTAGAGTGTCGGCACCGCCCCGCACCAAGGGCATGTGGCTCTGTACTGTGTTGGAAACATCTTGTTCAGTAGGTGTAGGTTGGGAAAAACACCCGTCTGCAGCCTGCGCCACCCGGTCGCCTCCTCCTTTGTTAGCGCCCTGTGTGGCGGTGGGTACCTATATCTCATGCCCCTGTATAGGCCCAAGTGCTCCGCGTACCCCCCGTCGCAGGCCTGGGTGTAGAAGTCGTCCGGTTGCCCCGCTCGGAAACTCAACTCGCGAGCGAGGCCGTGCGCCTTCTCGTTCCCCTTAATGCCTGCGTGCCCGGGTATCCATATCAGGTTGTGTATGTGTTTTCTATCCAAGCATTTTACCTTTCTGAGTATGTTTAGGGCCACGCTACCTATTCTCCCTCTAATGCAGTTTCTGCATGCCTCCTTCGAGTCAGCAAGTATATTTAGGGATTTGTTCTCCCTGGACCCATTAGCTACCGCCAAGGCTATGGCGATCTCCTCAGCCTCTATTGCATCCGCAACCCCGGCTGCTGCGCATGTAACCAGGTCTCCCTTGTGATTGACCACCACCGCTGCGGCCGTGCGTTTCCTCCCGGCTAGGTACAGTGACGCATCCGTATAGACTGTGCTTTCCAGTTGGGCCAGTCCCCGTTCCACATACTCGGCTCTCGCTTTCCGTCTGCCCTCGTGCAGGTTCGGATCCATATTCCTAGGCAGGGGGGCTACCCTAAGTATTCCCCTGATTCCGTCTGGGACGTCCTGGCACCTGTCCATGTGACCTTGTGTATCCACCCTCATCCTTTTCAGTAGCGCCCGGCCTGTTGGCGTGCCTCGGAGTCTCATAGTTTGCGCTCTGAGCAGGGCTCCTCCCAATTTGTCAAAAGAAAAGTCATGGAAGCTTATCATAATGTGCATAATCAAACGCTGAAATATTTTTGCCGAAAAAAATTTATTCGTGAGGTGAGGGCAGTTTGAATATTTAGAAAAGGCAAGAAACCAGGCAGCGCTCAATAATTAATAAAAAAATCAAATTTTTAGAGAACACTGTTTTTCATTGGGATTTGCACAGATTCTGGCTTTGTATTTAATTCAGAGCATGCAGCTTTATACGGCGTAAATATTTTTTTTAATCGACAAAAAGTATAAACATATACCGTTTTTGTACTTTTTTGTTGTAAATATCAAATTGCTCTTGGAAATTCGGAAATAGCCGTTTATTTGTTCTTGATGTCGAGTACCTATAACAAATGTTACAGGTGACGAAACTGCGTATAGGGAAGTAAAAAAAATACCAATGTTGCAAAAAGTGCATTTTAAGCCAAAAACTCGACCCGCCGCGGATGCTCAGTGGTTAGGGCGCTCGACTACTGATCCGGAGTCCCCGGGTTCGAACCCGACCGCGGCGGCTGCGTTTTTATGGAGGAAAAACGCTAAGGCGCCCGTGTGCTGTGCGATGTCAGTGCACGTTAAAGATCCCCAGGTGGTCGAAATTATTCCGAAGCCCTCCACTACGGCACCTCTTCTTCCTTTCCTCTTTCACTCCCTCCTTTATCCCTTCCCGTACGGCGCGGTTCAGGTGTCCAACGATATATGAGACAGATACTGCGCCATTTCCTTTCCCCCAAAAGCAATTATAATTATATAAGCCAAAAACTCGCCATGAGGTGTTGTAAGTGAAAATACATACAATAGCTGGTTACGTCGAAAAGTTTATTGCCTTTCATTTCTGAAAATTTTATTGAGGTACTTTTTTATTTAAGCGAGAAAATAATTTTTTAAGTTGAGCTCCTGCGCCGCAAGTTACGTCGTCTCGTAGCGCCTCTTCACCGCAGAGCACGGCACCTGGTACGGCACGACACTTACGGCCAGATAACCACTCCAGTTTGCCGTCGTTCACTGTCGTACATTTTTAGGGCTCAAGCTAATGAAGATACCGAGTGACATTCGGCCGATGGTATGCAATAAACGAGATCGTTTTCGCTTTCGAAGTTCAAACAGATCCGCTTTGGTGCGGGGCAGCCAAGAGAAGAAAAAAAAAAAACGAGGGCATTCAGCGTGCCGCCTCGCATGGACCACGAGGAGGGATGACCAGCCGGCATGGCAGGCGTATCACAAGTGCTTTATTTATATCCGAATAATATCGCGGAGAGCGCACGCCTCGGAGCGCTGCGGCGGGGAACGCGATACGCTCTGGCGATGAAAGCGGACCCTCGCGCGTAGGTGCGTCGCTCGCATGAAGGTGCTTCACCAGCAAAGTGGCTCGTCTACAGTTGTATATAGTTTGGTTGTTAATGCAGAAATTGCACAGAATAAGTGAAATACAACCAAGACATCACATCCGTAACAACCTGGCCTGAGCTTCTGACGGCCACAAGGGTCAGATATCACGTGATGCTGCTGCTTCGCTTATTGTTTTAACACCGGATGGTTCTGGTCATTTCCAGATCGGCGTCTCACAAGCTCTTATACTGGTCCTTACGCCTGTTATGGCTTTACAGAACCGCACCGAACAACTTGGTTCTTACAGAAGCACACCGAACAAATCAGCTCACTTGGGCAAGTTCCGCCCTGGCAGCGTTCAGAAACTCTTCCCACGAATACCTGTTCGACTCAGGGAAAGGAAATGGCGCTGTATCTGTCTCACATATCGGCGGACACCTGCATCGTGCCGTAAGAGAAGGGATAAAGGAGGGATTAAGAGAAGAAAGGAAGAAAGAGGTGCCGTAGTGGACGGCTCCGGAATAAAAAAAATGGTTTTTGAGGAAAGTAAAGGGCGCAGTATCTGTCTCACATATCGGCGGACACCTGGACCGCACCGTAAGGAGAAGGATGAAGGAGGGAATAAGAGGAGAAAAGAAGAAAGAGGTGCCGTAGTAGAGGGCTCCGGAATAATTTTGACCACCTGGGGATTTTTACCTACCACATCACGTGGGAGTGGATTTGGTTCCATATATGCGCATGCAACAAGCAATAATACAATTGTAAATATTGCCACGAATATTTGCAGTGTTTGTTCCTTTTTCAAACCTGCCGCCACACCACTTTATCGCTTTGTTTGCGACGCAAGACGCGACTAGATTTATCTTGATTGATGGCAGCCAGGCAGAGCTGATTCTACGTTGTTCCGGAATGTTGCAGTAACTTTGCTCACTATATCTCGAAAGTTCGCTATCAGCATTAAATTTAGCACGACCGACGGCGGTGGGCATTCGGTTCGACGACCGCCGAGCACGCTTGTTGCTACGACGCCGCCGAGTAACTCAGTCCATTGTGGGCGCAAGACAGACAAAATAGAGTTTTGTTTAGACACAATTTTCGCAGCCTTTCTTGTCTCCGGAGTGCAGTCACCACTTAGTGACAATATCACCGAAGCTATATTAAATGTACGCTCTCTTGTGTGAGCGCCTCTATTGTCGTTTCGAAGAAATCAGAAAAAATCCTGCTACTGTGTGCGTGCGTGTGTGTGTGTGTGTGTGTGTGTGTGTGTGTGTGTGTGTGTGTGTGTGTGTGTGTGTGTGTGTGTGTGTGTGTGTGTGTGTGTGTGTGTGTGTGTGTGCGCGTGCGCGTGCGCGTGCGCGTGTGCGTGTGCGTGTGCGTGTGTGTGTGTGTGTGTGTGTGTGTGTGTGTGTGTGTGTGTGTGTGTGTGTGTGTGTGTGTGTGTGTGTGTGTGTGTGTGTGTGTGTGTGTGTGTGTGTGTGTGTGTGTGTGGAAATCACCAGTCGCTCGACCACAAGCGTAGCCAGGGAGATGCTGCTTTTTGCTTTCGACTAGAGTTAACCAGAGCTAAACCACCAGCAGTTTTTTTACAGCACTAGCTATCTTGTAGTTTACCCCTTTTGGCGTATCCGTCGGTGTCGGCAGTGTCCCATGCGCAGTCACGGCACAGGCTCGCCCGCGATCATGTGAACTCATGCTACCATCGCTGTCATCCGGTGGGGAGCGCACACGCAACAAGACCCCAACCTATCCGGCACGGCCGACACCACGAAACACGTGCATCGATCTGGTTTTCAGAAGGCAGTGTCGCGTAAAAGCGATTACGCACATAAGTACGCATTTCTATGACCGCAAAGCAAGCATCATCACGGTGCAAGAAACGGAAACGACTCAGAGGCAGTAAACGCGGTTGTCGAACACAATACGCATTCTCGTCGTTTAATGGTTATCCACGGACGCACCCCTCGCAATTACCAAACTCGTTATGCACTGCGTCGCGAGCCAGCTATAGTCGGATACAACTCCAGAAAATAATAGTATGTACCCCTCAAAAGATACCCTCCAGCCAAATGTGTCGACCTGCGATGTTGCACTAGGTGATTAATTATGACGCCATAGAACCCGTCCACTCCGTTGGCGGGACGGCCACCTTTTAGGAGCAATCGCCACTCCAGCCTTGAATTGTATCCGACCATAAGAGCTGACCACTCGCCGTACCATTGAATTAAGCAAGCGCCTGTCATTCTTTTACCCTTGGCCCAACCTAGCTGGGACACCATGTATAATTACCTCATTTCGACTGCAGCTTTGAGATTTGCGCGTAACATTTGAACGGTGAGTTGAAAAGTTTCCGTTTTCACGATGAAACAAAAATTAATGCTCGGCAAGCATCTTTGTCTCGCACGCAGTGCTTGTGCATCCTTCGTCCAAAGTACGCAGGACCTTACAGCGTAACCAAAGGTGACTCTGGTATGTATGAAGGCTACTGTTGAAACCGCGGAGCTCCAAAGCTCTGCAGAGAAAATTGGTTTTCAGGAAAAGAAATGGCGCAGTAACTGTTCCTCTTCACGGTGGGCACCTCATCCGCGCCGTGAGGGAAGGAAGGAAGAGAAAGAAGGAAGAGGGAAAAAAGGTGCTGCAGTGGAGCTCTTCCGATAAATTTCGACCAATTTGCACTGACACCGCAGAGTACACGGGCGCCTTGCATTTCGCTTCCATCAAAACGCGGGCGCCGCGGCCGGTATTGAACCCGCGCCCTCGGGCTCAGCAGCCGAGTGCCCTAACCGCTGAGCCCCCACGGCCGATTAAAACTCTGTATAGTGCAGAGCTCTCGGCCGCTCATCCTGCAGGTGCCACAGAACCCACCGCTTAGCCCGCAGTTAGCTACTGCCATAGGCTGAATGGTGTGTGCACTTTTGCCACAGGTTGTATGTGTTAACTACCGCGTCATAATCAAATGCGCGTAGCGGAACTAACTTCGCGTTGCTTGTTTCTTACGGATATAAGTGTTGCATCTTTTTTACGGCTCTAGTTACAACTGCGCATGCTATAGCGCCGTACAGCAGCGCTGCCTGTAGCGCTTAGCGGCGTCGCGTAATTATTGCTTTTATAAATGTTCGCGCTAGTACCAAATATTTGTTAAATATTCGATTCGCATCCGCTTCGGTTCTATCACAGTTAGATTCGTATTCCATCAGATTTTGAGCTACACTGTTCACATTCGATTCGCTTTCGAAAAAGTACAGTTCGCACTCCCCAATCAAATATGTTTCATGAAGGACGTGGGCGAGCCACTTTGTACAAAACCATCTAGGAGGCTGATCTTGTAAGTACCCCTGCAAAAGAGAAACCCGACTGATTCGCCATTCTCCTCTTGCGACATCGAACGTTTGACACCAAGTTATACTGATATGAAATTTATCATTATAAGCACTGCGTCAAATAGAAGCATCATCTGTCATTCATTCTGCAATGTGCATTCTATGACGTGAGATGCCTGGCTATATATAGCATTTTCTCGCTCCATGTTGTTGAAGACTACGGAAATGCTGAAAATTTGCTCCATAGTAAGGTGGGATCAGTGACCACGCTTAAGCATCTGTGGTCTAAAATTCGTGAGCGGCTGAGGTTCAACATCCTTCGTCATCTTGAAATTATCTAGCAGGCTCTTCCACAAGAGATTAGGCTTATGTACAAGGCGCCTATCGTTGCGGCATTGAATAGAGAAACCTCAGAAACGTGTCGCTATGTTGCATTGCGACGCGTGCATCATCTTCCTTGGCACGAACTTCCTTTTTAACAGCTGAAAAACATGACTTCTTCACACTTTGAAGCGCCCTATGTAGAACGTACATTTTACTTTTTTTATCGCGTGGTTTTTGTCTGCCTTTGAATTTGGCGAGTCCTTGTTTTAAACGTGACGGCAAGTTACGGCTTCGCTCTCCGGTTGGTACTGCTTTTTTGATCAACCAATAGGAGCTTAGCGATTAGCCCGTCCTCCACTATAAAATTACCCGCCGGAGGACAAGCGAGCGCCAGTCCTGGAAAGCGCGTGACAGCAGCAAGGTGCGTGCACTGAATTGTATGCTTTGCCGTTCGTGTTGGAGTGTTTTTTTTTTTTGCTAAATTTTTGCGATGGAATAACGTTTATGTCCGGTGTGTTTCGCAGGATCAACCGTCCTTATACCCCGAAATACGCGTCAGCAGTGGTGCTGGCCGTCTGCGTGCTTGCGGTAGAAGCGCAGAACCTCAAAGCCCTAACCTACGGTTTAACGCTTAGCCATCATGACCACAACCATGCAGCAGTCCACGCAAGCCATTCCCAGAGCTGCCAGGATAATGGCCACCACGACCACTTACTGCCATTCCCCAACCCTCTCGGTGATCATGCCATCATGTCCATGGACACGGCCATCACCAGGGTCGAGGACACGTCTTACCAGGCCAGCAGCATCACGCCAGCCATGGCCGCGAGCACCAGCACAACCATCAGCAGCAGCATCCCTCGGCATCCTCTGCTGCAGTTTTTCCCGTTGCAGCCAACGTGGATTTTGTGCCTGTCAAGGCCTGCAGCGTCGTCCTCGTTCTTCCTGCTCATGCTACCGCTCCAGGCTCATCCCACTCTGGTTCTCTCGTGCCCCATGTCTTGAACAACATCACTTCGTCGATTGAAACCGTCGTTTGCACGGTAGTCAGCCCCTTAGTCGCCTCCTGCACAACGCTTCCGTCTGGCTCAACCGTACCTCCCATTCCAATAACGGCCACAGTGTGCACCACCCTAAGCAATCTGTATCCTCCCGTACGAATATCTTGCACGAGAACATCTTGGCCCTGGAGAAGCGCCAACGCCAGCCAGTGCCCCTTAGCTCTCGGACAACCGTAGTCGCCACCACCACGGCTTCTCGCCCTGCAGTCACCACATCAAGCCCATCTCCGACCTCTGCAGCAACTCCTTCCAGCCAAGCTACTACGGTTGCCGTGCCTGTGCAGGTCCTGACTAGCACTGCTGGGATTCCGGCTCAACCTCGGCGCCACGGTCCCAAGCTTCGACTCTTCCACTGCTTCCTTTTCTGCAGACACACCCGTTTTTCATGTAGGTCGAACGGCCGCCAGCGTCACAACTGTTCCTCTCGACAACACCTCCCCTGCAGTGTTAACGATGCAGCCTGTCGCCTACTCCTACTCCGACTCTTCCTCCCACCGAAGCCGTCTCGTTCAAGTATGGCACCATCTTCACGACCGCGGACGAAGCCACAGCTACTGCTTTTGACACCACAAGCGCTGCTGTTATATCGTTCACGGGGTCCGTTCCGCAGTCTGCACCTCCGTCTGCAAACACCGCCCTTACGATGTCTGCTTCTGTGCTTCCCACCGACGTCATGTCGACCAGGTCTGGTACCTTCTTCCCGATGGCGGACACTACGTTGGCTCCTATTGCCACCACAAGTGCCACTTCTGTCTCCTTCACGGAATCCCTTACGCGGTCTGCCCCTACGTCCTCCAGTACCGAAATTACAGCTTCTTCCCTGCCTCCCACCGAAGTAGCCTCAATTCAACCTAGTACTTTCGCCTCTACAGTAGAGGTTACAAGCGCTGAGACCTTGATGCCTGTTCCGGAGCCCGTCACTATGCCTGGGAGTACTCCTACCACCTTCGTCACTTCGTCAACACTGGTGGTTCAACCCACTACCGAAGAACCACGTAACAGGTATTGACACCGCGGCCCCTTAAGTGGTATCATCCACGACCGAATCAACAGTCTCTTCGCCGGCTGCCACGTTGTCCCCTCGGCCGCCTACTATTACGACCCAATAGCTGTTCCCTGCCGGCCGGCCCCTAGACCAGGCACTGTACTGTGTCAGTTTCTTTGACCTCGCGTGGTATAGGGCACCTCCAATGCTGTAGACATTTTTAGCTTGAGCAGCGCCGTTAGCGTCGTGTTTCGCATGCTGTTTGCGTTTCGTCTGCCGGTCAGAAGTTTGCCTGTGCTTCACTCGCATATTCTCGTAGATAATCTCAGCACGTTAGTCTAAAATGTCTCAGTCCGTGAGCGACGTGTTCCTTTCGTTCCAGGAGTACTTGGACAATGAGCAAGACTTCCGTGAGGAGATCCGCCTGGCTGTGCGTGATCTGGAACAGACAGCTCGTGGCATTCTCACCCTGCTGCAAGCCATCCACCAGCAGACAGGCATTACGACCATCCCTGAGGTGTGTGAGAAGAGCAAGGCACAGTTCGTCACCGTCCGAGACCAGTACCAAGTGCTGAAGTCCAAAATTCCAGCGAGGCAGTACTACAGGTTCCATGACCACTGGCGGTTTGTGACCCAGAGGCTATGCTTCCTGGTGGCCCTCAGCATCTACCTGGAGGAAGAGCGTC
The DNA here is from genome assembly GCF_052857255.1 of Amblyomma americanum. Taxonomy (NCBI): domain Eukaryota; kingdom Metazoa; phylum Arthropoda; class Arachnida; order Ixodida; family Ixodidae; genus Amblyomma; species Amblyomma americanum. The sequence goes on along the minus strand of NC_135497.1, from coordinate 328,450,087 downwards.
TCGTGCAACGTGATCAGGTGGCTGATGTGCTGGGCTTGTGCGTAGATCAAGACAAGGGCTTCCACCTGGATCTGGAGCTTGCAATTAATACGGCCTTTTATCTTACCAAACTTGGCACCGTTCCATCCCTTGTTGCTTGTTCGTAGCAGTGCCTTTGAGTGCACTTTAACTCTTGGCGTTGTCGCGAGCAATGTATAACTTACAATACAAGCTCTCGAATGGCGTATTTCCTGTCTCGGCCACATGTCGACCTAAATCGTACGAACGTGCGCGCTCATCCCCTTACTCAGCTGGCTTCACTAAGCGCGCGCGCGCCGCTTGTTTCAGCCCGCATCATTTCAACTGCTCCAAACCAACGCCTACTGCTTTCTTAGCCTCTCCATCTGACAGCAGAGCCGTATAGGACCCTGTTGAGGTGAAAAGCATTTATTTAGCTATATATACAGAGAGATGCTCAGGGAGAGGCCCCTAGTGGGTCGCGCCCCTTACAATACAGGGCGGAGTCCCTCATCCCGGGACCCCGTTAGTCCTGACCGCTGCGCAGGTCCGCCTAACCAGAGCCTGCTGGGCCGATAGTTCCTGGCAGCTGAGCAGAGCTGCCTTCCAGTCCTCTCGGGTAGGGGAAGGGGTGATGGGGAAGAGAAGGATTTTGTCTGCACGCCCAAACCATGTGAAAGGTGCCGGCCACCTGCCCACAGAATGAGCAGCGGCCGTCAAAAGAAGAATCAAAGTGCTTGAGAACCGCCGGGCAGAGCAGGGTGTTTGTAAAAAGCCTAAGGAGAGTTCGTTCGCCAGCTTTACCCGGTCCCTTCATAGGAACCGGGTACCACCGGTGTTCGGCACGATAGTGCTCAGCAATATCTTTAAAAGAAAGAAGAAGGCTGTGATCTGGGTTAAGGTCCTCCCAAGGAACGCCTGATGCCCGGTGAGTGCGCGGGCTGCCTCGGCTTCGTTACCTGGCATGCCTTGGTGCCCGGGGACCCATATCATTGAGCGATGAGTTGGATCGCTGTCGCGAGTATTGTGGCGAAGAATTTGGTGAGCAAGTGGAGTGATCCAACCGAACTCTAAGTTACGACAGGCTCCGCGAGAGTATGTGAGGATGAATTTAGAGTCGGGATGGGAGGCTGCGAGGGCGATCGCTACCTCCTCCGCATGAGTTGAGCTGGGCGCTCTGAACGAGAGGCCATCCACCTGTATTCCCTCGTGTATGACTGCAGCCATGTACCATTCCACCCTGGAGTGGTAGGGGCCTGCGATGTCGACGTAGAAGACTTGTTCCTTTGAGCTATAGTGGCGGTGCAGGGCATCCGCCCACGCCTGGCGCCGGCCATTATGGTCCTCCTTGTTCATCTTAGTCGGAAGGGGTCGAACATAGAGGGCGCGTCTCCATAGTTGAGGCTAAAGTCCCTCAATAATATAGAAGTAAAGAAAGGCTTTGATCCCGCCGCCAACGTCAGTGATAGGCTCACTTGCAGCACGTGACCTTGCTCCGCCCTTCCGCCGCCATGAAAGTTCCCGCGCGCGGGCGGAGAGCTCACGTGCAGTAGCTTAGGGCTGCAGCGACATCGCCTGTTCTGCCAACGGCCCGTAATCTTCTCTCTTCAAAGAATTCGTTTTTTTTTCGCTGAAAGATCGAGATAGGAGTACACGCACAATGCTGTGCAAATTAGGCTCTGGAAAAGCCATAATGCCTTGCTGCTGTGCGGTTGGGTGCCAAGTCCGGACAATGACGGCAAGAAATTATTTTGCATCCCGCGCGGGAAGCAAAACTTGGCTAGAAGAAAAGTGTGGCTACACAGATCGGCCGGAAAGGCTTTGAACCATCGGCAACTGCCCGACTATGCGAGGTAAGCAATGTTCGCGACACAGAGGTTCGAGAGAGGTTACACGTGCGCGTGCCGAGCTGCGACAGTATTTCGCGCGCGCACGTGTTGAGGACCAAAGTCCACCGTGAATACCACTGCATTCTAACGTATCTCACGCAGTCTTATACCCCGGTCACACGGGCACCCTAAAGGCACTTTGAACTAATGCTCCTTTACGCTCCCAAAGGAGCACTACTTCAAGGGAGTTCGTCCGTGCTACACGGTCGCGGAACGACCTTCGCAAGAAGTTTTTAGCGCCCTCATCGGCGAAAAGCGTTATTAAAATTGCAAACCTCACTGCACATGTAAATACAGAAATGTCACATTTTTTTTAGTAAATTAGTTTTATAACCGTATTATGTTAAAGCAACGCCATTTTAACTGCAATAATGGCATGATTTTCTAAGTACAGAGCATAACATCACAGTGCTGGCCACACTGAGCCGTGGCTACCGTGACGCTCGTATATCTGGAACGAGAGTATGGCGTGGTGAGACTGCCGCAAAACAAATGATCTTATATTTTAAAACGCCACTAATCTTATGAAGTGAATTTATAAAATTAAAATTGAACGTTTCTTTTCTCAATTTATTTATGCTGTTAACTCGCTGGGAGAGAGAGTACTCCCTTGAAGCCTCAAAGGACGAACTCGAGCTGCCTTGTTTCGAAGCTCCTTTGAGCTAGGTGTCCTTT